>NW_024870953.1:937500-1582500 GCF_019054845.1 Dipodomys spectabilis
AATATAACTTAAAAAATTTGTCCCTGAAAGCAATTAATCCTAATGAAAACATTTTCATGTACTAGAAATCCTAAATGCCAGAGAGCAGCTCCTGAAGTAGTTGTGGCACTATCACTTTTTGTATATTCTGCTTATAATCTTCTCTTTTCAAGAGCATTTGATTGTTATTATTTTGGAATTATGGTTAATATGTATTTGACTGCTATTTTTAAAGAATGCATTACACAATACTGGATCTCTTTTTCTAACTTTTCGGTATATTCTATTTCTGAAAGAAACACAGCCATTTGAGTTACATTAACTGAATATTGAATTTGAATCAGCCTGGAGAGGAAAAGAAGAAAAAATATGTCTCTGGGGGTATGTCGAGGTAAAAATGTATCTACAAGCTATTTATCTTAAAATCATCTATTTTTCATTATGTTTAGATTCTGATAAAATTTAGCCTCTCAAGTCACACAATGTAAATGCAGTCCTATTTCATGCCTCCCAAAAGCAAACAACAAATTACTATTTATTTTAAAATTATTTTTAATTTTTAAAATTATCATTTATTTTAAAAACCGTATTTTTAAAAAGTTAGCCAAGGCAAATGGTTCCACTAGCTATTTAGAGTCATGTTTAGAGTCTATGGTGAAATCCAGAAAGGGAAAAAACATCATGTTTTCATTCATCCTTGAGCCCTCTGATTTACTTCATCTACTTCTGAAAGAGTAAAATTCTGGCTTTGAAGCCTTTTGCTTCATATCCACAATGTGTCACTCTTCCATTATTAATAGGAGAAATTGGAGAAAAGAGAATCCACACTAGAAAAAGAAGAAGAGGAAAAGAGAAGGAGAAATCTAGATTTTTTTCTTCCTCATCTCAATCACAAGGTCTGGATAAAAATTGTAGATATTAGATACAGTGCTCTAGAGTGTTTAAACACATCTATAGAAATAGATAATGCCACAAGTGGTCACAGGGAGAATGCTTATTTATAAAAAAAATTGTAATATCTTCCAATAAGAAATGTTATCAATTTGTTTAGTTCTTGTTTAGGATTTGTTAAATTCTGGTGTGCGCTAGTCAACTATCATAAAGGTATAAAAGAATGGTAAGAAACTAGCACCTTAATATCATATTCTAATATTAGCTTAGTTCTGCCTGTGTTATGTGTATGAGGCTGTATTTGAGTTTTGTCTCAATTTCACATGCTATACTCTTCCAACACATTAGTTGAAAGAAGACTCCTTCTGGAAATATGCTATTTTTATAGCTAAGGGGAAAAAAGACACAGGTAATGAGATAGAAACCTTCCCCTAGAAATAGCCTTTCACCACTTCCGGTTCAATTTGTAAGCAGAAGTAAGTCAAATGACCCAACTTGACACTGCAGAGTAGAGGTAAATCTCACCTACAGGAAGCTGATTCAGGACATAGAGTAATATGCCAAGATATGCAACACTTGAGATAAAGAGGAAAAAAAGAGAACCATAATACAATCAATCATACTTGCCATCACATTAGGTAACTTATTTTCTAAAACTACTGAGATCTTCAAATCGTGTCTTTTATGTTTGGTTGTTACAGAAATTAGAGAACATTTTGATACTGAGACAGCATAAAATCTCAGAGAAAGTTAGAGTAATAATTTCAATACTACCTTTTGTTCTCCAAGAAAAGAAACCATTTTACAGACAATAATTTATAATTTCTTACCTAGTATCTTATTTTTCCAGAAATGAATTTTGTTAATATTTGTGATTATCCACCAGAATAAATGTCTTCATTGTTCTGCATCTTGTGCAAACAGCAAGTCAATTAGATGTAAGTGGGAGTTCATTAATAGTATTTTTAAAAATGCAAAAAATGTGGACAGAGAGCCAATATACATATTTTTCCACCTTCACCTACAACATCCTCTTTCTTCCTTCCTAGGAAACACACACAATCAATAAAAAGGTGTAGATATATGGTTCTTGACCTGGAAAGTGGAAGCAGAATGTTTTGGATGTCGGGGATGACAGTTAATAATGTTTTACATAATAATATCACATACAACAAGAGTCCTGCAGGTCCTGCAGGTCTTAACACTACTTCCTTAGTGATGTGATAGGAATATCAGCCTTACTGGACTTAATATTGTTTTCCACTTCCTTTTCTACCACCTGGCCTAAATTGTAATACATATTAACAGAATGAAAAGGTAATGCCATCTTAAGAAATTCCAATTGTAACAAGACATGATGAAAAAAGAACTTTACAACTTTGGCTGTGGGGGCGGGATGGGTGGGCAGGGATGGTAAGGGGAAACAAAGGAGAGGCAAAAATGCTTGATAAGAAATGTACTCATTACCTTGCTCATGTAATTATAACTCCTCTGTACTGTATTTTCACACAAAAAATTATTATTAATATAAAAAAAGAAAGTCATTTAGTGCTCTGGGAATGTGGTTTCACGGAACAGTTATTGCTTAGCACGCATGAAACCGTGGGTTCAATTACTCAGTACCACATAAACAGAAAAAGAAACACTGGAAGTGGTGTTTTGCCTAAAGTGGTAGAGTGCTAGCCTTGATTAAAAAAAAAAAAAAAAAAAAAAAAAAAAGAAGCTCAGGAACAGTTCCCTGGCCCTGAGTTCAAGCCCTAGGACTGGCAAAAGAGTCATTTAGCTAGGAAATGCAAAATAAAGAACCCATAGTTGGAATATAGATTGCTCCTTCCAACTGATACATATCAATAGTCCTTAATTCATGTACTTTACCTATATTAGAATACTGTGTTGAACACAAAAAGTTTTGTTAATAGGTCATGGCAATTAATACCAGGAATGTGCTTAGATATCAGTGAAGATTAATCCTGGAAATTCAAAGATTCCAGGCTCTTGAGTGGCCACTGCTAATCACAATCAGAAGGGTAGTATAAGTGAGATTTGGAAAACTTTTTGGTAAGTTATGGCACCAAAAAGGCAGAGGTTAATTAATAGTTTTGACAGAAGGAATAACTCCAGATGGAAGGAATAAATAATAGTAATAACTAAGTTGTACCATAAACTGTTCTAGAGAACCATTTTTGGTTAGTGAAGAACATGTTATCAACTAGGCTTATTCCTCATTGCCTTTAGCATTCTAATAACTTAGGCTAGTTCATAATCTCTGCGTGATAAGTTGTATATACTTCTATGCTGCTCTTTCATACCTGATCTATTTTGCTTTCTACATATCTGTCTTTCTCTATTTCTCTATCAACAATTTCTTATACTAAGTCCACATACGCAGACAACAGAGGATGCTAATGTAAGAGTCTCATAGCTCATGAGTCATTAATGTAAGAACATGGAAAAGGAGGACATCTTTATTGCTACCTCCATTTTATTGAAAAGCTGCAATGTCACACCATTTGATTCAAATTTCCATTCTTTGTCAACATAGTGTCATTAAGTGCACATAAATGCACATATGAGCTAGGTGCCGGTGACTCACACTTGTAATACTAGCTACTCAGGAGATTGAAACCAGAGGATTGTGGTTCAAAGCCAGCCTGGTCAGGAAAATCCATGAGAATCTTATCTTCAATTACCACCAGAAATCCGGAAGTGGTGCTGTAGCTAAAGTGGTAGAGCACTCAACATGAGCTGAAGAGCTGAGGGACAGTGCCCAGGATCAGAGTCCAAGCCCCACGACCAACAGTTCCTGAAAAGGAATGACAAAGTCAATAGTAATCTTCCCAAGCAGAAAACATAATTCCAAAATAATTCACTGCACCTACTTTTGCTGAGTTAAGTTATGGTTTCTTTGCTGAACATAGTCTCTTCTTTTAAAAAATTGTCGAATACTAACTTTATAATAAACTTCATCTAACATGTCTTGGTTCAAAAGAGAAGTCCATACAGTTGATGTCACATAGATTTATTACAATCTCAAAGCCAATAGGCAGGAGAATCTGCCAAACTCTTATCTGTAATTAAACACCAAAAAAGCCAGAAGTGGAGGTTTGGCTCAAGCAGTGGAGTACTAGCTATGGTGGCAGGAAAGACAACGGTTCAGGGACAGGGTCCAGACTCTGAGGTTAAGCCCCAGAACCAGCACAAACTAAACAAGCAAGCAAGCAAAAAAAAAAAACCCCACATATTTCTTTGGGACCATCCTTACAGCACTGGTTTGAAAAGAGGCTCCTTTTGCTGATCATACTCACTGGATCCTGCTTTTTGGAATCCTTATTGCTATGGTGAACTCAGGACCAGATTAAAGGAATGGATAACTGACTCCTGCAACAAGACAATCATGTCAGGAGCGAAATATCTAGGCATAAGGTACCTTTAAACCTACATGTCTTTGTTTCTTTGCAGTAGAACACTTTTAAAACAACGTTATTTCCTTTTTATCTATGTTGGCCTTCAAATGGCATATTGTTTCCTTTTGTAATACTCTCAACTAGAAATTTACAGACAAGTTTTATGTGAGTAAAGAACACACTCGAAAAAGTCAGGGACAGAGTTTCCTTCAAGCTTTGAATTCTTTTATTGTACAGTAAAACGAGAGCACAAATTAAGTTGAACTTGTCATTTCTCTATGTTCAATTCCTCTCTTGGAATCAGTTTACACTTCCAGTAACAGTTCCTTCCAATTACTTCAAGTAACAATCTATGGTGCTGCTCCAGGTAAAATGAACGTTTTGTGGCTTCATTGAAATAGCACAAGTACATCTTTGTACATGAGGTAACATGTGTTTCAGAAACAACTTAGTCATGAGAAAATACAGAATTTCAATCGCTTATAATACATTATACATGTACATATGGATATATAAAATTATGTTAAGTGAAATGGACTCTAAGATAGGACACAACTTGATTTTTCTTTATTGTTACCTCACAGGTAGTATGTGATTATTTTTGTTTCTCTTCTATTTTCTACCTCCACGGTATAACCCTTGTTTTTACTGTATTTGATGTCGGTGATCTGCATCTTGCATATACCTTTTTCTAATGTGGGTAGGAGAAGGGAAATAACAAAATGCTGAAACAAGGATACAGTATGACCCATTGTAACAATGAGTTCTACAAGACACTATGTAGAAAATGAACTTTACTACTTGCGGATTGGAGGGGGGATTTGGGGCGGCGAGGAGGAAAGGGAAGGCAGGGGAAAAACAAAAGAAGAGGTAACAATGCTTGATAGATTATGTACTAATTAACTTACGTATATAACTCTAACCCCTCTGTACAACATTTTTTACAATAAAAAACATGAAAAGCCATTATCCTGGAGTACATTAAGTTCAAATTTGCTAAGTGCTCTATAAATTAAGACCAATTTTAAGTGAGAAGAAGGTTCTTGGTGTGTTGTGCATTATTTCACAAATGTACATATGTTAACAGTAGGAGAAACAATATGAATAATAGGAGAAAAAGAAGTTCTGTGTTTAAGTATGGTTACTCAATAGAGTATAGAATACTCTGCAAATAAGACAAATTTGAAAGAATAAAGCCAAGGCCAGTATGTAGATCTACGGAAGTGATAAAGAGAAAGCATTATTACTAAGTGGAATATGAAGGATGAGGCCACTCTGTCTCTTCTACTAGCTCTAAATCATGGCAACTAATAATGCAAATTTGTAAAAAGTAGAATGGAAGAATATTTATAGTTTCAAAGCAAGTCAGATATAAGAGCATGGAGTTAACTGGAAAAAAGCCATGTTGAGAGAGCAGGAATTATATTAGCAATGAACTGTTTGCTAAGTTCACATATCTTTTTATTTCTTTCCTTTCCTTTTCTTTTTTCTTTGGTATTTGTGGGGTTGAAGTCTGGGCCTGGGCACTCTTCCTCTACTCTTCAGCTTAAGGATAGCAGTCTACCACTTGATCCACAGTGCCACTTCCAGTTTTCTGGTTGTTAATTGGAGATAAGTGCTTCAGAAACTTTCCTACGTGTGCTGGATTTCAACTGCAATAGCTACTCAGCTACTCAAGAGGCTGAGATCTGAGGATTATAGACATGAGTCACTGTCACCTGGCTTAAGATCACATTTCTAACAGTGTACACTCAATATATGTAATGTGTATGTTCATCTATCTTTATATGAATTCTCAAGTTAAAAATCTGGGCTACAGGGTAGACTTTACACTCACAAAAGTGTTTCAAGTTTAAAAGTTGATACTCCTGGAGAGATAAAACCTAAGAATGTAAAGGATTCTGGGAAGTTCAGTTTGCATCCAGCCTGGGAAAAAAATTATTTGCAACAATACCTATAATTAAACAGCCTAAACCTGCATTGTAAGAATGGCAGAAGTGATGGAATACTAGATATGAGAAACACTGCTGAATAAGAGCTTGAGGTTTTGGCATACAAACATGCAAGCATGCACATACACAGAGGCACTTATATGTGTAAACACACATATGAAACAACACTCAGAATGTGTTGAAAAAGTTAGAAAATAATAGAAAATATGTCCTGAGTAAGCCTAGAACAAGTGATAATTTTTAATATTAGAAAGTCCTCAAGTGAACTTTCGCCAAAAAATCTTGAGAGTATTACAAAGGTAGGGACCAGAGATATTAACTCAAGTAATCATTATTAAAGGGATCAGATCCATGGAAGAATGAATCAGAGAACCCTGCAGGTGCATCTGAAAATGCTCATATCCTGTGTCAAATGTTAGAACGTCTTTGAAAATTGTACATAAACAATCAGAGCAGTCATTCTAGAGGATAAGATCATCGGAGAAGTTCAGAATTGCTAGCTTGTTTCTAGATTAAATAAACCAACAAACTGTGGTAGGGCAATGTGATAAAGCCTGGAATTCTAGCACTCAGAATAAGATAGGAGATTAGATAGTGGAATTACATACCTTCCCTGGACCAGGTAGTATAATTTTGTCTCAATAAAACAAGCCAAAAAACATGAAAGGAATACACAGTTGGAGGTTTGGGCTAATTTTTTCACTATGTTTTGATAAGTCAAGTTTCCTATTGAAATGCTCTCATATATAATCCTCACTTGTGTTTTACATGCTCTCTTCATTACAGAACATTGTTAGATGCAAAATAGTTCATGATTCCCATTCAAAAATTTGAAAAAGTAAGCATCATTATGTTGGATTCCAAAGCAATGATGAAGGATTACAAAAGCTTAAGCCTGGAGAATTAGCAAAGTTCATCTTATGTAGGACTTAGGAGACCTGCCTAAATCAGAATTTATATTTGAAATAACTGTTTTTTGTTTGTAATTTCATATTTTCTAGGATACTACAAAATTGTTTTCAAGTAGAAGATTTATTTTAGAAATTCACAAATGATTGTGGCATTCTATTTGCCTAGAATTTTCTTTCAAGTGAGGTATATTTAGAAATTTGTTTATAAATAACTCCAATAGTTCATGTATAACATGATAATGTGAATAATCCAGACAAAGTTGCCAACAAATGGGTGCTATTAATTTATAAATTTAGAAAAAGAGCAATTTTTGGAGACTTTGGTGTAACATGGTATGAGGAGAGTAATTGAATGAGATCTTTTTTTTTCTTCTATCTATACATAACACAGGAAGAAATTTCCTTAAGTACCTCTTAATTACTCATACAATGAGGGAAAAAAATCTAGGTTTAACGTTTGTTTTTATTTTGTTTTTGTTGTTTAGTTTATGCTAGGGCTTGACCTCTGGGTCTGGGCACTGTCCCTGAGCCTGTTTTTGCTAAAGGCTACTGCTCTTCAACGTTAACCTCAGTGCCACTTGGAACTAGCTATTCCTTACGAGTTTATTGGAAATAAGAATCTAATGAACCTTGCTACCTGGGTGGGTTTGAAACAAAATCTTCAGATCTCAATGTTCCCATATTCAGATCTCCTGAATATCTATGATAGATAAAAATAATATATAATAAAATTAATATAAAATAATAATATAAATACTATTTGCAAGTATTCTGATCTCAAGAATACCACTGGAGGGAAAATGATGCAGAAAAGTTTAGTGTAGTGTTCTTTGCACAATTGGGAGGGCATCACAGCAGAAGTGTAGTATTTTTTTTCACAATAGTGATAAGCAAGTCATGATGTGAATTCAGGCAATTTTTAGGTGCACCTTACAAGTTACAAACTGTTGGGCTAGGATGACTTTACAGCATAAAAACTTAGGATTGATTGTCATAGAAATAATAGCTTACTCTGATGATAAATGTTTACTCTTCAGAAATTAATTATTATAGATAGGTCATAGTTTTATCTTCTACCAGAATGTGCCTATTTTTTATTGACTTTTAAATATGTAACATCTCATTGGAAATTTGATCTATTGCAGAATTACTTAAAATGTAAACAGATGCTGTTTTAAATGTCTCTGGTATGGCATGATCAGAATTTGAAAATGATTAGTTAGTAGTCATCTGAATTTTGAAGAATACATATATTCTGTCCTCTTAACAATTATTCAGTTTTAAAAGTTAGGAGTTTCCATAGAATTGAACTTTCTTAGGTTATAGTGTGAGATAATGGTTTTTTCAACATAAAGGCAAGTATATTGGGAAGATATTCCATAGTTTGATAACATTCAAGTTGATGACCCTCTAATAAAGAAAGGGGGAATAGAATTGTATTTACTATACCAATACAGTGAAATTATATTTTATGTAAGTTATTTTTTAATTTAATTATATTGTCAAGGTGATATATAGAAGGGGTTGCTGTAATTGTAAGATGGTGAATAGATAACATGTAGAACTTTTTACCCACTACCTCACTTTTCTCACAGTTTTCCTTCACCCCAATACCCTTCACAAGTTGTAATGTAAATTTCCATCATGTTGTCTTGTGAGCATTGATATTACATTGGTTTGTCCTTTGTCCTTTGTCGTGCCATGTTGTTGTTCCTCTTCCCTTCCCTAATTAAAATAAATATGTATACAATGACACATGATACTGAAATCAAACACAGCAGGGGACAAACCATAGGTGAAAACACAAAAGAAAAAAGAATCACAGAGTACATTAAAAACAACAACCACGAAGAAAACCTTTGTTTCCATATGTAGGAGTTCATTTTGCTCATCATCATCTTATACATAGCTACTGAGCCATTCTGCTCATCTGCTAGGGCTATCCAAGATATTTCCTACTTGTTACAAATTAGGGAAAACATGGAATCTCTTTCTTGGTGTCTTGTTTATTTTACTTAGTAGGATTTTTCCATTTCCGTATGAATTGGAAGCATTTTGTCACATGTATCACATTTTGTCAATTCATTCATCTACTGAGAGGCATATTGATTTAAAGCATGACTGCATGTAAGTATCACTTAGGGTAATTCAAAAATGACAGATGCCACCTCCCCAGATATTCTAAAATCATGATTTTTATGAAGATAGGTTTTCATGGTGGTACAAGTGTTGAGATATCTGGATGAGTCTAATGTATATCTTGCACTGAATTAAGCAGAAAGATATCCAATATCATATGGGTTAAAATGGTGGTGACAAAATATCCCCTTGAGAAAGATATAAGAGGCTGCCAGAAGTATGAAGCAGTTCAGATAATGTTGAAGGATTTAGAAATGCAAGCTCATGTATGTCTCTTTAAATAAAAATTATGTTATTGGAAGGGCAAAAGATGGGGAGGGGAAGAAAATGACTGACAGCAGATTATTGTCCCAAGTTAGAGTATAAAAAGACATAATCTACAACTTCCCAGTTAAAGAGAGAGTAATATACTATGTCCCACTTAATTTAGGTATATGCAAAATATTTATTTGGGTTTTTCCTATTTAACCCTCCAAAATAAATGAAGTCTTATAAGAAAAATTATGTTATTTACATTACTTCAATCTGAACACTAACTATGAGGAGCCCTCTTTTTCTCAATTTGCACTTGCAAAATAGTCCCTAAGTTGATGATGATGTGGCTGATTAGAGTCAGAGTTAGGGGCTTCTACTTGTACAACTATCCTAGAAGAGTTTAAAGCAGTTTTCCCCCAAGATATCCAACTACATTTTCTTAAGCTGTACTTTGAACATACTCTACCACCTGAGCACATAATTTGAAATTATACTTCAGCATTTCCTTGGCACATTCTACTTTATGCCTTTCGCTTTTTTACACATTCCTTTTGAGTTCATAGTTGCTCTATTTCCATTTCATCTATACAAACTGCTAAGAACATTGTTCAACTACCACTTCTTGTTTTCACAAGACCAGTCTATGTATGAAAGTACTTTGTCCATATTAAGCAATAGGGTAGTACTCACTCTTTGAGGAGAAAAGTTGCACAGTGTAACCCTATGCTCACATTAGAGGATGTAGAATTTAAAGCATTTTGAGACAAACTGATATTAGAATTGAAAGTCTCCTTAGGTCAATTTCCTTGGAGCTCTTTAGTTTTCCCATGAGAAATATAAATAGCCACAAAATTGAGAGCTAATTAGCAACACTAGATCCTAAATGTCGTGTTAGTACAAGTAACCATTGTATTATTGTTACATCAAAATCCTTCCCTACTTACCTAAGGGTATGAGAAAATGAAAGAAAGGCATTAAAGCAAAATGTCTTATCTTTTTAGGCATTCAGTCGTATTGGTGAGGGTAAAGTCTGAACTCTTCCATTCAATAAAAGCTTGAAGTTTATAAAAGAATTCCCTACATATAAGAATTTGTGACAGGTTGATTGACAGGGTTATTTCACCAGGGAGATATCCCTAACAATAACTAAGTTAAATAGAGTATATGGAAGTTATGATGTGTCAATGGCTATTGAGGCATTTTCTATTCTAAAGAATCAATTCTAAGAGTCTTCAGACACATCAGTAATGCTGTATGCTCAACCTAATACTTGGTGTTACTTGTCCTACATTTATAATGAATAGGCTGATAAGACATCCAAACATATCTAAAGATATTTCAATAAAATCCCAAGCTGATGTGGAAAGATGGGCCACACATTGGAACTGTAGGACAAATTAAGGTTTTCTGTGCTGTAGTTCACTCTATAAACTCCTAGATAAACAAAGTCTTCACAAATATTCACACAATACCTATGAGTAAAGTTCATGACAGTTATATGTGTATAATTCTTCTAAGGTCAGGATTAAAGCATTGGTTCCCAACATTTAAAATCAACAGGATCTGTTGAATTTATGGATCCAGAATTTTATGGCTTCATATTCATATCCCAAAATTTTATCAATATGACTTTCACCAAAACAATGTTCTTATTGAACTTGTCTATATCCTTTTACTTATCAAATCCAAATAGCATATTTTTTTTCAATATCTTCTTGCAAATTCCTTCCTTTACTTCTGTAAATCTGTGTTTAATACTTTTTTCCTTATTTATCTCTTTCTTCCAATCTTGTATACAGTGGTGCCCACATTGCTCACACCTGTGTCAGAACTTTCCTTTTCCTTTTCCCTTCAATAATATCCCCAATTATATTATTCTTTTTCATATTCATGGTCTTGGATATTTTGATGATGTTTAAACAGACACATCTTTGCATCTAAACTTTAGAACTATTAGAATTTTTCCCCTAAATCCATCATTTCCACCTGTGGTCCTTATAACTAAGAGTAGCACTAACACAGTTGCCAGCCAAACATGTGGAAGCACATTTGATTTCTTCTTACCCTTCTACTCCCTCCTATTAGATAAGATGAATGATCAAGATTTTCTCAGTTTCTGTCACTGAAATGATTTCTATTTTTTGGTTGGGTCCTGTCGTGGGGCCTGAATTCTGGGCCTGGGTGCTGTCCCTCAGTTCTTCAGCTCAATACTAGGACTCTAGCACTTGCGCCAGAGCACCTTTCCTGCTTTTTTTCTCTGCTTGTGTGGTGCTGAGAAATCGAACGCAGGGCCTCATGCATGCAAGGCAAGCGCTCTCCCACTGAGCCACCTTCTCAGCCCCCACTCAAATAATTTCTATATACTCCTTTTTATGCCCCTGAAACCAGCCTGTTTCATTTACTCAACACTGTCACTTAGTCCTAAAACAACCATTTCCAAAGTATGCTTTTTCCCCATAGTCTTTTCATATTGGTCCTCTCCATCACCAAATTACTCTCTTTGTAAGCACACAGAGTGAAGTGTTCAGACACAAATTCTAGTATCATTATTTACTCACTACATTGACTGTTGGCCTTACATTTCTCATCTATAAATGGATGTTATCTACCAGAAATAATGAAGAATATATGTGTTGACTTCTAGAGCAAGAAAATGAAAAGTGAAGAGTCCTTACATTTTCCACCTTACCTTACAAATAAGGAAAGAGTCAAATTCAGTTTGTTGGTATAAAGTCACAAATTGTTTCCTGCAGAAATAAAAATAAATTTCACCTCCTGGCACTAAGGTCTATGTCCTTTTAAGGTAACTACAGATAGGTAAGTGGTACTATGTAAATAGTGTCATATTTTTCAGATGTATTGAAGAACATAACCTTAATATATCATTGACAACACTGGGTATTGAATAGTATCTATATGAGAATATTTTTGAACTAATCACACTAAGCTGAAAACTACATCTTAGTCCATCAAAATGTGGAAATAATTAAGTTTATTTATAAGAAATAAACCACCAAGAAATACCACCAAGAAATAATACCAAGAAATACCACCAAGAAATAATACCACCAAGAAAAGTGTGTATACATTAGAGAGACTGCAGGAATAACATTACGGTTTTTACTGTTTCTACCTGTTTATGTGATAATATTTCTTGATATTGAAACTCTCCTCTTGTTGTTCTTATTATATGTAATCCAATGCTATTTATTACTATATATTCAATGTGGGAAATATAGCTTCAAAAATGTGTAAATTTTTTTCCTTTTCAATCACAATATTGTCATTATCAGGTTACACTGTGGTCATCATTATCCTCATCAAAATTATTATTAGCATCATAAGTGCTAACTATTGAAACTCTGATATGTACCTATGATTTGTGATTATTTGTCTTTTGATTAATAATTTTAATGTTACCACTGTGCATGCATCCATATAAAAATTTTGAACAAAGAAACAAAAAATCTAAACCATAACAGTTAGCTTGACTATGTGCTTATAACAAATTATAGAATAGATTTTTGAAGTTTTGCAATTTCCTAACCAGTATGAATTAACTTCCTCTCTCCTCACCACTACACACAAATATTTAAGAGTTTGAACAGAATTATTTCAAGTAATATACTATAAATATTACTACAATATCATGTGTACATCTAAAATTCCCTTAAAAGTAATAAACGCTACATTCTATTGAAATATTAGTTATTTTATTCTAGGAAACTTTTGGAAAAATAGACTGTACATCTTTGAAATAAAAAGGTCAAAAATGGTAGCATAAAAAGTTTTAGAGGGAGTGTGTCTTCAGAAATATATATATATATATATATATATATATATATATATATTATGTGTAGAAAGACATACATTTTTACAGATTGTCATCAGAAATATATACATATATCTAAATTTATGTGTAGAACAACGTACAATTTAGTGAAACAAAAATCTTGAGATATAATTAAAGTTAAAAAAATACATTACACCAAGTGCCAATGACTCACACCTATAATTCGAGCTATTCTGTGTAATGAGGTCTTAGAATTGTGTTAGAAACTAGCCGAGACAGAAAAGTGCTTGTTAGATTCTAATCTCAAATTAACCACTAAAAACAGGAATTAGCTCTATATTTCAAGTTGTAGAGTGCTGGCTTTGAGCACAAAGTGGCTTAGGAACAATGCCTAACCTTGCAAACAACATCAAGAACAACAACAAAATATATCACATTAATTTCACAGAAGCATCTTTTACCTGCTGTGAACATTTCTTAGAAACATGAATACATGCGCATGGAAAATGTTAGGTAAAAAGTAGAGAATATTTACTTCTTTGTTAAAGACATGACTATTTAGATTGTTTAAGATATTTAGGTAATGATTCGAAATTAAGAATAATGATAATATATTGGGACTGGTCTTTTATTCTATTTTACGATAGTAATAAAATGATATTTGTAATTATTCTGTAAAATTGCTCTTGCTTGGTATTTTAATTATAATAAGTGATAAACATTTTTAAATGATTTCCATAGGAAAGGATAGTTTTAATGGTATTAATTCTTTGGTAATTTCAATACAATTAAGAAAATTATTGCAAGGCTGGTTTGCTCTAAGACTATATTTGTTTTCTTGTTCTAGTTTTCATATGTTCGTAGAAATTAAAATTCCAAAAATTCAATGGATGTTGGCATTCAGGATCATCTTCATAGATACTAATAATGATACTAATAATGGAGTCACTTAAGTGGAATTGTTTTATTTCATTTGTTTTTGTCACAAATAAATCAAGATGATTGTGTATTTTGTTTCTTTTCACGTTATTGGTTCTTATCCTGAGAATACTTTTTTCTAGCAAAGTAGAGAAAAGCAATTGGATTGAGCAAGTAACATATGGCTATCATAAAATGCAGGTGCATAGATTTGTGTTTTCTATCATTTGCTAAAAGTTTCTTCCAGAAAAGGTTATCAATTACGTATAAGTGATGTATAATTCCTAGATATTCCAGTTATCACATACATTTTTTGATTGGGTTATCTCTGAATAAACTCAAAAAACAGACAATAAAACTCAAAATAAACAGAAATCACATCTTTGTTTTAGAAGCTGTAGTTTACAAAGAATTTTTAGCCAACAACAAAAACTTCTTCTTGGGTATTTTGTATTTTGTGTGAAGAATTTTCAACTATAGTTTTATTTTTTTGCTGACATGAAATTCACATGCAATATATTATCTCCTTTCATTGTATACATTTTAGTTCTTTGGAAGTGAATTGTGCAATCATAGTTTTCTAAGCCTAATTTTTACAAACTTGCCTTTCTTCAAAGAGAAATGCTATAAATTTTATAACAGATATTAAAATAGATATAAAATTGAATTACAGGAATTTTTCCTGCATAAATCTTCTATAGGGTGTCTTTTCAAAATTTGTTTTGGGGAATTATTTTCAGGTTCTCACTCATACTGTCCAAGTGCACTGTCAATGATCTACATTCCCGATCCATACAAGTTTTTTACTTGTCTTTAATACATACATAGAAGTGTAATGGCTAGAACATATACAATTCTCTTTGACCTTTTGAAGACTTGAAAACTTGCTTGCTAAATGACTGTAGTATTACACAAATCATTCTGCTATGCGGAGTATATCAATTTCTCCACAAATGCATTACTATATTTTGTGTCTTCTTTTTATATTATGGTCATACCAGTGAGCTTTTTTTTTCTTTTTTCTTAGATACTAAAGAGGAGCTTAATTCATATGCTTCTCCTATTGACTATTAAGTTATATATGTTCTTTATAGAAATATCCTGTTCAGGAAAAATTTATACAGAATTAGAAAATATAAAAGTACTTAAGATTCAGGATCACTGTAGCATTAACATCGTAGCATTAACAAATATGTGCCCTCTATGTGTTGGATATGTTTTCACTACTTTCATAGAATTAAGAAAGGTTATCAGTTGATATTAGTTTATTCTTGCTTTTCTTTAGCCACTAATGCTTACCATGTCAACTTTTTGGAAACCTTTACTGATCCATTGTCATGAATTTTTACATTTATGTTTTGTAGGTTTTTACAACTCACATTTAGTTTGATAATAATTTTTTTGTTTTAAATTTTTGTATAAGGTTTGAGGCAGTAATCTAAGATCATCCTTCATAACTAGAGAGGCAATAGTGCCAATACACCCATTTAAGATTCTATTTTTATTTCATTAAGTCATGGCATCCTTTTCAAAATCTATTGACAATAAAACTAAGAATTTATTTTTGATAAATCTGTTACATTCTAATATATGTCGGTTCTTTCACTAATAAACATGGTAATAATCAAATCTAGTATGAGGGCTCAAGCTACACCATTTTACAAGATTGTTCTGACTGACCTGTATTCCTTGAATTTACATACAAGTGAATTGAGCAGTTGGACCAATATTCTACAGATATCTAGATGTTTGATAGTCACTCATATTTTATGCCTTGTGAAAACACAAGACCCCAGATATTATATAGGAAAAAATGTCTTTAGAGAATGCTTAAAACAACTAAAATTAATTTAGGAATGAGTTAAGATTTAGATAACACTATAGCATAATAAAGTTGAATGATAACGACTTGAGCTGTACAACAGAGGAGGGTGAGAAGGGATAGAATGATGGACCACCTAGGAGCTGTATGTCATTGTTATTGTGTTTCAAATACAGAAAGACTTCAGACAAGAAAAGGAGGAAAATAATCAAAGTGTCCTTAATCAAGTTTCTTTTTAATCCACCTAAGAGTGTGGACTAAGAGTCAGAGAAGATGGGAAAAATAAAAAAGAAAATAAAGCATTGTATAGACCTGTTACAATGTAAAGAAATTGTAATAGGAATATGATAATTAATTTCCAAAGAAATAAAGGAAACAAAAGGTAAACTCTAAAGGCAAAAAGAATGAAGAGAGAAAAGAAGCAAAGTAAAACCTTTATCAATAACAAACACAAGAATTTGGAAGTGAAAAAGCACTGGAAATATTCTAAATAACAGTAAAATAACAATAAAAGTTGCTAATGTGGATAGAAAATGGATCACATTTTATCATATATAATTTTGAAAAAACATACTAGGAATGAAAATTTAAAAGTCATAATTTAAAACACTATTTATCATAATTTAAAACACTATTTACATTATAACTACACAGTATATAGTTCAGTGGTAAAATCTTGATATAGCATATGTGAAATAATGGTGTGATCTCCCAAGAATTACGAAGTACACACAAAACACACACACACAAAAACCACATAAACACACACACACACACACATACACACACATCACATACACACATTTGGAATATTGATATTATAATATTAAATAGAGGAAATTATCACAAATAATAAAAATAGGTTAATATATGAAATCATAATATTGCTCATACTATTTAAACGTTCAGTAGAAATCAAATAGTCACAATATACTTGGATTCTTATAGATTAAGTAAATTGAAAATTAAGAAATAGAAGATATGAGAACCTTTGCAAATAAGTTTTAAATAATAAACATTTTGAAACATGTATACTTTAATTTTGACAAAAGATTAATGGTACTGGTGTTTTAACCTCAAGATTTAGCATATGATAACCAGGTGCTCTATATCTCGTTATGGGAGGCTATATCTCTAATCATTTCACTCTGGATATTTTTATGATAGGGTCTCATAGTTTCTCAGGCTCTCCCGAATTACAAACCCTATTTGCAGTTCCTACCATAGGTAGAAAATGGAAGCCACAAATCACCATGCCCAGCTCAAACTTTTTTTTTAATTCAAGTACAAACATTTACAAAAAAATGACCAGGAAATGAAGCCTTTCTTAATATAGTATGTGCTTCTTGAAAATACAGTAATTATTTGTTACCTGGAAAAATATGTTTAGAACTATAAGAAAATCAATTTATTTAAATTCACTAACCATATAAAAATTAAGAAAATAATTTTAAATATTCACATGTTAAATATTTTAAAAGCAACATATATGTGTCTGAATAATTTACATGTGTAAAAATTATGCAAAATTAAATTTACTAATCCTACAACTCTGAAAAAAGAATCCTAAAGAAACAAGAAAATAAGTAACTAACATCAAAATTTGAAATATAGAAAATAAAATGATGTGTACTCTTTAGTTGACTTAAGTAACTGTAAACCCCTTTTATATCAATTTTAAAATAAAAATGCATGAACAATGAAAGCAAAAGTTCATTTGATCAATAGCAACAGCAAAAGCATCAGTAATTGTTTGAGTGTACAAAAAAAATCGATGGAGGGGTTAACAAGGTTCCTTTCAAAAGAATGTACTCATTACCTTATTTATGTAACTCTAACCCCTCTGTACATCACCCTTACAATAAAATTATATTGAAATTAAAAATAATACAAATAATATAGAAATTAAGAATTCTTAGAAGCCATTAGTTAAAAACTTTATAAAAACCTGCCCCAAGTACCCAAGGAATATACTTTGATGATACCATTTAAATACTTAAACTTCACCAGAAAAGCAAAATGTTTAAAAACTGTTACAAATAAAGTAATAAATCAGAATATATTACTATAATAATCATTGGATGGATTTTTAGTGGCAGTCAAATATGTAAGAAATGAGGCAATATGCCATTCATTTGCACTTAATAAGTGAGAAAGAATTTTCGAGGTCTTTTAAAATATATCATAAGTTTAATGAAGAAACTATTCTGTCACATAATATGATAATCAGATAAAGATGATATTAGAGAAAACAACAGATTGTACTAAGTTTTTGGATGTTAATGTATGTACTTCTTTTGGTTTTGGAAAATTGTGGGGATTTCAACTTGGGGTATTGTTCTTGCTATGCTGGCATATCAGTGGTTAATTTTAGTATAGGGGTTCCCTTTCCACAAGAACATGCACCTGATCTGTCCTTTTATTCTTCCCATCATCAATGGCATCAGAGTTGCACACCTACTTGTCTACCTTCCTGGATCCTGCAGTCCTTCCAATCTTAGTCTCTAGATAGTGCAGGATGGTGGAAATGATCCAATGCACCCAGCTATAAATTGAGAAGGAACTCCCCTAAAATTTGTCCTGGTTTCTGTTCTCAAGCCTCCTAAGTAGTTAAGAGTACAGATTGGAGCCCCTGGTGCCAAGCAGTAACAGTATTTTTAAAACAATTAGAAATAAATATGACAGGCTTGTGATAACCTCAGGAAAAGAATAAAAGAGCAGTGAAGCATAGAGGACAGACAGAATATTAACTAGCTACTCAGAGGGTGAATCAGCTTAGCTAGCTACTCGGGAGGCCGAGATCTGAAGAACACTGTTCAAAGCCAGTCCAATCATGAAAAAACATGTGATTATCTCCAAAAAACCAGAAGTGCAGCAGTGGCTCAAGTGGTAGACCACTACCTTGGGCACAGATGCTTAGAGCAGGAATGATGAATGCATGCATGAGCACATGAACATGCACGTGTGTGTACAGGCACGTGTGTGCACACACACACAAATGAGTATTTCAATGCAGAGTTCTTTATTTTTTTATCCTTGCTGCACTTTATTTCCCTGGATTAGTTCACAAATTAACAAAATCAGCTAAGCACCTATTTACATGCAACTCTTCATGTTTCTCTAAAGTCTACTCTCTTTTTGGCAGCCTGCTCTTATTTGACCCAAAAGTAAATTATTCAGAAGATCAATTCATCTCCCTCAACTCTGTAATGTTAGATGATTGTTTAAGTTCTTCCTAGCAATATAATTTTGTGAAATCCTGCATCAAGCAGCATATTTTTTTCATGAAATGGTAAGCCTCTCGAAAAAAAAAAAAAAAAACTATAGCTTTTACTCCTCCTGGCAAGTATCTGGAAATTTATTACCTTCATATAATCCATGATATGTCTGTGTATGCCAAAGACGGCTGTGAAAATAAAAAGAACCTTCTAAGCACATAGAATTCATATAAAATTAATAGGTATGAAGGTTTTTTTTAATATTCTGAAAATACCATACAGAGGAGTTACAATTACATGGGCAAGATAATGAGTACATTTCTTATCAAGCATTGTTGCCTCCTCCTTTATTTCCCCTTCCTATCCCTTTCCATCTCACCTCTCCTGCCTCACCCCATTATACTCCGCCTTGCGAAAGTTTTAAAGTTCGTTTTTCGACATAACATCTTCTACATCTCATTGTTACAATGGGTCCAACTCTATCCTTTTTTCGATTTGTTTTTTCCATAACCCTCCACGAATTATACCAACATAAAATATAGTGAAAACAGGAGTTATATCGTGGGGGAGGAACATACAAAGCAACAAAAATTCATCTTATAAATATGTTAAAAACAATCGCATGAAAAAAAATATTTGAATACTTATCTTGGGGTACATTTCACCTAACATCAACGAATCTTACCTTTTCTGCTTGTCTCAGACATATACTATTTATTACCAATAAGGGAAACCATGGGGCCTATGAGTACTTAGGCCTGGCTTACTTCACTTAATATAATTTTTTCCAAGACTTTCATTTTCCTAACAATGGGGCAATGTCATTCTTTCTGGTGGAGAAAATGAATTCCATTGTGTACATACACCCAATTTCTTGATCCATTCATCTACTGAGGGGCATCTGGGTTGGTTCCAAGATTAGCTATGGTAAATAATGTTACCATAAACATAGTTGTGCTGGGAGCTTTAGTGTGGTCTTCTTTGTGATCATTTGGGTAAATGCCCAAAAGTGGAATTGCTGGGTCATAGGGGAAGTCTATGTGGAGTCTTTTGAGGAACCTCCATACCACTTTCCAAAGTGGTTGAACAAGTTTATACTCCCACCAACAATGCAGTACGGTTACCCTAACCACATCTAATCCTGCATCTGTTGTTATTAGAGTTCTTGATTTTTGCCATTCTAACTGGCGTGAGGTGGTATCTCAATGTTGTTTTGATTTGCATTTCTTTTATGGCTAGGGATTTTGAGCATTTCCTCATGTGTCTATTGGCCATCCTTCTTTCCTCTTCAGAGAAGTTTCTCTTTAAGTCTTTTGCTCACTAATTTATTGGGCAGTTGTTTCTTTTAGGATTTGTTGTTGGGTAATTTAATTTTTTTGGAGTTCCAGATATATTTTAGATATGAGACCCTTGTCCATTGTATGGCTAGCGAAGATCTTCTCCCAATTCGTGGGCTTTCTATGGATCATTCTAGCTATGTCCTTTGCCATGCAGAAGCTCTGCAATTTCATGCAATTGCATTTGTCCAAACTTTTGTTGATTTGTTGTGTTTCTGGGTCTCTAGTAAGAAAGTTTCGGCCTGTGCCAAGGAGATCTAGCGTTTCTCCTATTCCATCCTGTAATGTTTTCAGAGTGTCTTCATGACTCCGAGGTCTTTGATCCATTTGGAGTTGATTCTGGTACAGGGTGATATATAAGGATCTAGATTTAGTTTTTTATAACTAGTTAACAAATTTTGAGAGCACCATTTACTGGAGAGACTGTCTTTCTTCCATTCTATATTTTTAGCTCCGTTATCAAATATTAGATGGCTGTAGGTCTTTAGGTTCATTCCTGGGTTTTCAATTCTATTCCATTGGTCCTGAGGTCTGTTCTTGTGCCAGTACCAAGCTGTTTTGATTACTATGGCTTTGTAGAAGAGTTTGAAATTTGATATTGATTTCCTCCAGCACTGTTCTTTCTGTTAAGGATCGTTTTTTGCTATTCGGGGTGTTTTATTGTTCCATATGAATGTTTGGATTGCCTTGTCTATTTCCTTGAAGAATGAGGTTGGAATATTGATAGGTATCACATTTAATTTGTAGAAAGCATTGGGAAGTATTGCCATTTTCATGATGTTGATCTTTCCAATCTAGGAACATGGAACTTTTAGCCAATTTCTAAGTCTGTTTTGGTTTCCTTTTTCAGGTATTTAAAGTTTTCATCATAGGGTTCCTTCACTACTTTGGTTAAGTTAATTCCTAGGTATTTTATTTTTGGGGGGCTATTACGAATGGAGTTGCTTTCATAATTTCAGCTACACTTTTCTCATTGTTGGCATACAGTAAATCCATTGATTTTTCAGGCTTAATTTCATACCCTGCTACTTTGCCAAAGTTTTGAGTCACCGTGAGTAACTTGGGAGCGGAGGAGTCTTTAAATACAAGATCATGTCATCTCCAAAGAGGGAGAGTTTGACTTCTTCTTTTCCTATTGGGATCCCTTTTATGTTTGCATTTTGTCTTATTACTGTAGAGAGGGATTCTAATACTAGATTGAAGTACAGTAGAGAGAGTGGGCATCCTTGTCTCGTCCTGAGTTCAGAGGAAATAGCTTTAGTTTTTCACCATTGAGTATAATGCTTTCTGTAGGTTTGTAATACACAGCCTTTATTGTATTGAAGAAGGTTCCATGGATTCCTAATTTTTCCAGGACCTTCACCATAAAGGGGTCTTGGATCTTGTCAAAGTCTTTTTCTGCATCTATTGAGATAACCATGTGGTTCTTATCCTTGCTCTTGTTGATGTGATGAATTATGTTAATTGATTTGCGTATATTGAAGCAGCTTTGCATCCCTGAAATGAATCCTGTTTGATTGTGCTGTATGATTTTTTGGATGAATTGTTGAATTTAATTAGCCAAAATTTTGTTGAGAGGCTTTGCATCAAGGTTTATCAAAGAAATGGGTCTATAGTGCTCTTTCTTTGATGAGGGTTTTGAGATGAGGGTTATGATGGCTTCATAGAAAGCTTTCCGTAGTGAACTTTCTCTTTCAATTTCATTGAAGAATTGGAGGAGTATTGGTGTGAGCTCTGCTTTGAAGGTCTTGTAGAATTCTGCTGTAAAACCATCTGTTCTTGGGCTTTTCTTAGATGGGAGGTCTCTTATTGCTGTTTCTGTTTCAGTGCTTGATATGGGCCTGTTAAGATGGTTTAACTCATCTTGGTTTATTTTTGCATGTCAATAATTGCCAGGAAAAGGTCCATTTCTGCTCTCAAACATATTAGTATGAAGTTTTGAGCAGTATTCCTTTATAATGTTCTGAATCATGGTTGTTTCTGTAGTGATGTTTCCATTCTCATCTCTGAGTTTATTTCTGTGGGCGTTTCTCTTCTTTTTCTGATAAGATTTTTTTATGGGTCTGTCAATTTTGTTATTTTTTTTCAAAGAACCTTCTCATTTTTTTGATTCTTCCTATGGTTTTGTTAAAATTCTAATTCATTTAATTCTGATTGAATTTTAATTATTTCTTTCCATCAACTGGATTGGGGTTTATCTTGATGCTCTTTTTCAAAGAGTGTCAGATCTCATTAAATTGTTGGTTTCAGTTCTCTCCAATTTGTTGATGTAGGAACTCAGAGCTATAAACTTGCCTCTGAATCATGCCTTTGCTGTGTCTCGAGGAGCAGATAATCTCTGTGCTAATTTTTGATGAATATCATGAACATTTGAACTTCATTTCTAAGCTCTTCCATGACGCACTGGTGTTTCAACAGTGTGTTTTTCAGCTCCATGTGTTACTGGACTTTCTTTGGTGGCTGTTCGTGTTGAGTTCTAATTTTATTCCCTTTTGGTCTGAGAGAATGCAAGATATGAATTCAATGTGTCTGAATTTTGACAAGGTTGATTTGTGACCTAAAATGTGGTGTATTTTGGAAAATTTTCCATGTGCTGCTGAGTAAAAAGTGTATTCTGATGCTGCTGGATGAATATTCGCTAGATGCCTGCTAAATCAGTTGATATATGCACTTGTTTCGATCGGCAGTTTCTCTGTGGATTTTTTGCCGAGTTGATCTGTTTAGTGGGGATAGTTGTGTGTTAAAGTCCCCAACAATTAATGTCTTTGGATCTATGTGAGATTTAAAGTAGTATTTCTTGGATAAATTTGGGTGCACTATTGTTTGACAATATTTAGAATTGTAATATCCTCCTGAAGGAGAGATCCCTTAATTAGTATGCAGTAACCTTCTTTATCTCTTCTCAATAATTTTAATTTGAAGTCTATTTTATCTGATATTAGGATTGCAACTCCTGCCTATTTATGGGGGCCGTTTGCTTGGTAGATTTTGTTCCAGCCTTCACTTTCAAAATGTGTTTGTTTTTTTATGGGCAAGTTGTGATTCCTGAAGGTAGCAGATAGAAGAATCTTTCATTTTAAACCAACTAGACAGTCTATGTCGCTTAATTGGAGAGTTAGATCCGTTAATATTGAGAGATAAGACTGAGCGTTATTTGGGTGTTCCTGCCATTTTATCCACCTTCTTGGGGGCTACGCATACTGGGTTCTTCCTATGGTTTTTGGATTCTGTTTGAGTGTGGTTTCTTGGCCTTTATTATGGTCTTGTTGGTTTTCTATGTGTAGGACATCTTTAAGTAGCTTTTGTAGAGCTGATTTGGTGGAGATATATTGTTTATTTTTCTTGGCTATGGAAGAGTTTTATTTGACCTTCAGTTATGAAGGAGAGTTTAGCTAGGTACACTATTCTTGGTTGATAGTTGTGTGTCTTTAGGGCATGGCATACATCATTTCAGGCTCTTCTTGCTTTAATTGTCTCTGTTGACAAATCTGAGGTGATTCTAATTGGTTTTCTTTTATAGGTGACTGATCTTTTCTCCTTGACAGCTGTAAGGATCTTTTCCTTGGTCTGAATTGATCCTGTGTGGATTATAATGTGACTATGGGATGTCCTGTTCTTGTCTGGTTTATTTGGAGTTCTAAAAGCTTCTTGTATCTGAATATGCCTATCTTTTTGTGTGTTTGGAAGTTCTCTGCTGGGAGCCTGTTAAACAAATTTTCTAGACCATTAACTTCTGTATCTATGTGCTCCTCTACACCCATTTCCCTCAGATAAGACCTTCTGATGGTGTCTTTCAAGTGTTGAATAGATCTATCATATTTCTTGGATTTGTCTTGGATAGTTGTATGGTCTTTATCTATAATACCTAGGCTGTCTTCAATGCTGGAGATTCAATCTTCTGCATGGTCTAACCTACTGTCAAGACTTTCTATATTTTTCATTTCTTTTCTTTCTAATTGGTCGGCTTTTATTGCTTCAAATGCTTTGTTGGAGCTTTGTTTTAGGTCTTATATGAAATTCTTTACTTTCTTAATTTGGTGTTCAGTGTTTATTCTCAAATCACTTAGTTGATTGGTTATGGTTTCCTTGTACTCCCATTCCTTCTGTTGGACTCCATTCAGCATTCCTTTGTGGTCTCCCTGACTCCTTTCAGGTGTCTGTTTATGGATTCCACGAATGGCTCTGTAGATCTTTGTCTATGCTCATCCCGCTCTTGCAATTCTTCTATTCCTCTTTGATTAGATTTCTCATGTTCATGCAACTTCTGTAGTTCTCTTTGACTGATCTCAGCCTGCTCACACAATTCCTTTATTTCTCTTTTAGTGTTCTCAACCTGTTCACGCAATTCCAGTATCAATCTTTGAGCAGCTTCCTCACAGCCATGAGCTTCCTGTTTTGATCTTAGGTTTGCCTCCTGTCTCTCCCTATCACACACACACTGAGTCCTTTACAGGGTTTCAATCTTTTCATTCACCATATTTACCAGTAGTGTTTGTAGAGCTTTTTGGGAACTCTCTTCTGGATTATACATTATCTGTTCTATCACCTGATTATCTTGAGTGGGAATTGAGATACCCGGCCTTGCCATTTTCCTTGTGTTTTTCTTGCTTATTCTGCCCCTTTGGGATGAAAGTAATGCCAGTTTTGTGCTAGAACACCATTTTTAGGCAAGCATCAACCAAAGTCCTGTAACTGCATAGTCAAAAGTCTGCGGATACAATCTAGTTCAACAGCTACAGTCTATTCAGCATTAAACAACTACATATTAATGGGCTAAGAATAGCGAAGAAGAATTTGACAAACCAGAAATTATTATGTTTAGGGAGAAAGGTGTGGGAAAATAGGGTTAGAGGGATATGGAAAGGTAAAAGGCAAGTGAAATTAACCACATCCTAATCTCACAGAGGGAAAAGGATTGGAAAGAATGATAGGAGAGAGAGAAGAAAAAAATTTAAAAAGGGACCAGAAAAAAATGGAAAGACAAATATTTAAACTCTTAAAAGTAATGAAAATTTAAAGAAGTAATATTGAGAGATGAATGGAGATAGGATGAGAGGAGGGGAGGGATAGAAAGGTGACCTGAAAAACTAAAAAATAAAAATACATAAAACATTGTATAGATAATACTGTTATTAAGGAATTTAATCTTTTTTTGTTAGTTTAATCTCTGAATATTTATTAGAAATAATGGTAACCCCAATAATAGTGTTTGCTATAAGTTTGTCACAAAAGAAACATACAAACCAAAAAGTTCAGAGACATAAATCTTAAAATATAATTTCATGATCATAAAGAATTAAAATATCAATGAATAAAAAATACAGTACATGCAGTATCTTTTTACAGAAAATATAAAATATTAAAAAGTGATGAAGGAATTCCTACTTAAATTTTGTGATAAATTATGTGCATGATGGATAGAGCCAATAATATACTGGGATAAATTGTGTCCAAATTTATAGGTAAAATTATTATTGTTTGAACTATCCTCTTAAAGGGTAAGGAATTTAATCTTAAGAGGTTTTGAATTGAGTAATACATTTTTGGATTAAGTATGTACACAATGGGGAATAAGGTCTTATAATCAGTGACAGGTTTATATGAGGATGAGCAGAACAACAAATAATTCATGCAAAAAAACAAAAGATGAAAAAGTAAAACAAATGAGAAAGAAAGAACAAAAAAGACCAAAAGGTCAGTAGAGATTTTTTTTAAAAAAAGTACACACACACACATATACACCTAAAATAAAAGTTATAAGAGTAAGAAAAAAAGATTAATAAAAACAATTTTTATAATTAAAAAGTAAAAATTTAAAAAAGATACAAAAAAAGACTTCTTTGATTTTGTTTTTGGGGGATTGATGGGAAGATCCTGTATCTCCCTTGTGTCTGTAACCAGTCTCTTGAAGTCTCTCCTCAGGTTGTGGTGTTTGGTTTTCCTGTGGCTTGATTGGTTTTTGAAGTCAGTTGGTTTGAGTAGGCAGAAAAATTCTCTGCAGTGCCAAGGATTTTATGAACCACCTTCCAGGCTAGTTCAGTGGGAGGTAGATCTGCTTTGAGTGTCATAAAAGAAGGAGATGGCTGTTTCCTCTAGTTTAGAGTTGCTGTGATAAGGCTGGGTTCTGGGTAAAGTTGAGGCCTTTCAGCAAACAGTAGCTTTTCCCTGAGAGGCTAACTTTTGAGACATTCACAGAGCCCAGCCTGTAGCCATTCTCAGGGTTTATGTTTACTGATTTTCAATTGATTGTCAGGGTTGCCGTAGGCAGAGGCAGCCTCTGGCTCTGTTTACCCAGTGAAGAAAGCCACTCCTTCGGGAGTGTAGCTTTCTCTGCCTGCTTATGGTGACTTTCCATGGGTGAAGTTGAGAATGGCAGGTCAGGGTAGGTACTTGTGACTCGCTAAATGACTCTTTTGTTTTCATCAAAGGACTGAGTTAGAGGTAACTGCTTAGCCAGGCCTTTGTCTGTATCAAAGATTGATATCTCCAGTGTTGGGGGGAGGAGTGGCCTTCCCTCCTCTGTTCCCTTTGAGAAGGAATGAGGATGTCAGTTTTGTACTCACGCTGGAGTGTTGGTTCCTAGGTAGCCTCTGGTCTGCTATCTGCAAGATGAAGATATCTGCTGCTTGTCAGTTCTTGCTGGTGTTGAGTAAAATCTGCTCGTATTTGTCCCAGACTCTTTGGGTTGTAGGCATGGTTGCTATGGACGCCACCACAGCTGCCACAGCTGCCCCAGCCGCCCCAGCCATGGCTGCTGGAAAATGCTCAGATCCGTCTCTTTACCTGGATTTTCCCTCTCTGGTCAAACTCTCTGTACTGTGATGGCACACTTGGTGTGCCTAGGACTGTTCACTGGAACGCTAGAACTGCTTTCTATGCGAGAACTTGTTTAGCCACCAGGTTCTTCTCCACCATCTTCTCGAAATTCCTGAAGGTGTTTAAATATTACTGGAATTGTTTTGGAATAAATAATGTTCACCTTGACTATCTTGAGAAAAAATTGGTTTCTCAGCACTATAGGTAAGATCTTGAGTGAAGGAAACAAAAGGAAAAATGAAGAACAACTCAACACACATATTCAAAAGAAAAAAAACAACCCAAGAAAACAAGTTAACTCAGTACTCAAGAACCTGCAGGAAATGCAAAGATTTTTTTAAAATAGCTATGATAAGCTTATCAAAATCCTGACTACATGGGAGTCTACTGTTGTGAGGATAGTGGTTAACGCTCAGGCTGGACAGAAAGATCTGTACACAATGCCAGGCACCTGTTATTCTAAATTCTAGGAAGAATAACATGAAGTAGATTGACCCCATGATCATACACAAGTAGGAAGCGAGATTCTATCTGAAAGTTAATCAGGATAATTTAGGGCTGGGTCATGCCAAAGTGTTAAGAAGATCCATTTAGGAGACACAAGACACTCAATTCCAATTCTAATATTATGGGTATTAAAGAAAAAAACTATGATTTTAAATAATGGGAATAATTGTAAGATTTGAATATTTGAGTGGAGAAAAATGCATGAGAGAGATAGAGTTTACCCATGTTGCAATGCTTTGTACTTAAGTGATAATATTATGTGGTACTCCAGACATAACAGAGTTACCTTGCAAATGAGCATGGATGTGCATTTGGGTGCAGGAAATACTCTACTTACACAGGTGTAAATTAAATACTTTTTTGGGGGAGATTTTAGTTCTTGATCTAAGAGCCTGGGTGATATCTCTGAGTCTTTTCTCTCAAGGCTATCACTCTACTACTTTGAGCCACAGTTCCAATTCTGATTTTCTGTTGGTTGTTTGGAGATAAGAGGCTCATGGACTTTCCTGCCCAGGATGGCTTCAAACCATGATCGTCAGATCTCAGCCTCCTGAATAACCAGGATTCCAGGCCTGAGCCATCCATTTGTTTAATAATTTAGTAAATTGTACAGTTACAGATGTTATAATTTATCATTATAACCTTTATAATATATGTGTGTATATTTATATCAATGCATACATATAGAAATATTTTAACATATTTTTATAGCTACAGTAGATTTATGAAATCATCCTTCATTATAAAATAACATGGAAACAAGTTTAATGAGGAGCAAAGCAAAGGGAATTGTCATGTTTCTTGTTGTTGAATGAAATATGAATTGTGAGAATCAGTTTGAGAAAACCATTTAACAAAATGTATAATGACTATTAATTCCTATCCCTTTATTTGCCCATATTGTGCATCCTCACACGAGTGTCAAAGTAAAACCACACTTTTTTGCCTTTGTATTTAAATCATATGTTATAATTTAGCGGTTATGTGAAGTAATCAAATAAAGATTAAAATAATAGTGAGACTATGAGTTAGAGCTGAAAAATATTTTAAATATGATAATAGCTATTTAAATTCCATATCTCTTACTTTTACTCTATTGTCATATCCCTTATTCCCACATTAGGAAAGTACATAGAAGATTCTCACTAAATTATGTGTAAAATTATGAAAAAATGTGTTAAAAGAATATGGGCACATTGGGGCTAGTAAAGTGGCTCAGTGGTAGAGCTTTTGCCTTGCATGCATGAGGCCCTGGGTTTGATTCCTCAGCACCACATAAGCAAAAAGAAGAAAGCTGGAAGTGGTGCTGTGGCTCCAGTGGTAGACCGCTAGCCTTGAGCAGAAAAGCTGAGGGACAGCACCAGAGGGGCCCAGAGTTCAGGCCCCTCGACTGGACAGAAAAAACAACAACAACAACAAAGAATATGGGCACAGTGTGGTTTTAGCTGATTGAGACCTGTAGGCGATAGTGTGTTTTTGAGGACTTGATAAACGTTTTTATGGAGATGAAGAAAGAGATATGCTTATTCTGGAAAATTGGCTACAGGATTGCTCACATAAAAATAGTTATGAATTCTTCCAAAAGGTTACAGTAAAATCGCTCTCACAATCATGTTCACTACTGCACTATTCACCATAGAGGACTTATGGAAACAGCCCAGACGACCTTTAGTGGAGGGATGGTTGGACAAAGTGTTGCACAAATATACAATTAGGTTGCACTCATCCATTATAAAGACTGTTACAGCTTTTGCAAACAAATGGATAGATCTAAAATTATGTTAAGTAAACGAAGTCAGAGCCAGACACACCAAGGATGTGTATTTGGAAGCCAGAATTTTATGCAAGTTAAACAACAGTATTAATCAAAGCATGCTATTTGCAGTGGAGTATTTATTTATTTATTTTTGGGTTCGGTCATAGGGCCTGAACTCTGGGCCTGGGTGCTGTCCCTCAGCTCTTCAGCTCAAGGCTAGCGCTCTACCCCTTGAGCCACAGCTCCACTTCTGGCTTTTTTCTTTTTGCTTATGTGGTGCTGAGGAATAGAACCCAGGGCCTCAGGCATGCAAGGCAAGCACTCTACCACTGAACCACCTTCCCAGCACTGCAGAGGAGTATTTTAAAGTTGTAATTTCTTATAAAATTGAACTTTTAATCCAACAGAATGAATACCAGGAGACTATCACTTGGAAAAGGTGAGGGGAAGTCAAAGGGAAGGATTAAATAGACTTCTGGAAGTAGAGAGTGAAGCCATAATATTCAATGCAGATAGTATGAAACTAGAAAAAATGAAAGTGGGGTGAGGTTTGGAAGGATGTGAGAAAGTTATGTAAAGATCCATTGTAATTATAAACCGATTCGTTGAATGGAAAACCCTTTGTGCAACTATTTTATAAAAATATAACTAAAAACGATGGGGCTAGGAAGGTGGCTCAGTGGTAGATTGCATGCCTTGCATGCCAGAGGCCCTGGGTTCGATTCCTCAGTACCACATAAGCAAAAAGAAAAAAAAGCCAGAAGTGGCGCTGTGGCTCAAGTGGTAGAGCATTAGCCTTGTGCTGAAGAGCTGAGGGGCAGCGCCCAGGCCCAGAGTTCAGGCCCCATGACCGGACCCAAAAAAAACAAAAAACAAAAAAACAAAAAAACAATGGAGACATCTGATCTTAAACAATGAGTCAATATGATAATTTCCTGCTCAGAAATTTTCTTTGCAGGTATTTTCCTCATAATGACATAAAAGTGAACAATGCAATTAATATGAATATATCACTTTGCATATCCTAAATAGACACAATATAAAAATCACAGTAAAAATATTAGAATATATCACATGATAAAATAACAGGTAGAAAGTATCAAACTCTGATTGTTTTTCCAAGTACTTTACCTTTGGTATCTAATTTAATCCTCACAATAATCCCATAAAGTGGAACTACTTCTATTTTTAATTCTAAGATGATGATATTAAGTCTTCAGAGTTGCAATTACTAGTACAACATTGCACACACGGTAACTGTTAGCCTGCGGTCCATTCCCACCATATCAAATAACCTCATTCTATTTTGTAACTAAATACCAGCACTCAGTCTACTAATTCTAGGAAAATATCCCAAAATTATTGTGCACACTCTAATAATATTTCACTTTATCTTTCTTAGAAAATAGGTAACTAAGCCGGATACTGGTGGCTCATGCCTACAAAGCCAGCTACTCAAGAGGCTGAAATCTGAGGATTGTGGTTCAAAGCCAGCTCTGGCAGGACAGACTGTGAGATTCTTATCTTTAAGAAACCACTAGTAAACTGGGAGTGGCACTGTAGTCCAAGTGGTAGAGTGCTCGCTTTGAGTGGAAGGGCGCAGGGACAGTACCCAAGCCCAGAGTTCAAGCCCCATGACCAACAACAACAACAAAAAAGAAAATAAGTAACTGTAATATGAAAACTCCAAGTTCATAATCACTTATACCTCCTTGGTGAAAGGAATTGCTAAACTATAACATTCTTGATTTCTAGCTCAAAATAGTAGAAATCATATTTTATCCCTTCACTCAACACTGCACTGCCTGGTGACCCCATCTGTAGTTAATACAGTCTTACTGAAAGAATGACCTGCCCAATTCCTGACGGAAACAGACTGCAGGTCTTTTGGAGCAATCATTTCCACATTGTAGTTCACCTAAATTGTTTACCATTAGAAGTATTTTGATTGGTTTTTATACCCAACATTTTGAGAGAAATGTACTACTTTAAAATGTTATTAAAGAAAGACTGATATAAAAATCACTTTGACCCCAGATAAATATTTTACCTTTCATATACCCAAAAATGCAGTCTGACCTATCATTAATATTAGGAACGAGAGGTTAAAAATCATAGACACCAAGACCTAAGTATGAATTAAAGACTCTCCAACTTGTGAATACAATTGGTTTAAAAAGACATCAATACTACTGCATTTTTAAATTCCCTATGAAAATGATAATGATTCCCTATGATAATGATAATGATAATGATAAACTATTAACACTTAAAAATAACTCATTTTCTTGGGAGTAGGACACAAAACACAAGGTTAATCCTAATCGTTTTAAAAGACCTTTATTTATACAAAAACTCACTCATAACTATAAAGATTATAAAACTAACTGAAGTACAGAGACAGAAAGGAAATAATTTAACTGCATCATGTACATTCAATGGACTGTTAATAGAAAACAAAGTTATACTAATAATTAGCTTACCCAAGTCACTTACATTCTTTTATTCTATTCCATTTACTTTCATAAAAACTGGGTTTTCATAAAATGACGCATAAAGAAGACTATATACCCACTTACATTTTCAGATCTTAACAATATTTATTTCAGAAATTTTGGCTCTATAGTCAATGAAATGAAATAATACTAAAATATTCAAAGGATTTTCAGAAATTGCAAGACTTGCTCTGGGATGTTATGTATATTGGAAAAGATATTCAAAAAGCCTTTTTTGTTAAAGTTGCCATAGTTACTCCCACAAAAGAGCCATTAGTAAAGATCCCTGTGCATGTACAAAATACCTTCAAATGCATCCACAATTTGGACATGACACATGCTTTTTGTTTATTCGTTTTTGAAAGGAATATCTAACAAGCATATCCACAATACTTATTTTCAGACAATAAGATGAGATATTCAAACGTAGTATGGGTTTGATTATCTCTTAGTGAGAATAGATATGATCTTGCAAAGAAAGTTATTTTCAACAGAAATCCAGAAAGAGTTTATCCAACTTGTGTTTCACAGGAATAACCAGAGAGTAATACCTGTTTGGTCAAGTCGGTCCAAATCACTCCATAAGTGTATCTTAAAAGTATAACCAATTTAAGAAGTCGCATACGTATTTTGTACTGATAATCAACTTACAGCAAAATAACTTACTACCTAATTATGTCTGTATCTTCTTACCCAACATACAATAAGAGCTGAAAGCGTTCTCTTTATCTAACTTAATGTTATAAATGCTTTGATTATGATGACGTTATTATTAGACAAATAATATATACAGAAGGGTGGTTCCACTGAAAAGACATGACAGAACACTGATATATAAAAACATTGCAACACAATTAGATCTTTTCAGCTTCACCCTGTCCACATTGGCAAGCAACATTGCAACAGCACATGCATACATATACACATACACACATGTTTGCACATGTACACACACATATACATGCATGCTAAATTCAGGATTTATTGTACAAAAAAGTTCAAATAAAATTTTAGTGATTAGGACAAATGATAATATGCCTTATTACAAAATAATACATAAACCATCACCACGCATATTACATTTTACCTGCTTCTCCACATGTGACCACTTAATTTATTTTTAATTAATAAATTACCTTATTAATTAATTTATTTGTTTGGTGTTAATACTAGGGCTTGAACTCAGGGCCTGGCTTTGTCCCAGAATTTATTTTTGTTTCAGTTTTCTCAAGACTAGCATTTTACTGCTTGTACCACAGCTCCATTTTTAGCTTTTGCTGGTTACTTTCAAATCAGATTCTAATGGACTTTTTTTTCTTGGTCTGCTTTCAAACCACAATCCTCAGATTTCATCTTTCTGTTTAACTAGTATTAAAGACATAAGCCATCAGTGTGGCTCCTATTTTTTCCTCAATAGTTATCTAATGCACATACTTAGATAGTAATTTAAAAATGAGAGTATAGAAGCAAGATGTACAGTGGTGATATTGTCCTGTCAGAAATTCAAGTTAGTAATGTAAATTTATTCTTCAGACCATACCCAAACAATACCATGATATAGTGCAAGAGAACTCACTATTGAACATATTAGCTTTAAGAGCTTTCTGGTAGATCCATTATTTATTGGTACCCAACATTAGAAAATTGTATGAGGCATTGGTAAAATAGAAGTCCTTTGCATGACTACATACATTCCTTGTTTTTTTTTTTTTTTAAAGACACTTGCTTTCATCTAAAAAGGAGGGCTATCTATTGTCTTCATGTGATTTTGATGATTGAACGTGCTTAGTGAGAAGGTCAAAATGTATTAGTAGTCCTTAACTATCAATTCTCATTTATCTTCTTGTAGAATATAATGATTAAATCAATAGTTCAGAATCATGCTTCCATTGCAAGTGGATCACCAGTAAGAAATCCTCAATACAAATTCCCACAAAGTTTTGTCACAGATACAATCTCCCTGCCTTCTCTGCTGCTTGACTACCTTCCTATTCCTTCATTGTACAGGAAAAGTGTGATTCAACTGATTTCAGTCAGATTTGTTACTAGAATTATCAAGGATTTAGTTTATTGTCTGTAATTTGGTCAAAGTTATATCTCTTTATGTAGGCTACTAAAAATGTATTTACTAATTTCAAGTAAATACATAAATTCTATTTCCATCTTTTTTAAAAAATAAAATTTTGTTTGCTCTATAAATTGATCAGAGGCATGGATTTTGTGGCTAGATAGGTCATTCCACATCTGTCTCTCTCTTTTTCCCTTTCTTGGTTCTCATAAATAATATGATTGCTCCATAATTATCCTAATTTATTTTGCTTCTATATTTTTGGTTGCATCATTACACTTTTTGCTCTGCCATTTAACAAATCATTTATATAGAAGGCATTATTTCCTATTTTCCTAGAATAAACTGCACATGAAGACATCACTGGTCCTCATTTTCAGTGTGTACATTTGAATACGGAGGAACATCTTTCCTCTGTTCTCTAACAATTCCTTACTCTCCGGTTAGAATAATTTCGAATAGTAAAATTGGAAAAAGAGAAAATAAATCATGGTGAATAAACAGATGCAGAAAATTCACAGGAAATTTCTGACCAGTTCAACCAATGTGAACTAATAGGGAAATACATGGATACCTCATTCCCACTGGCTCTCAAAGTCTCTGGTTAGGCAATTCTTAGGAATATGAGGAACAAGATGAAAAAGTAAGGAATGGTATCAATTAAAGAAAAAAAATGGAGAAAGATCCAAGCAAATTTCTTCATTGGGCTGCCAAAAATATTTGGCTTATTACAGTGCGGAGACTTCTTTCCAAATGGCCACTCATGTGAATAGTAGGGATGACGATGAGTATACCCCTCTTCATTGAGAAGCCTACAGTGGACACTTAGACATTGTCAGTGAGTTGGTGTCTCAAGCGGCACATACATAATTGTAGATGACTGGACACCCCTGCACAGTGCATATACTTGGAATAATACCAGAGTGGCTTCTTTCTTACTTCATCATGATACAGACACCAATGCCCAAACTAAAGGCCTCTTGACCCCCTTGTATCTTGCTGCTGAGAATTGACATAGCAAAGATACGCTGGATCTCCTTCTGTTGAACCATTATATAAAACCAGGCCTGAAGAACAACATAGAAGAAACTGCATTTGATATTGCCAAAAGGATAAGTATGTGTCATTCCCTCTATGAAGTTGTGGAGGGCTGTACAAATTGTTCAACTAAGTCCTAATGTTCGGGTTAAGTTTCTTAAATTTCAAAAATGCAAGTCCATCTTTTGTGTCCCTACAAAATATTTTCACAAAACAAATAAGAGCAATATCTTTTTTTTTTTTTTTTGGTCTGTCATGGAGCTTGAACTCTGGGCCTGGGAGCTATCCTTCTGCTCTTCAGCTCAAGGTGAGCACTCTACCACTTGAGCCACAGCTCCACTTCCAGTTTTCTAGTGGTTTATTGGAGATAGGAGTACCACAGACTTCCCTTTCCAGGCTGGCTTTGAACAATGATTCTCAGATCTCAGCCTCCTGTGTAGCTAGGATTATAGGCATGAGCCACCAGTGCCCGGCAACACCAATATTTTACTGTAAAAATTCATGGATTCCGCGGAATTCTTCCAAATGAATTGCCTGCATTGGATGTCAAAATGTATTCAATAGTTTTTGTATACATGTATAATGATTTCTTCAGAGTTTGTGATTTTTTAATCAGAAATAATTTTAATTTACCTGTTGAAATGAGTAGTACAGAAAGTAAAATATTTCTGGTGCTTGTCTGAAAAAGTATATTTTAAAATATTCTATATTCTATGTTTGCATAATGTTCATAATTTATTTTATTTTCTCCTAGATATACTTTGAATTCTACATTACTTTATAATATATAGGTTAATTAATGTGTCCTTTCCGATTGCATTCCATATAGAAACAGTTTGATTCCTTATTTTTTCTAGGTCTTTATTTTTCTTTGGGATAAATGACAATGTTGTCTAATTTGAAGTTTTGTAAATTTTATGCTATGTAAACGCCTTTCTGAGCTGAAGATTTAATACACTGATGTCAAACTAAATTTAATTATATGAATTACGTGTATTGTTACACTTGTAATTTTGTAATCAACCTTTTAATAACTGTTTTTCATTTCTTGCATCTGAAGAATGAAAAATATGGAATACTTCTCAAATTTTCATATTATCCTTTTGCAAGTGCCATGTTAATCTCTGTATTGTAATTTGAGTATACGTGCTGCTGATGCATCTAGAAACAGACTAGCAATTTTGAACTTCTCCTATGATCTTATCCACTAGACTGATTGCTCAGACTGTTTATGTACTATTTTCAAAGATGTTTTTACATTTGACAGAGGATATGAGCATTTTCAGATGCACCTGCAAGGTTCCCTGATTCATTCCACCAAGGATCCTATCCCGTTAATAATGATTACTTGACTCTCTTACATCTCTGGTCCCTACCTATGTAATATTCTCAACTTTGGGGGAAAGTTCACTTGAGGGCTTTCTAATATTAAAAATTATCACTTGATTCTAGTCGTACTCAGGACCTATTTTCTATTGTTTTCTAACTTTTCTACATATTCTGAGAGTTGTTTCATTTGTGTATTTTTGTGTGCACCTATAAGTGCCTCTGTGTGTATATGTATGTTTGTATGTATGTATGCAAAAACCTAAAGCTGTTATTCAGCAATCTTGCTCGTGACTGTATTCCAGCTTTTGGCTGGTTAATTATATGTAGTGTCTCAAAGCCTATACTGTCCAAGCTGGATGTAAATTGAACTTCCCAGACTCCTTTATATTCTTAGGTTTTATTTTTCCAGGAGTATCAACTTTCAAACTTCAAACACTTTTGTGAGTGTAAAGTCTAACCTGTAGCCCAGATTTTTGACTCAAGAATTCATATAAAGGTAGATGAACATATACATTACATATCCTGAGTGTTCACTGTTAGAAATGTGATCATAAACCAAGTTGTTGTGAGATCTGAGGATTGGGGTTTAAAGCCATCACGGGGAGGAAAGTCCTGGAGACTCTTTTCTCCAATAATTACCAGAAAACTGGAAGTGGCACTGTGGCTCAAGTGGAAGAGCACTAGCCTTGAGCTGTGTTTCAGAGGGACAGCGCCCTGTCCCATATTTCAGGTGCCACGAACAATAACAACAACAACAACAACAACAACAAGAAGAACAACAAAAGAATATAAGAAAAGGAATGAAAAAGATGTGTGATCTTAGCCACCAGGTTCATTCCTATTATAATTCCTGTTCTCTCAAGATGGACTCTTTTTTTCCAGTTAAGTCTATTCTCCCATATCTGACTTGCATTGGAAACAGAATCATTCTTCCATTCTCCTTTTTGCACATTTACATGATTAGCAAGCGTGATTTAGAAAGGGAGTGGCCTCATGCTTCATGTTCCACTTAGGAGTAATGCTTTCTCTATTTCACTCCCATAAACCTACATACTGGACTTGGTTTTATTGTTTCAATGTTTTCTTATTTGTAGCGTCTTCTATATTGTATTGAACACTTATACATAAACAAAGAACTTCTTTTTCTCCTATAATTGCTTTTGTTTCTCTTACTGTTAACTCATGTACACTTGGGAAATTAATGCACAGCACATAGACTCACAATAAAGATCTGAGAACCTTCTTCCCATTTAAAATTCACCTTAATTTACAGAGCACATAAGAAGTTTGAACAAAATGTTCTCATGGATAATGTATTTATAAGCAATTTAAATTTCATTTCTCTTTACTAAGTTGTCTCTGAAACACGTGTTACCTCATGTCCAAAAGTGTCCTTGTGCTATTTCAATGAAGCCAGAAAACATTCATTTTTTTTCTGGAGCAGCACCATAAATTGTTACTGGAAGTAACTGTTAATGGATGTGGAAACTGATCCCAGGAGAGGAAATGAACATAGAGAAATGACAAAGTTGAAGTTAACTATTGCTTTCTTTTTTGCTGTATAAGAAAAGAATCCTAGGCTGGAAGGAAACTCTGTCCCTGACTTTTTTGAGTATGTCCTTTACTCATATAAACCTCCTCTGTAAACTTCTGTCTGAGAGTATTACAAAAGGAAACAATATGCCATTTGAAGGCCAGCAAAGAACAAAAGGAAGTAACTTTGTTTTAAGTGTTCTACTGCAAAGAAGCAAAGATATGGACATTTTAAGTGTCTTATGGATGGATGTTTCACTCCTGAGATGATTCTATTGTTGCAGGAATCAGTTATCAATTCCTTTAGTCTGGTCCTGAGTTTTCCATAGCAATAAGGATTCCAAAATAGCAGGATCCAGTGAGTATGATCAGCAAAAGAAGCCTCTTCTCAGACAACCATTATTTTAAGGAGAGTCCCAAAGAAATACCCAGGGTTTGTTTTGTTTGCTTGTTTGTTTAGTTTGTGCTGGTTCTGGGGCTTGAACTTAGAGACTTGCCCCTGTCCCTGAAGAGTTGTCTTTCTTTCCCACCTGGCCCAATGCTAGTACTCCACTACTTGAGCCAAAAGTCCACTTCTGTCTTTTTTGGTGTTTAATTACAGATAAGAGATTGACAGACTCTCTTGCCTGGGTTGGCTTTGAACTAACACAGTAAGAAAACTAAGTGACATCAATTGTATGTACTTCTCTTTTGAACCCAAAAATATTAGATGAAGTTTATTATAAAGCTAATATTGACAATTTTTAAAGAAAAGAATATGTTTAGCAAAAAACCATAACAAATAACTCAGCAAAAGTAGGTGCACCACTAAATCATTTGGGACGATTACTATTGACTTCATCATTCCTTTGGGGGAAACTTAAAGCCATATTTGCACTTTTTTGTTGGTTGTGGGGATTGAACATTGATCCAGGGCACGGTCTCTCAGCTCTTCAGCACAAATTGAGCACTCTACCACTTTAGCTACAGTACCACTTCCGGATTTCTGGACTTAATTGAAGATAAGTGTTTCATGGACTTTCCTGACCAGGCTGGCTTTGAAACACAATCCTCTGGTCTCAACCTCCTGAGTAGCTAGGATTACAGGCATGAGCCACCAGCACCCGGCTCATATTTGCATTTATATGCATTTTATGTCACTATGTAGACAAAGAATGAAAGAAATCTGAACCAAATGTTGTGACAGCTTTTCAGAATAATTGAGGTAGCAATAAATATGCCCCCTTTTTCCATTTTGTTACATTAATGACTCATGAGCTATTGGACTCTTAAATTAACATCCTCTTTCCTCTTTGTAGGTGTATTTAGTATCAGGAAATGTTCATAAAGAAATATAGAAAGACAAATTTTTAGAAAGCAAAGGAAATCAGGTATAAAAGAACAGCATAGAAGCAGATACATTTATCACCCAGAGATTAAGAACTAGCATAGGAAATTTTGAATGCTAAAGGCAATGAAGCATATGCTTAGTTGATAACTCGTTCTTCAATAACCAAGAATGGTTCCCTAGAACGGTTTTTGCTATACCATAGTTACTATCATTTTTTCATACCATCTGGAGTTATTCTTTCACTTTTGTCACAACTGATAATTAGCCTCTGCTTTATTGGAGCGATGACTGGCCAAAACAGTTTCCAAATCTCACTTAGACTATCCTTCTCATTGTGATTAGCAGTGACCCTACTCAAAAGCTTGGAATCTTTGAATTTCCAGAATTAATCTTCACCTGACATCTAAGCACATTCCTGGCATTAATTGCTGTGACCTAATGAACAAAACATTTTTTCAACACAGTATCCTAACATAGGTAAAGTACATGAATTAGGGACTATTGTCAGGTATCAGTATGGAAAGAGCAATTATATATTCCAGGTATGGGTTCTGTATTTTGCATTTACTAACTAAATGTTCATTGTTGTTGTTGTTGCTGTTGTTGTTTTGGCAGTCCTGGGGCTGAAACTCAGCACTTGGGAATTATAACTCAGCTTTTTTTTTTTTTCCCTCAAGGCTAACCCTCCACCAGTTGAGGCACAGGACCACTTCCAGTGTTTCCTTTTCAATTTTGGGTGCTGAGGAATTGAACCCAGGGTTTCATGCATGCTAGGCAATCACCATATTATGAAGCCACATTCCCAGAACCCTAAATGACTTTCTTAAGATGGCATTATATTTTCATTCTATAAGTATGTGTCATAATTTTAGCCAGAAATTTTTTTCTAGAAAAGAGCATTGAACACAGTACTCAGTCAAGTAAGGCTAGATGGAAAATGGATAACTGTCACAGTGTAGCCAGGATACAGAAGGACTTACCTCATGGAGCTGGTACAACAGACTGAGCGAGACAGCTTCTGACCCAAAGCCTACCTCCAGAATGAGAGGGCCATCTTGGTTCCAACCACATGGGGATGCTGGGCCACCTCCTCTAGCACCCATTGAATCAGTTCCTGAGAGAGAAAGAGGAAGAAAGACGGTCAGAATTACACTTAAGCCAGGTGACGGTGGTTCAGGCCTATAATCCTAAGTACAATGGAGGCTGAGATATGAAGATGATGGTTTATAGCCAGCCCAGGCATGAACAACTGTGAGACTCGTATCTCCAAAGAACCACCAGAAAACTGGAAGTGGTGCTGTGACTAAAGTGGTAGAGTGCTAGCTTTTAGCTGAGTAGCTCGGGGAGCTGCCCCAGGCCCAAAGTTGAAGCCCCATGACTGAAAAGAAGTGGACTTCCCACCACAAGAAGTGGACTGAATAGCACCCATTGTCCTAGGGAGCATAGCAGGGAACTCAGGCTGAGCTTCCTGTCAGCTGGGCGTCATTAGTAGGTCACCCGGCTTCTCTGTGCCTCAGTTTCCCCAGCTTCAAAACTGAACAAAGTGAAGAATCCTGTTACTCATGGAGATAGGCAATAATCCCATACATGTTGCAACATTAATTACACACACCATCTGAGATCTTTCCGGGTATCTTCCTTTCATATGCTCACAGAATTGCCAAGAACAGTATCAGATGGACCCTCCCTCTGTGCCTGTCCCTGCTGCAGAGATCCCTCTGTATTCATCCTTTGTTTCCTTACAAGTGTCCCATGAGTAGATTAAAGTACAATGGTTGAGGCCCAACCCAGAGCTTCACCTCTGGTCAAGAATCAGCTGCCGTGGACTGAGTTTGGGACAATCCATCTAAACCAATGACTGAGCATGGTGCTACATGTCTACCATCCAAACTACAGAAGACCGGGCCTGGTGGCTCATGCCTGTCACAGATAGGAGGGCCATGATCCAGCCCAGGCTGAGCATATATTAATTCTCCATCTCAGAAATGCCCAAGACAAAAAAGCTTGACTTGCATGGTAAAAGATCTGACTGGCAAGCCTAAGGCCTTGAGGTCAAACCCTAATATAGCAAAAAGAACGAGTTCCAGTGCCAGAGGCTCATACCTATAATCCTAGGTACTCAGGAGGCTGAGATCTGAAGATCACAGCTCAAGATTTAAAATAGGGTTGGCCTCGCCCATCAGGCGTCATGATGAGAAGACCCAGAGTCTGACCTATGCTGTTGCGCTCCATACTAGCATAACTCATAGCCTCACTAAGTGTTGGCCTTGCTCTCTGTCCCCCTAGGAAGCTATCCCCTGCAGGCCGCACTCCCAGGTCCTCCCAAGCTCCCACTGCCACCATCCAGGCCCAAGGGAGTACACAGCTCCATTGCACAGAGATCCCTTGTTCTTGTAATTTAACAGTGCTCTGTCCCCTTCAAGCCTCTCACCCTTCCAGGCCCCCAGACCTCAGCTGTGAAGCCCATACATAGATAGCAGGTAGCAGGTAGAAGTTACCAAAGCATTCAGCCTCCTTGTTACAACCCACTTCTACACACACACACACACGCACACACACACACACACGCACACACACACACACACACACACACACACATCCAGACCGGTGACAGATGACTCATCCATGCAGCACCTGCAATTTGCCAACTGATCACTCACCTGAGCACAGTCAGGCTGTACAAAGAAAAAGATAATCTGTCTCTCTGTCTGTCTCTCTCTGTCTCTCTCTGTCTGTCTTCAGGTGAAAGATTGGCTGAACACGGAAGATAAGGGCTCACACAACAAGGGTTTCTATCTTCTGCATCCAACACCTCCCATCCCCAGAAAAAAAGGAAAAGACCCCAGAAGGCCGGTGTAGACATGCTGCTCCACACTTCTGACTAAAGCCACCGGGTTCCCACCAGGGAGAGGAAGGGTGCTGATGTGTGGCTGTGTGGCTCCCACTGCTCCAGGCCAGGGGATCTGTGGCGCCCACTCCTCACCCCATCCTGCATCTCCCCGTTTCCTGGGACACTAGCCGCTGGGGATGGAGGTGGGATCCTTGGGTCAACACCCACCCCCACCCCTGGGGCACATTTGTGCCAGGGCCTGGGCCAGACTGTGGGGCACAGGGGAGGCAGGGTCCAGGGTGGAAGGGAGGGGATATGGGGTCGCAGGGTGCGGGGCTGTGTGGCAGCCACTCACATGTGTTGCTGGCAGAAGCTATTGGCAGCTGATCCAGGTGGGGCAAGCAGCAATGGCAGAGGAATGACAGACACTCAAGCCCTGAGCAGAGGACAGGGGAGCCAGGATCAGGTCAGGGCCCCAAGCGGGTTCGTGGCACACCATTGTACCATTGCCTGAGGAAACCGTGGGTCTGAGCCCTCAGCACCAGGTTTGAAATGCTGCTCCATGTGAAGGGGGGGAGAGGGCTGGGGCTCAGGCAGGTACATGGTGGGCCTGAGGAAGGCCTCTCCTCCTAGGCCTCAAGTCTCTTGCTCACCACTCAGCCACCTCTACCTTCCTCAACTGCTGGTAGTGATGTTAACAAATGGGGGGAATCAAGGTGCTACTTGGCAACATGGAATGTGGGCGTGGCCACAATTCTTGTATCCCATTGGTCAGAAAGAACCATGAAACAATGGGGGTGTGGCTGGAATCCTGTGATGTAGGCAGAATGGGCGGAGTCAAAATGATGGCAGCCCCTTTCCCAGGGAACTCTATCCAATCCAGTTGGGGACAAGAGGGTGACCTGCTTTAGCCTGATGACTGCACAGATTGTTGTGTATGTCTGTTTGTTCCCAGACCTTGAACTCAGGATCTGGGCACAATCTGTGAATTGCTTTTGATCAAGTCTAGCTCTCGACCTCTGGAACCACACTACTTTACTTCTGGCTTTGTTGGCACAAGTTAGACAGGACTTTCCTGCCTAGGGTGACTTTGACCATGATTCTTCTTTCACAGCCTTGTAAGTTTTAAGGAAGACTGCTGAGAGCCACTGATGCCTGGCTAATCATTGGTTTTGCTGATGTTCCTGGACAGACCTGTGAGTTCCCTGTCCTCAGATTTAAGTGGTAGGAGCTGGAGCCCACAGTTTGAATCCTGGTCCTGCCACCAACAAATGGCAGGAGATCCTATGGAACTCATTCCTATTCATGTGATTACCAAAGGAATGTGATGTATGTCATGATTAAATGGGCAGTACTTGAATGACTTGAGGATAAAATTATACACAATTACATTATAAGACACTGGTCAGTATTAATTAATACTTTATGAAGCATTTAAACAATCACATTCATTAAATGGAGGCCAAATGAAATACCTACGAATTGGGCATCACATAGCATGGAGATGCCAATTTTTTTCTGCCAGGACTGGGATTTGAACTCATGGTCTAGGTAACCCTGCTGTTGCACTGTGTGGGAAAGGGAAGCTTGCCTCCTTGAATTCAAGAAATTCAAGTCTGTTCCTTAGGCCTGAAATCGATGCCCACCTGTAGAAAACATCCTATTTGTGCACATTTTAAATATATGATTTATATTTATATACATACGTTGATTCCATATTGCATTCAGTGTAGTTATTTATTTTATTTTTTGTTTTATTCATGTATTGACTACTCATTTTATTGACTATTATGACACATAGAACAGTGGTTACATTGATTACATAGGATAAAGGTTTGCATATGTATTGCACATCCTTCCTGACACCCAGAACTTTCACAGAAATGGAAAACATGTGTCACCATCAGCTTCTTAGTACACGATTCATTTTTTGGGAGTGCTGGCATCTGAACTCACAGCCTACAAGGCCCAATTCATGAATGGGTGAGTGTCAGCCTGCCATCCTGGGGCAAATTGAGCTGACAGGCAGTTCCAAGTACCTGAGATCGAGCCCCAGCGGTTGACAAAATAAGAACAGATTTACGTGTCAGAGATGTCTATACATTATTCAGTTATATAGGCTACACTCCTACCAATTCTTAGGTATTTATAATGCCTCCATGTAATTAATGTTATTGTTTGCATTCTTAACAAACTATTAAGTAAATCGATCAATATCCTGAAATTATTGCATTCTGTAACAGTATTCTTTAATGCTTCATAAATATTAAATAAATCAGTCTCCTGAAATGATGCTGTCTAATTTTATAGGAGCATCATACACCATCAACTCATTCAACTGTGACATTGATAATATTACCTTGTTATTCCCATGGATGGGAACGAGTCTCTTAGTATCTTCTGCCATTGATTGGTGTCAGGACTGGGATTCGAAATCAAGGCCTACATTGCATTGTGGACCTATGACTTCTTCAATAGTCTGACAACCTTCAGCAATGCAAGGTGAAGTGCCCTTTGCAACAGTGTCATTCAAACCCAGGAGGGTCACCGTGCAAAGGAAGAAAACATAAAAAGGCCATCTCGCTGCATTTTTTTCTGTACATTTTTGCCACAAAAGGCCTGGGGGTCTAGGATCGCAGGATCTACTGTGGGTCCAGTGGCAGCACCTCAACATAGGGTGATCGAAGCTGAGGCAGAGTTACCACAACCTGAGTTCAAGCTCCCTGCTGAGCAAAAAATAATTGAAAGAGTTTAGCTCCCTGGCTTGCAATTCACCCGCTTTATTCTGCCAGGCTTTGGATTTGAACTCTGGGTAAATCTGCAGCACTGTGGAAGAAGTGGAAGCTCACTGTACTTGAACATTAGAAAGTCAGGCCTGTACTCTAAGGCAAAATTTAAGCCCAAGCCTTGGAAAACATAATATTTATATACATTGTAAATACAGGATTTGTACTTACCTATGGATGTTCAGTCCATACACGTTTGGTGTATGTACTTTTTGTTTTATTCATTTATTTACCATTGATTTTACTATGATGACACCCATTCCCTTTATTACATTGATGACATCCTATTACATGTAATCTAAATTTGTAGACGTGTTCTCCATCATGCCTGACACCAGGACTCTCAGAGAAAAGGAAAAAAAGTTTAACACTTGGCTTCTTACTGCATGATCCAATTGTTGGGAGTGCTGGAATCTGAACTTAGGGCTTAGCAGGACCAATTGGTGAATAGTTCAAGGTGATCACAGCAGCCTGTGAGCAACAACGGAGTTAGGCCATTCCCAGGATCTGACATTGATCCCCAGGATGTGCTACGATAGTCATAAATTAATAATTTAAACATAGGATCTATATTTACATATATGTATGGACAGCATCTTGCCTTTGGAGTACTTTTTGTCCTGCTTTTCTGTCTTATGTAAGTATTGTGTATGTTACTGAGTAAGGTAACAGATATAACAACCTATTGCCCTGGCTATAGGGTTTCCTATGCATTCTCCATCCAAGCTGAGACCCAGGACTTTCACAGGACAGGAAAAAAGGTGAATCGATGGGCTTCTCACATCAGGATTCAACTTTTGGCAGTGTTGGTATTTGAACTCAGAGCCTATCAGGCCCAATTGAGGAAAGGGTCAAGGTGAGGACACCAGCCTGTGAGCAACGAAGGAGATAGGCAATTCCCAGGACCTGACATCGAGTCCCAGGGAGGTCCAGATAGTCATAAATTCATAATTTAAGCATAGGATCTATATTTACGTACATGTGTGGACAGCATCTTGCATTCGGTGCACTTCTCCTTAATTTGTGTCTAATTCATGGAGTTGTTGTGTATTTTACTGAGTATGGTGACAGGTATAACTGTGCTGACATGGATGACAACCTGTTCCTATAGTTATAGGGTTGCCTATGCATTCTACATCCTAGTGGAAGACCAGGACTTACACAGGAGAGGAAAACATGTTCAACGACTGGCTTCTGACAAGAGAATGAATCTTTTGTCAGTGCTGGGATTTGAACTGAGGTCTGGGTAGCATTGTTGCACTTTGGGGTAAGGGAAATCTCACCATCCTTGAAGACTAGAATGTCAGGTCTGGATCAAGGCCTGATTTGAAGCCCCAGCAGTGGACAAAATAACAAGCCCGCCTTTTTTAAACATAGGATCTCCCTTTACCTACAAGTGTGGTATGCATCTTGCATTCAGTGTAGTTATTCTTTCTATTTTGTGTCTTATTCATGGATGTATTGTGTATTTTATTGAGTATGGTGATAGATATAACTATGCTAACATGGATAACAACCTATTCGAATGTCTATAGAGTTGTCTATATAGAATACTCCATCCTCGCTGAGACCCAGGACTTTCACAGGAGAGGAAAACAGGTGGATCGATTGGCTTCTCAAATCAAGATGAATCTTTTGGCAGTGCTGGGATTTGAACTCAAGGCCTTGCAGGCCCAATTGGTGAATGGGTCATGGTGAACACACCAACCTGTGAGGCACTAAGGAGGTAGGCAGTTCCTAGGACCTGAAATGAAGCCCTGGTGGTGACCAATATAGTCATAAATTCATCATTTAAACACAGGATCTATATTTCCATACATGGATGGGCAGCATCTTGCATTCTGTGTAGTCATTCTCTTTATTTTTTGTCTTATTCATTGATGTATTGTGTATTTTCTTGAGTATAGGATGACAGATATAACTGTGGTAACCTGGATGACAACCTATTCACATGAGTAGAGAGTTGCCTATGCGTTCTCCATCCTAGCTAAGACGCAGGACTTGCACAGCACAGGAAAACTGGAGCAATGACTGGCTGCTCACATCAGGGTGAATTTTGGCAGTGCTGGGATTTGAACTTTGGGCCTAGAAGGCCCAACTGCCCAATGGGTCCACATGATCACACCAGATTGTGAGCCACTAAAGAGCTGGTCGGTTCCCAGGAACAAAGATCAAGCACCAGGGAGGCCACAATTGTCCTGAATGCATCATTTAAACACGGGATGTATATTCAAATCCGTGTGTGGACTGCATTGTGCATTTATTGTAGTCATTTTATTTTGTATGCTATTCATGGATGTATTGTGTATTTTCTTCAGTATATGATGACAGGTATAACTGGCCTCACAGGATAACAACCTATTCCCATGGCCACAGTGTGGCCCATGAATTCTTCATCCTAGCTGAGACCCAGGACTTGCACAGGAAAGGAACACAGGTGCAACAATTGGCTTCTGACATCAGGATGAATATTTTGGCACTGCTGGGATCTTAACTCGGGGACCAGCAGACCCCATTGACGAATGGGTCCATGTGAGCACACCAGCCTGTGAGCCACTGAGTAAGGCCTTTCCCAGAACCTGACTTGGACTCACAGGTGGAGGTGTGGGGGAAGGGCACACAGCAGTCATCCATTCATAAGTTGAAAGTAGTATGCAAATAAGTAGACATTTGTATAGAGTAGGAGAGACGATAACCTGTGATGGAATCCAATCTACCATGTGTCTACTGATTCTTGGATCTTTCCAGATGCCTTCATTTTATGACTGTGATGATTATTGTCATGCTTAATCAGCACTGCTTTACAAATAAGCGATGCCCCATGAGTCTTGCCTATCATTTCCTAGTCACTTCATGCATGAACTACTCACTCGATGAGATCAATCACATTCCATGACTTTTCCTGTTCCAGAAACCATTATCTCAGGATTTCCCGCCATTGCTTTCTCATTGGGGTGGGCTGAATTCAAGCCTCAGGCATGGAAAACATACTCCTTATAGATATTTTAAAGATAGGATTTATACCTCTATACAGATGTTCAGTAGATACCTTGTTTGGTGTGGTAGGATTTACACTTCCATACAGATGTTCAGTCCATATCACATTTAGTGTGGTTATTCATGTTATTTCTTTTTTTTATTCATTTATTTATGATTTATTTTATTGACTTTGGTGATACCTATACCATTTATTACATTGTTTACATCAAATCACATAACATCTAGATTTGTAGATGTGTTCTCCATCATGCCTGACATCCTAGACACTCCCAGAAAAGGAAAACATGTGTCACACTCGGCTTTTAACTCAAAGATTAAATTTTTGGCAGTTTTGGGATCTGAACTCAGGTCCTAGCAGGCCCAATTCATGATTGGGTGAGTGTGGGCACAGAAGCCTCTAGCCAATGAAGCTGTCATGTGGTTCCCAGGCACTGAGATCAAGCCCCAAGTTTGGCCAAAACAGCAATACATGGATAGGCAGAGGGTGGTATACAAATAAATATATATTGTTAAAGAGTTCCAGAGCTGTTTATCTATGACTGGATGACATCTACTACGTTCCTACCAACTCTTAGGTATTTATATATCTCCATTGAAGCAATATTATTCTTTTCATGCTTAATAAACTATTAATTAAGGTTAATCAGCATGCTAGGATTATTGCATCCAATTTTAGATTAGACAAATGCATGTACTACTCTTTCAATCTGTATTCTTATGCATAGGAACGAGTCTCTTGTGATCTCCTGCCATTGGTAAGTGTAAGGATTAGGATTTGAACCCAGGGCCTATGTTGATATGTTGGCTTATGGTTTCCCTGATAACCTGCCAGCCATCTGGCAGGCCAGGTCCACTTTGAAACCATGTCATTCAGACCCAGGATGGTCACCATGCACAGAAAAAATTGTAAAACCCTGAGCCCTCTACAGCTCTCCACTTTTTGTGCTGTTCTGCTTTTTTTTTCTTCCTGCAAGCCCACTGGGCCTAGGGTCCCAGGATCAGCTTTGGGTCCCGAGGCTGCACCCCAGCCTAGGGAGAGTGCAGCTGAGTCAGAGTTGCCATGACCTGAGTTCAAGCCCCGTGGTTGGCAAAATTAATGAACTAATTAATTCATTAACTAACTAACTAATGAAATAGAAATAATAAAGCTCCTTGGTTTGGAATTTCTGCCAGTTTTCTTTTCTAGCCTGGGACTTGAACTCAGAGTCTTGATGAGTCCATAGCAATGTGACAGAAGGTGCAGAGTTGCCAATACTTGAGTTCAAATCCCATGCCATGCCAAAAATAAATAATTAAGTCACTGCCCTCAGCTGGGAAGTTAGTTATGAAGATGGGAGGGAAGGGATGATAGGGGAAAAACAAACGAGGAGGCAACAATGTTCAATAGGAAATGTACTCATTACTTTGCTCATGTAACTGTGACCCCTCTGTACAACATTTTTACAGTAAAAAACATACAAAAAATTATGTACTCCTCAAGAAGCACTTTGGTGGTAAGGGATGGATGTCTGAATAGCTGTACAAAATTATACAATGATTTTTTTCAGTGTTCAGTATGGAACTGAATAAACATAACTGTTTCTATTACAAATGTTAAGTCACAGTCTTGGAACTGGGGCCAGTATTTCTGCCATTGCTGGGATTTGAGCTCACTGTCCAAGTAACTCTTTTGGACCTTGGGTGAAGGCTAAGCTGCCTGTCTTTGAGGAAAAGATTTTCAAGCTAGAGTTCCCAGGGCATGACTTAAGGCCCTGTAATAGAGAAAATATTTGTATATATGTGTAATATAAGATACATAGCTACATATGTATGTTTATTTCATATTATGATTATTATTATTGATTTTGTATTTAATTTTTATTTTATTCATTTTATTGTTTATTGTATTTAGTATTATTATACACATAATATTTATTATGTTGTGTCCATATATTATAAAATTATACACAATAATTCAGTACATTGACTCATTTTCTTTAATACGTTATTAAATGTTGAAACATGATACATAATTAAATGGAGGCATTTGTCAAGTCATCACATGGCTAGATTCTGTCCCCAGTATGAACTTTGTCTTATTTATCTTTGGACAACTGCCTATAGGGATTTTTTTATATGATTTATACTCAGAAGCCTATTCTTGTGGATAGGCAAGTTGAGGGATAAAATCATAAGGTGAGGGCTGGGAATGTGGCTTAGTGGTAGAGAGCTTGCTCAGCATGCATGAAAGCCATGGTTTGAATCCTCAGTGCCACATACTCAGAAAAAGCCAGAAGCTGTGATGTGGCTCAAGTGGTAGAGTGCTATCCTTGATAAAAAGAAGCTCAAAGATAGTACCCAGGCCCTAATTTCACGCCCCAGGTCTGGCAAAAACAATACACCAGATTCCAGTGGCTATGGAAACCTACTTTCTCAGGAAGCTTAGATCTGAAGATCGCAGTTTGAAGACAGCCTAGGGAAGGAAAGCCTGTTGGACTCTTACCTCCAATGAACCATCAAAAAACCCCATGTGGCACTGTGGGTCAAGTGGTAGAGTGTTTGCCTTGAGTTGAGGGGTTAAGGGACAGCGCCCAGGCTTCAGTTTGAGACACACAACTGGAAAAGAGCGAGGGATAATCAAAGTAATTTTCCTATTTGCTATTTATGAGGATATTTTTTGGAAAATGAATGCTGATGTAAACCAGAATTGGAGTCAGACCTCAAAGTTCAAGTGTAGCACATCCGTAAGCCTTGCCTTTCAGATTCTATTATTATAAACTTGTGTCCTACAGGGTTCTGAACGGCCCATTGTTGAAAGGCTTTATATGCTCCCTAAGCCCTTTGTGATAAGCAATTGACTTTTATTGTCAATGTCATTACAGTTCTGACCCTAGCAATGAACGAATAGCTCATCACCCTAACTCAGGAGGCTGAGGTCTCTATCACAGGGTGAAACCAGCCAAGGCAAGGAAGTCTAGGACATTCTGACTTCCTGTTCTGAAACGTCAGATGCTCAAGAAATCCCTGTGTTTCCTTTAGTGATTAGAAGTTACTTGCACTCTAAATGTTCTTGGTGTTCTTGAGCTACAGAAGAAGGAAAGAAATATTATTGACCCATCCTGGGTTCAAATGAAGTTCTCAGGATCCAAGCCCTAGCTCTGTTAGCAGGAAGAACTCCAGTGTAACACTGTTTTTGAAGGACAGAAAACAGTTTCAAAAGCCAGGCTAGGTGCAGAGAACTAGGCCTGCAGCATTAGGAGGCAGAATGTACACACTCAACAGGGCAGTGAGCTGCAAAACCACTTCATTCATTCCAGGCACAGCCAGCAATGGGGGAAACCTGAAACATTTGTTAGTTACACCAGGGTCAGGCTTTTCTCAGTTTTTCAAATGATGACTAACCTTCCTCCCTCAAGTGAAGGAAGCCTCAGGCTATATTTAGGTTACCAGTACAGAGCCAGTTTAGTGGGGGAGTGTGTAAGAACAGAGTAGCAAAACCCTGCTATCTGGTCTTAGGGAGTGGGTTTTTGACTCTGCATTTATCAGGTTTGAAGGCCCTTCTATCTCTGCCAGTCTATTCTCCTTACTTCATTGTCCACATTTTTAATGCAAATCCCCAAGGAGGGACAGGGCCATTTCTCTTCTGTCTCCAAGCATCTGAGTTAGAACCTGGCTCTGCTCTCTTGACTCTGGGGCTCTTGGATGCCTGAGAAGTGGGACAGAGACAGTCATCCTGCTCTGCATTTGTGTGAAGGCGATGCTGGTGTCCTGGCACACTGCAGAAAGCCTCATGACTGGGAAGAGTTCCCTTCTTCCCTTCTGACGTCAAAAACAGATTCATCTATCAACTTTCTCCCTTCCTTCCTTCCTTCCTTCCTTCCTTCCTTCCTTCCTTCCTTCCTTCCTTCCTTCCTTCCTTCCTTCCTTCCTTCCTTCCTTCCTTCCTTCCTTCCTTCCTTCCTTTCTTGCTTCTTTCTTTCTTTCTTTCTTTCTTTCTTTCTTTCTTTCTTTCTTTCTTTCTTTCTTTCTTTCTTTCTTTCTCTCTCTCTCTCTCTCTCTCTCTCTCTCTCTCTCTCTCTCTCTCTCCCTCTCTCTCTCTCTCTCTCTCTCTCTTTCTATCTATCTATCTACCTACCTTCCTACCCAGGTAGCTATCTCTTTGTCAGTTGTTAGGTTGAACTCAAGGCCTGGGCACTGTCTCTAGCATTCTACTACTTGAGCCACAGCACATATTCTGGCTTTGTCTGTGTACGGGTGCCTGATGAATCGAACCCAGGACTTCTTGCATGCTAGGCAAGCACTCTCTCATTAATCCATATTCCCAGCCCCTTCATTTTTTTTCTTATTGGTAGTTTTTACATAAGTATGCTACCATTTTATATGTTCAAATTTAATTTTTTGAATACCAGTTACATCTAAGAAACCTGATCTTCTCTTCCCCTGCCTGATTTGTGATTGTTCCTGCATTGCCCTCATAATAAAATGTAAATAAAGGCTGATGAGAGCTTCAGTGTGCATCATATAAAGACACAGGCCTAGAATCCTGGAAGAGAAAAGCAATGGGCCTGAAATGAAGAGAATGATGCAGTGTGCACAACTAGCATATCTGAAAAATACACCAGTAAATAAAAGCAGAATTTGCACTATGAGAGGTAATATACATACACACATAAGTAGGTAGGGCACTGATACATAAACTTGGCCTTCTCTTTTTGAACTTTTTTGTGGCCATCCCAGGGCTTAAACTCAGGGTCCGATGTGTTCCTAAGTTGCTTTGCTCAAGGCTGAGGCTCTACCACCACCACAGCTCCACTTCCCACCAGCTGGTAGTTAATTGGACATAAGCAATTCCCAGGCTTTCCTGCCTGGTCTGGATTATCTCTCCTGCTCAGTTTTCTCTCTCAAAGCTGGAGCTCTACCCTTTGGGCCACTGCTCCACTTCTGGGTCTCTGGTGGTTTATTGGAGAAAATAGTCTCAGAGCCTCTACTGCTCGGCTGGCTTGAATGGCGTTCTCCTGAGGAGGCTTCAAATGGTTTCCTCAAGGATTCACAGAGGAGCCCCTCCACACAAACCCGTAGTCTAAATCTCGAGGAGTACTAGGGAAAAATGGAAACATTGTTATACCCCAGTCGCAGGACCCCCACCAAAAAGACCACCAAGAGTCAGACTTACAGCTGTTTTACGGTTTTATTTAAATGGGCTGCAGCTCGGGCCTTGTCCTACACTCCGACACAGCAGCACCTAGGAGGAGAACCACAAGGGAAAGATTTGTAGGGTTTATAAAGGCACACAACCAACCAGGTGTTTGGATTACCACCATGTGTTGCTCTGCTAGAAATAAGCAACAAGTGGTCAGTGCCTCAAAACTTTAACCCTTCATTCCCCCTCCCCCTTGACTTATGGTCCTGAGACACAATCTTGTGGCTCTAGTCTCAAACTAAACTCCAACAGCTCTTGATCATGAACGGGTATGGTCCCTAACTGACCTTAGCCATACTATTAAACAACAATACCAATAGCAATCAGTTCATTTTTATTTTTTGAGGTGTATGCAGAGTGGTTGGGTAGGATGCTTGGAGACTTGCCATGTTCTCTGTGGTTGTACAGGGCAAAGGGGTCAGCCATTCTGGCGTGGGAGCTGTGGATCCAAGCAGAAATGCCATCCACCTTAAGGGCAGTAGGTGTAGCCAGTAGCACCATGTAAGGTCCCTTCCACAGTGGTTGCAGAGATCTCAGGTTGTGCCCTCAAACAAACACCCAGTCCCCTGGTTTAAACAAATGGGGGGTAGGAATAGAAGCAGAATCATATAATGTTCTAAGCTGGGGCCACATCGTCTTATGTACCAGCTGTAAATAGTCAAGCTTACACAGAAATTCAATATCATACAAATCAGCAAGCAATTCAGTCTGAAGGCTAGGGATAATTGGTGGAGGGTGTCCATACATTATTTCAAAAGGAGTAAAGCCCAGCTGATAGGGTGAATTTCTTATTCTAAACAGGGCAAAAGGAAGCAGCAATAGCCAGTCTGGGGCAGTCTCCAAGGCCAATTTGGTTAAGGTCTCTTTTAGATTCCAATTCATTCTTTCTACCTGCCCTGAACTCTGGGGTCTATAAGCACAGTGCAATTTCCAATCCGTCCCCAGTGCCACGGCTATTCCCTGACTTACTTTTGAGACAAAGGCCGGTCCATTGTCCTACCCAATGGTGGATGGGAAGCCATACCTGGGTAGGATTTCTTCCAGGATGTTCTTAGATATGACGTTCCCAGGCTTTAACCTCTCCTGAAAAGGTGTCTACAGAAACTAGCAAATATTTATATCCAAATTTTCCAGTTTTAATTTCTGTGAAGGCTACTTCCCAATACACACCTGGCCTATCTCCATGGAGGGAGCTCCTTTGGTAACCAGTTGATTAGGGGCATTGGTCAGCTGACAGGCTTTAAATTTGTTAACAATGTCCTCAATGAGTTGATTTCCTTGCCTTATTTTTACTTCTGAGTGTAGGAGCAAGTCCTGCATTCTTCGGGTTCCCATGTGAGAGACCCGATGGATTCTCATAAGAATCTTCTTGCCCAATCTTTGTGGCAAGATAAGTTTCCCCTCACCAGTTTTCCACCAGTCTTTATTTCTTTCTCTGTTTGGGGGTTTATAGGCCATGGAAATTTTCTTTATCCACTCCAAGTCTTCTTGGGAGTTCTGAGGCTCAGGAGGCAAAGCTTGTGGCCCTGGGTCTACTTGTGCTCTGGGCTGGAGGTCCACCTCCTTAGCTGCCTGAACGGCCAACTTATTTCCTTTGAAACAGTTACCTTTTGATGGCCAGGACAGTGCATAATGGCAATATTTGCTGGTTCCCATAAGGCCCGAATGAGGTTTAAATTTTCTTGTTCGTTTTTAATAGCCTTTCCCTCAGCTGTCAACAGACCCCTCTCTTGGTAAATGGCTCCATGGAAATGCACAGTGGCAAAAGCATACTGAGGATCTGTGTAAATGTTTAGTGGCTTCCCTTTTCCCTTCTGTAGGGCTTTTTTTAGTACCACTAGTTCTACTCTTTGTGCAGACGTTCCCTGGGGGAGTGCTATTGCCCACACTATCTCAGTGTCTGTGGTGACTGCTGCACCAGCGTACCTTTTTCCATCTCAAATGAAATTGCTGCCATCTGTGAACCAGGTATGCTCGGCATGCCATAGTGGCGAGTCCAACAAGTCTGGCCTCTTTTCTTTGGCCTGGTCAATCTTTTCACACTCAATTTCACGTTCTCTGTCCTTCCTTTCCTGTCTTTGCTACTCTGTCTCTCTCTCTTATTGTAAACCTTTTCTGCCACAGCTACTAGATCCCTAATAGACTTTTCAACAAGTCTGTATAGAGCCTGCAACTTTTGCTTTATGTCTGAGCAGCTTGATTTTTATAGGCAAACATAATCATCTGAGCCAACTCCTGGGTCTCAAGATCATTTGGCTATATTGATTAAAAGCTTCCATGAGCTGCTCAAGATATGCTGCCGGATTTTCACTTCCTCCCTGTCTAACATCACAAACTTTGGCCATATTAGTAGGTTGGTGTTCCGCTGCCTTGAGACCTGTCAACAGAGCCTGGTGATAGACGAGGAGTTGCTCCCTGTTTTTAACTGTATTGCAGTTCCATGTTGGTCAGATCTCAGGAAAATAGGCAGTGATCAGGGCAGGACCGGTGATAGGTCCTCCTGTGGGGCCAGGGATGTTTCTGGGTTACAGTCTCTCTCATCGGTGGTAAAAAGCACCTGTAAAAGCTGACTAAAATCATCCCAAGTGGGCTAATGAGTAAAGAGAATAATTTCAAGCAAACGAATTAAATCCTAGGGTTTCTCAGAAAAGGGGCCATTTTGGGTGTGCCAATTGTATAGATCACTGGTAGAAAATGGCCAATATTGGAGTTGCTGTTGACCATCCGCATCCACAGGACCTATGGCGGGTAAGGGAAAAACAGCTGCATTAGAAAGGGGGTTGATCTCATGGCATCGTCGAGTGACTGGCCCCTCAGAAATTTTAGGGGCAGGTGCTGAATGTTCTATAGCTCCCTCCTCCTCTTGATCCTTCTCAGGTTCTGAAAAAGGAACCTGGAAAGAGAGTATGGGGGAGGAAACATTTCTTCTTCCAACTGAACTCCCTGAAAACTCGGGGGGTACCTTTTCTTTCCCTCTGTCTCAGTTTCTTTTTGTAAGTCAAGGGGGCTAGATGGAATGGTGCCTATGGTTTCCAGTCCAATCAGACGCACAGTCCAAAAAACAATAAACATTACAAACAAAACACACCCAGGACTGACAGTTACAAAAAAAAAGCTTACAAAGTGGAGATCTCCCAAATTGGTCCACTGACTACAGTCACGGTGGGGTTCCACAACCACGCCCCACAGCACAAGGAGCAGAGCCACAGTGGGGAACTTGGGCCTCTGTTAGGAGGCCCTCTTGGTCAGTTCCGGCCCAAAACTGAACCGACCCCCGCCCCGCAATTCTCACAGCAGTGTTCCAAGGACCGCCCCCCCCACCCCACACAGCGGGGTTCTAAGGACCCCTGCCCCACAAGAGGATCTTGGACATCTCCCAGATCCTCCAGGGTTGTGATGCAAGCATGTCTGCTTCAACAAGCCTTTACGAATCAGATTGGCCATCCTCACAAAGGAAAATGAATGTAAAACAGACAAATGAGAGGACAAGACAAATTAACAAAGACAGCTCTGTTTTACTTTTGGAGTCTGAGATCTTGGAGGTCTTTGGAGGGATCCCGGATGAGCCCCCACTAATATGTTATACCCAGGTCACAGGATCCCCACCAAGAAGACCATCCAGAGTCAGACTTTACATCTGTTTTAAGGTTTTATTTAAATGGGCTGCAGCTCGGGTATCATCCTACACTACAACACAGCAGAGCCTAGGAGGAGAACCCGAGCTAAAGATTTGCAGGTTTTATAAAGGCACACAACCAACCAGGTGTTCGGATTACCACCACATGTTGCTCTGCTAGAAACAAGCAACAAGCGGTCACTGCCTCAAAACTTTAACTCTTCACATGAAGATGCTACTAGTGTGTTCTAGACACTTAACATTGGAGACACAAAACACTCATAATTATTAGATCATTTTATAGGCAAAAGGAGCAATGCAGACTGTATGAGGATCGTTCCAGCTTTCGGTCTTCATATCCTGAGACAGTAAACGCACATCAGCTCAAGGCTAAGTGACAGAACTGGCATGTACTGTGGATATTTGCTCCCAAATTCTGTGACACTCATTTCTCAGTTTTGGCCTCAAGCCTGTAATCAGAGGGGAAGATGAGGAGAGAAAATCCTTCTCAGGGAAAGCAGCTATAAAGAACATTGGGTAGATTACTTATAAATTAAAACCTTGGGAATGACCCTGTTAAGAAGTCAGACTGTCCAGATTAAAAAATGAAGAAGAGAAGAAATAAGGTGCCAGTGGCTGCTGTCTGTAATCCCAGATCCTCAGGAGGCTGAGATGTAGAGAAACTTAGTTTGAATCCAGCCAGTGTAGGAAAGTCCATGACACAGTTATTTCTAAGAGATCACAGAAATACCCAGAAGAGGGGCTGTGACTCAAGCTTAATGCAGTACCCTGGAGCAAAAGGAGCTCAGGGACCATGCATAGGCTCATATATCCACCCCAGGACCTGCCCCCCTCAAAAAGAGCCTGTACTCTTATAGGTGAAATTCTGGAGTAGCTATGATGAATGGCACCAACCTAGGAAATTTGTATCCAGTACAATGAGTTCATAACAGAGAGACATCTTTCAAGATAGTGCATGTTCCGGGACTCCCCTCACTGTTCACAGTGTAAACTGAGGGTTTCTCTGCATCACAGGCCTGCTGGAGGAAGTCTTTCTCATTTTCTGGATAAGCACACAAAAGCCCTCACTCCTGTACAGCTGGGTAACAAACAAGTCCATCTGGTCCAGTTAGTGAGGATGAGTGTGGGCGGGCTCTGAAGGTCAGGGGAAAAAGGCCTTTTTGCACCCTTAGATATCTCTCACCACAGTGCTCTGTTTTAACAGGAGACCTTCATTTGTGACACCTCCCATGGCAGGCCAGGTTCTGTGCACTTATCCTGCCTTTGTGAGACTATATTCCGGTGTTCAGTTACAGTGCTCAATATAATTCAGGAGTCCTTCAGGCAGACAACTAAGGCATATAATTAAACGATTCATTGCAGGCAATTTTGGGCCTATGATGCCTCTCCTATGTTTCCAGAAGTTTGGGAAATCCAAGTACATGTTGGATATCACAAAGCTTCTTGTCATCTAGGACTGATGAAGCTCATCAGGTTCTGAAACATTTTTCTTCTCCTAGTTGGGCCCTGGGTCCCTAGGTTTTGGGTTTAAACACAGGGCCTGGGTGCTGACCATGAGCTCAGTGCAGAAGCCCAGTGCTTTACCATTTTGTGTAACAACATCACTTCTGGTCTGTGAGTGTATGTGTGTGTGTGTGTGTGTGTGTGTGTGTGCACACCACAGTGTGTGTGCACGCGGGTGTGTGTGTCGTGCACACATATACATGAGTCCTGAAGCTTGAACTCAGGACCTGAGCACTGTACCTAGTTTCTCTTGTAGAATGATATCCCTTTTCCACTTGAGCCACAGAGCTACTACAGGCTTTGCCCTAGTGACGCGGTTCTAAGAAATGAAGCCCAAGATTCCATATATGCAAAGCATTCTACCACTAAGGCACATTCCCAGCCCTATACTTCAGCTTTGTTAGTTTATTTATATCTTTTTTTTATTGTGGTTGTTGTCGATTGAAGGAGTTGAAGTCTTGATATATGTGCTGTCCCTGACCTCTTCAGCTCAAGTCTTGTGCTCTACCACTTGAGCCACAGAGCTATTTCTGGTTTTCTGGTGGTTCATTGGAGCTAAGTTTCTCAAGGACTTTCCTGCCTAGGCTAGCTTTGAACCATGATCCTCACATCTCATCCTCCTGAGTAGGTAGGATAACCGACATGTGCTCAAGCACCTAGCTTCCCCTTCAGGTTCTTAGTAGTGAATTGGAAATAATAGTCTCATGGTACCTTTTGTGTCTGGGATAGTTTGGAACCCAGATCTTTAGAACTCAGCTTCCCGAGAAGGCAGGATGACAGACTTCAGGTACTGACCCCTTGGCCACAGCCTCTGCTGCAAGAGGGTCTATGGTTCCAAGCGGTGCAGTGTTAGCCATGAGCCCAAGAGGTAAGGTTCAGTGCCTCAGCCCCGAGTTCAAGGTTCATGACCAAGAGAAAACCAAACCAAACCATTGTCTGCTGTAGACAACTCACGAGTCTTCAGTAATACATAATTTTGTCCCTGACATGGGGACCTATCTGAGCCTCAATATTCTTGTCTGTATAATCATCTAATTTGTGGAGCTCTTACATAGACAAGATGTAAGAATGAACCCTGTTAAGGACATAGCACATGGCACTCTTTGCACCACTCAGCACACAACATCCTGTGAAAGACTCAGCACCCAGTACCCAATGCAGGACTCAGAACACTGCATCCTGTGAAAGACTCAGCACATAGCACCTTGTGCAGGACTCAGAAAAGAGCACCCTATGGAGGACTCAGCACATAGCTCCATTCCACAAGCTGTCATTAGAATTAGGGTGCTTTCATCAGTATCACCATTCTGTGAGGAAAAATTTGCAAACCATACAAGTTCATATCTAATGGTTTAATGGGGTGTTTTTCTGGGGAGGGGGTGTTAGCCATGGGTCTTGAACTCAAAGCTCTACCACTTGGAGCCACATTTTAAGGTGTCTCTCAGACTTCCTGCCAGGACTGGGTTTTAAAGCCCCTGAGCAGCTAGGATGACGGGCATAAGCCAGGATGACATGGGTAACATGTGGAGCTGGTTTGCAACGGTTTACATGTGGCTAAGTCAGGTTAGGTGGCAGCTGTCAGCACCAGACTCCTAGCTTGCTCTGTAATGAGGTTTTTGAAGTTCTGTCCTTCTATAATTACAGTTAGAATATCCTACCTTTTTTGGCATCAGACTTGGGGCTTGAGAAAGAGTTTAGACACTGTCCCTAAACGTTTGTGCTCAAGGCTAGCAATTAATTGATTGAATGGCAGGAGAACTTCTGAGTTTTCTGTTTTGTGGCACTGAAGAATGAAACCCAGGGCTCCGTACTTACTATGAGAGCACTCAACCAACGAGACTCAGGAGTGAACGAGGTATAAATAGATAGAGATTGCTGTATATAAATATTATATATACAAAAAGAGATTTCTGCATATTATTAAATTATACATAATATTGCCACCAATTCTTAGATATTAAATTATGTCTCCATTTAATGATGTGTCCCAGTTAACAATTAATAAACCATTAATTAATAATTACTCAATATCCTATAATTGTTTATCATATATGTACATATATCCGTACATATAATTAGATATTTCATAGAATGAGACCCATGTCTATATAGTATTAAATTATGCATCATGTGTTACTCCTAATTATTAGTTATTTAATTAGGATTGCATGTAATTTTTATTCTGTTAATGCTTAATAAAATATTAGTTAAACTTAGTGCACATCCTACACTTATTGCATCTAATTTTATCCTAGAATGATTCACTACTAATTCAATCTGTTTATCATTTACTGTAGTGGCAATTCTTCTACCTATGATGTTTTTTTACCTTTATTACATCCTATTAAATGGCTTATAGATTTGCATCCAAATTATATATCCTACCTGACACTGAGCACTTTCACAGAAAAGGAAAGTGTGTCATGCTCGGCTAATCATTCCAAGATTACATTTTTGGGAGTGCTGGGATCTAAACTCAGGGCAATGAAGGCTCCGTTCATGAATGGGTGACTGCCAGCATAGCAACCACTAGCCAATTCAGCTGCCAGGCTGTGCCCAGGCCCTGAGATTGAGCCCCATATATTGACTCCAAATTGTGCTTAGTGTAGTTATTCATTTTATTTTTTTAATCATTTATTTTATTGAATGATATAACACATGGAATATTTACTACATTTATTACATAGGATATAGAATTGCCTATGTATGAAACTTCACACCTGACACCCAGGACTTACACAGAAAAAGAAAACCTGTGTCACCCTGTGTCTTACTGCATGATTCAATTTTTGTGAGTGCTGGCATCTGAACTCACAGCCTACAAGGTCCAATTCATGAATGGGTAAGTGTCAGCACGCCAGCCTGAGGCATATTGAGCCGACAAGCAGTTCCCAGCACCTGAGATTGAGCCCCAGGGGTTGACAAAACAAGAACAGATGAACATGCATATGGTAGTACACAAATAAATATACATCTTCATAGAGTGCCAGAGATGTCTATACATTATTTAGTTATATAGGCTACATTCCTACCAATTCTTGGGTATTTATTATGCCTCCATGTAATTAATATTACTGTTTTCATCTTTAATGAATTATTAATTATATCGACCACTGTCCTGAAACTATTGCGTCCATGTAATTAATAGTATTCTTTTAATGTGTCAAAAAATATTCATTAAAATCCACCGGCCTCCTAAAATCACTCTCTAATTTTATGCTATTATCATTCAGGAACAAGTAATTCAACCTTGACATTCATAACTTTCCATCGGTATTCCTATGAATAGGAATGAGACTCTTAGGATCTCCCTCCATTGGTAGTGGCAAGGACCCGGCTTGAACACAGGGCCTATGTTTTCGTGTTGGCCCATGGCTTCTCTGGAAGCCCGATAGCCTTCAGCAATGCCAGGTTACCAACACTTTTCAGCCCTGTCATTTAGACCCAGGATGGTCACCTTGAAAAGAAAACAAATGTAAAACTGGCAACCACCTGCAAGTTACTGGGTTTTTTCTGTGTCGTTTTATTTATTTATTTTTCCTGTCAGCCTTTGAGGCCCAGGAACCTAGGTTCAGATGTGAGCCCAGTGGCTGCAACAAGCCTAGAGTGATCAAAGTTGAAGCAGAGTTCCCATGCCCTGAGGTCAAGCCCTGTGGTTGACAAAATAAAAATACGTAATACATACATGCATACGTACATATATACATTAAAAATATTTAAACAATTATTAGGCTACTTGGTGTTGTATTCACGCCATTTTTTTCTGCCCGGCCTGGGATATGAACTCAGGGTCTAGGTAAATCTGCAGTACTGTTGGGAAAGGGAAAGCTCACAGTGATGGAAGGCAAGAAAGACAGGCCTGTTTCTAGCACTCACAAAAATAATATTCGTATACATTTTAAATACATGATTTATACTTACATACACATGTTTACTGCATATTGCAGTTAGTGTAGTTATTCATTTTATTTTGTTTTTTATTTATTTATTATATATTAGATTTGCCTATGTATTATACTTCATTCCTGAGACCCAGTACTTTCACTGATAAGGAAAACAAGTGGGACAATTGCCTTCTTCCACCTGGATCAAGTTTTTGAATGGGTCAATTTTAGCCCATCAGTCTGACACAGGTGAAGTTTTCGGGCAAATTTGAGGACCTGAGATGAAGCCCTAGGAGTGGCCAATATACAAACAGATGGATGTGTAGATTCATATGTATATGAATCTATAAATAAAGTTATAAAGAGAGACAGATAGACATTTATGTAGATTCTAGTGTATAATGCTATATAAAGAAGATGACCTATATCTTATGTTTATATATTCTATTACTATGAATTATTTGGTCTAAAATTATGCCTCCATTAGTTAATCACAGTAGGAGACTTAATAAAGTATTAATTAAATTAATCAATGACCTGTATTTATTGCGTACAAATTTATACTACAATGACCAGCTAATTAGTAGTTCAATTGGTACATTACAAAGATTCTATTATTGTTCCTATAGATAGGAATGAGTAGGTGGAAGTCCCAGGATCAAACTCAAGGCCTAAGTGTCTTGGTTGGGCTCAGGCTTCACTGACAGCCCCCCAGCCTTCAGCCATGCAAGGTCATGTACAATTTTCAAGCTGAGTCATTGAGAGCCAGGATGGTCACAGTGCAAAGGAAACAAAGGTAAAACTGTTGTCTAAAACTTCCTGGTTTTTCATCCTCCATATTGGTTGGTTTATTTTTTTGCCAGAGCTGGGACTTGAACTCAGATCGTAGGATTCCTGGATCCTCCGTGGGTGAAAAAGCTGCACCCCAGCCTAGGGTAATCAAGGCTGACTCAAAGTTGTGGCGACCTGAGTTCAAGCCCCGTGCCTGCCCCCCCATAAAAGTTAAGGTCCTGGCTAGGAGTTTGGGCCATTTTTTTTGCTATACCTGGAATTTGAACTCAGGGACTGGGTAACACTCTTGTGCTCTGGGTGAAGTGAAAGATAACCTAGAAGAAAAAAATTCCAGAGCATTTCCCAGTGTGTGAATTCCAGCACTAGAGCTCGCAAAAATAATATTTATATACATGTATAATATATATCATATATATGTATTTGCATAGATATTACTTATTGTACCTAGGGCACAATATTTCAACAGAAAGGAAATCTGGTCAACATTGGCTTCTTATTCCACCTATTGACTTCGGCACTCCTGGGATTTGAACTCAGGGCCTGGAATGTATATTTCATCAAGGGGTCAGTTTAAGCACAGCAGCCTCAAACAAATTCAGGTTCCAAGGACCTGAGTTCTTGCCATAGGAATGGCCAATATATATAGATATATGTGTAAATTGCTGCAAATACATGTATATAAATATAGAGAGAGAAAGAGAGAGATGTATATGTATATTCCACTGTACATTTAAATATAAATATATTTATAGATTGTGAGATGTCTATATATTATTAAATTACATGTAATATATTACTAATAAATATTAGGTATTAAATTATAACTCCATTTAATGAAGTATCATGGATTAAGGCACAATAAAGTGTTTCCTTGTGTAAATGGAGCTCAGGGACAATTTCTAGGCTCATAGTACAAGCCTCAGGATCTGCACTAAAAAAAAAGAGCCAGTAACGGTGTCTGTGTATATATGAATGTATTTCTATCAGTGAACATCCATAGTCATTATGAAGAATAGCACCCAGCTAACAAATTTGCTTTGAATAGAATGATGTCAATGAGAGTGCTTTCAAGACAGTGCATGTTCCTGGTCAAAAAAATTTAAGACCCTGGCCTGGAATTTGCACCATTTTTCTAACAGGCCTGGGATTTCAACTCAGGGTCTGATTAACTCTGGCACTTTGGGGGAAGGGAAACCCACCATCGTTGAAGATAAGAATTTCAGACCAGTTTCCAGGGCCTGAATTCAAGGCCCAGCACTGAAGAAAATAATATTCAAACATGAGATCTATTTACATACATGTGTTTACTCCATATGACATTTATCACCCTTATTTATTTTTTATTTATTTTATTTAGTATTATTACATATATAACATTTATTTCATTTATTACATTGTATGAAATGGATTTATTTGCATATAGATTATACATCATACAGAGACCCAGGACTTTCACAGAGAAGGAAAAAAATGGGTCAAAAATGGCTCCTGACCCCACATATAAACTTTTGGCCATGCTGGGATTTGAACTCACAGCCCACAATGCATAAATCATGAATGGGTCAGTTGTAAAACAAAAGCCTTTGGCAAAAAAATGCCAGCCATTTTTGAGGACCTGTAATCAAGCAATAGTAGTGACGGATAGATTAGATAGATAGATAGATAGATAGATAGATAGATAGATAGATAGATAGATAGATAGATAGATAGATAGATAGATAGATGTGTAGGTTGCTATGTATATGAGAGAGAATGTGAGGAAATTAAATTATGTACATTATGAATAATTAGTTTTTAAATTATGCCTCCTTTCAATGAAATGAAGTATCATGATTGAATACTTATTAAAGCGTTAATGTAAAAGTAGTCAGTATTCCTTAATTGGGAGAATCATACCATGGTGATAGAATGGAAGACATTATCCAATACTTTTTGTGTGGCATTCTATAAGAGAATCATGAACTAACTGCAAATTTAATTGTTACTTTTATAACATTCCATTAGGCATTCCCATGGATAGGAAGGATTTTCTCAAGATCTCCCTCCATTTATAGGTGGCAGTCCAGGCATTTCAACTCCAGGCCTGGGTATTTTACTTCAAATGCAAACCATTGGAATGACACTGTGAAGATTTCAGATTGTCAGGATGAAAGAAAAGAATGAGAAGAAAAGAAAGCCAAGTGTCAGTGGATCCTACCTGTAATCCTAGCTCTTCAGGAGGCTGAGTAGTAGAGAATACCAGATTGAATTCAGCCAGGACAGGAAATTCCACCACACTCTTATTTCTGAGGGAATACAGGAATAAAAAATTCCCATGAATGGGGCTATGACTCAAGGGCAGAGCGCTACCCTTGAGCAAAACTAGCTCAGGAACTTTGCCTAGGGTCATAGTAAAACCCCCGGACCTGCCAATAAAAAAAAAGAGCCAGTAACAACATGTCTTCCCATATATGTATGCATGTATTTCTATTGGTGAAGGTCTGGAGTTCCTATGATGAAAGGTATCCAGCTATGAAATTTGATTTGCATAGAATGATTTCATAGAACAGAAAGAGTTTTCAAGACAGTGCATCTTCCAGGGCTCCTCTCACTGTTCACATTGTAGCCAGAGGTTTTCTCCACATCGGTGACTGCTGGAAGAAGTCTTCCTCATTGTTGGAACAGGCCTCAATCCTGTACAGCTGAGTGATAAAAAAACTCCTTCTAGGACAATTAGTGAAGAGTGTGGGTGGGCTCTGAAGGTCAGGAGAAAAAGGCCTCTATGTACCTCAAGCTATCTCTCTGCCGAGAGCTCTGTCGTAACAGGAAGACTTCATTTGTGCACCTCCCGTGGCCAAGTTCCCTGCACTTAGCCTGTCTTTGTTAGACTATGTTCCAGTGCTGAAATAACCAACTACAATTAATTCAAGGGTCCTTCTGGCAGACAACTAAGGAGCTGAACTTCCACATCTACTCCAGTGGAGTCTGCTTAGCATGGAACACCTGCTATCAGATCTGAGAATGGGACTTCACAGAAGTCTACCTCAGAGAATGGGCCTTCAAAGAAGCCTACCTCCTGGAAAGGCTGGCAAGCCCCTGGGAAAGATGTGTTCCTGTTCCTGTTTTTCTTTTCTTCACTGTATAGGAGTGCACATTAATCTTTTACTGCTCCTGCTGCTTGTTCTAATTACTCATGCTCAACGTTCCCTTATTCAGGGCTATTTCTTGGAAGTGTTGAACACTCCAACATCTGATAAGTGTCCTGAGAATATGACTAACTCACCAGAGTTAAGTGCTACCCTGAAAGCCCCTCTTATGGAGGCTAGTAGACAAGTCATAAGTAAATATAAAAGTATTGGGGGTTTCATGACATCACTTCAGCAGAAGAAATTGTAAGAAATTTACAAGAATCTGTAGGCACGGCTAGAGCAGAAAGAGTGTATGGCTATTGGAGACTTCCCTTTAATCCTGAAGAATATACAATAGACCCATATAGATAACCTGTAGATAAGAAAGATGTAGAGGGATATTTAGACCAAAAGCTAAATAAGATTCCTAAAAGGTTGGTAGATGGAAGGTGTCAATGGCTTATCAGAGGAAAATGGTGGGATCCTCCATTATCTAGAGGACCCCAAAGACTTCCCCCAGATCCATAGCCTTTTACAGGTGTGTATGATAAGGATGGCAACCGTTGGGTAAACTACTTAGGAGAAAGAACTTCCTATTACTCTCTTCCATTTACTGAGAGACTTGCTAGATCTAGGCCTTCTTGGTGCTTACTATCAAAGAAGGAGCAAGAAAGATCTTATGAGACAGTGAAGGCCTCTATGGAGAAGAGTAAACGATTATGTGAAAGGGTTACAGAGAAGACACTATGAGCCTAAATTTGATATATGGCCAGATTTAACTAAGTATACTGAATATCATGATTTTTGGCCACAAATTGGGGACCCTCTAAAGAATGGCAAAGAAACACAATTGCTTACAAAAGATTTGAAACCCATAAAGTACAAAACTAAACAAAAGTAACAATAACGTACTAGAGTTCATACCTTACTGTCCACCACCTTGCATATATGCTCTGGTTAATAGTTAATAGGTCATAAACATCTCGAAACCAATTGTATTTCTTAAAAATAGAGGCAAAGCCCGGAACAATTGCCTATGGTCATAGTTCGTCATCCAGAAAACAAGATCAGGCTACCAGCCGGTGACCACCCAAAACGAAGCCTTGCAGCAAGATTGTGTAACCTTTTGCCCTTTCTCATGGAGACCTTATTCTATAAAAACTTGTTATCCTCTGCAATAAATCGCAACTAGCTTTCACTCCTCTTGTGTGTGAGTTGTCTGTTTGCCATTTCCCCACCTGTTCCAGTTACCTCCACGAGGTGTCGTCCATCGTCCTGGCAGAGCCGGTCCATGGCACTGAACCTAATGAAATGATTCATTATTGGCAATGATGCCCCCATGGGTTTCCAGAAGCTTGCTAAATCAAAGCACATGTGTAATTTCACTATGCTTCCTGTCATCTAGGGCTGGTGAAACTCATCAGATTTTGAAACTTTGACCTCTCCTAGTTGGGCCCTGGGTGGCTGTGTTGAACACAGGACCTGGGTACTGACTGTGAGTGCAGAGCAGAAGCTCAGTTCTTTATCATTTGGTGTCACAGCTTCACTTCTGGTATCTGTGTGTGTGCATGTATGTGTGTTCATATACTTGTCCTGGAGCTTCAACTCAGGACCTGAACACTGTACCTGAGTTTCTCCTGTACAAGGATAGCACTCTACCACTTGAGGCACACATCCACTTCAGGCTTTTTTCTAGTGATGTAATACTAAGGAATCAAACCCAGGGATTCACACATGCAAAGCACTCTACTCCTAAGACACATTCCCAGCATTCTACTTCAGGTTTCTTTCTTTCTTTTGTTGGAAGTTGGAGGAATTTAAGTCTAGGCCTGGGTGCTGACCTTGAGCTCTTTAGCTAAAGCCAATCGCTCTACCACTTGAGCAACAGCACCCCTTGAGGTTTTTGGTGGGTCACTGGAGAGAAGAGTCTCAAGGAATTTCTTGCCCAGGCTGGCTTTGGACCGTGATCCTCAGCTCTCAGCGTCCTAAGTACCTAGCATGACAGGCACGAGTCAGCAGTGACTAGCTTCCACTTCAAGTTTCTAAGTGGTGAATATGAGATAATAGTCTCATGGGACCTTTTGTGTCTGGTATAGTTTTGAACCCAGATCATTTATCTCAGCTTCCTGAGTAGGCAGGATGACAGACCTCAGCTACTACATGCCTAGACTGTAACACTCTGTTGCAAGGGGGTCCTTGGTTCCACATGGTAAGGGGCTATCCATGATCCCCACTGGTAAGTGTCAGTGGCTAGGCCCTGAGTTCAAGGTTCATAATCAAGAAACATAAACCAAAACAATTGTCTGCAGGAGACAACTCACTAGGTAGGTACATACATAATTTTGGCCCTCACATGAGGACCTATCTGAGCCACAAGTTTCTCATCTGCACAATCATCTTACTTGTGGAGCTCTTATAAGAACCAGATGAAAAAATGAAAAAAATGCACCCCATGAAGGACTCAGCACACAACTCATGAAAGACTCATCACATAGCTGGAACCCACATAATGTCATTAGAATTAGGGTGCTTTCATCAGTATCACCATTCTTTCAGAGACATGCCACAAACAGTCCAAATTTAGATTTTAGAGGGGTGAGTTTTTTTTGGGGGGGGAGTCAGCCACTGGGATTGCACTGAAATGTTGGGGGTACTGTCCTAAGGTCTTTTGATCAGGCTAGAACTCTACCACTTTAAGCCACAGCTCAGAGTTTCGCAGACTTTCTGCCAGGGCTGGGTTTTAAACGCACCAGTGTCAGATCTCAGCCTCCGAGAATCTTGGATGACAGGGTAAGCAAGCCAGCAGCATCTAATCCGTGGAACTGGGTAGCAGCGGCTTACCTCTGGCTAATTCAGGTTAGATGGCAAATGTCAGCACTAGACTCCCAGCTTGCTCTGTGATGAGGTATTTGCAGCCCTATCCTTATATAGTTGCAGTCAGAACATTCTATCTTTTCCTTTTTTTTTGTTTTGGTGTCAGTCCTGGGTCTTGAGTAAGGGTCTAGACACAGTCCCTAAGCCTTTATGCTCAAAGCTAGTGTTTGAGCTACAGCACAACTTCTGGATTTTTCTATGCACATGGTAGTGAGGAATCGAACCAAGGGCTTCGTACTTACTAGGCGAGCACTCTACCACTGAGCCCCAGTAGTGACAAGTGTATAAACAGATAAATGTATACATTGGTATATAGACAGACAGACAGATAAATAGATAGATAGATAGATAGATAGATAGATAGATAGATAGATAGATAGATAGATAGATAGGTGTAGATATATTTAACGAGAGATGTCTGTAAATTATAAAATTGCATATATATTTCTACCAAGTATTGCCAATTAAATTATTCCTTCCTTTCTTAAGTATCATGATTGAATACATAATAATGTATCAATTGAAAATTAATCAATGTAGTATAATTGTTGTGTATAATTTTATAATATAATCATACACTACTTATGTAATTGTTACTTTTACAATATTCTATTTGTACAGATACCTATTAGAAAGCGTTTATCTTTAATTTTAATTTTTTAATTTTTTTTTTTGGGGGTCCGGTCGTGGGGCCTGAACTCTGGGCCTGGGCGCTGTCTCTCAGCTCTTCAGCTCAAGGTTAGCGCTCTACCACTTGAGCCACAGAGCCACTTCCAGCTTTTTTCTTTTTGCTAATGTGGTGCTGAGGAATCGAACCCAGGGCCTCTAGTATGCAAGGCAATCGCTCTACAACTGAACCACCTTCCCATCATGGAAAGCATTTCTTAGAATCTCCCGCCAGCCATTCATTAGTGGGAGTCCCGGGATTCAACTTTCAGGCCTAAGTTGCTGATTTCGGCTTGGCTTCCCTAATAGCCAGCCAAACATCAGCATTGTAAGGTCATGTGCATTGTCTGGGCATTGTATTTAGACCCAGGATGGTACAATACAAAGGACAAAAAAAAGTAAAACCACCTGATTGAACTTCTCAGTTTTATCTTTTTCCTTTTTATTTATTTTTGCAAGCCCTGAGATTTTAACTCAGGAGCTAGGATCCCAGGATCTGCTTTGGTAGAGATGCCAAGACTTGAGTTCAAGCCCGGTGCTTGGGCTAAAACCAAATAATAATAATACTGATAACAATAACAATAATAATAATAAGGCCCTGGCTTGGAATTTGCACCATTTTACTGGCAAGCCAGGCATTTAAACTCAGGATTTGGGTAACTCTGTGGCACTGTGGGTGAAGAGGAAGATCACCGTCCTTGAAGAAAAGAAGTTCAGAAAAGTTCCAAGGGCCTGAACTGAAGTCGTCCCAGTTCTGGAAAAAATAATACTCATATATGAGATCTATTTACATACATGGGTTTATTCCATATGACATTTATTACCCTTATTTATTTAGTATTCTTACACATAAAACATTTATTTTATTACATCATATTATGTGTACTGAGACCCAGGACTTTAACAGAGAAGGAAAAAAATGTGTCAAAATTGGCTTCTTACTCCATGAATACATTATTGGCCATGCTGGGATTTCAACTCACAGCCTACAATGCCCAATCCATAAATGGCGTCACAGTCTTAGCCAACCAGCCTCCAGAAAACTGAGCTGCCAGGAAGTTCTGAGGACCTGTGATCAAGCCACAGTAGTGCCATATATATATATTTATTTATTTATATTTATATATATATATATATAATATATATACATACATATATATATATATATATAAAACAGAGGAAATGTGAGGATATTATTAAATTATATATTTTTACAAATTATTAGTTATTAAATTATGCTTCCATTTAATGAATATCATCATCTAATACTTATAAAATCATTAATAAAAAAATCAGTCAATATCCTTAATCAAACCATGTTGCTAGAATGAAAGATATAAATTCAATAACTTTTGTGTGGCATTCTAAAATAGAGTTATGAATTAACTTCAAATTTAATTATTTCTTTTATAACATTCCCTTAGCATTCACATGAATAGGAATGAGTTAGTCAGGATCTCCCTCCATTTGTGGGTGGCCATCCTAGCATTCCAATTCCAGGCCTGGGATGTTTACTTCGAGTGCAATCCGTTGGAATGACACCTTGAAGATTTCAGATTCTCGCAAAAAATACGAACAACAAGAAGAAAAGGAAGCCAGGTGTCAGTGGCTCTTGCCTGTAATCCTAGCTCCTCAGGAGGCTGAGATGCCAATTTGAATTCAGCCTGGGTAGGAAAGACCACGATATTCATATTTCTTAAGAGATCACAGGAAATCAAAACAAAATAATAACAAAAAAACCTGAGTGGCCCCATGGCTCAAGTTTCAGAGCACTACCCTTGAGCAAAAGGGCTCAGGGACAGGGCCTGGATGATGGGCATTCAGCAGGTTGCCCATGCCCAGCCCCCCAACCTGGGCAAGCTGCAACAAGCCCTCAGAGAATACTAAGTCTGAGCAGGCAGCTTGAACAAGCATCCTTCACTACAGTTTAAGAACTGAAGTCAGGAAGGCGTTGCCTGGGCTGGTGTGTGCAACTGATGTGTACAACGGGTGAATGATGTCCTGGCAATTATCATGGGAAAGCACAATTCTTAGGCTGTAGGAGTTGTCAAAGGTTATGGCTCCATATCTTCTATCCCTCTGTAGGATGTGAGCCTAGGCTTCTGGGGCCTGGTGGCCATCACTCATTCATCATTCCTCATTGCCGAGTCTCAGGTTGCTCCCAAATCCTGGGAAAGATAGAAAATAACCAGACATTTCTGTGCCAAAAGGAGTAATCCAATAAATCCCACCTTCATAACTCCCGTTAGAAGTAAGCCTTGGGCTTCAAATGTGGCTTACTGGTAGAGTGCTTACTTAGCACAAATGAAGCCCTGGTTTGATTCCTCCCTACCACAGAAACAGAAAAAGCCAAAATTGACACTGTTGCTTAAGCAATAAAAGTTCTAACCTTGAGCAAAAGAAGCTCAGGCACATGCCCAGACCCTGAGTTTAAGTTCCAAGACTGGCCAAAAAAAAAAAAAAAAAAAAAGGTGAGCATGGTGAGACATTTTCTACTGGGACTTAGCAGAGGGAGGAGGTTATGGGTAACAGATAGAGGGGTAGAGGGCAGGTGCTGTTGGCTCACCCCTGTAACCTTAGCTACTCATGAGACTGAGATCTGAGATCCCAAATGCAAGCAGGAAAGTCTATATGAGACTCTTTTCTCCAATTAAACTCCCAAAAATCCAGAAGTAGAGCTGTGGTTGAAGTAGTAGAGTGCTAGTCTTGAGCACAAAAGATTAGGGATAGCGTCCAGGCCCTGAATTCAAACATCAGGACTGGCACACGCACACACGCACATGCCATACACACACTCACACACATATACACACATACACATACGAAGATAGAGAATTTGACAGTCAGCCTGCACAAATTCCACCTCTAGAAACTCAGTATTTAAAAAAAGAGGGAGGAGGGAAGGAAAGACTTGCTCCAGGAAGTGATATATTCAGTGCCAAAATTCCACAGGAGTTCTATGTTATGGAACAGAACAGAGAGCCTCAGGCACAAGGTACAGCATGGGCAAAGGTCCTGAGGTGTGGTGTAGAGCAGGTGGTGTGGATGGGATGAAGGTTCTGTGGCTTCAGACAAGTCTGGCAGAACACTGAAGCCTGTGTCAAGTTTTGTACTTGAGTCACAGGTAGGGCAGAGGGTGTGGTCCCAGAATGAGGCCCAGTGAAAGATTAGCTTGACTTTTCACCAAAGACCCCAGCCAATTTCTGTGGCTGGAAGCCTATTTTTCACAGCTCCTGACCCTCAGGCCCTCTTTGCATGGAGGAGTCAGGGCAAATGCAGGGAAGAACTCTTGCTTAAGAAAAGCTTCTAGCTCAATCCCACTAGTGGCTCACCCCTGTAAATCCTAGCTACTCAGGAGACTGAGATCAGAGATCATGGGTCAAAGCCATCTCATGGGAGAAAAGTTAGTGAGACTTTATTGCCCATGAACTAACAAAAGCCAGAAAGGGAGCTGTGGCTCAAGTGGTAGAATGTCCGCATTGAGAGAAAACGTTAAGAGACTACAGGTCAGACCCTGAGTTCAGGCCCCAGTACTGGCACCTAACAACAAAGAAAAGCTTTCAGGAGTTCTTAGTCCACTGTGGTGAAAGGCCAGATCAGCCAGGCATGGGTGGCCTATGCTGGCCCTCCTAGCTCCTCAGGGAGCTGAGATGTGAGGATTGCCATGCAAATCCAGCCTGGGCAGGAATGTCCAGGAGACTCTGATCTCCAATGATCCACCAGAAAACCAGAAGTGGTGATGTGGATGAAGTGCTAAGCTGAAGAGCTGAGAGACGGTGCCCAGGCCCAGAGTTAGAGCCCCATGACCAATACCTGGCCTGCTTTGACCTCATGCTGTGGCTCTAGGCAGAGTACTTTCCAGTGGGCTCCTGATGGTCTTCCAATGTCTATGTGTCCTACAAGTCTTGAGAGCAGCCTCCTTGAAGGCCTTTGCCTACAGAGCGGGACACAATACAAGATAAGGATAAAGTTTTGTGGCATGGAGGTCATCGGCCGGGTCATCAGAAGAGCATCTGTCATGAGTGCAGTGTGGATCTGAGCACTAAATCGACGTCTCAGACCATGGTTCTGGGCCAGAAGGGGTAGACTACTTAATGCCGTCTCACAAGGGAATCACAAGAACGTGAATTTGTCAGGCACACCTTGGGCAGGTTTTGAGTAGGGCTTATGAGAGACTAGTATGCTGAGGAATCCAAAGCAGGCTGGCTGCTGCTTGTAACAATCACTATAAACCAGGAGTCCCAGGGGCTCAGAGACCTGCTTAACTCACCAGAGCTCAGGGGCAGATAAAGGTCTGCAATCATGGGCCAACTACATAGGGACATCCATAGTGTCCTTCCCTTGGTTCTATGGCCCCGTGCTGGAATGGAGGGACAGGTTCCATGGAACTTACTGCCATAGGCCAGACTCCTTAGCCCAAGAAGCCCAACAACTGATGTAGCTTGAGAGTTTACTATGATTATGCCTCAGGACTGCCCCCAGTTCTAGTTCAGCTTATCATTATGACCTTCCTCTGTGTGTTTGTGTGTGTGTGTGTGTGTGTGTGTGTGTGCATGCACGCTCGTGCGTGTGCATGAGTGCATCTTGGTAGTAAGGCTTGAATTCAGGGCCCGTGCTCTGTCTCTCAGTTTTTTCATTCAAGGATAGCACTCTACCACAGCTTTTCTTCCAGCTTTCAGGTGGTTCTTGGGAGAGGAGTCCCACAAACATATCTCGTTGGGTTGCATCTGAATGTCAGTCCTCTGATCTCAGCCTGCTAAGGGAGCTAGAAATATGAGAGCATGAGCATTTGCATCTGGGCACACTGTCCTTCTTGGATAAAACAGAATACCTATTTCCTAGCCAAGCACCCATCTACAGCTATCCCTCCTTCCCCTTCCCCTAACCTTCCGGACTTCAGAGGAAACATACTCACCCCTGAGGACAAAGAAATAGGATGCACTGACAGGTTTGAACATTATGTTTTCCACACAGTCAGGGGGCTGCTGGAAGCTGATGTAGAGGTCAGAGATCTAGGCCAGGGCAAGCAGACAGCTGTTAGAACAGAAAGTATGAAAAGCCATCCGTGCAGCTGCATGCCAGTGGCTCATGCCTGTAATCCTAGCTACTCAAGGCTGACACTGGAGGATCAATCAAGATTCAAAGCTAGCCTGGGCATACTCTTATCTCCAAAGAATCTCCAAAAAGCTGGGAAGAAGAAATACTATAATTCAAATGTTCGAGCACCAAACTTGTGCAAACATGCTAAAGGTTACCACCTAGGCTCTTCAAGCCTTGGTAAACAGACACACACACACACACACACACACACACACACACACACACACACACACACACACACAACCCATACACATGCCAAATCAGATATATCTACTCTGTAACCTTTGGGTATTCTCTACCTTTTTCCCCACTAAGTCTGGTGGTTGTTGGCCTAGGAGTTTGATGCATCCAACACCACCTGACATCTATAATTTTGGGGAACAGAATGGCTATAACATCAGCCTTCCCCTATCCCAGCTCCTTGATTGGGTCATGGTCTATCCAGACCCTTTGTGGTTCCTTTTACAGACTCGCCAAGATCCTTTAAAAAGGCATCACATGCTGGGCACTGGTGGCTCACGCCTGTCATCCTAGCTACTCAGGAATGTGAGATCTGGCTTCCAAGTCAGCTTGGGAAGGAAAGTGTGTGAGACTCTTATCCTCGCAGAACCATCAGAAAATCATAAGTGTCCTGGTGGCTCAAGTGGTAGAGTGCAAGCCTTGAGAAAAAGAGCTCAGGGACAGCGCTCATGGACAACAACAACAAGGAGAGGCATTGCATGTTGGCTTTGGGATTGGCATGGGCCAAATATGGGAAATTTCAAGTGCGCCAAGAAAAAGCAGTACCTTGTTCCTCTATCTTGTCCATCCCCTGGCCTTGGCCATGCTTCACATCAGGATGGCTCTGGCTTGACGGGAAGGATTCAAGGAGGAAGATCCCAGACCAATTGCTCTGGCTCCTTCCTCCCTGCTTACACTACTGTTTCTGCTCTTTGCCATAGACCTTCTTCCTGAAATCCATCCATGAGATCATTGACACCAACACAGTGGTGAGTGGTGGGTGCAGTCTAACTCTGGGAAGTCAGAGGTGGAAGTCAGCCTGGAACTAGGAGCTTCTATTCTGGGTGTGGGCTGAGGCCAGGGCTGACACTTATTTCATTCTGAGCCTTGCAGGGGTATGGAGACAGTGTAGACACAATATTGAGTCAGGTAAGATGGGAATCTGTAGGACCACTTGTGTGGGGGAGGCTGTGGGACTCAGGGGGCCACTGTTCTTGGTGTTCTTCTCTCAGACATCCCTCTCCCTCTCTCATCCCTCAATAGTAAAAGAGAAACTTTAAATAATGATGTCGAAGAGGAGGCAGGGAAGTATTTCACTGTGAACCAGACTTGTGCTTCATATTCATCCTAGCCCCTAATTCCTATTTATCTGAGGATTGGCCATATGGGTTTGGCGGGGTGTGTGTGTGTGTGTGTGTGTGTGTGTGTGAAGATATCATCCTAGCTGAGAATGTGGCTCAGTGATAGAGTGGTCGCCTAGCAAGCCTGAAGCCCTGGGTTCGATTTCACAAAGAAAAAGCTGGAAGGGGAGGTGGGACTCAACTTGTAGACCACCAGTCTTGATCAAATAGAGCTCAAGGACAGTGGCCAGGCCCTGAGTTCAAGCCCCATAACTCGAAGACAAATCTATGTGGAGGCTTTATTTCCCCTTTGGAAACAATTTATTCTTTGTGATAAGCATAACATGGGCATCTTCCCTGGCCACCAATGGGCCATTAGATGTCCCTGGAATTTGGGCCTCCTCCCAGCAGCCTCTGCTCTACTTGGCCCGCAGTTTACCCTTCTTATCACCAGGGAGATGGAGGCCTAGAAAAGCCCAACTAGCCTCCTAGTTCTGGTGGCTGCTGAGGATTTTGGGATTCAGTATGTCACAAAGGGAGTCATCATCCCCATCTGTCTACAGAAAAAAAGGGACAGAGTACTGCATGCCTGAGTGCACCAGCTGTGGGCAGTTCTGGATGTGGGGAGCTGCAGCAGGACATGCTCTGTGGGGGAGTCCTGTACGGGGCAGGGAACCCTGATCTCTCCTCTTGCAGTTTCCACACTATCCTGAAGTTGCAATTCTTCAAAACTTTTCTGTGCCTCCCTCATTTTGCCCACCCAGGAGCCTGAGGCCTCTGAAGCAGCTGCACTGGTGGAGAGCTCAGCCTGTGTCGGCATCTGGAGCCCCGTGTAGGAGTGACAGCAGCTCTTGCAGCTATCTACTCTTCATCTTCTCCTGGGACAGCTGGCACATGCACTTGGATTTCTCCTGAAACAGCTGATCCAGAATGAACAACTGTCCAGGATGGATTCCTAGACGGTGTGGATATGTGCCGACAGCTGGTTACATCGATGGTGGAGCTCATCTGTCGGACTCTGGAAGTCCACCTCATCAGGAGATTGTGGATGTCTAGCTCTGTTTTTGGTGCTTTGTGCAATTGGGCTACCTTCTCCTTCTCTTTCTCTTGTCAATTCTGCAGGTCTTTCTTTTCTTGCTTCAGTGGTTGGATCTTGGCACAGAGCACCTGGTTTCTTCTTTGCTGCAATCCAGGGCAATCACCACATGTTGGTAGCACCTCTGCAGCTCCTTTATGGTACTGGCACCCTTGACCCTCTGGACTCTGGTGGCTGTTACTGTGTCCAAAGGCAGGGGAAGCCTGTGGTAGGCATTACCTTTGGCCAGACCCTCCGTGTTGAATCATCCTCCCCAGTGGTGTTTTTCTTTGGGATCCTTCCCTTTTTTGTATTCTTTGTTTTCTTGAATGTTGAAGGTCTGATGGGAGGATTCTTCTGGTGTTCTGGCAGTAATTTGTTGCCTGCAGCTCTGTCTCAGAGTCTTGTTGTTTCAGGCATCTGCACGCTGGGATGGGAAAGATGGGCTGGCCACATTCCCAGGCTCTGGGAAATGCTCTATTCTCCCACTAACTGACTAGGTCGTCAATTTCCTATTGTACTCCAAATTCGCATCGAGATTCTTGCTGACCCCTCAGTTACCTCTACCTTCCTCAACTGCTGGTAGTGGTGTCAACCAACAGACGGCCGGATGGCTGCACAGATTGTTGTGTATGTCTGTTTGTTGCCAGTCCTGGACATTGAACTCAGGATCGAAGCATAGTCGATGAGCTGGTTTTGATCAAATCTACCCCTCTACCACTGGAGCCACACGGCTCTACTTCTGGCATTGTTGACACTGAAATTGGACAGGGGTCTCAAGTACTTTCCAGCCTAGGGTGATTTTGACCATGAATCTCCTTTCACAGCCTTGTAAATATCATGGAGGACTGCTGAGAGCCACTGGTGCTTGCTTAATCATTGATCTTGCTGATGATCTTGGACAGACCGGTGAGTTCCCTATCTTCAGGTTTAAGTGGTGGAAGCTGGAGCCCACAATTTGAATCCTGGTCCTGCCACCTCCAAATGGCAGGAGATCCTAGAAACTCATTTTTATCCATATGAATACCAATGGAATGTGATGTATGTCATGATTGAATGGGCAGTTCTTGAATGATTCTAGGATAAAATTACATACAATTATATTCTAGGATACTGATTGATTTTAATCAATACTTTATGAAGCATTTAAAAAATTATATTCATTAAAAGGAGAAATACTGAAATACCTAAGAATTGGTTGTCACATAGCATAGAGATGCCATTTTTTTCTGCCAGGAGTGGGATAGCAACTCACGGTCTGGGTAACTCTGTTGCACTGTGTAGGAAGGGGAAGCTTGCTTTCTTGAAGTCAAGAAATTCAAGTCTGTTCCTTAGGCCTGAAATCGATCCCCACCACTAGAAAACATCCTACTTGTGTACACTTTAAATATATGGTTTATATTTACATACATATATTTACTCCATATTTCATTCAGTGTAGTTATTCATTTTACCTTTTGTTTTGTTCATGTAGTAACCATTTATTTTATTGACTATTATGGCACAGAGAATATTGATTACATTGATTACATAGGATATAGGTCTGCATATGTATTCCACTTCATACCTGACACGCAGGACTTTCACAGGAAAGGAAACATGTGTCACCATCTGCTTCTTACTCCACGATTCATTGTTTGGTAGTGCTGGCATGTGAACTCATGGCCTACAGGGCAAAATTCATGAATGATTGTGTGTCAACATGCCATCCTGGGACAAACTGAGCTGACAGGCATTTCCCAGGACCTGAGATTGAGCCCCTGGGGTTGACAAAATAAGAACAGATTGGCATGCACATGGTAGTATGCTAATATATATATATATATATATATATATATATATATATATATATATATATATATATATGTATATATAGTGTTCCAGAGATGTCTATCCATTATTCAGTTATATAGACTACATTCCTAACAGTTCTTGGGTATTTATTATGCCTCCATATAATTAATATTGTTTTCATCCTTAATAAACTATTAAGTAAATCAGTGTCCTGAAATTATTGTGTCTCTGTAACAAAAAGTTGTCTTTTACTGATTCATATTAAATAAAATCAATCAGCCTACTGAAATCATGATGTCTAAATTTATATGAGTACCATTCATGAGCAACTCATTCAATCGTAACACTTACAACATTCAATCATTATTCCTATAAATGGGAACAAGTCTCTTAGAATCTCCCGCCATTCAGAAGTGCCATGACTGGGATTCGACTCTAGGCTTATATTGCCCTGCAGGACCATGTCTTCCCCAGTACCCTGCCAGCCTTCAGCAATACAAGGTGAAGTACACTTTAGAGCTGTGTCATTCAGACCCAAATGATCATGGTGCAAAATGTTAAAAAGCCATCCCACCACTTCTTCTCTGTACGTTCCCCCCACCCCCACCACAAGGCCTGGAGGTCTAGGATCCCAGGATCGGCTGTGGTTCCAGTGGCTGCACCCCAGACTAGGGTGATGGAAGCTGAGTTAGAGTTGCCGTACCTGAGTTCACGACCTTGTTTCGCAAACAAAGAAACAAACAAAAAAAATGATCTGCCTGGCTTGCAATTGGTGCCGTTTTTTTCTGCCAGGGTTTGGATTTGAACTCAGGGTCTGGGTAACTTTGCCGCACTGTGGACAAAGGGGACACTCACCGTGCTTGAAGACAAGAAAGTCAGGCCTAGTCCCTAGGCTTGAATTCAAGCCCCAGCCCTGGGAAACATACTATTTATATACATTGTAATGATAGGATTTGTACTTACTTATAGATGTTCAGTACATATCCTGTTTGTTGTGATTATTTATTGTATTTCTGTTTATTCATTTATTTACCATTTATTTTATTGACTGTGGTAACACATTCCATTTATTATTTTGATGACATCCTATCACATAGTATCTAGATTTGTAGATGTGTTCTCCATCATGTCTGACACCCAGAATGCTCAGATCAAAGGAAAACAGGTGTCACACTCGGCTTCTTACTCCACGATCCAATTGTGGGCAGTGCTGAGATCTGAACTCAGGGGCTAGCAGAACCAATTCATGAATGAGTGTGTCAAAACGGCAACCTCAATCCCAGGAAACTGAATTCCCAGACCCTGACATCGAGCCACAGGGGTGGACAAAATAGCCATACATGGATAGGCAGGTGGTAGTATACCAATAAATATATATTTGTATAGAGTGCCAGAGACATCTACCTAGGATTCAATGACATCAACTACGTTCCTACCAACTCTTAGGTAGTTATTATGCCGCCATTGAAAGAATAGGATTCTTTTCATGCTTAATAAACTATTCAATAAGATCAGTCAGCATCCTAGGATCATTGTGTCTAATTTTAGACTAGAATGATCCATGGAGAAACTTCTCAATCATGAGTTTGCTCACATTCCATCGGTGTTCCTATGCATAGTAATGAGACTCTGGGAAATCCCCTGATTGGTAGGTGTCAGGACCGGCACTTGAACTCAGTGCCAACATTGCTACATGGGTCTATGGCTTCCCTGATAGCCCACTAGCCTTCGCCAATGCAAGGTGAAGTACCCTTTGTAGGCGTGTCATTCAGATCCAGGATAATCACTGTGGAAAGGAAACATTGTTAAAAATCCATCCCGTGGCTTTTTTTCCTGTGTGTGTATGTGTGTTTTCCTGCAAGACTTCAGGGCCTAGGATCCCAGGATTGACTATGGGCCCATGGCAGCCCGCCACCCTAAGGTGATTGAAGCTGAGGCCAGGATAGTCCTAAATTCATAATTTAAACATAGCATCTATATTGACATACATGTGCAGAGAGCATCTTGAATTCGGTGCACTTCTCCTTAATGTGTGTCTAATTCATGGAGGTATTGTGTATTTTACTGAGTATGGTGACAGTTATAACTGTGCTCACATGGATGACAACCTGTTCCCATTGTTATAGGGTTGCCTATGCATTCATTCTCCTTCCTAGCTGAGGCCCAGAACTTTCACAGGAGAGGAAAACAGGTGCCATGACTGGCTTCTGACATTAGGATGAATCTTTTGTCAGTGCTGGGATTTGAACTCAGGTCTGGTAACTCTGTTGCACTGTGGGGGAAGGGGAGGCTCACCATCCCTGAAGACTAGAATGTCAGTCCTGGTGCAGAGCCTGATTTGTAGCCCAAGCACTGGACAAAATAAGAAGCCCAGCTCTTTTAAACATAGGATCTCTATTTACATACAGGTATGGTATGCATCTTGCATTCAGTGTATTAATTCTTTTTATGTTGTGTCTTTTTCAGGGATGTATTGTGTATTTTATTGAGCATAAGATGACATATAAAACTGTGCTGACATGGATGACAACCTATTCCCACAGATCTAGGGTTGCATATGCTTTTTTGACTCTTGCTGAGACCCAGCACTTGCACAGTACAGGGAAACAGGTGCAAGGATTGGCTTCTCACATCGGAATAAACCTTTTGGTAGTGCTGGGATTTGAACTTGGGGTCTAGGCAGCCCAACAGCCAAATAGGTCCACATGAGCCCATCAGCTTGTGAGCCACTAAGGAGCTAAGCCATACCCAGGACCTGAGATTGAGCCCCAGGGTGGGGATGAGGCACAATATTCATCCATTCATAAGCTGAAGCTAGTATGCTAATTACCTATTTGGATAGGGTAGGAGATATAGTGAGCTGTGTTCGAATCCTATGTACCATTTGAGTACCGATTCTTGGATCTTTCCCAATGCCTGTAATTCCTGAATATCGTTCTTATTTTCACACTTCATGAACTCTTATTTAAAACTAATTGTTGTGTCATACATCTTGCCTATCATTTCCTATGAATTCAAGCACCTCATAACATTTATAGACATGTTAAATTTATGATTTATACTTACATCAATATATTCAGTCTATATCATGTTTTTTGGAGTGATACATTGTGTTTTACCATTTATTTATTTACTTAGCATTTATTTTATGGACCGTTAGTGCACCTATAACATTTATTACATTTATTCCCATCTATTTCATAGCATGTAACTTTGCAGACATATTATGAACTTGTACAGAAAAGGAAAACAGGTGTCACCCTTGAAATCTTACACCAGGAAGAAATTTTTGGTAATGATGGGACCTGATGTGAAGGCCTGAGAGGCCCAATTCATGAATGGGTGAGTGTCAGCACCGCTCTAGCCCATTCAGCTGCCAAGTGGATCTCAGGACCTGGGAGCAAGCCCCCGGTTTGGCCAAAATAGCAGTAACTTTCTATGACGATGGTGGTAAATAAATTAATTTAAATTTATTTATTTATTTATTTTGGGGTTCCATCGTGGGGCCTGAACTCTGGGCCTGGTGCTGTCTCTCAGCTCTTCAGCTCAAGGCTAGCACTCTACTACTTGAGCCACAGTACCACTTCCGGCTTTTTTCTTTTTGCTTATGTGGTACTGAAGAATCAAACCCAGGGCCTCAGTCATGCAAGGCAAGAGCTCTACCATTGAGCCACATTCCCAACCCAAATATAAATTTAGATATTTAGGTACTGCCAGAGGTGTCTATCTAGTATTCAATGACATATATTACCTTCCTACCGATTCTCATGTATTTAGTGAGGACTCCATTTAATCAATAGAATTCTTTTAATGCATAATAAACTATGAATTAAAATCAATCCTGTCCAGTGATTATTGGGTCTAATTTTATGCAAGACTGATTGAGGGACTACTCATCCAACCATGACATTAATCACATTCCTCTGGTGTTCCTATGGACAAGCAATAGTTTCTTAGGCTCTTCAGCCCCTTGTAAGTGGCATGACCAGGATTTGAACTCAGGGCCTAGTGTCCATGTTGGCCTATGGCTTCACTGACAGCGCCAACCTTCAGAACTGCCAGGTGACCTACAGGTTGCAGCCATGTCTTTCACACCCAGGATGGTCAACGTGCAAGGAAGGAAAACAGAAACTGTTGACCGTCCATGGTTTGTGTCTTTTTTTCGATGCTGCTTTCATTTTGTTTTCCTTTGAGCCAAAATAGCAATACATTTCTATGCAGACAGTGGTATACAAATAAATATATATTTAGATATTTAGATATTGCCAGTGATGTCTATCTAGTATTCAATGACATATAGTACCTTCCTAGTGATTCTCAGGTATTTAGTGAGGACTCCATTTAATCAATAGTATTCTTTTAGGGGCTGGGAAGGCAGCTCATTGGGAAAGTGCTTGTTTTGCATGCATGAGTCCCGGGTTCGATTCCTCAGCAACACATGATCAGAAAAAGCCAGGAATGGCGCTGTGTCTCACATGGTACCACACTAAACCAGAGCTGAAAAGCTGAGGGACAACACCCAGGCCCAGAGTTCAGGACCCACTACAGACAAAACACACACACACACACACACACACACACACACGCACGCACAGTATTATTTTAATGCATAATAAACTATAAATTAAAATCAATCCATATCTTGTGAATTCTGGGTTTAATTTTATGCTAGACTAATTGACAAACTAGTCTTCCAACCATGACATTGACCACATTCCTCTGGTGTTCCTATGGACAGGCAATAGTTTCTTATGCTCTCCAGCCATTTGTAAATGTCATGACCGGGATTCAAACTCAGGGCCTAGGTGCGCAGATTGGCCTATGGCTTCACTGACAGCCTGCTGACAGCAATGCCAGGTGACCTACAGGTTGCAGTTGTGTCATTTGGACCCAGGATTATCACCATGCAAGGAAAGTAAACCTCTAACTGTTCGCAATTCATGGCTATTTTTCCTTGCCATTTTCACTTTTTTTTCCTATCAGCCCCTGAAGACTAGAATCCCATGATAGGCTGTGGGTCCAGAGGCTGCACCAACCCAGGCTACGGTGATGGAAGCTGAGGCAGAGTTTCCACCACTTCCAGCTCCGTGCTTGGCTAAGCAAATAAATAAATAAAACAATAAAATAATGAAATATATAGAAAATAAATTAAAATAAAAAATTTAATATATTAAAAATACTAATGGAGCTCCCTGGCTTGGAATGAGTGCTAATTTTTTTTCTGCCAGGACTGGTATTTGAACTTGGAGTCTGGGAAACTCTAATGCACTATGGGGAATGGGGAAACTCACCCTCTTTGAATAAAAGCAATTCTGGCCTGTTCCTTAGGCCTGAATTCAATCCCCAGCCCTGTAAATTAATTTTCATCCACATTTGAAATGATTAATATCCACATACTTATGTTTACTGCATATTGCTTTTTTGTATTATTCATTCATTATATTTATAGACTATTATTACACTTATAACACATATTAAATTTATTACATCTTATGAAAATTATACAGATTTGCCTATGTATTATATATCTTACTTCAGATCCAGGACATTCACAGAAATACTATTGTAGATGATTCCATCCTTTGAAAAACAGAAAGAATACACCAACCAAAGTCTAGTTTATCACTAGGCACCACAGTAGCTCACATCTGTAAACTACACAGGAGGCTGAGACCTGGAAGATGAAATTTCAAAGCCAATGAATGCAGAAAAGCCTGAGAGATATCATCTCCAATTAACTGGCAAATGCCAGGCTACAGGCATAGCTGAAGTGGTAGAAAATCAGCTATGAACAATGAAGCCAAGAAAGAGCAAGCTGAGTTCAAATGTGAGGAGAGGAGGTAGGGGGATAAAAGGGAGAGAAATCCTCCAAAAACAGAGAACAAAATGACAATACACAAACTCCACCTAATTTAAGGTATCAACCAAACTGAAAAAAATGAAGCTTGTTCAGTTGTATAACTTTACATTAGCACATAAGATCTTAGGTGCACTTCAAAGCTATGTTTTTAATAATATATTTATATATATACTAATAATCCATGTATATATATATATATACATATATATATATATATATATCTTTAAATAAACTAAGAATCCAGCCAATGAAAAAATACTTCTGAATTAGTGCCTTAACCATGGCATTATAAATTACTTGTCCTAAAAGTGTATTCCAAGTTTCTTTTCTCAGAATCAGGAAGCTGTGATCTGAGGTTGGTGGTTCAAAGTGAGCCCAGGCAGGAAAGTCCATGAGACTTATCTCCAATAAACCACTAGAAAACCGAGGTGGCACTCTGACTCAAGTAGTAGATCCCTCGCCATGAGCTGAAGAGCACAGGGATATCCCCTGAGTTCAAGCCCCAGGGCCAAAAAATAAAATTTAAAAAAAGTTTGTTCATGCAGATCATAAAATTCTAACATTCTGAGCTTTAGGAAACTTTTCTGCCAGGGTCTTATGCTCTTTAGGCAAATACTCCACTACTGAGATACATCCCAGTCCCATTGTTTTTGTTTTTCATTTTACAATCCAATTTATTGAGGTTTTATTCAGAAACCCAACATTTTGTGCTATGAGGACTCCCCTAGTGTATTTCGTGGTAGGCACTGAGGAAAACTCATATGACACAAATGCAGAGAGTTTATAATTGTGGAAATAACACTAAATAGAAATAAATTCATCTGTCCCGACATTCTAGGGAGAAATGATGTCCTTATTTTCATTCTCACTCTTCAGGGCAGATGGTCAAAATAGAAACACCTATGTACTATGCTGAAATGTAAATGTTTAAACCCCTTTTTTTGAAAAACTCTCGTGCTATAAAATCAATGTATATCAAATAAAGGCGAAGTTAACTTAAAAAATATTAAAAATGCTAATGAAGCTCCCTGACTTGGAATGTGTGCCATTTTTTTTTTTTTGTCTACAAGTCCTGGAATTAGAACCCGGGGTCTGGGTAACTCTGTTGCACTGTGGGGAAGGGGGAAGCTCGCAATGCTTGAAGACCAGTATGTCAGGCCTGTTCCCTAGGCCTGAATTCAAGCCCCAGACCTGGAAAATGTACTCCTTTACATATTTTAAAGATAGGATTAAACTTCCATACAGATGTTCAGTCTATATTATGTGTGCTGTGGTTATTGATTTATGTTTTATATTTTTCATTAATTTACCGTTTATTTTATTGACTGTGATGAATCCTAACTATGTATTACGTTGTTTACATCCTATCACATACCATCTAGATTTGTAGATGTGTTCTCCATTATGCCTGACACCCAGGACTCTCCCATAAAAGGAAAACAGGTGTCACACTTGGCTTCATACTCCAAGATTAAATTTTTAGCAGTGCTAGGATCTGAACTCAGGGCCTAGCAGGTCCAATTCATGAATGGGTGAGTGTGAGCATAGCAGCCTCTAACCAATGAAGCTGTGAGGTGTTTCCCAGGTGCTGAAATCGTGACCCAGGATTGGCCAAAACAGCGATACAAGGATAGGCAGTCAGTAGTATACAAATAAATATATGTTGGTAAAAAGCACCATAGCCGCCTATGTATGATTGAATGACATATACTACATTCCTACCAACTCTTAGGTGTTTACTATACCATAATTAAAGGAATAGTATTCTTTTCATGCTTAATGAAGCATGAAATTAAAATCAATCATTGTCCTAGGATTATTGCATCAAATTTTATGCTCAACCAATGCACAAACTTCTCTTTAATTGGTATTCTTATACATAGGAATGAGTGTCTTGTGATCCCCTCCCATTGGTAGTTGTCAGAACCTGGATTTGAACCCAGGGCCTATGTTGATAGGTTGGCCTATAGCTTCCCTGCTAGCCTGCCAGCCTTCAGCAATGGCAGGCGAGGTCCACTTTGCACCCATAGCATTCAGATCCAGGATAGTCATCATGCAAAGAAAAAAAAATTAAACCCCCAGCCCTCTGCAGCTTGCTACTTTTTGTGCTATCTCACTTTTTTTTCTTTCTGCAAGCCCTCTGGGCCTAGGATTCCAAGATTGGGTATGGGTCCCAAGGCTGCACCCAGCCTATGGTGATCGAAGCTGAGACAGAGTTGCCACGACCTGAGTTCAAGCCCCATGATCGGCCAAAAAAAAAAAAAAAAAAAAAAGAAAAAGAAAAAAAAAAGAGAAAAGACAAAAATTGATTATTTAACTAAATTTAAAAAATAGAGCTCCCTGGTTTTGAATTTCTGCCAGTTTTCTTTCCTAGACTGGGATTTGAACTCAGGAACTTGTAGCAATGTGAGGGAAAGTGCAGATTTGCTACTACTTGAGTTCAAACCCCATGCCAAGACAAAATTTAAAAATTAAGTCACTGAGCTTGGCAGGGGGAGTCATTGTGGAGAAGGGAGGTAAGGGATGGTAGGGGGAAAACAAAGGAGGAGGTAACAATGCTCAATAGGAAATATAATCATGACCTTGCTCATGTAACTGTGACCTCTCTGTACAACATTTTTACAATAAAACCATACAAAAAATAGACAATATAGTATTCTGAGAAGCACTTTGAGGTGAAAGGAAGGATGTCTGAATAGATGTACAAAATTCTACACTGCTTTTTATTTAATGTTCAGCATGAAACTGAATAAACTGCTTCCATTAAAAAATTAAGTCACTTTCTGTCCACATCCCCTCCAGCATCTGTTGTTGTTAGAGTTCTTGATTTTTGCTGTTCTAACTGGAGTGAGGTGATATCTCAATGTTGTTTTGATTTGCATTTCTTTTATGGCTAGGGATGTTGAACATTTCTTCATGTGTATATTGGCCATCCTTCTTTCTTCTTCAGAGAAGCTTCTCTTTAAGTCTTTCGCCCACTTACTTATTGGGCAGTTGTTTCTTTGAGGATTTGTTGTTGGGTGGTTTAATTTTTTGAGTTCCAAGTATATTTTAGATATGAGACCCTTGTCCGTTGTATGGCTAGTAACGATCTTCTCCCAATCCGTGGGCTTTCTATTGATCTTGCTAGCTATGTCATTTGCCCTGCAGAAGCTCTGCAACCTTATACAATCCCATTTATATTAAGTGAAGTAAGCCAGGCCCAAAGAAACATAGGTCCCATGGTTTCCCTTATTTGCAATATCTAGTATAGGTATGAGTCAAGCGGAAAAAGTCAGAGAATGTGATGTTAGGAAAACGAACCCTCAAATATGTATTTTAATGTTTTTGTTTCATTCATGCATGTGTTTCTAACGCATTTATAATATTATTTCTTTGTTGCTTTGTATGTCCCTCCCCCACAGTGTAACCCCCGCTTTCACTATATTTGATGTCAGTATAACATGTGGAGGAGACAGGGACAAACAAGTCGTTTAAGGATTCAGGTGGACCTGTTGCAACAATGAGAAGTACAAAATGTCATGTCAAAACCAGCTTTACAATGTCGGTGGGGGGGAGGGAGGGGGGGTATGATTGGGTGGGGGGGAGGGGGGAGGCTGTGAAGGGAGGTGAAGGGTAAACAAAGGAGGAGGCTGCAATGCTTGGTAAGAAATGTATGCATTTTCCTGCCCATGTAATTGTAACCCCTCTGTACAGTATGTTTTCAAATAAAATAAAATAATAAAATAAAAAAATAAAAAGCCTTGACAGAATTACTGGAAAAATCCCAAGTTATGATGGAAAAGGCTACAAAAATATGAGTGATTGATGATTGTTTGAATAAATTAATGCTGATAGATAAAAAAAAAAAAAATTAAGTCACTGTCTTGGAACTGGGGCCAGTATTTATACCATTGGTGGGATTTGATCTCACATTCCAGGTAACTCTTTTATACCATAGGAGAAGGAAAAATTTACTGTCCTTGAGGAAAAGAAATTCAGGCTAGAGTTCCCATGTCCTGAATGAGGGCCCTGCAATGGAAAATATATTTCTATACATGTGTAATATATGATATATACTTACATGTGTATGTTTTTTACATGTTATGATTCTCATGATTGATTTTGTATTTATTTTATTTTTTATTTGATTCATTCTTTTATTGTTTTTCTATTTATATTATCATTCTCATTTATATTTTGCACATCTATTATAAAATTATACACAATAATTTAAGACATTGATTCATTTATCATTAAAAATTTTTGTGTTGAAACATGATACATAATTAAATGGAGGCATTTGTCACAGTCTTCCCACGTTTATAGTCTCTCCCAAGAATGAGCTTTGACCTATTTATCTTTGGACACCTTCCAATAGGGATGTCTCTAGATGATTTATACTGAGAAGCTTTTTCTTGAGGACAGGCAAGTTGTGGGATAAAATTGTAAGTGGGAGGCTAGAAATGTGGCATAATGGTAAAGAGCTCACTCAACATGCATGAATACCAGGGTTTGAATCCTCAGTGCCATATACTCAGAAAAAAACAGACGAGGTGGAGTGGCTCAAATGGTAGAATGCTAGCCTTGAGAAAAACAATCCCCAGGACTGTCAAAAACAATAGACCAGATGCCAGTGGCTCACACCTGGAAAACTACCTCCTCATGAGGCTGAGATTTGAAGACCACAGTTCAAATACAGGCTAGGCAAGAAAAGCCTGTTAGACTCTTATCTCCAGTGAACCACTAAAAAATCCCATGTGGAGCTGTGGCTCAAGTGGTAGAGGGTTATCCTTGACTGAATTGCTCAGGGACAGTTCCCAGGGTTGATACAAGACACACAACTGGAATAAAATTGAGGGTTAATCAAAGTATGTTTCCTATTCGCTAATTATGAGAACATTCTCTGGAAAATCAATGCTGATATATACCAGAATTGGAGTCAAACTTCCAGGCTTAAGTGTAGCAGATCCACATGCCCATCCTCACAGACTCTAGCATTGTAACCTTGTGTCCACAGGGTTCTGAAAGGTCCAATGTTGAAAGGCTTAATATGGTCCCCAAGCCCTGTGTGGTAAGCAGTTGACTTGTATTGTCAATGTCATTACACGTCTGAACCTAGCAGAGCACCAGTAGCTCTTGTGCATCACCCTAGATCAGGAGGCTGAGGTCTTAGGATCACTCTGAAGCCAGCCAGTGCAGGAAAGTCTATGACACTCTGACTTCCACGTCTGAAAGGTCAGATGTTCAAGAGCTTCTTGTTTTTCCCTTGGTGATGAGAAGTTACTCTAAATGTTCTAGTGTTCTTGACCCATCGACCCATCCTGGGTCCAAATGAAGTTCTCAGGATCCAAGCCCTGGCACTGTTAGCAGGAAGAACTCCAGTGTAACACTATTTGAAGGAGAGAAAACAGTTTCAAAAGCCAGGCTAGGTGAAGAGGACAAGGAGGCAGAATATACAAATTCAACAGGGAAGTGAGCTGCACAACCACATCACTCATTCCAGGCACAGCCAGCAATGAGGGAAAACCTGAAACATTTGTTAGAGTTACACCAGGGTCAGGTTTTTCTCAGCTTCCTCAAACAATGACAAACCTTCCTCCCTCAGGTGAAGGTAGCCTCAGGCTATCTTTAGGTTACCAATCGAGAGCCAGTTTAGTTAGGGAGAGGGAGGAACAGAGTAGAAAAGCCCTGCTCTCTGGTCTTAGGGAGTGGGTTTTTTACTCTCCATCTATCAGATTTAAAGGCCCTTCTTCTACTTCTGCCAGTCTTTTCTCCTTCCTTCATTCTCCACATCATTATTGCTAATCCCCAGTCCAAGGTGAGGCAGGGTCATTTCTCTTTTGTCTCCAAGCAGCTGAGTTAGTACCTGGCTCTGCCCTCTTGGATCTGGGGCCTTCGCCTGCCTGAGAAGTGGGAAAGAGACATTCTTCCTGCTCTGTGGTTGTGTGAAGGTGATGCTGGTGTCCTGGCACACTGCAGAAGGCCTCATGACTGGGAATTGTTCCCTTCTTTCCTCCTGAAGTCCAAGACCAGCGTTATCTATCATTTTTATATCTATCTATCTATCTATCTATCTATCTATCTATCTATCTATCTATCTATCTATAGGCCTTTCTTTCTTTCTTTCCTTCCTTCCTTCTTTCTTTCTTTCTTTCTTCCTGTCATTCTTCTTGTCTTTCTTTCTTTCTTTCTCTGTCTTTCTTTCTTTCTTTCTTTCTTTCTTTCTTTCTTTCTTTCTTTCTTTCTTTCTTTCTTTCTTTCTTTCTTTCTGTCATTCTTCCTGTCATTCTTCCTGTCTTCCTTTCTTTCTTTCTTTCTTTCTTTCTTTCTTTCTTTCTTTCTTTCTTTCTTTCTTTCTTTCTTTCTTTCTTTCTTTCTTTCTTTCTTTCTTTCTTTCTTTCTTTCTTCCTGTCTTTCTATGTATGTATGTATGCATGTATGTATGTATGTATCTATCTATCTACCTATCTATGTAACAACCCACCCACCTGCCTGCCTACCTACCTACCTACCTACCTACCTACCTACCTACCTAACTAACTAACTAATTACCTACATAGTTATCTCTTTGACATTTCTTGGGCTTAACTCATGACCTGGGCACTGTCTCTAGCACTCTGCTACTTGAGCCACAGCACCAATTCTGGATTTTTCTGTGTATGTGTTACTGAGGAATGGAACCCAGGGGCTCTTGCATGCTAGGCATGCACTCTCCCACTAATCCACATTCCCAACCCCCTCATCTTTTTTCTTAATGGTAGTTTTTACATATATATACTACCATTTTGTGTCTCCAAGTATAATTTTCTGAATACTGCTTATTTCTATGAACTCTGATCTTCTCTTCCCTGCCTCATTTGTGACTGCTCCTGCATTGGCCTCATAATAAAATGTAAATAAAGGCTGCTGAGAGCTTCAGTGTGCATCTTATAAGAAAACAGGCCTAGAACCATGGAAGTGAAAAGCAATAGGGCTGAAATGAAGAGAATGATGCAGTATGTACAATGAGCATATCTAAAACATAAATCAGTAAATAAAAGCAGAAGTTTTGCATACAGCCTCTTTGCACTTAGGGAAGTAATATACTCATGTAAATAAGTAGGACACTAAACTTGGCTTTCTCTTTTTGAATTTTCTTTTGTGGCCATCCCATGGCTTAAACTGAGGACGCGATGCATTCCTCAGCTGTTTTTCACAAGACTGAGGTTTTACTACTGCCACAGCTCCACTTCCAGCCATCTGGTTGTTAAATGAACATAAGTGCCTCCCAGGCTTTCCTGCCTGGTCTGGCCTGTATCTCCTGCTTGGCTTTCTCTCTCAAAGCTGGAGCTCCACCCTCTAGGCCACTGCTCCCCTTCTGGTTTTCTAGTGGTTTATTGGAGACAATAAACCTTTCCTCCTAGGGCTGCCTTTGAATGGAGATCTCCTGAGGAGGCTTCAAGAGGATTACCTCAGGGATTCACCTAGAAGCAGCTCCACCAAACCTTTAGTCTAAATCTCGAGAGGTACTAGAGAAAAATGGAAACAGGAACATGCTTCTAGTGTGTCCTAGATACTTAAGGTTGGAGATACAAAACACTCATAATTATTACATCATTTTATAGGCAAAAGGAGCAATGTAGATAGTATGAAGATCACTCCAGGTTTTGGTCCTCATGTCCTGAGACAGTAAATTCACTGCAGCTCACTGCTAAGTGACAGAACTGGCATGTCCTGTGGACATTTGTTCCTAAATCTTGTAACACTCATTTCTCACTTTTGGCTTCAAACCTGTGACCAGAGGGTAAGATGAAGAGAGAAAATAGTCTCAGAGAAAGCACGTGTAAAGAACATTAGTAGTTTATTTATAAGTCCCAACCATAGAAATGACCCTATTAAGAAGTCAGTCCACATTATAAAACAAAGAACTAAAGAAAGAACTTGAAAGTGCCTGCTGAGTGCAATCCCAGCTCCTCAGGAGGCTGAGATGTAGAGAATTTGGGTTTGAAACCAGCCAGTGTAAGAAAGTCTTTGACAATGTTATTTCTAAGAGATCACAGAAAAACCCAGAAGTGGGGCCGTGACTCAAGCTTAATGCAGTACTCTTGAGCAAAAGGAGCTCTTGGACCAGGCCTAGGCTCATAGTTCAACCCCAGGACCTGCCCCCTCAAAAAAAACCTGTACCCCAATTTCTTTGTCTATGTATGGATGTATTCCATAGGTGAAACACCAGAGTAGCTATGATGAATGGCACCAAGCAAGGAAAATTATATTCAATACAATGAGTTCATAACACAGAGAGTGCTTTTATGATATTGCATGTTTCAGGGCTCCCCTCACTGCTCCCAATGTAGCCTGAGGGTTTCTCTGCATCCCAGGCCTGTTGGAGGAAGTCTCCCTCATTGTCTGGACAGGAACACAAAAGACCTCATTCCAGTACAGCTGTGTACCAAATAACTCCATCTGGGCCAATTAGTGAGGATGTGTGGGTGGGCTCTGAAAGTCAGGAAAAAAAGGCCTCCTTGTACCCTTAGCTATCTCTCTTCCCAGTGCTCTCTTTTAACAGGAGACCTTCATTTTTGCCACCTCCCATGGCAGGCCAAGTTCTGTGCTCTTATCCTGCCTTTATGAGACTGTATTCCGGTGTTCAGATACAGTGCTCAATATAATTCAGGAGTCTTTCTGGCAAACAACTAGGGCACTGAACATAATGAAACGTTTCATTGCCAGCAATGATGGGCCTATAATGCCTCTCCTAGGTTTCCAGAAGCTTGGGAAATCGAAGCACATGTTGGATATCACCAAAGCTTCCTGTCATCTAGGACTGGTGAAGCTCATAAGGTTTTGAAACCTTTGACTTCTCCTAGTTAGGCCCTGGGTGGCTAGGTTTTGGGGTTGTACACAGGGCCTGGGTGCTGACCATTAGCTCAGAGCCAAAGTCTTTACCACTTTGTCACAGCTTCACTTCTGCTTTCTCTCTGTGTGTGAGTGCGTGTAAGTGCATGTGTGTGTGCATACACTAATCCTGGAGCTTGAACTCAAGACATGAGCATTTTACCTAGTTTTGTACAAGGTTTGCCCTCTCCCACTTGAACCACAGAGCCACTTCAGGCTTTTTCTTACTGATGTGGTTCTGAGAAATCAAGCCCAGGGTTTTATATATGCAAAGCACTCTACCCCTAAGGCACATTCCCAGCCCTCTACTTCAAGTTTGTTAGTTTGTTTCTGTCTTTGTTGTTGTTGTTGTCATTGTAGGAGTTGAAATCTGGGCCTGGGTGCTGTCCTTGAGCTCTTCAGCTCAAATCTTGTGCTCTACCACTTGAGCCAGAGAGCCACTTCCGGTTTTCTGGTGGTTCATTGGAGCTAAGTGTCTCAAGGACTTTCCTGCCCAGGCTAGCTTTGAACCATAATCCTCAGATCTCATCCTCCTGAGTAGCTAGGATGACCGGCATGAGCCACAAGCTCCTAGCTTCCACTTCAGGTTTCTTAGTGGTGAAGTGGAGATAGTAGTCTCATGGTACCTTTTGTGTAAGGGATAGTTTGGAACCCAGATCTCAGCTTCTTGAGAAGGCAGGATGACAGACCTCGGTTATAGAACCCTAAGATGTGGCACTCTGCTGCAAGGGGGTCCTTGGCTCCATGTATTGGAGTGCTAGCCTTGAGCCCAAGAGTATGGCTCAGTGCCTAGGCCTTGAGTTCAAAGTTCATGATTTAGAAAAATCAAGACAAAACAATTGTCTCCTATAGACACATCACTAGTCTTCAGTAGTACATAATTTTGTCCCTGCCATGGGGACAGATCTGAGCCTCAATATTCTTTTCTTCATACTCATGTCAGTTGTGTAGTTCTTACGAGGACAAGATGAAAGAATGCACCCTTTGAAGGACAAAATACATAACACTCTTTTTTTTTTTTTGTCGGTCATGGGGCTTGAAATCTGGGCCTGAACTCTGTCCTTCAGCTCTTCAGCTCAAGGGTAGTGCTCTACCACTTGAGCTACAGCGACACTTCCAGTTGTCTGGTGGTTTATTGGAGATCACAGTTTCAGTGACTTTCCTGCCCGGGCTGGCTTTGAACCACGATCCTCAAATCTTAGCCTCTAGAGTAGTTAGGATTACAGGCGTGAGCCACTGGTGCCCACCTGCAAATAACCCTCTTTACAGGAGTCAGCACACAGCATCCTGTGAAAGACTCAGCAACCAGCACCCAATGCAGGACTCAGCACACTGCACCCTGTGAAGGACTCAGCACATAGTATCCCCCAGCACCCCAGGAAGGACTCATCAAGTAGATGTATCACACAAGCTGTCATTAGTATTAGGGTACTTTCATCAGTATCACCATTCTTTCAGAAATACATCACAAACAGCACAAAGTTCACATCTAATGATTCAGAGGGGTACTTTTTTGGGGGGATGGGAGTCAGCCACAGGGATTGCACTAAAATGTTGGGGTTACTGTCCTAAGATCTTTTACTCAAGGCTAGAGATCTATCCACTTTGATCCACAGCTCAGAGCTTCACAGACATACCGCCAGGGCTGGGTTTTAAACCCACCAGTGTCAGATCTCAGCCCCTGAGAATCTTGGATGACAGGGGTGAGAAAGCCAGCAGCATCTGGTTCTGTGGGGCTGAGTTGCAGTAGTATACCTCTGACTAAGTCAGTTTATATGGCAGCTGTAAGCACCAGACTCCCGGCTTGCTCTGTGATGAGGTACCCATCTTGGACCTTGAGTAAGAGTCTAGACACAGTCCCTAAGCTTTTATGCTCAATGCTAATGCTCGACTGCTTGAGCGAGAGTACAACTTCTGGATTTTTATATGCATATGGTAGTGAGGAATCAAATCCAGGGCTTTGTATGTACTAGCCAACATTATACCACTGAGCCCCAGGAGTGACAAGTGTATGAACAGATAAATGTGTAGATTGGCATATATGTATATATATATATATATATACACACACACACATATATATATACATATATATGTATAAAACAAGAGAAAGGTGTCTGTAAAGTATGAAATTACATATATTACTACCCATTATTGACAATAAAATTATTCCTTCCATTTTTAAATATCATGGTTGAATACATAATAAAGTATTAATTGAAAATTAGTCAATGTAGTATAATTGTTGTGTATAATTTTATAGTATAATCATACAGTAATTACTAATTTGTTACTGTTATAAAATTACATTCCTATGGATGTACATGGGAATGGGTTTCTTAGAATCTCAGGCCAAGACTTAGTGGCAGTCCCTGGATTCGACCTCCAGGCCTAAGTTGAGGTTTTGGCTATGGCTTCCCTAATAGCCAGCCAAACATCAGCATGCAATGTCATGTACACTTTCTGGGCCTTGTCATTTACACGCAGGATGGTCACAATTCAAAGGGGAAAAAATGTAAAACCACCTTCGTGTATTTCTCCATTTTATCCTTCTCCATTTTATTTTATTTCTTGCCAACCCCAAGATTTGAACTTGGATCCTAGGATCCCAGTGTAGCTGTGGCAGAGATGCCAAGACCTGAGTTCAAGCCCTGTGCTTGGCAAAAATAAAATAAAATAAAATAATGTCCTGGTTTGGAATTTGCACCATTTTTCTGGCAGGTCTGGGATTTGAACTCAGCATCTGGGTATCTCTGTGGCACTGTGGGTGAAGCGTAAGCTCACCGTCCTTGAAGACAAGAATTTCAGACCAGTTCCCAAGGCCTGAATTGAAGCCCCAGCGCTGGAAAAATACATACATGAGCTTAGCGAGTATGGCATTTATTACCCTTATTCATTTAGTATTATTACACATATAACATTTCATTTATTACATCCTATCACACAGGATATATTTGCATATATGAGACCCAGGACATTTTTTCAGGAAACAAAATGTGTCAAAAGTGGCTTCTTACTCCATGAATAAATTTTTGGCAATGCTGGGATTTCAACTCACAGCCTAAAATGCCCAATCCATAAATGGGGTCAGAGTCTTAGCACATCAACCTCTGACAAACTGAGCTGCCAGGAAGTTCTGAGGACCTGTGGTCAAGCCACAATAGTGCCATATATATATGTATATATATGTAGAGAGAGAGAGAGATGTGTAGATTGCTGTATATATATGCATATATATATATATATATATATGTAGAGAGAGAGAATGTGAGGATATCATTAAATTTTATATATATATATATAGTTACAAATAATTAGTTATTAAGTTATGTCTCCATTTAATGAAGTATCATAGTTGAATACTTATGAAAGCATTAATTAAAAATTAATCAATATCCTTCCATTAGGGGAATCATAACATGGTGCTAGAATGGAAGATGTAAATGCAATAATTTTTGTGTGACTTTCTAAAATAGAATCATGAATTAACTGCAAATTTAATTATTTTTATAACATTCCACTAGCATTCACATAAATAGGAATGAGTTTGTCAGGATCTCCTTCCATTCGTGTGTGGCAGTCCTGGCATTCGTACTCCAGGCCTGGGAAATTTACTTCGAATGCAAACCATTTGAATGACACTGAAGATTTCAGATTTTCACGATTAAAAAAGAACAACAAGAAGAAAAGAAAGCCAGGTGTCAGAGGCTCCTGTATGTAATCCTATCTCCTCAAGAGGCTGAGATGTAGAGATGCCAATTTTAATTCAGCCAGGGCAGGAAAGTCCGCCACACTCTTATTTCTAAGAGGTAACAGGAAAATATCCCTATGGGTTGTGGCTGTGGCTCAAGGGCTGAGAGCTACCCTTGAGAAAGAGGAGATCAGGGATAGGGCCTAGGCTCATATTTCAAACTCAGACCTGTCAAAGAAAAAAAAAGATGGCAGTAACTCCATGTCTCTGTGTATTTATGGATGATGTGTAGATGATGGGAATTCAGCAGTTTGCCCATGACCAGATCCCGAACCTGGGCAAGCTGCGACAAGCCATCAGAGAGTACTAAGTCTGAGCCTGTAGCTTGAACAAAGCATCCTTCTCTGCCATTTAATAACTGAAGGCTTGCCTTGGCTGGGGTATGCAATGGGTGCATTATGTTCTTGCTGAGTTGTCCCACTGGAACATCTAGCAGCTAGCCGCTGCCTCTAAGGGAGACCACTGTTCCTAGGTGGTAGGAGTTGTGGAAAGTTCTGGCTCCATATTCCATAACACTCTGTAGGATGTGAGCCTAGATCTCTGAGGACTGGTGGCTATCACTCATTCATCATTCCTCATTGCCGAGTTTCAAACTGGTCCCAAATCCTGGAAAAGATATGAAATGGCCAGAGAATTCTTTTTTTTTTTTTATACAGTGAAAGCAGGGGTTATACTGTGGGGGAGGGACATACAAAGCAACAAAGAAATAATTTTATAATTGCGTTAGAAACAAATGCATGAAAGAAAAAAACATTTAAATACATATCTAAGGGTTCATTTTCCTAACATCATATTATCTGACCTTGTCTGCTTGACTCATACATATACTAGATATTGCAAATAAGGGAAATCATGGGACCTATGTTTCTTTGGGCTTGGCTTACTTCACTTAATATAATTTTGTCCAAGTCTTTCCATTTCCTAACAAATGGGGCAATGTCATTCTTTCTGATGGAGGCATAGAATTCCATTGTGTATATATACCACATTTTCTTGATCCATTCATCTACTGAGGGGCATCTGGGTTGGTTCCATACCTTAGCTATGGTAAATAATGATGCAATAAACATAGTTGTGCTGGTAGCTTTAGTGTGGTCTTGTTTGTAAACATTTGGGTAAATGCCCAAAAGTGGGACTGCTGGGACATGTGGAGACTTTTGAGGACCCTCCATACTACTTTCCAAAGTGGTTGAACAAGTTTACACTATCACCAACAATGAAGTAAGGTTCCCTTCTGTCCACATACCCTCCAGCATCTGTTGTTATTAGAGTTCTTGATTTTTGCCATTCTAACTGGCGTGAAGTGGTATCTCAATGTTGTTTTGATTTGCATTTCTTTTATGGCTAGGGATGTTGAGCATTTCCTTATGTGGCTATTGGCCATCCTTCTTTCTTCTTCAGAGAAGTTTCTCTTTAAGTAATTAGCCCGCTTATTTATTGGGCAGTTGTTTCTTTGAGGATTTGTTGTTGGGGGATTTAATTTTTTGAGTTCCAAATATATTTTAGATATGAGACCCTTTTCTCATATCTGTGGGCTTTCTATTGATCTTGCTAGCTATGTCCTTTGCCATGCAGAAGCCCTGCAACTTCATGCAATCCCATTTGTCCAAACTTTCTTTGATTTGTTGTGTTTCTGGGTCTCTATTCAGAAAATTTTGGCCTGCGCCAAGGAGACCTAGGGTTTCTCCTATTCCACCCTGTAATGTTTTCAGAGTGTCTGCTTTGACTACGAGTTCTTTGATCCATTTGGAGTTGATTCTGGTGCAGGGCGATATATAAGGATCTAGCTTTAGTTTTCTACAAATAGTTAACCAATTTTGCCAGCACCATTTACTGAAGACCCTGTCTTTCTTCCATTCTATTTTTTTAGCTCCCTTATCAAAGATTAGATGGCTATAGGTCTGTAGGTTCATTTCTGGGTTTTCCATTCTATTCCCTTGGTCCTGAGGTCTGTTTTTGTGCCAATACCAAGCTGTTTTGATTACTATGGCTTTATAGTTGAGTTTGAAATTTGGTATTGATATTCCTCTAGCAGTGTTCTTTCTGTTGAGGAGCGTTTTTTTTTATTCGGGGTCTTTTATTGTTCCATATGAATTTTTGGATTGCCTCTTCTATTTCCTTGAAGAATGAGGTTGGAATTTTGATAGGTATCGCATTAAATTTGTAGATAGCCTTGGGAAGTATTATGGCCAGCGATTTCTCTGCTGAAAAGTGTATGCCAATAAATCCCACCCTCATAGATCCTGTTAGAAATAAACCTTGGACTGTGAATGTGGCTAAGTGGTAGAGTGCTTACCAAGCAAGCATGAAGCCCTGGGTTGGATTCTTCAGTACCACATAAACAGAAAAAGCCAAAAGTGGCACTGTGGCTTAAGTGATAGAATGTAGCCTTGAGCAAAAGCAACTCAGGAACATGCCCAGACCCTGAGTTCAAGCCACAACACTGGCAAAAAAATGTGAGCTTGGTGAGACATACACTTCTGGAACTCAGAGGATGGCCGAGGTTATAGGTAAGAGGTCGAGGGCAGGTGGTGATGGCTCACACATGTAATATTAGCACTCAGGAAGTTGAGGTCTGAAGATTATAACTGCAAGCAAGTGCAGGCAGGAGTGTATATGATACTCTTTTCTCCAATTAAGCACCAAAAAAACCAGAGCTGTGGTTCAAGTAGTAGAATGCTAGCCTTGAGCATAACAACTTAGGGATAGCATCCAGGCCATGAATTCAAACCCCAGGACTGTCATACACACACACACACACACACACACACACACACACACACACACACAAACACACACACACACACACACACACACACACACACACACACACACACACACACTGGAAATTCTACTTACCTATCAAAAAGAATATTGTACCATTTGTATCTCTCATTTCTAATGTCATCTGCCTTGTATCTCATTACCATTGTATTTTCCCTGTACTGCACTAACTGACACATGCAAACTGATGTAAATGATTTTCAGGGTTATGGGCTAACCATAGATTCCTGAGTATGAGTTCTCTGCTCATTCTCTTTGTCTATTCATGCCTTTGAGTAGTGATTGTACAGATTCATTTGTAGCATTTGCTACAAAGAAAAGAGATGAACCATACATATATATGTATGTATATATATATGATTATATACATACACACATTTATACATACATGGATATATGCACACATATGGATAAATATTAAATACCTGAGAACGTTTTATGTTTTCAAGAATTATGGAGCTAACAAAAATCACATGTATTTTCCTTCCTGTTCAATTTTTTTCAAAACATAAAGAACTTTGTCTCTTTTGAATATTAATTTTTAAGAGAATATCACCATCTCTGATTTGCCTTGAAATTAGATGTTCAAATGGACAAAAATATTTAGGCTTTTTGGTGGAAGAAAGGAATATTACTAGGGTTCTATTCAGGAGTTCTCTGCTTGCTAGACAAGACTTTGTCTGTATAGCACCAAGCAGCTCAAATACTTTGCCATACTTCTAGTCCATTTTATTTACTTTAGTTCTTGAACTTTTTGCCCTGGTCTGATCTTAGATTGACTGAGACTTGCTACCTATGCCTCATAACATAATTAACTAGGATTACAGATGTGAACCACTAGGGCCAACTTGTTTGTTGAGATGTTTGTCTTAGCAGTTATTTATCTGGCCTGGCCTCAGACCATGACGCTTGTCATTTCTGCTTCCCAATCAGCTGGGATTACAGATGTGGGCTACTATACTTGGTGTACATAAAACCTTCTGTTTTGTGTTTTTTTGTGTGTGTGTCGGTAGTGGCGTTTGAACTCTGGGCTTGGTCGCTGTCCCTGCGCTCTATAGATCAAGGGAGCCACCTACCGCTTGAGCCACAGCACCAGTATCGGTTTTCTAGTGGTTTTATTGGAGATAAGAATCTCACGGACTTTCCATCTCAGGCTGGCTTTGTACCTTGATCCTCAGATCTCAGCCTCTTGAGTAGCTAGGATTTCAGACATGAGCCACCAGTGCCTGACACACCTGTTTTTCAACAGAGGTTTTTATTGCAAAAATACTGTATAGAGGGGTTAAAGAGTACAAGTTAAAGAGTACATTTTCTATCAAGCATTGTTACCTCCTCTTTTATTTTTCCCTAACCCTCCCCTCCCACCTCCACAACTCCACTCCCCTCTCCTCCCTTCCCCTCTTCCCCGCCTATATTGTAAAGATCCTTTTTCAACATTGTGTCTTGTGCATCTCATTGTTACAATGGGTCAGCCTGTATCCATATTTAACTATTTTGTTTTTTCCCTTCCCCTCCCCAAGCTAGAGAAGGGTGTATACAGGATGCAGTGAACCGACATTAAATACAGTGAAAACAGGGGTTATACCATAGGGGAGGAACATAAAAAGAAAAAAAACACATGGTAGATTATAAACCCTATCTTGGTGTTCATTTCGCTTAACATCATCTTATCTGGTCGTATGTACATAGCTTTTGAACTTTTATGCTTCTCTGAGACATATAATAGTTATTTCAAATAAGGGAAACCATAGGACCTATGTTTCTTTGGGTTTGGCTTACTTCACTTGATATAATTTTTTCCAAGACTCCACTTAGAGTTCCCCTATGATCCAGCAATCCCTTTTTTGGCAGTTGCCCAAATGTTCACAAACAAGACCATATTAAGCTACCAGCACAACTATGTTTATTGCAGCGTTATTTAACGTAGCTAAGATATGGAACCAACCCAGATGCCCCTCAGAAGATGAATGGATCAAGAAAATGTGATACACACACACATACACACACACACACACACACACACACACACACACACACACAAAATGGAATTCTATGCCTCCATCAGAGAGAATGATATCGCCCCATTTGCTAGGAAATGGAAAGACGCAGAAACAATTGTATTAAGTGAAATAAGCCAGGCTCATATAACCATGGGTCCCACTATTAATCTTACTTGCAGTAACTAGTACATGGTACCATATAACCATATAAGAAGATGTTATGTGAAATGAACCCCAAGATAGGGGTTATCTCTATATAGTCCCCCAAATAAAGTTGGAAGGGGAGCTGTCGTTCAAATACAGAGCATCACCCTTGAGGGAAAAAGCCTAAGTGACAAGGTAAGGTCATGAGTTTAAACCATAATATCAGCAATCAAAAAAGTTGATTTCTTTTCCTTGAGGTTTTTATTAAATTGCTCAGAAAATAATCAACGTTATATTTATGTTTAGCATTACTATTAAAATCATGATATATTTATTTATGTTATTCTTTATTTTCTTTTTTTTCTTTGTTGTTTTTTATTAAGTTTTTTTAATTGTGAAAATACTGTACAGAGGGGTCTTTATTTTCTTAAATTTTACTTACACATTAATATCCAGTAATGATAAGAGCTGATTACTGTTTCACACGTTTTTATGTCAGTTGAATATATGGATGAGAGGTGCATACAAGGAGTTTGGACTGAAAATAGATAATTGCAAGCTCTTCCCATAAAGAATGGATATTTGAAGGAGCTGCGGGCATGTATAAGATAAACCAAAGAAACCAGCAAGGAAAGATAAGGTATGATTCTGGAAACCACAAAATTTTGGAAGAAAAAAAACAGGGAAAATATGTGGCTTTTGGTAAGAACTTTGTAACCCACCTACATATTTGGTTCCTTATTTCTAGCGGAAGGCATTTCAGTTAACTTTATTTTACAAAGTTAAACATGATTGACCTTTAATGCTAACTGGCCTCTGTCTCAGGTAAGCAATTATTCTACCCAGGTGCCAAGGTCTCATGCTTATCATCCTAGTTACTCAGAGAGCTGAGACCTCTAGATCGTAGTATAAATCCCATCTGGAGAGGAAAATTGGTGAGACTTTTCTGTTCAATTAACCATAAGAAAATTGGAAGTGGCACTGTGGCTCAAAGTGGGAACACTAATGTTGAGTAATAAATCTCAGAGACACAACCCAGGCCCTGAGTTCAAGCTCTCTGAAATTATTCTTAAAATACTTGTTCTCAGTAATTCTTTAATTTGTCTAGAAGACTGTCTAAACTTAGAGATTTTTTTATTTCATGTTGTCAGAATTTAATTTTAAGATGTTCAGAGAAAAATTATGTATATTAAGAACTGGTTTGTATTGCTTTGTATTACGTATTGCTTCTACACCTACAGATCAGCTGGAAAGTAGATGGCCAAACCACTCCTACCCCCACCAAAGTTGTAAAGTTCATGTTTCGACATAATGATTTGTACATGTCATTGATGCAATGGGTCCACCTGTATTCCTAGTTAAACGATTTGTTTTTGCCCTTCCCCTCCACAAATTATACCAACATCAAATGCAGTGAAAGCAGGGGTTATACCGTGGGGGAGGGACATACAAAGCAATATAGAAATCATCTTATAAATATGTTAGAAACAACTGCATGAAAGAAAAAAAATTGAATACTTATCTTGGGGTTCATTAACCTAGCATCAACTTCATCTGACCTTTTCTGCTTGACTCAGACATATACTAGATATTGCAAATAAGGGAAGCCATGGGACCTATGTTTCTTTGGGTCTGTCTTACTTCACTTAATATAATTTTTTCCATGTCTTTCCATTTCCCAAAAAATGGGGCAATGTCATTCTTTCTGATGGAGGCATAGAATTCCATTGTGTATATATACCACATTTTCTTGATCCATTCATCTACTGAGAGGTATCTGGGTTGGTTCCATGTCATAACTATGGTAAATAATTCTGCAATAAACATAGGTGTGCTGGTAGCTTTAGTATGGTTTTGTTTGTTATCATGTGGGTAAATGCCCAAAAGTGGGATTATTGGGTCATAAGGGAGCACTATGTGGAGTCTTTTGAGGAACCTCGATACTGCTTTCCACAGTGGTTGAAAAAGTTTACACTCCCACCAACAATGTAGTAAAGTTCCCTTCTGGGCACATCCCCTCCAGCACCTGTTGTTATTAGAGTTCTTGATTATAGCCATTCTAACTGGGGTGAGGTGGTACCTCAATGTTGTTTTTATTTGCAATTCTTTTATGGCTAGAGAGGTTGAGCATTTCTTCTTGTGTTTATTGGCCATCCTTCTTTCCTCTTCAGAGAAGTTTCTCTTTACGTCTTTAGCCCACTTATTAATTGGGCATTTGTTTCTTTGAGGATTTGTTGTTGGGAGATTTAATTTTTTGTGTTCCAAGTATATTTTAGATATGAGACCATTGTGCATTGTATGGCTAGTACAGATCTTCTCCCAATCTTTGGACTTTCTAGTGATCTTGCTAGCTATGTCCTTTGCCATGCAGAAGCTCTGCAATTTCATGCAATCCCATTTGTCCCATTTATCTTTGTTTGTTTGTTTGTTTTGTTTTGTATTTCTGGGTCTCTATTAAGAAATTTCAGCCTGTGCCAAGGAGAACTAGGGTTTCTCCTATTCTGTCGCGTAATGTTTTCAGAGTAAGACTTGAAACTTTTAGAGTTTCAAATATTACAGGAAGATCTTGGATTCATGTTGAATGGATGTGAGTAGATTAAGCTCTTGCAAAATTCGTGTGTGTGGGGGGCGGGTTATGTTTATTATTGAAATCAAGGATTAGGAACTTGGTTCCTTTTTCTGAGATATACATTATGGTGTATCTTTGTTGGAGGTAGGCTCTGATTGCTTGACTTTTCCTGACGTGTACAATCCAACTCTATTTTTCAATTAAAGTTCTTTAATTATTATTGAACTTATAGTGCTCTGATATTGCTTTGTCTTTAGTCTGCCATCTAGGATCTTCTTTTCCTCTTAAATGTTAACATTCAATATAAATTTTACCTCCTGACCGATTTCCCCCTTTAATCTGCATTTTGCAATAAGTATTATAATACCTTTGATCTCTGTATTCATGAAGAAAAACCGTTTCGAATTCTTTGTTTAATGTAATAACACCTAGACAGAGTTGTTAGCACCAAGACCTTAAATTTTCTTTTGTAGTTTTAGTTTAAAATAACCTTCCTCCATGTTTTTAGCATAGGTAGATAAAGAATTCCCACAATGCCTCACAATTTTTATATTCCACTTTGTCTATGTGTCTTTGTCCCTGCTAAATTTTTCTGGATGCCTGTGTTAGCTACCCCAACCCCTGCAAAGCTGTTGCTGCTACCCAATTTCCTGCCACTGCAACTCAGCAATTACAGTCACACTTACCCTTTCCCTGGCATTCCCTTTCTCTGCTACTCATTTTGCTACCCATAAATCTTATCACCATGATTCCAGCCACCTGATCCCTGACACCCTTGTCTCTGCTACCGCATTCCCAAACAAAGCAAGGCAAGAGTAGGCACAGTCGACTTGGGTACTCCTCTTGCAAGTACAATGGGCGTTATTCCTCAAGTATTTATTATGAGGGACTAACTAGTGGTGAAAAGAGAAGAGGTTACTCAGAGGGGACTAAAATCCAAGGATATCAACTTATAACTTGTTGCTAAGAAAAGCAGACCCTAAGGTGAAAGTTAATGAAAAAAGAAAATTTGACAAAAATATTGGCGATGATATAAAAAGTTTAGCTGAGTCTCTTGTACCAGTGATATGAATTATTTTATGACATAGATATGTAACTACTTTGCTTTTCAAAAAGTATATGAAGATGCACATTTATGTGATACTTATATTAATTTATGGAATAGTTGCATATGATCATGTTAATGATATTCAATAGTTTATGCTTTATGATATGCTGATTACTCTGCCTTTAGCAATATGAATTGAGCTCTCTAAAAATAAATGGAATTGCAATGTCAAATACTACAAGGAGATTACTGAGGCTAATACCAAAACGAAAGCTGATAAAGAAAACTGAAAAAAGCTGCAAGTTTGAAGGGAAGGGATCAGTGGTATATTACTAGCTTTTTAAACATTCTTAGAAAGCATAACATGATTTTTGATTCTTGCATTTTGGAACCTCTTTAATGAGTAAAACAAACAATTATCGAAATGACTGAAAATGCACTGACATGAATTATTAGATTAACATTATACTCAAAGTTGCCTTGAGATGCAGGCAGGCTTTATTCTTTTCCTATTAAATTAATGGAATAAGCTTACTTTTGAATGGTTGGACAGTCCATGACACTTGTTCCAAAACAAGAAAAGATACTGGAGAGAAAAAAAAGAGGAAGGAGACTCAAGGCTGCTGAAATTAGCATATTTTCCATTTGGACTTTAATGGGTTGTTACTACAAAGAATTTCATCTTAAGATAATAATTTCAAAATGGATGTGCTAAAGGATAGCTTCGAAATGTAATATTTAATGCTGTTGGATTACTTAAAGACAAAGGTTTACAGAAAACTTTAAATTCCAGAAAAACTGTAATGTACCAATAAACACCTAGAATAAACATAATTTAAAAATTCACCTGTTCAAAGCAAACCCTGGCAGGAAAGTCTGCGAGTCACTTATCTCCAAATAAGAAGTGGCTCTGTGCCTCAATTGGGAGAAGGCTCACCTTGAGCTCAAGAATTCAAGGATATGTTAATACCCAGGCCCTGAGTTCAAGCCCCATGGCTGACAAGAAGAAATTTTAAAGAATTAAACCATTAGGGCCGGAAGGAGACTCAGTGGTAGAATGTTTGTCTTGCATGCATGAGGTCCTGGGTTCAATTCCTCAGCACCACATAAGCAGAAAAAACTGGAAGTGGCACTGTGGCTAAAGTGGAAGTGTGCTAGCCTTGAGCTGAACATCTCAGGGACAGCACCCAGACACAGAGGTCAGGCCCCCCTACCACCACCACCACCACCACCACCAACAACAACAGTTAAAGCATCAAACAGCCTGAAGATGTTGTCCAAAATAATGAATGCAGCATTATCCATTTACATGACTTAGTGAATTGAAACCTAGTTTACCAGTGGAGATGGTGGGCATTTTGTGTGTGTGCCAAAGCCTGCAAAATTATTTTGTACTTTAACAGGGAGGGAGAAAGGAGGAAATGTGGGGGAGGAGTGAGGTGTTTGGTGGACTTGCCTTTTGATTCACTGATTGTTTTCTGGAGTCAGATTCAGAGAAATTCTGCTTGCAATCCTAGTTACATGGGGAATTAAGAAGCCATGTCCTGGAAGTGGTTTTGTCCTGTCCTTGGCCTGGTTCTAACCACCACTGGATAATCCAAGTCCCACTTCAGGAACAAGATGCCTTGAAGACTACTGATCCATTGAGCAGGTGGACCTAACCACAGCCAGAATAGATAGAAAATGCAATTCCGAGGGCAGCCCTGAAAATCTACAGCAGGTAGAATTTTTTTGTATATTTTTATTGTAAAAATACTGTACAGAGGGCTCAGAGTACAGGACTAGGTAATGAATACATTTCTTATACAGCATTGTTACCTCCTCCTTTGTTTTTCCCCTGCCATCTTTTCCTTCCCCATATCTCCAACTCCTCCCTCCTCGACCCCTGCCTGACATTGTAAATTCATTTTCGACACAGTGTCTTGTACATCTTATTGTCACAATGGATCAACCTGCATCCCCATTAAAGCATTCTGACATATCCCTTCCACTCCCCAAATTACAAATATATATATACGATGCAGAACACTTGAATCAAACAGGGGTATACCGTGGGGGGATGAACCTACAAAAGAAAGAAAGGAAAAAAGACTTGTGTCTCTGACTTGGGGTACATTTCGCTTAACATCATCTTGTATGGTCATATGTTCTCAGCCTTTGATCTTCTCTGCTTGTCCTAGACATGTTTTAATCCTTGCAAACAAAGGTAAAACAAGGTAAACCATGGGTCCTTTGTTTCTTTGGGTCTGCTTACTTCACTTAATAAAATTTTTACCAAGTCTTTCCATTTCCTAACATATGGAGCAATGTCATTTTTTCTGATGGAAGCATAGAATTCCAGTGTGTGTGTGTGTGTGTGTGTGTGTGTGTGTGTGTGTGTGTGTGTGTGTGTGTACCACATTTTCTTGATCCATTTATCTGCTGAGGTGCATCAGGGTTGGTTCCATATCATAGCTATGGTGAATAATACTGCAATAAACATGGTTTTGTTGGTAGCTTTGTGATCATTTGGGTAAGTGCCCAAAAGTGGGGTTGCTGGGTCATTGGGGAGCTCTACATGGAGTTTTTGAAGAAATTCCATACTGCTTTCCAAAATGGTTAAACAAGTTTACTCTCCTACCAATAATGCAGTAGGGTTCCCTTTTCGCTACATCCCCACCAGCATCTGTCATTATTACATTTATTGATTATAGCCATTCTAACTGGAGTGAGGTGCAATCTCAATGTTTTGACTTGCATTTCTTTTATGACTAGAAAAGTTGAGAATTTCTTCATGTGTCTAATGGACATTTTTTATTTCATCTTCAAAGAAGTCTCTCTTTAAATCTTCAGCCCACTTAGTTATTGGGCAGTTGTTCCTTTGAGGATTTGTTGTTGTGGGATTTATGATTTTGAGTCCTAAGTATATTTTAGATATAAGACTTTGTCTGTTTTATGACTCATGAATAATTTCTCCCAGTAAGTGGGCTTTTAATTGATCTTGCTCTCTATGAGCTTCACCTTGCAGATGCTCTGCTTGTTACATCCAATCCCATTTCTACAACCTTTCTTTGATTTGTTGTATAGCCCTTGTGTTTCTCTTATCCTTCATGTAATGTTTTCACGATGCCTGCTTTTATTTTGAGGTCTTTGATTCATTTGGACTTGATTCTCATGCAGGCTGATATATATATATATATATATGTATATATATATATATATATATATGGATATATAGATATAGATATAGCTATAGATATATCTATATATCCATATATAGATATAGATATAGATATAGATATAGATATATATGGATCTAGCTTTAGTTTTCTACAGGTGTTTAACCAATTTGGCCAACACCATTTACTGAAAAGGCTGTCTTTCTTCCATTCTATTTTATTAGCTCCCTTGTCAAAAATCAGGTGGCTATAGGTCACTTGGTTCATTTCTGAGTCTTTAGTCCTATTCCATTGGTCCTCAGGTCTGTTCTTGTGCCAGTACAAAGATGTTCTTATTACTATGGCGTTTCACTATAGTTTGAAATTTGGAACTGATAATGCTCCAGTGCTGTTCTTTTGGCTAAGGACTGAAGAATCTACAGCCAGCATTATACTTAATGGTGAAAAGTTAAAGTCATTTCTTATAAATTCAGGAAAGAGATAAGGATGTCTGCTCTCTCCACTCCTCTTCAACTTAGTATAAGAATGTTAGCTGGGACAATAAGACAAGATGAAAAATTAAAGGGAATCCAAATAGGGAAAGATGAAGTAAAACATACAAGATGACCAATGGAGTAGAATTGAAACCCAGAAATGAATCTACAGTCCCATCGGCATCTAATTTTCGATAAGGAAGATAAAAAATAGCATGGAAGAAAGACAGCCTCTTCAGTAAATGGTGCTGGCAAAATTGGTTAACTACTTGTAGAAAAATAAAGCTAGATCTTTATTTATCACACTGCACCAGAATCAACTCCAAATGTATTAAAGACGTATGAATCAAAGCAGACACTCTGAAATTTTTACAGGATGGAATAGCAGAAACCCTAGGTCTCCTTGGCACAGGCTGAAATTTTCTTAATAGAGATCCAGAAATACAAAAAAACATCAAAGACAAATGGGAAAAATGGGATTGCATGAAATTGCAGAGCTTCTGCATGGCAAAGGACATAGCTAGCAAGATCACTAGAAAGCCCATGGATTGGGAGAAGATCTGCACTAGCCACACAATGGACAAGGGTCTCATATCTAAAATATACTTGGAACACAAAAAATTAAACCCCCCAACAACAAATCTTCAAAGAAACAACTGCCCAATAAATAAGTGGCCTAAAGACTTAAAGAGAAACTTCTCTGAAGCGGAAAGAAAGATAGCCAATAAACACATGAAGAAATGCTCTTTAGGAATGAAACAAATGCAAATAAAAACAGCATTGAAATACCACCTAACCCCAGTTAGAATGGCTATAATCAAGAACTCTAATAACAACAGATGCTGGAGGGGATGTGGACAGAAGGGAACCTTACAGTACTATTGGTGGCAGTGTAAACTTGTTCAACCACTTTGGAAAGCAATATGGAGGTTCCTCAAAAGACTGCACATAGAGCTCTCCTATGACCCAGCAATCTCACTTTTGGGCATTTACCCAAATGTTCACAAACAAGTCCACAGTAAAACTTCCAGCACGACTATGTTTATTTCATCATTATTTACCATAGCTAAGATATGGAACCAACGCAGATGCCCCTCAGTAGATGAATAGATCAAGAAAATGTGGTATATATACAAAATGGAATCTATGCTTCCATCAGAAAGAATGACATTGCCCCATTTGTTAGGAAATGGAAAGACTTGGAAAAAATTATATGAAGTGAAGTAAGCCAGACCCAAAGAAACACACCTCCCATGGTCTTCATTATTTGCAGTAACTAGAATATGTCTGAGTCAAGCAGAATAGATCAAATAAGTTGATGTCAGGTCAATGAACCCTAAGATATGTATTCAAATGTTTTTTTTTTCTTTCATGGGATTGTTTCTAACACATTTATAAGATTATTTCTTTGTCGGTTTGTATGTCCCTCCCCCATGGTATAACCCCTGATATTGGTATAATTTCTGGAGAGGAATGGCAAAAACAAATCATTTAACTAGGGATACAGGTAGACCCATTGCAACAATAAGATGTACAAGTCATTATGTCAAAATTGAACTTTACAACTTTGGTGGTGGGGAGCAGGATTGGGTGGCGACACAAGGGGAGGATGGGAATGGATGGATCCGGGAAACAAAGTGGGAGGCTACAACGCTTCAGAAGAAATGTACTCCTTATCTTGCCCAGGTAATTTTAACTCCTCTGTACAATATTTTCACAAGAAAAAAAAATAATAAATTAAAAAAAAGAAAACAAAACCGGAAGATGTCTTGATCTTGTATTTAATGGACTCCATGGACTCCATTCCCAAGTTACTTGAGCTGATCAGAAACTTTGGCCAACTAGCAGAATATAATTTTGTCTCAATAAAACCAACAAAGAAAGGAATAAATAATAAACAAGAAAGGAATACACAGTTGGAAATTGGGGCTAATTTTGTCATTATGTTTTGAGAAGTCAAGTTCCCTATACAAATGCAACTCATATATAATGCTCAGTTGTGTTTTAAATTTTGTCTTAATTACAGAATATTTCTAGATGAAAAAGAGCTCATGATTCCCAACCAAATATTGTAAAAAGTAAGCATCATTCTGTTAGATTCCAAAGAAATGATGAAGGATTAAAAAGTTTAAGCCTGGATAAATAGGAAAGTTCATTTAATGTAGGACTTTGTAGACCTAGCTAAATTAGAATTTAGATTTAAAATAGATATTTTTTGTTTGTAATTTAATATTCTATAGGATACTACAAAATTCTTTTCAAGTGAAAGATTTAATTTACAAATTCACAAATGATTCTGGCATTCTAATTGACTAGAGTAGTCTTTCAAGTGAGGTATAATTAGAACTTATTTAATAGATAATCTCAACAGTTCATCTGTAAAATGATAATGTGAAAAATCTAGAACAAATTGCCAACAAATTGATGATATTAATTTATAAATATAGAAAAAGAGCAATCTTTTGAGACTTTGGTGTAACATGGTATGAGGAGAGTAATTGTGTGACATCTTTTTTTCTACCTATACATAACACAGGAAGAAATTTCCTTAGTTATGTACCTCTGTACACAATGAGAAAAATGCTGGGTTAGAGGTTTGTTTTTATTTTGTTTTTGTTGTTTGGTTTGTCCTAGGACTTAACCTCTGGGTTTGGGCACTGTCCCTGAACCTGATTATGCTCAAGGCTACTGCTCTACCACTTGAACTTCAGTGCCACTTGGATCTGGCTTTTCCTTATGAGTTTATTGGAGATAAGAATCCAAGGAACTTTTCTGCCTGGGTGAGCTTTCAACCATAATCTTAAAATCTTAATATTAAGATATACAGATCTCCTGAATATCTATGATAGAAATATATATATATATGTAATAAAAAACATAAAATAAAAATAAAAATAAATAATATTTGCAAGTGTTCTGATTTCAAGAATACCACTGCGGGGAAAATGATGTAGCAAAGTGTAGTGTAGTATTCTTTCCACAATAGGAAGTACATCACATTAGCAGAAGTGTAGTATATTTTCACAATAGTGATAAACTAGTCATGAATTTAGGGAATTTTAAGTTGCACCTTACAAGTTGGAAACTGTTGGGTTAGGATGATTTTACAGCATAAAAACTTGGGATTGATTGTCATAGAAATAATGGCTTAATCTGAAGAACAAACGTTTACTCTTACGGAATTATTTATTGGAAGTGGCGCTGTAGCTCAAGTGGTAGAGCACTCACCTTGAGCTGCAGAGCGCAGGGACAGCGCCCAAGCCAAGAGTTCAAGCCCCATGACTGACCAAAAAAAAAAAATGGAATTATTATAGATACTTCATAGTTTTATCATCTACAAGAACATGTCTATTTTTTGTGTTGACTTTTAAGTATGTAATGCCTCATTGAAAAATGCATCTATTGCAGAATTAAATAAAATGCAAAGAGGTACTATTTTGAATGTCTCTGGTATGGCATTTTCAGAATTTGAAAATGAGTAGTTAGTAGTCATAGGAATGATGATTAACAGATATATTCTGTCCTCTTAACAATTAGTCAGTTTTCAAAGTTAGGAGTTTCCATAGATGTGAACTGTTTTCTGTTTTAGTATGAGACAATACTAAAATAATGTTTTTTCCAAAGAATGGCAAGTATATTCTGAAAATATTGTATAGTTTGATAACAGTTGATGTCCCTCTGATAAAGAAAGAGCTAATTCAAATTAGCAGCCAAAATGTTCATTTTTTTAAAGGGTAATATACATAGAATAATATTTACTATAAAAATACAGTGAAAATATATTTCATATAGCTATTTTTTAACTTAATTTTAATGTCAAGGTGATATATAGAAGGGATTACAGTAACTGTAAGATATTGAATACATGACATGTCAAAATTTTTACCCCCTCCCTCATTTTTCTCACACTTTTCTTCACCCCAATACCCCTCACAAGTTGTAATGTAAATTTTCTACATGTTGTCTTGTGAGTATTGCTATTGCATTGGTTTGCTTTTGTCCTTTGTCTCGACATTTTATTGTTATTCTTCCCTTGCAAATGAAGATAAATATATATACAATATACAGGATACTGAAATAAAATACAATACTGGACATACCAAAGGGGAAAACACAAAAGAAAAAAAGAAATCACATCGTACCTTAAAAACAACAACCATAAAGAAAACCGCTCTTTCAATATCTAGCAGTTTATTTTGCTCACCATCATTTTATATGGTCATTTATACATAGCTATGGAGCCATTCTGCTCATCTGCTAGGACTATCTTAGATATTTCCTAGTTATTACAAATGAGGGAAACCATGGAATCTGTTTCTTTGTGTCTTGCTTATTTTTCTTAGTAGGATTTTTCCAAGTCTTTCCATTTCCTTATGAATTGGAAGCATAGACTTACTCTGTACATATATAAACCACATTTTGTCAATTCGTTCATTTACTGAGTGGCATATTGCTTTAAAACATGATTGCATGTAAGTATCACTTAAGACCATTCAAAAATGTCAGATGCAAATTGTCATGTCAAAAACGAGCTTTACAATGTCGGTGGAGGGGAGCGGGAGGAAGGATTGGGTGGGGGAGAGGGGGGAGGCTGGGAAGGGAGGTGAAGGGTAAACAAAGGAGGAGGCTTCAATGCTGGGTAAGAAATGTACGCATTATCCTGCCCATGTAATTGTAGCCCCTCTGTACATTATGTTCACAAATAAAATTAAAAAAATGACAGATGCCACCTCACTAGATATTCTAATATCATGATTTCTAAGTAAGATAGTATTTTATGGTGGTACAAGTGTTGAGATATAGGATGAGTCTAAGGTATATATTGCACTGAATTAGACAGGAAGATATACAATATCATGTAGGATAAAAATGGTAGTGACAAAATATTTCCCTTGAGAAAGATATAGGAGGCTGCCAGAAGTATGAAGTCGTTCAGATAATTTTGAAGAACTTAGAAATTCAAGCTCAATTATGTCTCTTTAAATAATAGTTATGTAAGTGGAAGGGCAAAAGAAGGGTAAGAGAAGAAAATAACTGACAGTAGATCATTGTCCCAAGTTAAAGTATAAAAAGACATAATCTATAACTTCTAAGTTAAAGTGAGAACAATATAATACGTCCCACTTAATTTAGGTACATGCAAAATATTTACTTGGCTTTTCCCTACTTATATGCTCCAAAATAAATGAACAGTTATAAGAAAAGTTATGTGATTGCCATTGCTTCAACTTGAACACTAACTGTGCTCAGCCCTATTTTCTCACTTTGCACTTGGAAAACAGTCCCTAAGTTGATGATGTTGTGGCTGATTAGAGTCAGAGTTAAGGGCTTCTACTTGTACAATTATCCCATAATAGGTTAAAGCAGTTTCCCCCCAAGATATCCAATTACATTGTCTGAATCTGTACTTTGAACACACCCTCACACCTGAGCACATTATTTGAAATTATACTTCAGCTTTTCTTGGCACATTCTACTTTGTGCCTTTGTCTTCTTTGCACATTCCTTTTCAGTTCATAATTGCTCTATTTCCATTTCATCTGTACAAATTGCTAAGAACATTGTTCAACTACCACTTCTTGTTTGTACACGCCCAGTCTATGAATGAAGGTACTTTGTCCATGTTAAGCAATAGGGTAATACTCACTCTCTGAGGAGAAAAGTTCCACAATATAACCCTATGCCCACATTAAAGGATGTAGAATTTAAAGCATTTTGAGACAAACAGTGATATTAGAATTGAAAGGCTTCTTAGGGACATTTTCCTGGAGTTCATTAGTTTACCCAGGAGAAATATATATATCCACAAAATTTGGACCTATTTAGTAAGTATCCGAATTAACATTAGATCCTAGATGTTGTGTTAATACAAGTCACGATTGTATTATTGTTAAATCAGAATCCTTCATTACTTGACAATGTGTATGAGAAAATGAAAGAAAGGCATTAAAACAAAATGTCTTATCTTTTTAGGAATTTAATCCTAGGGGTGAGAGTAATGTCTGAATTTTTCCATTCAATAAAAGCTTGAATTTTATAAGAACATTTTCCTACATATAAGAATTATTGTCAGGTTGGTTGACAGGGTTATTTCAGCATGGAGATTTACCTAACAAGAATTAGATTTCAAATAGTGTATATGGCAGTTATGATGTGTCAATGGCTATTGAGGCATTTTCTATTCTAAAGAGGAATAAATTCCTGGAGTCTTCCGTCACATCAGTAAAGCTGTATATTCAACCTAATACTTGGTGTTACTTGTCTTACATTTATAATGAGTAGGCTGATAAGATATCCAAATATATCTAAATATATTTCAATAAAATCCCACAGATATGGGTAGATGGGTCACTAATTGGTACTGTAGGACAAATTAGGCCTGTCTGTTCAAGCTAAAATCTCCTGGCTAAATAAAGTTTTCAAAAATATTCACACAATACCAATGAGTAAAGTTCATGACAGTTATATCTGTATAATATTTCTAAAGTCAGGATTAAAGCATTTATACCCAACATTTAGAATCAACATGATCTGTTGAATTAATGGATCCAGAATTTATGTCTTCACATTCATATCTCAACATTTTACCAATATGACTTTCACCAAAACACTATTCTTATTGAACTTGTCTATGTCCTTTTACTTTCCAAATCCAAACAGTAGATTTCCTTCAATATCTTTTTGAAAATTCTTTCCTTCCTTTTCTTCTGTAAATCTGTGTTTATTACTTTTTTGTTTCCTTATTTATCTATTTCCTCCATCTTCTCCACACTGGTACTCACATTGTTGACACTTTAGTCAGAACTTTCCTTTTACTCTTCCCTTTAATAATGTCCCTGATTTCATTATTATTTTTCCTATTTATGTTCATGGATATTTTGATGATGTTCAAACAGACTTGCATCTGTTTAACATAAACCTTAGAACTAGCAGAGAGTTTTTTCCTCTAAATCCATCTTTTCCACTTGTAGTCCTTATCACCAAGAATGTAACTAACACAGTTAGGAGACAGAGATGTGGAAACACTTTAGATTTCCTCTTACCCTACCTCCATCCATTAGATAAGATGAATGATCAAGATTTTCTCAGTTTCTGTCACTAATGTAATTTCTATGTACTCCTTTTTATGCCCCTGACACAAGCCTATTGCAAATACTCATCACCAGTCACTCAGTCCTAAAACAATTGTTTACAAAGTATGCATTTCTCCCCATAGTCTTTTCATATTGGTCCTCTCCATCACCCAATGACTCTCCTTGTAAACACACAGAGTGAAGAACTCAGACAAAAATTCTAGTATCATTATTTACTCACAAGATTGACTGGTGATCTTACATTTCTCATCTGGAAATGGATGTAATCTACCAGAAATATTGAAGAATATATTTGTTGAATTCTAGAGCAAGGAAAAAGAAAAGTGAAGAGTCCTTACATTTTCTAACTTAGCTTTCAAATAAGGAAAGAGTCAAATTCAGTTTGTTGGTATAAAGTCAGAAATAGTTTCATGCTGAAATAAAAATAAATTTTAAATCCTGGCTCCAGAGCCTGTGTCCTTTTATGGTACCTGCAGATATATAAGTAGTATTATGTAAATTGTGTCATGTATTTACAGCTGTAATGAAGAACATACTCTTAATATATCATTGTAAAACATTGGTTATTGAATGGTATCCATATGAGAATGTTATTTGAACTAATCACACAAAGTTGGAACCTACATCTTAGTCCATCAAAATGTGGAAATAAACGATTTTATTTATAAGAAAATAATACCACCAAGAAAGGTGAGTATACATTAGAAAGACTGCTGGAAAAACATTAGGGTTTTTACTGACTCTACCTGCTTATTTGATTGTATTTCCTGATATTCAAACTCTCCTCTTGTTATTCTGTTTTTGTTTTTAATTTTGGTTCGTCATGGGGCCTGGACTCTGGGCCTGGCACTGTTCCTCAGCTCTTCAGCTCAATGCACTCTACCCCTTGAGCCACAGTGCCACTTCTTTCTTTTTCTGCTTATGTGGTGGTGAGGAATCAAACCCAGAGCCTCATTTACGCAAGGCCAGCACTCTGCCACTGAGCCAAATTCCCAGCCCTCCTCCTTTTATTCTTATTGTATGTAGTCCAACGCTGTTTATAACTATGCATTCAATGTGGGAAATCCAACTTCAAAGATGTCTAAGTTTTTTTTTCCTTTTCAATCACAACATCGTCATTATCAGGCTACACTCTGGTCATCATCCTCTCCATCAAAATTATTAGCATTATAAGTGCTAATTATTGAACGTCAGATGTGTGTATTATTTTATTATTATTTGTCTTTTGATTAATAATTTTAATGTTACCACTGTGCATGCGTCCATATTGAAATTTTGAACAAATAAACAAAAAACTAAACCATATCAGATAGCTTGACTACGTGCTTATAACAAATTATGGAATAGATTTTTTTGAAGCATTGCAAATTCCTAATCAGTATGAATTAACTTCCTCATCCCCTAACTACAATCAAATATTTAAGAATTTGGGCAGAACCTTTTCAAGTAATATACTGTAAATGTTACTACAATATCATGTGTATATCAAAAATTCTCTTGAAAGTAATAAACTCTACTTTCTATTAAAATATTAGCTTTTTTATTGTAGGAAACTTTTAGAAAAATAGACTGTATATCTTTCAAATGAAAAAGGTCAAAAATAGTAGCATAAATATTTTAGAGGGAGTCTGGCTTCTCTCTCTCTCCCTCTCTCTCTGTATATATATATCTGTCTTCTATATATATAAGTGTTATACAATAGTACATTTTTAGAGATTATTTTTCCTCAGAAATATATACATATATAAAAATTTATGTGTAGAATGATATACATTATAGTGAAACAAGCATCTTAAAATATAATTAAAATTAAAAAAAAAAAAACTTCATGAAACCAAGTGCCTGTAACTGACACTTATAATAGGAGCTATTCAGGGTGCTGAGATCTTAGAATTGTTTTCTAAACTAGCCCAGACAGAAAAGTATTTGTTAGATTCTTATCTCCAATTAACCATTTAAAACAACACCCACAACAAAATTTATCACATTAATTTCACAAAGGCCTCTTTTAACTACTGTGAACGTTTCTTAGAAACATGAATACATACCCCTGGAAAATGTTAAGTAAAAAGTCCAGAATATTTACGTCTATGTTAAAGACATGACTATTTAGATTGTTTAAGACATTTAGGTAATGATTAGAAGTTAAGAATAATGATAGATAGGTAATATATTGGGACTGTTTTTTCATTCTATTTTACAATAGCAATAAAATGATATTTATAATCATTATATAAAATTACTCTTGCTTGGTATTTGAATTATCATAAGTGATAAATATTTTTAAATGATTTCCAAAGCAAAGGAATATCAATTCTTTTGTAATTTCAAAAAGATTAAGAAAATGATTTCAAGGCTGGTTCACTCTAAGTCTATATTTGTTTTCTTGTTCTAGTTTTCATATGTTAGTAGAAATTAAAATTCCAAAAATTTAATGGATATTGGCATTCAGGAACATCTTCACATACACTAATATTGGAGTCCCTTAAGTGGAATTGTTTTATTTGATTTGTTGCTCACAAATAAATCAAGATTATTTTGTATTTTGTTCTTTTCACTGCTTTTGGCTCTTATCTTGAGAATATGTTTTTCCTAGCAAAGTAGAGATAAGCAATTGGATTAAGTAAGTAACATATGACTTTCATAAAATGCAGATGCATAGATTTGGGTCTTCTGTCATTTGCTAAAACTTCCTTCCAGAAAAGTTTCTCAATTACTTAGAAGTTTTTCCCCTTCCCCTCCACAAATTATACTGACATCAAATACAGTGAAAGCAGGGGTTATACTGTGGAGGAGGGAGGAACAAAGAAATAATCTTATAAATGTGTTAGAAACAATCGCATGAGAGAAAAAATAACATTTGAATACATATTTTAGGGTTCATTTCCCTAACATCACCTTATCTGACCTTTTCTGTTTGACTCAGACATATACTAGATATTGCAAATAAGGGAAAGCATCGGGGAAAAAATAGGGCTACAGGTGGACCCATTGCAACAATGAGATGTACAAGTCATTATGTCAAAAAGGAATTTACAACTTTGGTGGGGGGATAGCGGGGAGGATTGTGTGAGGAGGGGGGGAGGGAGGGAAGGGATGGGAAAGGGAAACAAAGGAGGAAGCTACAATGCTTGATAAGAAATGTACTCATTATCTTGTCCATGTAATTGCAACCCCTCTGTACATTATTTTCACAATAAAAAAATAAAAATAATAAAAATATTACTTAGAAGTGATGCATAATTCCTAGGTAGTCCAGTTATCACATATACTTTTGGATTGAGTTATCTCTGTATATACTCAAACGGACAAAATACCCTCAAAATAAACAGAAATCACATCTTTGTTTTAAATGCAGTAGTTTACAAAGAGTTTTTCGCCAACACCAAAAACATCTTTTTAGCTATTCTGCATTTTGTGTGAAGAAGTATTAACAATAGTTTTTTTTCCTGACATGCAATTCACTTACAATATATTATCTCTTTTTATTATATACATTTTAGTGCTTTGGAAGTAAATTGTACCTTCATAGGTTTTCAAAGCCTAATTTTCACAAACTTGCATCTTCAAATAGAAATGCTATAAATTTTAGAACAGACATTAAAATAGATGTAAAATTCAGTTACAGGAATTTGTCCAGCATACATCCTCTATAGTATGTCTTTTCAAAATTTGTTTTTGGGGATTATTTCCAGGGTCTCACACATACTATTGAATTTCACTGTCAATAAACTACATTCTCTGTCCAAAAAAGTTTTTTACTTCTGTTTAATACATTCATAGAAGTGTAATGCCTGGATCCTATACAATTCTCTTTCACCTTTTGAAGATTTCAAAACTTGTTTGCTAAAATGATTGCAGTATTATACAAATCGATCACTATGAGAAATATATCAATTTCTTCACAAATGCATTACTATATTTTGCATCCTCTTTTTATATTATGGTCATACTAGTGAGTTTTCATTTTATTATTTCTTACACACCAAAGAGTAGCTTATTTCATATGCTCCTCCTATTGACTATTAATTTCAATATGTTATTTAAAGAAATATCGTATTCAGGAAAAAATTTATATAGAATTAGAAGATATAAAAATACTTAAGTTTCAGAATCATTGTAGCATTAACAAATATGTGCCCTCTATCTGTTGGATATGGTTTCATTTCTGTTTTAGTGGCCTTTGAATTATGAAAGGTTATCACTTGATATAATCAAGTTCTTGCTTTTCTTTAGCAACTAATGTTTTCCATGTCAATTTTTAGAAACCTTACTGATCCAATGTCATGAATTTTTACATTTATGTTTTATAGGTTTTTACATCTTACATTTAGTTTGATAATCATTCTTTATAAGGATTGAGGTAGGCCAAGTGCCGGTGGCTCACGCCTGTAATCCTAGCTACTCAGGAGGCTGAGATCTGAGGATCGTGGTTTAAAGCCAGCCCTGGCAGGAAAGTCCATGAGATTCTTATCTCCAATAAACCACTAGAAAACCGGAAGTTTTGCTGTTGCTCAAAGCGGTAGAGTGCTCACCTTGAGCTGAAGAGCACACGGACAGCGCCCATGCCCAGAGTTCAAACCCCATGCCCGGGATACAAACAAACAAACAAAGGATTGAGGTAGTAGTCTAAGATCATTCTTTAAATCTAGAGAGGCAATAGTGCCAATACAACCATTTAAGATTCTGTTTTTATTTCATAAAGTCATAGCATCCTTTTCAAAATCTGTGGACCATAAAACTAAGAATTTATTTTTGACAAATCTGTTACCTTCTTCTATGTGTCTGTTCTTATAGTAGAACTATGTTATCTTCACTAAACATGGTAATATGATTCAAAGCTAGTATGAAGGCTCAAGCTACACCATTTTACAAGATTTCTCTGACTGACTTGTTTTCCTTGAATTTACATACGAGATTACTGAGCTGGTGAACCAATATTCTACAGAGATATCTAGATGTTTGATAGTCACTCATATTTCCCAACTTGTGAAAACACAAACCCCTGATATTATGTATAGAAAAATGTCTTTAGAGATTGCTCAAAGCAACTAAAATTAATTTAGGAATGAGTTAAGATTTAGATAACATTATAGCATAATAAAGTTGAATGATAACTACTTGAGCTGTACTGCAGAAGAGAGGGGGGGGAAGAATGGTGGACCACATAGGAGCTGTATGTCATTGGTATTGTTTCAAAAAACAGAAAGACTTCAGAGAAGAGAAGGAAAAAAATAAACTGTCCTGAATCAAGTTTGTTTTTAATCCACCTGATAGTTTGGACTGAAAGTCCGATAACATGGGAAAAATAAAATAGAAAATAAAGCATTGTATATAGCTGTTACAATGTAAAAAATTTGCAATAGGAATATAATTAATTTTAAAAGAAATAAGAGAAAGAATATCAATAACAATTGCTAAAGTGGATAGAAGATGGATCACATTTTATCATATATAATTTTGAAAAAGCATACTAGCAATGAAAATTTAAAAGTCATAACTTAAATACAATTTGTATTACAACTAGACAGTATAGTTCAGTGGTAAAACATTGGCCTAACATATGTGAAGCAATTGTGTGATCTCCCAAGCATTACAAAGTACACACAGAAAAAACCCACATAAACACACACACACACACACCACATACACATATATGGAATATTGTTATTATCATATTAAACAGAGGAAATTATCACAAACAATAAAAGTACTTTAATATATAAAATCATAATATTGCTCATACTATTTAAAAATTTATTAGAAATAAAATATTCATAAGATAATTGGATTCTTATAGATTAAGTAAATTGAAAATTAAGATATAAAAGACATGTGAAATTTTCAAACAAGTTTTAAATAATAAACATTTTGAAATATGTATACTTTTATTTTGACAAAAGATTGATGTTACTGGTGTTTTAATTCAAGATTTAGAATATGATAACCAGGTGCTATATATCTTGCTAGGGATGGCTATATCTCTAATCATTTCACTCTGGAAATTTTATGATAAGTTCTCATAGTTTCCCAGTCTCTCCTGAATTACAAACCTTATTTACACTTCCCACCATAGTTAAAAAAGGGAAACCACAAATCACTATGCCCAGCTCAAACAGTTTTTTTTTTAATTCAAGTATAAATATTTCCAAAAAGTGACCATGTAATGAAGCCTTTTTAATAAAGTATGTGATTCTTGAAAATACAATATTTGTTACCTGGACAAATATGTTTAGAACTATAAGAAAATAAATATATTTAAATTTACCAACCATAAAATTTAAGAAAATAATTTTTAAATATTCACATGTTAACTATTTTGAAAGCAAAATATATGCCTGAATAATTTACATGTGTTAAAATTATGCAAAACTAAATTAACTAATCCTACAACTCTGAAAAAAGAATTGGCCTAAAGAAACGAAAATAATTAAGTTCAAAATTTGAAATTTAGAAAATTAAATGAAGTAACTTAAGTAACTGTAAGCCCTCTGTATATCAATTTTATAATAAAAAATGCATTAACAAAGAAAGAAAAGTACCCATTGGACAATAGCGACAGGAAAAGTATCAGTAGTTTTTTTTTGAGTGTGCAAAAAAATCAATAGAAAAGATAACAATGTTCTTTCCATAATAAATGTACTCATTACCTTATTTATGTAACTGTATCCCCTCTGTACATTACCTTTACAATAAAATTAAATTGAAATTAAAAATAAACTAAATAATATACCAATTAAGAATTCGTAGAGAGCTAGGAAGGTGACTCAGTGGTAGAGCTCTTGCCTTGCATGCTTGAGGCCCTGAGTTCGTTTCCTCAGCATCACATAAACAGGAAAAAAAGCCGGAAATTGCACTGTGGCTCAAGTGGTGGAGTGCTAGCTTTGAACTAGCCTTGAGGAACAGCGCCCAGGCCCAGAGTTCAGGTCCCACGACCGGACCCCCCACCAAAAAAAAAAAAAAACAGAATTACTAGAAACCATTGGTTAAAAACTTTTAAAAAACTGGCCTAAGTACCCAAGTAATATAATTTGATGATACTATTTAAGTAGTTCAAATTCAGCAGAGAAGCCAAAAGTTTAAAAACTGTTACAAAGTAAAGTAATAAATCAGAATATTTACTACTAATAATAATCATAAGATGAATTTATAGTGGTAGTTAAATATGTAAGAAATGAGGCAATTTGCCATTCGTTTGCACTGAATAAGTGAGAAAGAATTTTCTAGGTCTTTTTAAATATATAATAACTTTAATGAAGAAACTATTCATCATATGATAATTAGATGAAGCTGATATTAGAGTAAAGAGCAGATTTTACTAAGTTTTTGGATGTTTAAGTATATACTTATTTTGGTTGTGGGAAATTGTGTTCATCTTGGGGTATTGTTTTTGTTAGACTAGTGTCATATCAGTGATTAATTTTAGGATAGGGGTTCCCTTTCCACAAGAACATGAACCTGATCTGTCTTTTTAGCCTCCCCATTATCAATGGCATAAGAGTTGCACACCAACTTGCCTAGATTCCTACCTTGGCTGGCCTGGATTCTGCAGTCCTTCCAACCTCAACCTGTAGATAGTGCAGGAGGGTGGAAATGATCCAATGCACCCAGCTATAGATTGAGAAAAATTTCTACTAATCTTTTGGCCTGGGTTCTGTTCTCAATCTTCCTCAGTAGTTAAGAGTTCAGATGGGAGCCCCTGGTGCCAAGCAGTAAGAGTATTTCTTAAAGCAACTAGACATATATATGACCTAGGCATGTGAACACCTCAGGACAAGAATAAAAGAGCAGTGAAGCATAGAGGACAGGCCTAATTTTAACTAGCTACTTGGAGGCTGAATAAGCTTAGCTAGCTACTCTGGAGGCTGAGATATGAAGACCACTATTCAAAGCCAGTCCAATCATGAAAATACATGCGATTATCTCCGAAAAACCAGAAGTAGAACAATGGCTCAAGTGGTAAACCTCTATCCTTGGTCACAGAAGCTTAAGCATGATGAATGAATGAATGAGCACTTGCACATGGGCATGTGTGTACACACATGCATGTGTACACACACATACACACACACACACACAAACACATGAGTATTTCAATGCGAAGTTCTTTTTTTACCTTGCTGTACTCTATTTCCCTGTATTAGTTTACAAATTAACAAAATCAACTAAGCACCTATTTATATACAACTCATCGTGTTTCTCTAAACTCAACTATCTTTTTGGAAGCATGCTTTTATTTGACCCAAATGTAAACTATTCAGGAATTTGATTCTTCTCCCTCAATTCTGTAGAATTAGATGATTGTTTAGCTCCCTCCAAGCAATATAATTTTGTGAAATCCTGCATCAAGCAACGTATTTCTTTCACTAGAAGGGAAGCCTCTGTCAAACAATTAATAATAGGTTTTTCTTCTCCTTGCTAGTATCTGTAGTTTTATTATCTTCATATATTTCATGATCTGTCTGTGTATAACAAAGACGGCTGTAAAAATAAAAAGACTCTTCACAGCACTTATCATTTATATACCATCCATAGGTATGAAGGTGTTTAAATATTACTGAAATTGCTTTGGAACAAATCATGTTCACATTGACTATCGTGAAAAATAAGAATTGGTTTCTCAGCACTTTAGGTAAGAACTTTTTTGAAAGAAACAAAAGGAAAAGTAGGAACAACTCAACACATATATTCAAATGAAACAAAACAACCCAAGAAAACAAATTAATTCAGTACTCATGAACCTGCAGGAAATGCAAAGATTAAAAAAAAAAACATCAGCTATGACAAGCTTATGAAAATCCTGACTACATGGGAGTCTACTCTTGTGAGGATAGAGGTTAAAGCCCAGACTGGACAGAAATATCTGTACACAATGCCATGTACATGTTATTCTAAATTCCAGGAAGAATAATATAACATGGACTGAGCCCAAGGTCATACACAAGTATCTGAAAAATAATCAGGATGATTTAGGGCTGGGGACATGACAAAGTGGTGAGAACATCCATTTAGGGGACACAAGACACTCAATTCAAACTCTAATATTTGGGTATTATGTAAAAAGCTATGATTTTAAATAATTGGAATAATTGAAAGATTTGAGTATTTGAGTGGAAAAATGCATGAGAGAGATAGAATGAACCCATGGTGCAATACTTTCAACTTAAGTGAAAATGTTTTATGGTACTTCAGACAAAACAGAGTTACCTTGCAAATGAGCATGGTTGTACATTTGGGTGATGGAAATACTTTACTTACACAGGTGTAAATTAAATAGATTTTTTTAGGTAGATTGTACTTCTTGAACTAAGAGCCTGGATGATGTCCCTGAGATTTTTCTCTCAAGACTACCACTCTACTACTTTGAGCCACAGTTCCAATTCTGATTTTCTGTTGGTTGTTTGGTGATAAGAGGATACTAGACATTCTTGCCCAGGATGGCTTCAAACCATGATTGTCAGATCTCAGCCTCCCGAGTAACCAGGATGCCAGGCATGAGCTGTCGATAGTTTTCATAATTTAGTAAATTGTACAGTTACTGAAGTTGTACATTATCATTATAACCTGTGTAATATATGTGTGTATGTATATATCAATGCATACGGATAGAAATATTTTAACATATTTTTGTATCTACAGTAGATTTATGATATTATCCATTATAAAATAAAATGGAAACAAAAGTTAATAAGGATCAAAACAAAGGAAATTATCACGTTTCTTGGTGTTTAATGGAATACGAATTGCGAGAATCAGTTTGGGAAAACCATCTCTACGTTAACAAAATGGATAAGAGGTATTAATTCCAATCCATCTATTAGCCCATATTGTGCAACCTCACACATGAGTGTCAAAATCAAACAACACTTTTTGCCTTTGCTTTTAACTCACCTGTTATAATTTACGGGTTAGATGAAGTAATCAAATAAAGATTAAAATAATGTTATGTGAGGCTATGAATTAGAGCTGAAAATGATTTTAAACATGATAATAGCTAATTAACTTGCATATTTCTTACTTTTACTTTGTCATGTCCCTCATTCCCATATTAGGAAAGTATATAGAAGGTTCTCACTGAATTATATGTACAATTATGAAAAAAAATGTATTGAAAGAATATGGGCACAATGTGGTTTTAGCTTATTGAGACCTGTAGGGAGAAGTGTGTTTTTGAGGACTTGCAATACATTGTGATGAAGATGAAAGGAGGGATGTGCTTATTCTGGAAAACTGGCTAGGGGATTGCTCCCATAAAGGTAGTGATGAATTCTTCCAAAAGGTTACAGTAAAATCACTTTCACAAGCATGTTCACTGCTGCACAATTCACCGTAGCCAAGTTACGGAAACAGCCCAGATGCCCTTAGGCGGAGTGATGGTTGGAGAAAGTGTGGCACATATACACAATTGGATTGCACCTATCCATTTTTAAGACTGTTACATTATTTGCAAAGAAATGGATAGATCTAAAAATTTATTAAATGAACAAAGTCAGAGCCAGACACACAAAGGACCCATGTTCTGTCTCATATTTGGAAGCTAGAAATTTATACAAGTTTACACAAAAATATTAACCAAAGCATGCGATTTGCAGAGGAGTATTTCAAAGGTGTAATTTCTTATAAAATTGAACTTTACTCCAACAAAATTAATAGCAGGAAACTATCATTTGGACGATGTGAGTGGAAGTCAAAAGGAAGGAATAAAGAGAGTTATGGAGGAAGAGAGTGAAGGTATAATATTCAATGCAACTGTATAAAACTAGAAAAAATTAAAGTGGAAGTGGCGCTGTAGCTCAAAAAGTGGCGCTGTAGCTCAAGTGGTAGAGCGCTCGCCTTGAGTTGAAGAGCTGAGGGACAACGCCTAGGCCCAGAGTTCAAGCCCCACGACCGACAAAAAAAAAATATTAAAGTGGGATGAGGTTTGGAAGGGTGTGGAAAAGTTATATAAAGATCCATTATATTAAAAAACTGATTTGTTGAATGGAAATTCCCTTGTACAAGAATTTAAGATAAGAAAATTATAATTAAAAACAATGGAGACATCTGATCATAAATTCTATTTCCATCTCTTTTAAAAATAAAAATTATTTGTTCTATAATTTGATCAGAGGGATGGATTTTGTGGCTAGCTATATCATTGCACATCTGTCTCTCTCTTCCTCTTTCCTTCTCATGGTTCTCATAGGTAATAAGATTACTCCATAATTATCCTAATTTATTTCGCTTGTATAGTTTTTTTACATCATTTCACTTTCTGCTCTGTCATTTCCCAATTCATTTACATATAAGGCATTATTTCCTATTTTCTCATTCCTAGAATAAGCTGCACATGAAGACACCACTGGTCCTCATTTTCAGTTTGTCCCTTTGAATAAAGAGGAAAGTCTTTCCTCTGCTCTCTACCAAATCTCTACTCTCCAGTTAGAATAATTTAGAATAGTAAAAATGAAAAAAGAGAAAATAAATAATAGTGAAAAAACAGATGCAGAAAATTCACCGAAATAACGATGAATATACACCTCTTCATCTAGAAGCCTTCTGTGGACACTTAGACATTGTCCATGAGTTGGTGGCTCAAAGCAGATATTCATGGAATAACTGTGAAAGGCTGGATACCCTTGCACAGTACTTATACATGGAATAATACCAGAGTGGCTTCTTTATTTCATCATGAGGCAGACACCAGTGGCCAAACTAATGGCCTCTTGACCCCCTTGCTGCTGGGTATAGATATAGCAAAGATACGCTGGATCTCCTTCTGTTGAACCATTATATCAAACCAGATCTGAAGCACAACTTAGAAGAAACTGCATTTGATATTACCAAAAGGATAAGTATGTATCACTACCTCTTTGAAGTTGTGGAAAGCTGTACAAATTGTTCTCTTAAGTCCTAATGTTTCCATTAAGTTTCTTAAATTTCAAAATTGCCAGTCCATCCCATGTGTCCATACAAAATATTTTCACAATAACAAGCAACAGCAATATTTTACTTTAGAAATTCATGGATTCCATGGTATTCTCCCAAGTGAATTGCCTGACTTTGATGTCAAAATATATTCGAGTTGTTTGTATACATCAATAATGATATCTATAGAGTTTGTGCTTTTTTTAAATCAGAAATAATTTTAACTTATCTGTTGAAATGAGTAGTAGAGAAACTAAAGATATTTCTGGTGCTTGTCTGAAAAAAGTATATTTTAAAATATTTATATTCTGTTTGTATAATGTCCATAATCTATTTCTTTCTCTCCTAGATATAATACTTTGAATTCGACATTATATTATAATATATAGGTCCATTAATAAATGTGTTCTTTCAGATTGCGTTCCATATAGAAACAGTTTAAGATTCCTTTAATTCCTAGGTCCTTATAGAATTTTATTTCTTTGGGATAAAATGACAATGTTATCTTATTTCAAAAGTTTTATAAAGGTTATGCTATATAAAGGCCTTTCTAAAAAGGTGAAGATTGAATTCACTCATGTCAAACTAACTTTTATTTCTATGAATTATATGTATTATTACACTTGTATATTTGTAATCAACTTTTTCATAACTTTTTCATTTCTTGCATCTGAAGAATGAAAAATATGGAATACTTCACAAATTTTCATATCATCCTTGTGCAAAAGCGATGTTAATCTCTGTATTGTAATTCAGGTAGACATGCTGCTGAAGCATGTAGTATCTTGTAAATTTACGTAGTTAATAATGCAAACTTAAGATAGGCATATATCCTTGGTTGCCTATTTGCAACCAGGAAACCTATTGTTCCCAAATTTGCTATTCATCTTATTTCTGCAAAATTCTGTGTATGGTGGAAAAAACTTATATTGTTTGTTCAATTGCTCACATTTGCGATTTTTTGTCAATAACTATTTTAAGTCTTTTTCATTTGAAATTTGATCATACTTTGAAGACTTCATAGCTAGGTCCAAAGGTGATGGATTTTCAAGTACTTATTTTTTAACTGATTTAGCTTTGTGGAGCTAATGGATTCAAAGTAAGCCTTGCTTAAGAGCTACTTCTAAACTTCTGCAGCTTAAAATTTCCCAAATGAGGTCTTACTGGCACAAATGTCTGCCTGACCCTTTACCCTTGCTCCATGTAAGAACAGACCTACCAGAATATCTTACCCTGACAGCATAGATTGTCTTATTGGAGCAAAACTAATCTTAGTTACAAAGGATCATAAAGTGATGAACAGTTCAGACAGAACTGTTCAGACTAAGCCAGGTGCTGATGGCTCATGCCTGTAATCCTATCTACTCAGGAGGCTCCAGGAGAAGTCCATATGTTTCTCCTTGTTATTAGGCCTTAAATTGGTAATGTTTTTTTTTTTAATTTAATTTAATTTTATTTGTGAACATACTGTACAGAGGAGTTACAGTTACATGGGCAGGATAATGTGTACATTTCTTACCAAGCATTGCAGCCTCCTCCTTTGTTTACCCTTCACATCCCTTCCCAGCCTCCCCCCCCTCCCCCACTCCCCCACTAATCCCAATCCTTCTCCTTCCCCCCCCCCCCCCCCCGCACCAACGTTGTAAAGTTCGTTTTGGACATGACAACTTGTACTTCTCATTGTTGCAACAGGTCCACCTGTATCCTTAAACAACTGGTTTTTCCCCATCTCCTCCACAAGTTATACTGACATCAAATATAGTGAAAGCAAGGGTTATAAAGGTGGCTCAGTGGTAGAGCGCTTGCCTTGCATGCCTGAGGCCCTGGGTTCAATTCCTCAGCACCACATAAGAAAAAAGCCGGAAGTGGCACTGTGGCTCAAGTGGTAAGGCACTAGCCTTGAGCTGAAGAGCTGAGGGACAGCGCCCAGACCCAGAGTTCAGGCCCCACAACTGGACCAAAAAAATAAAAATAATTGGTAATGTTTTAATCACAGTGTTTCCTCTTGCCTCTAGGCTGTACATCTCCGAATGGTAAAGCTTTAAGTTTAATTCTACCAAACACTGAGGTAGAGGTAATGGAATAATATTTTAAAACAGTTGCCTTTGTTACCTTAACCACAAGAGAACAATGCAAAGCATTTTCTTATATTATATATACTTATATATTTTATGTTTATGTGCTGATTTTATATTTCACACAGTGAATCTTACTGGAATTAATTTATAATTTGACAAATTAATTGATATTTATTACAATAAATAGATTGGAATATAAATAATCAGGATTAGACTATATATTAGAATATAAAAAGTATCAATGCAATGTTTTCAGTATAAACTTGTGATACCTTCTAATTGTTCTTGGTTTCTGAATTCACATGGTAAAAAAAACAATGTTGTTTTCTTTAATCTATAAGGGGTTTTACTCTGCTGCTCTGTTTATTGTTTTAACTCGCTGGTCCCAAACTGTTTTTCTCCATATTTCTGAAGCATTCCTACTGATTATACTCAAATTTTGCTGATATGATGTCTAAAAGGTATTATTCTTCCACAGGATCCACGGGTCCTAGGATCCCAGGTCCCAGTTACCTGCATCATCAAATAACTAGGGCAAGAGATCTCACCGAGGCCCATGCAACATACCAACAGAAAGTAATTGAAGACCCATCTTAATTTCTCATTTCCTATATTTCAGGGGCCCAATTCCTTAAAATGCAGGAATTAGCAGTAAGCACTTGAGAAATGCAAGGCAACTTAAAATGCAATATGAAATCACAAAATGTGAAAGTACAGTAATTCAAACTTTCTATTTTCAGATGACCATCCCATAGGAGTGAACAAGACCACAAATGTCACAAAATGATTTGTAATACCCATCTTCTAATCATTAATGAATGATTTCAGTCCAGAATCATCAGGCCAAAAAATAGTTCCTGGAAAGATAGATCCATAATTGATCTACCAATTCTAGGAATATTTGTCATACAGTTCAAATATAATTCAGAAAAAACATTGATTGAGAAGAACCTTATTGCTTCAAAACACTAGTACTTCAGTCAAACTTGGTTCTGTAGTGTAAAAAGGTTGTCATTCTCAAACCAATGATAACCTACATTTAATCTTCTGAAAGTATATTCCTTTTCAAATAAACTTTTTAAAAACACATTTGCCAAAATAACAATTTACAAGTAGATGATATTTAGTGACATTACTAGTTTTTCAAGTGTAGGGAGCAAGTTAAAATAGAGTTGATTTATTTACCCAGCACTAATGCCAAACAGGTTCAACCATTCATTAAAGTGTAGAAATAGGACCCCTCACCATTTGTGTTTTTCAGTAGGTGCTTTCGAAAATTTGTTAAATAGATCAGCCTCCCATATTTCAAACCAAAACATTAGCTAATAAAGTAAATTTCATCACATAAAACATACTTTTTAAAAAGTCATGAATAGTTGCCCTATCATATGGTGTTTTATGTTTTCCCTATCTGTCTAACATAGTAAGAAATATGACTTTAAGTCTTGAATATGGGTACTCATCAGAGATTTGACAAACATAAAATCTGTCTTCTTTCTCTATCATATTCCTCTACAGTAGTAAATTTTAGTTTTCTTCTTTTTCCACAACTCATAGGTAGTAGAAAATATTATCCCATGTAAAATAAAATAATCATAAACCACTTTACAAAGCCATAGTAATACATTCTCAGCCATTTTTAAACTTTCTTGTGGACTACAGATTAATCTTCCAAATGGAGGGGAATAAAATCAGGTCTAGGTGCTTCATGTCTCCAAGCTTGCAAATTGTTACTTCAGATGAATGAATTATGGAAATATAAGCTGACATCAGTTTAAGTATATGCAGAATTGAAACTCCATGGAATGTATATAAACCTTTCAAAGTAGGAGCAGACAGTTTAACAGAATGACTATCAGGAAGTTGAAACCAGAGAGGAATAATTGTAAAGACATAGAATGAATGAAAAATGGCACAAGGGTCAAGTACAGCTAGAATACTCAATGTACACATGTGAGAAAGGAAGTGGTAAATCGGAAATAGATCTTGTAGAAGGGGTTGGTTGAGAAGGATGGAAGGAGTGACTCTGATACAGGAACATTGGACAATTAGATGGACATACTTAATTGAAACACACTAGCACAACCTTTTGTAATTCAGTGAAAAAATACAACATAAAACACAAACACACAAAAAGCACAACCAAACAGCAATCTCTATAGAGTATGATGATGACTTCTCAAAATTTTAAATAGTTAATGAAGGACAATCTTGTGAAAAGCATACAAAGTTGTTTAAAGTGGGCAGTTTTGGGTAGAGGAGAATTTTTAACAGATTTAAATAGATTGTTTTAGGTTATAAATCACCTATATCTGTTGCAAATATTTTCTTCTGCATGTTCTCTTGGTCAGAACTGTATACTCCAATCCTGAGCCACACTTGATAGCTTGTAAAGATAGAATGGAAGAAACAAGATCAAGAACCCATTACTCCACTGGAGAGGAAACAGTCCTCTCTGTTTTCTCTCATTTCTATTGACTACTTTCATTCATAAGTTTATGTCAAGTGATTTGCATTATATATTTCCTTCTTTGTTCTGGCAAAATAATTGTTCAAAATAATTCAGTAAATATTATATTCCATTTTTTCTATCATGCTGTTTACTTATCCAAGCGAGTCCATTAAACTTTCCACTTGCATTTCGGTGCCACGGAAACCCAGCATCAATGTTAATGAGGACAATCTCTAATGTAAAACTTTGTCTCCAAAATACCAGTCCAAGAAGCTGTGATCACAAATATTTAGCTATACTTTTTTCTTTTTTCTTTTACCTTGAAAGTCTTCTTGTGTGTAAAGTGCCCTCAAAAATCAGTACTCCACCAATTTTTGGTTCAATCACTTCTAACCTCAAAGATATATTTTGCTAACAATATGCTTAGAGGAAACCGAAGAATACTCCACTTTTATCTTCTCTCTTAAGATTCTCCTTAGATACCATATCAGGAATATTGAAGTTATTCTTTGCAAAATTATTTCAATAGATTATTTTTCTATCCGTCTTGCATTTACTCAAAAAGTTGTATGGAGAAGAATAGAGTATAATCACCCATACCTTGGATGACAGTATCTGTTACAAAAGGACAATGCTCCTATGTCTTATTTCTCTGTCCTCCTCTTAGCTCTTGCCTGATTTCCCACTTATCACAGATTCTTGGCTTCAAGCCTAGTGAAGGTGAAGGACTATAAGGGCCTCCTCCATTGCTACATTTTAGGGCTAGATCTCCAGCATGAGGTAATCATGAACAACGCACACAAGGAACACATGTTGGGAGAACAGACTTAAGCATGTCTGGTTTATTTCTGCACAAGGGTTGGGATTTTATAGCCCCAGCTTTCCCAACCTCCGGAGTCCTTCCCAGCCAATTACTTAGCAGAGAGTTGATGATGGGCACTGCTTGGTGACAAGCACTGTTTGGTCCCCTTGGGGCATGTAGGGATCTTGGATAGCTCATGGCTGGCAAGCTAGGCGGACATGACTGTGGTCACATCTCTATTAGCAGGAGGTGTGCTTCAACAGCTAATCTAGCTGACTCAACCAGATCTGACCGGCTCTACCCACAAATTTCCCCTTTTCTTTTAAAAGGACAGTCACTATGGTGACCCGTCGTTGGAGGCGTTTTTGCCGGGAGTGCAAGCATTTAATAATTCCTAGGAAAGAAAGCCCTACAAGTGCAAGGCCTCCCCAGATGACCAGAGAGGATGGCGAAAACCATTGTTGTAACTTTTTAAGCACTCTTCTAAAAAGGAGGCAGTGGGAATAAGCTGTATGGTGGTTTGGTTTAGGCGGGTAACATCATGCAGCAGGTTTGGGGTGAAGTTTAAGTACTTAAGGGACCAAGGGCCTTTGATGTAGTTACTAAGTTCAGTGACATTGGGTGCAGGAGTGGAAAGCTGACAGACAGAAGTAGTCATTGCATTATATAGTCCTCCTTGTTGTAATCGAAGAAACGTAATCTGTTCTTGGAGCAAGTCTATTTGTTGTTGGAGCACAAGGAGGCCTCCCTTAAGATGATTGGCAACTTGTAAATGTTGTAATTCTATGGATGACAGTTGAGGGATGAGCTGGTTTATCTGTTGCACAGTGGACACACTTTGGGACAGCAATATAGCAGCACTGGTAGATGAAGCCACTGTAGCGATGATTTCGGACCTGATTGCAATGATCAATCCTACTGCTCTTTTAGTGCATGGGCGAATTAATTGAACCTGGGAAAACTGAGAGTCATTAGTAGCCAGAACAATAAATGGGGGAACACGTACCAAACCTGCAAAAGGCTATGAGTCACTGGGTTGCCAGTGATTGCTGAGAGTGCAAGTAGTGGAAGAGTTGTCTCCTAGACAAAAAAAAGAATGGGGCTCTAACCACTACCATTCCTGACACCTGGTCGTATCCATATTGGTTACAGCAACGAGTATTGGCCAATAGGAAAGGGGACAAATCGAGGCAGGAATGTGATGAGCAAACGATTGGCATGGTGGCTCCTAGGTCTCCCAATCATCCTCCTGAAGAGTCAAAAAACTCATTTAGATTTTGAGGTTTGGGATCTTTTTCAGATTGGTTGTATATAGCCGGGTAGAGGGACACCGCGAGCTCCCCAAACACTTTGCCTTGCTAGGAATTGGCACAAAGGCTAATCACTAATTCCTCAAGAGGAGTGCATATAGTGCCAAAGCTATCAAACTCCCTGCGTGGGCACAACTGCATATGAAAATGTATGTCAGTAGCCTGATAACAATTTTTTTCCAGTGGGACAAATGGGGTAGGATCCTGTGTAGTTCCACCATCCCATCCCATGCGTTACTGTTGCGAGGGGGATGGTACAGCCATCAAATTGCTTTATCATCTCGTTTGAAAAACAAAAACATCTAAAAGTAAGGTTTGTTTTTTGATGCCATAAGGCGTCTGCTGAGAAAGGAAGGCCTACCCTGCCATTGGAAGAAAGCATTTGAGATCATTAAGATTTGGGGGCTGGGCACTAAAGTTATCTTACCCTACCCTGCAGCAGATTGAGAATTGGCTGTAATAATGGCACACAATAGGAGGAATAGAGTACCATGCCCCGGGTCAGGGTCTGGGGCCATAACCTGGGCTTGTTCAACCAATATCTTTAGGTCTCCCCAAGTGTTGGCATGGGCTCTAGCTCGAGGTTTGTGTCTCCTGCTCCTCGCACTGTTCAAGCATAGCTGACGCATCTTTTGCTTAGGTGGTGACGGTTGGTCAGACAACTCCAGCTGGGATCCAAACAGGTTTATCACTCGTGTCTGGAAAGATACAAGCAAATCCTGTCCCTTGTGCCATTAAGGGAGCAGGGCCCTCCCATTTTCTTGTGATGGGGTCCCTCCATCTATCCAAAGGGACCAGAGTAGGTGTTTCATGAGTCCCAGTACAGGGAGGTGGGGGTCCCACATGTGGTGGGTGTGAATGTTAAAAAGTTTTTTACTATAAGGTAATAATTTAATAGTGTTTGGGGATTTTTAAGCCCTAGCCCCTCCAGTTCCCCCTTTTCTTTTAAAAGAATGGTCTTGATTTCTTTATGACTATGTTCAACAATGGCTTGCTCTTGTGGGTTATATAGAATACCTGTCTGGGGTGTAATGTTCCAAAAGGTACAAAATTCACAAAAATGTTTGGAGGTGTAAGCAGGGCCATTGTCTGTTTTAAGGGTCCAAGGAACTCCCATAATTGTAATGGCATGTAGAAGTGACTTAACAGCGTGCCTTTTTTTTCACTGTTAGGCTAAAGCAGTTATAAAGCCTGAGAATGTATCTATGCATTCAGGGATGTATTTTTGTTTACTGAATTGGGGGATATGGGTTATGTCCATTTGCCATGTGCTATTGGGTCTAAGGCCTCGTGGATTTGTTTCCATGGGTTGAAGTGATCCTAAGGGTAAAAGAGGTGCACAAGAGGAGCAGGACCGAATCATGTGCTTGCATTGTTGGTGTGTTAAATCAGGAAATAACTGTTTGATAGTAGCTGCCGATAAATGAAAATGATCATCTAACGTTCGGGCCTGGTCCATGCACATATTTGTGAGTAGTACAGTTGGTGTGACAGCACGATCAATGGCTTCATTACCAGCAGCTAGAGGTCTGGGGAGGTTAGTATGAGATCTAATGTGTTGAATGTACCAGGGTTGGACACGATTGTCTAATACATTTTGTAGTTTACACATTATTTTTGCTACTTCATCTTGTAATAAAACTCCAGGAAGAATGGCAACAGTTTGTACAGTATATAAACTATCAGAAAAAATATTAAGAGGTTCTTTGGGAAAAGATGTGAGGGCGTGCAAAATGGCCAGTAATTCACAGCTTGAACAGACAGGGAATGTTTTTGAAGCATGTATTTTTTAGTATTGGCATTGTAAAATCCATAAACAGTTTTGTTAACATCTGTAAAAAGTACAATGGCTTGATGTATAGGTTGCCCATTGGGACGAGTACAACATTTCCATGAAAGTGGGAGTTCTTGGGTAACTTTTAAAACGAGGTTTTTGGGCATATGATTATCAATGTTAAAATAGTAGTGGATGACTTGTAAAGCTAATGCCTCTTCGGTTGTTAGGAAATCAAAGATTGTTTTTGTAATGGGCCATGTAAGATGGTCAGGGAATCGGCCATAAGTTTGACGGCATCATTCCGCACCTTTGATGGCCAGATTGCATAGCATGGTAATGGATGTGCTAATTTTTGGTAATTGGGAAGTGGCAAGGTATACCCATTGTAACAAAACCATGGGTTTGCGTCAGCGCCACCATTAGGCCATTATTATTTAATATAATTAGGTTGATTTCTTGGGTGGTATCTAAAAACACCAAGGGTGTTGAACATAATCAATCAGCGACTTGTTGTGAAACTTGTTGAGCATCAGGTGAAAGTATATGAAGGGAAGTTGGGTCAGAGGGTCCTTGAAGCAATTGAAATAACAGTTGGAGTTGTTGGGTGGGAAGACACATAAAATTGCATAACCAGTTGATATGTCCACATAATTGTTGTAATTCAGTTAAAGTATATTGGGATTTAATGACAATATGAGACCCATTTGGGGTAGTTGTTTGATTTAAATGGTATCCAAGATAGGCATAAGGGGCTTTGAGTTGAATTTTTTCGGGGGCAATATTAAGGCCCAGCACTGTAAAGTTCTCCTTGAGTTCTGTTAAACAGATTTGCATGGTTGTAGCATTTTTATGTGCTATTAAAAAGTCATCCATGTAATGGACACAAAAGCATTTGGAAAGCAAAGTCCTAATAGCATGGGCAACATACATCTGACATATAGTAAGGCTATTTTTCATACCTTTAGGGAGAACTTTCCATAGATATCGGTGAGTACGTAGTTGACAATTAGGTTCACATACTGAGAAGGCAAAATATTCTTTATCTTTGGGGTGTAGGGCGGTGAAAAAAGCAGTCCTTGATGTCAATAATGGCAATGTGCCAATCTTTGGGTATTGCAGAAGTGTGTGGAGTCCGGGTTGAAGCGTTCCTATCTTTTGTATATGACTATGGAACGTAGATCATGGAGAAATCTCCACTTTCCTTGAGCTCTTTTTTGGATAATAAAAATGGGGAATTGTGGGGACTGATGCTAGGTTCTATGTGTCCCTTTTTTAGTTGCTCCTCCACTAGAACCTGGAGATGAGGGAGCTTTTCAGAGGAAATAGGCCACTATTCGACCCAAATGGGTTTGGTGGTGTCCCATTGGAGTGGAATTGGCTCTGGTCATGCAACAGTGGCCATTAGAATTGGGGGTAGTGTGGGTTATTAACGGCTCGATCGGTTATGATGTCTTCATAAAAAGCCGTATCATCTATTGTTATCAGAGTACCCATATTAGTGAGGACATCTCTTCCTCAAAGATTGTATGGAAGGCCAGGGGCAACAAGAGGTTTAAAAGCCCCGGTGACCCCACCACAGTTTTCCCGTCTTACAGGCCATTGGACATGGAGGAAATCTGTTTTTCCACCGACTCCTTGTATGCAGGCACCAGGAATTAGGTTCCATCCCTACCCTTCTACTTCATCTTTTCTAAGGACTGTACAGTCAGCTCCTGTATCAATGATGCCCTTAAATTCTGTTCCATTGATTTTAAGTTTCATTCTAGCTTTTCCATTTTGGGTAGGAGTAGACCATAACACTTGAGGTGGTGGCTGTTGCCTTTGTCCTATTGTGGTTGGGGCTGAGGACTGCCGCTTATTTAGTTGAAAGGCTGAGTCGTAGAGCAGCATTCAGAGGTCCAATGAAAACCCTTTTTGCATTTACGACATACAGAAGGAGGTTGTTTTCTTTTGGGTGAGCCCCAGAGTGATGGGCAATCCTTTATAAAATGACCAGTTCTGCCACATCCCCAACAAGGTCGATTTCCCATTCTGCCATTAGGGGGCGCGCGAGCACTGGCAGTCATAGAGGCTAAAGGAGGTGCAAGGATACTCAGCATGAGTTGATGACCCCAAATCTTTGGTGGATAGGATGCAGTCAGTGATCTCCATATTTCATTCAGGGGCAATGGCTTTTCTGCATTCCTGTGTAGCCCCTTCCCATATTAGCCTCTTGATTAGCACATCTCAGGCTCCAGCATGGGATACTTTCCAGGCCACTGCTTCTTGAACAAAGGCAACGAAGTCAGTGAAAAGATCATTGGGACGTTGTATGAGGGGTTTTAGTTGTTTGTCCCCTTCTTTAGAAGGCACTGAGGAGACAACCCTCAACGCACAGAGACGTACTTGGTCAAAGTACTGTGGAGGTGCTACTGCTTGTGCGGCAGGAGACGCATAAGCTGCCTCACCTTTTAAACAATCAGGGTCCCCCATGGTGGCATCCTGCCCTCTGGTAGTGATATTTTGTGTGCTTTGTTGTTCACATTCATCAGAAAAAGCAGCCTTCCATAAAAGGAAGACCCTGAAGATAATGCTGTGTTCATTAAACTCTTCCAATCATGGGGCAGTTAAGATCAATGCTAAGGGTTTCAAGCATTGGTTGAGCATTCAGGGACTATAACCCATCTTCCCTGACAGCGGCCCAGTATTTGTCAAGTACTTTTGGGTCATGGGGGTACCATTGGTTAGGTCATACAGAGGTTCGGTGGACGTTTACCGGGAATATGAACTGGGGTTCATTTATAGGCTTGGCTGTTGTTGCCACGATAGTTGTGGGGCCCATGAACAACTGTTGTATTACATGGGGAACAATGGGTTTTTGTTCCTGGGCAAAGTTGGATATCTCTGCCCAAGTATACAAAGTTTTCTGAGGGGAGTTCCCAGGCTGGCCTAAACAGCAAAAAGAAGTGATTGGGCAGGCTTCCTGGGACTGATAGTGTGGGGGAGGCGGTTTTACAAGCATAGCTGGCCAGCCCCCTGGGTCACTTAATAGTGGAAGTTGTTGGTTATCTGTGTTCTTGCTGGAATTGTTTGCTGTATCACAAGAAGATGGGAGTGCTTGAGCAGCTTTGCCATTTTCCTTTTGTTGTTTCTTCTTGCAGCGAGGTGTTAAATGCCTGTAGAATTTCCCCTTCTTCTTTCCCTGATAGACAGGCTTGAATACCTACTATGATGGGGTAAAAGGTTAGGGGCAGCTCAGCGCCTTCACGGACTTCCTTTTTATGAGCTGCCTGAAGGACGTGGGTCCACCTGTCTGGATCCCAAATGTCCCCGGTGTCAATACAAGGACACAATTCACTCACTATTTCCCATATTAAACTAGCTTCCTTTTGTGATACTTTTATCTGCCTACTCCAGAACAGGGCAACAAGTGCTCGTGATTGAGGCTCTCCTACTGCGGGGGAAGGTTACTCATAGAGGCACTAACCTTGCACTAGACCCTAGACCATCTATCTGCCAAAAGCAATCGAGCCTGTCGTTAGGCACCACTTGTAGGGCTAGTCTCTGGCAGGAGGTAAGTGTGAACGAAGCACACAACAACACACGTTGGGAGAACAGGCTTAAGCAGGTCTCGTTTATTTCTGCACAAGGGGGTGATTTTAAAGCCCCAGCTTTCCCAACCTCCTGAGTCCTTCCCAGCCAATTACTTAGCAGAGAGTTGCTGTAAGGCACTTGTGATGAGCACTGCTTGGTGACAGGCACAGATTGGTCCCCCGGGGGAATGTATGGAGTATGGACAGCTCATGGATGGCAAGCTAGGCAGACATGCCTGTGGATCATGTCTCTATGAGCAAAAAGTGTGCTTCAACTGCTACTCTAGCTGACTCAACCAGATCTGACAGGCTCTACCCACACTACATCTTCATGGTTTTCCTTTTACAACTCGTTTTATTGGATGTGGAATTTATTTTCATGTCTTCATTCAATCTGTTCTGCATTGTAGTGATCTAAATAGGCTCTGTAAAATCACTTTAGGTAGCAAAAATATTAAGACAATGTATATCAAGTAGTTTGGCCTCCCTCCACTGCTGAAGCCAATATGCTTAGCTAGGGCTTCTAAGTACGTGTTTTCTTGCCTTTTCAATTTGCTCAATTCTTTTCTGATCCCAAAACTTTTTGGCTTATGTAATAAGAAAAGTCTTCTCTATCTCATGTTAATAAGGATATTATATTTTGTGAGCTACTAAGAAATGTGAAATCATTGGTTTCAAGTATCCAATCAGATTTTCTTCTGTGGTTCAGGGCTTCATGTGCAAAGGCATTGTGGAAAGTATTACAAATAGAAAAGTGTAAACCCAATACCTTCTTTCATTGTTGAGGGCACTTTCTCCCTAAATATTTTGACCCAAATTATCTTTTTCAGAGAATTACTGTTTGGTAATTAAAGTCAAGTCACAAATTTTGATGTCCTTTTTTTTTTTTTTTAAAGAAGTTTGAATTTAAATTCCAATACAACCTTGTTTCACACAGTAGGAGTAGATTTCCTGGGTAAGGACAATTCTCAAAGGAACCTACAGGATTTACAGCAAGGTTTCTGAGGTTTGTTTTTTTAGTGTGAAAATGAGCCATCTTCACCCACATTGCTCCCTGTCAGCTAAGTCTCCATGGATTACTTTGCATGAAAGCCTATTTTCCCAGGCAATTTTAAATTTTCATAATAGCTAAGTTGTTAAAAAGTTTGAACAAATTAAAATTTACCTGTTATAATTTTAAAACTCTTTTGAAATTTCTTTATTAGAACCGCGAATTCACCAATCCTAACTCCTCCTTTACCATCAAAAACAGTTAACATGTTGTTTTCATGATATACTGTCCATGAAACTATTATTTTCCAGTGGCTATGTTATGCATATACATAACCTTATAATCTGATTCTGAGCAAAATGAACTCCAAGATATGTAAACAGAGAGTATTATTTGTGGTTGTTGTTTTTAATGTACTATGTGATTTCTATTTTCTTTTGGTTTTTTCCCCTATGCTTTATTCCCTGCTGTATTTGATTTTGGTAGCCTGTGTATTGTGTATATATTTACCTTAATGAGGGAAGGGAAGAGGAACAACAAAATGGTGAGACAAAGGACAAACCAATGCAATAGTAATACTCACAAGACAATATGTTGGAAATGTACATTACAACTTGTGAGGGGTATTGGGGTGAAGGAAAACTGAAGAAAATGAGGGAGGCGGTAACAAGTTTGAAAAGTTATGTATTCACTACCTTAAAATTGCTGTAACACCACTGTACATCACTTTGACAATAAAATTAAATTTTAAAAATAAGCTGCATGAAATAAAATTAAACTGTATTGGTATAGTAAATATTATTCTTTATGTAGTAACTTTTAAAAAATCAATATTGTTTGGCATCTAATTTGAAGTAATTATCCCTTTTTAATCAGAGGACCATCAACTTGAATGCTATCTGACTAGACAATATTTTCACAATATACTTACCAATATTTTGAAAAAAGAACATAGTACTTTCTCATATTAAAAGCGAAAACAGTTTAATTCTATGGAAACCTATAACTTTTAAAAGTAAATAAGCAGTTAAAAAGACAGGATATATGTGTTCTTCAACATTCCAATGACTAATAACTACTCATTTCAATTCCGGAAGATTCCATACCTGAGAGATTCAAAACAGCACCGGCTTGCATGGTATGTAATTCTGCAATAGATGCATTTTCAAATGGGGTGTTACAGATTGAGATTCAACACAAAAATAAGTACATTCTGGTAGAAGATAAAACTAATTAGCAACGGTAATAATTCTTCAAGAGTAAGCAATTTTTTATCACAGTAAGCTATTATTTTTATGACCACCAATCCCAATATTTATGATATAGAGACATCCTAGCCTAACAGTTTAGAACTTTTAGGGTGCACCTCAAACTTCTCTTAATTCACATCATGAATAGCTTATCTCTATTGTGAAAAAATGCAACTCTGCTAATGTGATGCCATACATGTTCTGGAAAGAACACCACAATAAACTGGTTTGCATCATTTTCCCACCACTGGTATACTTGAGATTGGAACACTTGCAAATATTATTTATATTTATACTTTTTAAACTATCATACAAATTGTGGATGCTAAGATCAGAAGATTACAGTTCAAAGCTCACCGAGGCAGGAAGATTCCCTAGATTCTTATCTCCAATAAACTTATCAGCAAAAATCAGACACAAGTGGCATTGAGGTTGAAGTGGTAGAGCACGAGCCTTGAGCATAAACAGGCTCAGAGACAGTGTCCAGGCCCAGAGTTCAAGCCCTAGGACAAACAAATTAAACAAAAACAAAAATAAAAACAAACCCCAAACCTAACATTTTTCTCATTGTATACAGTGGCAAATAATTAAGGAAATTGCTTCCTGTGTTTCATACAGGTAGAAGAAAGATGTCACACGATTATTCTCTTCATACCTTGTTATACCAAATCCTCAAAAAATTGCTCTTATTATAATTTATAAATTAATATCATCAATTTTTGGCAACTCTGTCTCCAACATTCACATTATCATTTTATACATGAACTATTTTAATTATCTATTAACTAAATTCTAATTATAACTCTCTTGAAAGAATATTCTAGGCAAGTAGAATGCAAAATCATTTGTGAATTTGTCAATTAAACCCTCTACTTAAAACGAATTTTGTAGTATCCTATAGAATATGAAATTACAAACAAAATCAAAATATTTATTTTAAATCTAAATTCTAATTTAGCAAGATCCTCATAATCCTACATTAGATGAATGTTATTTTTAGATGAATTATTATTAGATGAATTGCTATTTTTCCAAGCTTAAGTTTTTGTAATCCTTCATCATTTCTTTGGGATACAACAGAATGATGATTACTTACTTTTTCAAATTTTGGATGGCAATCATGAGTCATTTTGCATCTGGGAATGTTCTGTAACGAAGAGAGAATTTAAAACACAAGTGAAGATTAAGTATGAGTTGCATTTCAACAGGAAATTTGACTTCTCAAAACATAATGACAAAATTAGCCCAAACTTCCAACTATGTATTCCTTTCTTGTTTGTTTTGTTTTATTAAGACAAAAGTATACTACCTGGTCCAGGGAAGTTATCACTATGTGATTCCAGTCTCTAATCTCCTGTCTTAATCTCAGTGCTAGAATTCTAGGCTTGTATCACATTGCCCTGCCATATTTTCTTAGTTTATTTAATCTAGATACAGACTACCAATTCTGAACTTCTCCAGGGATATTATACACCAGAGTGACTGTTCAGACTGTTTATCTACTATTTTCAAAGATGTTCTAACATTTGACACAGGATATGAATATTTTCAGATGCACCTGCGGGGTCTCTGATTCATTCCTCCATGGATGCAATCCTTTTAATAATGATTAATTGACTCTCTTACTATCTCTGGTCACTACCTATGTAATATTGTCAAACTTTATTGAAGGAAGTTCACTTGAGGACTTTCTAATATTAAAAATTATCACTTGATTCTAGTCTTCTTCAGGCTATATATTCTGTTGTTTTCTAACTTTTCTACACATTCTGAGAGTTGTTTCATTTGTGTATTTGTGTGTGCACATATAAGTGCCTCTGTGTGTATGTGTATGTTTGTATGTATGTATGCAAAATCCTCAAGCTCTTATTCAGCAATCTTGCTCATAACTGATATTCCATCACCTGAGCCATCTTCCAATCCAGGTTTGGCTGCTTTATTATATGTACTGTTGCAAAGAGTGTTCTGCCCAGGCTGGATGCAAACTTAACTTCCCAGACTCCTTTACATTCTTAGGTTTTATTTCTCCAAGAGTATCAACTTTTATACTACAAATATTTTGGGGCTGGGAAGGTGGCTCAGTGGTAGAGCACTTGCCTTGCATGCCTGAGGCCCTGGGTTCGATTCCTCAGCACAACATAAGCAAAAAGAAAAAAGCCGGAAGTGGCACTGTGGCTCCAGTGGTAGAGCACTAGCCTTCAGCTGAAGAGCTGAGGGACAGCGCCCAGGCCCAGAGTTCAGGCCCCACGACCGGACCCCCCAAAAAAAAAACTACAAATATTTTTGTGAGGGTAATGTCTAAGCTGTAGCCTAGATTTTTAACTGAAGTATTCTTTTTTGTTGTTCTTGTTTTGGTGGGTGGTCCGGTCATGGGACCTGAACTCTTGGCCTGGGCGCTGTCCCTCAGCTCTTCAGCTCAAGGCTAGCACTCTACCACTTGAGTCACAGCACCACTTTCGGCTTTTTTCTTTTTTGCTTATGTGGTGCTGAGGAATCGAATCCAGGTCTCATTCATGCAAGGCAAGCGCTCTACCACTGAGCCACCTTCCCAGCCCCTAACTCAAGAATTCTTATAAATATAAATGAACACACACATTACATATCCTGAGTGTACACTGTTATAAATGTGATTGTAAGCTGGGTTGTGGTGAGATATGAGGATTGGGTTCAAAGCCAGGCCAGGTAGGAAAGGCCCAGAGACTCTTTTCTCCAATTAACTAAAAGAAAACTGGAAATGGCACTGTGGATGAAGTGGTAGAGCATTAGCCTTGAGCTGAATAGTAGAGAGACAGCTCACAGGCACAGAGTTCAAGTGCCAAGACCACGGCCAACAAAAAATATACGTATATAAGTAAAGAAAAAATAAAAGAAATGTGATCTTAGCCACCAGTTCATTGCTAGTATAATCCCTGCTCTCACAAGATGAACATTTTTTTTCCAGTTAAATCCATTCTCTTATATCTGACTTGCTTTGGAAACAGGATTATTCTTCCATTCTACTTTCTACGAAGTTGCATGATTACCAAGCATGATTTAGAATGAGATTGGCCTCATACTTCATGTTCCACGTATGAGTCTTGCTTTCTGTATATCACTCCCATAAATCTACATCCTGGAATTGGCTTTATTGTTTCAATGTTGTCTTATTTGTAGTACTTAAACACAGAACTTCTCTTTCTCCTATTATAGCTATTGTTTCCCTTACTGTTAGCTCATGTCCACTTGGGAAATAATGAACAGCACATACACTCACAAAAACAATGTTCTGAGAACCTTCTTCCCATTTAAAATTCGCTTCAATTTACAGAGAACTTACAAAGTTTGAACTCAATGTTGTCATGTATAATGTATTTATAAGCAATATAAATTTCATATTTTCTCTTTACTAAGTTGTCTCTGAAACACGTGTTACCTCAGGCCAAAGGTGTCATAGTGTGATTTCAGTGAAGCCAGAAAACGTTCATTATACCTCAAGCAGCACCATTGATTTTTACTGGAAGTAACTGTTACTGGATGTGGAAACTGACCCCAAGAGAGGAATGGAACATAGAGGAATAACAAAGTTCAAGTTTCCTTGTGCTTTCCTTTTTAGAGTACAAGAAAAGTATCCCAAGGCTTGAAGGAAACTCTGTCCCTGGCTTTTTCAAGAGTGTTCTTTACTCATATAAAATTTTTCTGTAAACTTCTAGTTGAAAGTATTTCAAAAGGAAATAATGTACCATTTGAATGCCAGCATAGAACAAAAGGAAATAACGTTGATTTAAATGTGTTCTCCTGCAAAGGAACAAAGACATGGAAGTTTTAAAGTGTCGTATGGATGGATATTCCACCCCTGAGATGATTCTCTTAATGCAGTTATCAATTCCTTTGGTCTGGTCCTGCGTTCTCCAGAGCAATAAGGATTCCAAAAAAGCAGATTCCAATGAGTATGATCAGCGAAATGAGCCTCTTCTCAGACCAGTACTCCTTTACGGAGGGTCCCAAAGAAATATCTGTGATTTTTATTTGCTTGTTTGTTTAGTTTGTGCTGGTTCTGGGGCTTGTACCCAGAGGCTGGATCATGTACCTGAACAGTTGTCTTTCCTGCCCACCTGCCCCCAAAGCTAATGCTCTACTGCTTGAGCTAAAACTCCACTTCTGGATTTTTGGTGTTCAATTTGCTATAACAGTTTGACAGACTCTCCTTCCTGGTTTGGCTTTGAATTAAGTAATAAGAAAGCTAAGTGACATCAACTGTATAGACTTCTCTTTTGAAACAAGAAATATTAGATGAAGTTTATTGTAAAGCTAATGTTTGACAATTTTTAAATTAAATAACTCAGTACAAGTAGGTGCACTGAATCCTTTTGAAATTATTTTTTCTGCTTGGGAAGATTATTGATCTTGTCCTTCTTTTTCGGGAAACTTAAGGCTATAATTGCACTTTTTGTTGGTTGTGGGGCTTGAACTCTTATCCTGGGTGCACTCCCTCAGCTGTTCAGCTCAAGTTGAGCACTCTACTGCTTAAGCTACAGCACCTCTTCTGGGTTTCTAATGGTTAATTGAATTTAAGGGTCTCATGGACATTCCTGACCAGGCTGGCTTTGAACCACAATCCTCTGGTCTCCTTAATAGCTAGGATTACAGGCGTGAACCACCAGCACCCAGCTCATATTTGTGCTTACGTGCACTGAATGACACTATGTAGACAAATAATAGAAATTTGAATCAAATGATGGCATTGCAGATTTTCAGAAAATTTGAAGTAGCAATAAATATGTCCTCCTTTCCATGTTGTTTCATTAATGACTCATGAGCTATGGGACCCTTACTTTAGCATCCTCTGCCATCTTTGTAGGTGTATTTAGTATCAGGAAATGTTCATAGAGAAATATAGAAAGACAGATTTTTAGAAAGCAAAAAAGATAAGCTATGAAAGAACAACACAGAAGGAGATACATTTATTACACAGAAATTAAGAAGTAGCCTAAGAGATTTAGAATGCTAAAGGCAATGAGTAATAAGACTTGTTGATAACTACTTGTTCAATAACCAAAAATGGTTCTCTAAAACAATTTCTGGTATATCTTAGTTACTGTCATTTATTCATTAACTCTGGAGTTATTCCTTTTCTTCTGTGACAACTGTTAATTTGCCTCTGCCGTTTTGGTGCCAAATCTCACTTAGACTACCCTTGTCATTGTGATTAGCAGTGACCATTTAAAAACCTGGAATCTTTGAATTTCCAGAATTAATCTTCACCTGACATCTAAGCACATTCAAGCCATTAATTGCTGTGACCTAATGAACAAAACTTTTTTTCAACACAATATCCTAATATAAGTAAAGTACATGAATTAGGGACTACTGTAAGGTGTCAGTATGGTAAGAGCATTTATATATTCCAAGTATGGGTTCTTTACTTTTTATTAACTAACTAAATGTTTTTTGGTTTTGTTTTGTGTTTTGTTTTGTTTTGTTTTGTTTTGTTTTTCTTTGCTAGTTAAAGGGCTTAAATTCAGGACTAAGGAATAATTCCTGAATTTTTTTTTTTGCTCAACTCTATCACTCTACCACTTGAGGCATGGCACCACTTCCAGTGTTTTTCTGTTTATGTGGTACCGAGCAATTGAACTTAGGGTTTCATGCATGCTAGGCAATCACCTTATCATGAAGCCATATTCCAAGAGCCCTAAATGACTTTCTTAATTTAACATTACATTTTCATTTCATAACTATGTACCGTAATATTGGCCAGATGCTAGAAAATGATGTGGAAAAGAATACAATAAAATAAATCCAGTAAGGCTACATGGAAAATGAATAACCCTCACAGTCTAGCAAGAGCACAGAGGGTTTAACTCATGGAGATGTACCAACACGCTGAGTGAGACAGCTCCTGACCCAGTGCCAACCTCCAGAATGAGTAGGTGATCTTGGGTTCCAGCCACCTGGGGACATTGGGCCACCTCCTACAGCACCCCTTCAACCAGCTCCTGAGGGAGAGAGAGAGACAGAGAGAGAAAGAGAGAGAGAGAAAGAGAACCAGACACAGACAGACAGACAGACAGACAGACAGACAGACGGACGGACAGACGGACGGACAGACAGACAGAGAGACAGACAGACAGACAGAGAGAGAAAACCAGAATTAGAGTTAAATCTGGTGCCAATGGCTTAGAACTCTAATACTGACTAAACAGGAAGCTGAGATATGAGGATCATGGTTCATAGATAGCCCAGGCAGGAACGTCTGTGAGAATCTTATCTCAAAGAACCACCAGAAAACTGAAAGGGGCACTGTGGGCTCAAGTGATAGAGTGCTAGCCTTGAGCTGAGGAGCTCGGGAACAGTGCTCAATCCTAGAGTTCAAGACCCACGACTCAAAAGAAGTGGACTTCCCAATACAAGAAGTGGATGGAATAGCACCCATTGTCCTAGGGAGCACAGAAGAGAAGTCAGGCCGAGGTTCCTGTGAACTTGAGGTCATAAGTAGCTCACTTGGCTTCTCTGTGCCTCTGTTTCCCCAGCTGCAAAACTGAACAAAGTGAAGGATCTCCTTACTCATGGGGATAGTGTAATAATGAAAGAGAGCCATGTTTCGGTTCATAATCCCACACCTGTTCAATGATTAATAACAGGCCCCTTTCTGGTATCTTTCTGTCATATACTCACAGAATTGCCAAAACCTTATCTGAAGGCTGCTCCCTCTCTGCCTAGCCATTCTCCAGAGATCTCTCTGTATAAATCCCTTGTTTCCTCACAACTATCCTGTGAGGATAATGAGGTCCAATGGTTGAAGCCCTACCAAGAGCTTCACGTGTGGTCAAGAATCCACTGCTATGGATTGAGTTTGGGATAATCCTTCTAAACCAACTACTGAGCATGGTGCCACAAGTCTACCATCCCAACTACAGAGGACCAGGCTTGGTGGAGCATATCTTTCAGAGGAGTACAGCGATCCAGCCCAGCCTGAGCATATATTTAGTTTCTATCTCAGAAATGCTCAAGACAGAAAGATGGATCATCAGAGCCAGGGAGAGGAAAAAACTAGGGGGGTCATGGTGTCCCCAGAAGGATGTTTGACCAGGGTTGAGTTGGTGTTGGGGTAGCTACTCACCTGTGATGCTGAGAAAAGCTGTTGCCAGCTGCTCCAAGTGGAGCAGCAGAGATGGCAGCAGCAATGCGGACATATGGGCCCAGAGCAGAAGACTAGGGGCAGGGACCAGGTCGGGGATTTAGGACGGCTGGCAGCACACCAGTGCCTGAGTTTTGAAACCAAGCACCGCATGAAGGGAGGGAAGGGGACTGGTGGGGTAGGGGCATTAATTTCCTACTATACTCCAAAGTCACCTCAAGTCTCTTCTGCACCACTCAGCCACCTCTACCTTCCTCAACTACTGGTAGTGGTGTAAAGTAACAGGGAATAAATGTGTTACCTGGCAGCAATAGAATGTGGGTGTGGGCAGCATTCTTGTATCCCATTGGTCAGAAAGAAACAAGAAAGAATGGTGGTGTGGCCAGAATCTTGTGAAGCAAGGAGAATGGGTGAGTGTCAACAGGCCATCCTGGGGCAATTTGAGCTGACAGGATGTTCCCAGGACCTAAGAATGAGCCCCAGGAGTTAACAAAATAAAAACAGATTCACATGCAGATGGCAGTATGCTAATAAATATATATCTTTATGGAGTGCCAGAGATGTCTATACATTATTCAGTTATATAGACTATATGCCTACCAATTCCTCAGTATTCATTATGTGTCCATGTAATTAATGTTATTGTTTAAATCCTTAAATTATTAATGAAAGCACTCAGTGTCCTGAAATTATTGTGTTCCTGTAAGTAATAATATTCTTTTAATGCTTCATAAATATTAAATAAAATCAACTAACCTTCTTAAATGATGCTGTTTAATTTTATAGGATCATCATGCACAATGAACTCATTCAACTGTGACACTGGCAAAATTCCAGTGTTATTCCATTGGTTGGGAACCAGTTTCTTAGTATCTCTTGCCACTGGTTGCTGTCAGGACGGGGACTCGAAATGAGGGCCTATGTTGCCATATGGGCCTATGGCTTCCCTGATAGTCTGTCAGCCTTCAGCAATGCAAGGTGAAGTACCATTTGCAACAGTGTCGTTCAGAACCAGAAGGGTCACTGTGCAAAGGAATAAAACATAAAAGGCCACATTTTTTCTGTGCATTGTCTTCCCTGCAAAACCTAGGGTTCTAGGATCACAGGAGCACCTGCGTGTCCAGGGGCTTCACCCCATCCTAGGGTGATCGAAGCTGAGGCAGACTTGCGAAGACCTGAGTTCAAGTCCTTTGCTGAGAAAAAAATTAGCTCCCTGACTTGCAATTCACACAGTTTATTCTTACAGGCTTTGGATTTGAAATCAGGATCTGGGTAAATCTGCAGCAATGTGGATAAAAGGGAAGATCACCTTACATGAAGATAAAAAGTCAGGCCTGTTCACGAGTCCTGAATTCAAGACCCAGCCCTGAAATACATACTATTTATATATATATTGTAAACATAGGATTTATACTTACTTATGGATGTTCAGTCCATACATGTTTGGTGTGGTTGTTCCTTGTATCTTTTGTTTTATTCGTTTATTTACCATTGATTTTACTATGATGAAACCCATTGTGTTTATTACATTGATGACAACCTATCACAGAACATCTAGATTTGTAGAAATGTTCTCCATCATGCCTGACCCCCAGGATTCTCAGAGAAAAGGGAAAAAAGTTTCAAACTCTCCTTCTTACTCCATGATCCACTTGTTGGTAGTGCTGGGATCTGACCTCAGTGCAGAGCAAAACCAATTGACCCATCAGTCAAGGTGATCATATGAACCAGTGAGCAACTAAGTTGTGTGGCCAATCCCAGAATCTGACATAGATCCCCAGGATGGTCCACTATAGTCATAAATTCATAATTTAAACATAGGATCTATAATGACAAATATGTGTGAACAGCATCTTGTGTTCAGTGCAATTATTCTCCTTATTTTGTCTCTATTTCATGGAGGTATTGTGTATTTTAATAAGTTTGGTGACAGGTATAACTGTGCTGACATGGATAACAACTTGTTTCCATGGTTATAGGGTTGTCTATGCATTCTCCATCGTATTAGAGACCCAGGACTTTTACAGGAGAGGATAAAAGGCACAACGACTGGCTTCTGACATCAGGATGAATCTTTTGTCAGTGCTGGGATTTGAGCTCAGGTCTGGGTAACTCTAACTCTGTTGCACTGTGGGGGAAGGGGAAGCTCACCATTTTTGAAGACTAGAATGTCAGGCCTGATGCAGGGCATGATTTGAAGCCCCAGCACTGGGCAAAATAGCAAGTCCACCTTTTTTAAATATAGGATTTCTCTTTAACTACAGATGTGGTATGCATCTTGCATTCAGTATACTTATTCTTTCTATTTTGTGTCTTATTCATGGATGTATTGTGTATTTTATTGCATATGGTGACAGAAATAACTGTGCTGACATGGATGACAACCTATTCCCTTGGCTAAGAGTTGCCTATATAGCATTCTCCATCCTCAATGAGACCCAGGACATTCACAGGACAGGAAAACATGTGCCACCATAAGCTTCTGACATCAGAATGAATCTTTTGGTAGTGCAGGAATTTGAACTCAAAGCCTAGCAGGCCCAATTGGTGAATGGGTCATAGTGAGCACACCAGGCTGTGAGCCACTAAGGAACTAGGCCATTCCTGGGACCTGAGATGGAGCCCTGGTGGGGGCCAATATAGTCATAAATTCATAATTAAATAGAGGATCTATATTTCCAAACATGGGTGGGCGGCATCTTGCCTTTGTTGTAGTCTTTCTCTTTGTTTTGTGTCTTGTTCATTGATGTATTGTGTATTTCCTTGAGTATAATATGACAGATATAACTGTGGTGAACTGGATGACAACCTATTCCCATGAGTATAGAGTTGCGTATACATTCTCCTTCCTAGCTGAGACCCAGAACTTTCACAGTACAGGAAAACAGGTGCAATGACTGGCTTCTCACATCAGGGTGAATTTTTGTCAGTGCTATGATTCAAACTTGGGGCCTAGGAGGCCCAACTGCCCAATGGGTCCACATGATTACACTCGACTGTGAGCCACTAAGGAGCTGAGCCATTCCCAGGAACTGAGATCGAGCCCCAGGAAGGCCAAAATAGTCCTCAATTATCATTGAAACCTGGGATGTATATTCACATCCGTGTGTGGACTGCATCGTGCATTGAGTGTAGTTATTCTCTTTATTTTGTATGCTGTTCATGGGTGTATTATGTATTTTCTTATTTATATGATGACAGGTATAATTGGGCTGACATGGATAAGTTATTCTCATGACTACAGGGTGGCCCATGCATTCTTCACCCTTGCTGAGATCCAGAACTTGCACAGGAAAGAAAACAGGTGCAACGATTGACTTCTGACATCAAGATGAATCTTTTGGCAGGGCGGGGAATCTGAACTCGGGGCCTAGCAGGACCAAGTGGTGAATGGGTCCACATGAGCACACCAGTGAGCACACCAGCCTTTGAGCCACGAAGGAGGTAAGCCATTCCAAGGACCTACGAATGAGCCCCCGCCCACAAGGGGAGAGCGGGGAGCACAACAGTCATTCATTCATATAAGGTGAAGGTAGTATGCAAATAAGTACACATTTGTATAGAATAGGAGAGTGGTAACCTGTGGTGGAATCCAATCTATGTGACTACCGATTCTTGCATCTTTCCTGATGCCTCCATTTCATGACTGTGATGATTATTGTCATGCTTCATCAACTGTTCTATACAAATAATCGATACTCCATGAGTCTTGCCTATCATTTCCTACTTACATCATGCACAAATTACTCATTCACGGATGAGATCGATCACATTCCATGACTCATCCCAGGTTCACAAACGAGTATCTCAGGATCTCCCGCAGTTCCCTCCTCATAGCGGGGCTGAATTCAAACCTCAGGCCTGGAAAAGATCCTCCTTATGTACTTTATTTTTTGGTCCACTCGTGGGCCTGAACTCTGGGCCTGGGCGCTGTCCCTCAGCTCTGCACATCAAGGCTAGTGCTCTACCACTTGAGACACAGCGCCATTGCTGGCTTTTTTTCTGCTTATGTGGTGCTGAGGAATCGGGCCCAGGGCCTCATGCATGCAAGGCAAGAGCTCTACCATTGTGCCACCTTCCCAGCCCTCCTTATATATATTTTCAAAGTGATTTATACTTCCGTACAGATGTTCAGTCCATATTGTATTTGGTGTGGTTATTTATTTTATTTCTTGTTTCATTCATTTATTTATAATTTATTTTATTGACTCTGATGACACCTATACCATTTATTACATTGTTCACATCCTATCACAAAACATCCAGATGTTAGATGTCTTCTCCATCATGCCTGGCAGTCGCAGGATCTGAACTTAGTGCCTAGGAGGCCCAACTCATGATTGAGTGAGTTTGAGCATGGTAGCCTCTAGCCAATGAAGATGTCAGGTGGTTCCCAGGCTCTGAAATCGACCCACAGGTTTGGCCAAAAAGCGATACATGGATAGGCAGACAGAGGTATACAAATAAATATATATTGGTAAAGAGTTCCATGGCCGTCTATCTATGATAGAAGGACACCTACTATGTTCCTACCAACTCTTAGGTATTTATTATACGACCATTGAAGGAATATTATTCTTTTCACACATAATAAACTACTAATGAAGATCAATCAGCACTCTAGGATTATTGCATACAATATTAGAGTAGGCCCATGCATAAACTACTCTTTAAATCGGTATTCCTATGCATAGAAATGAGTCTCTTGTGACCTCCTGTTATTGGTGTCAGGACTAGGATTTGAACACAGAGCCTATGTTGACAGGTTGGCCTATGGCTTCACTGATGGCCCACAAGCCACCAGCAATGGCAGGTCAGGTCCACCTTGCAGCTTTGTCATTCAGACCCAGGATGGTCACAGTGCAAAGAAAAAAAAATAATAAAACCCAAGCTCTCTGCAGCTCACCATTTTGGTGCTTTCCAACTTTGTTTTCTTCCTGAAAGGCCTCTGGCCCAAGGATCTCATGATCGGCTATGGGTCCAATGAGTGCACCCCAGCCAAGTGAGATCGAAGCTGAAGCAGAGTTTCCATGACCTGAGTTCAAGTCCCATGCTTGGCCAAAAAAATAGAAAACAAGAACATATAAAAAATTAACTATTTAACTATATTTTAAAAAATGAAGCTCCTTGGTTTGGAATTTTTGCCAGTTTTCTTTCCTAGCCTGGGATTTGAACTCAGGGTCTTGGTAAATCTGTAGCAATGTGAGCAAAGAGTTGCCATTCCTTGAGTTCAAACCCCGTGCCAACCAAAAATGAAAAACTAAGTCTCTGACTTCGGCAGGGGGAGGTAGTTGTGGAGATGGGAGGGAAGGGATGGTAGGGGGAAAACACAATAGGAGTAAACAATGCTCAATAGGAAATGTACTCATTACCTTGCTCCTGGAACTGTAACCCCTCTGTAGAACATTTTTACAATAAAAAGCAACAAAAAAAGACACAATGTAGTTTTCAGAAGAGCACTTTGCAGGTAAGGGAAGGATGTTTGAATAGCTGTACAAAATTCTACACTGCTTTTTTTAAGTTCACTATGGAACTGAATAAACATAACTGCTTCCATTAAAAAAATTAAGTCACTGTCGTGGAACTGGAGCCAGTATTTCTGCCATTGCTAGTTTTTGAGCTCACAGTCCAGGTACCTCTTTTGCATCATGGGAGAATGCGTAGCTCACTGTCCTTGAGGGAAAGAAATTCAGGATAGAGTTCTAGAGCTCCCAGGACCCGAATGAAAGCCCTGCAAAGGAAGAAATATTTCTATACATGTTTAATACATAATATATACTTATATATGCATGTTAATTTCATATTATGATTTTTATTATTGATTTTGTATTTTGTTTTTCTTTGATTAATTTTTGATATTGTATTTAGTATTATTATACACATAATATTATATTTTGCACAGCTATTATAAAATTATACACAATAATTTAGGGCATTGACTCATTTTAATTAACATTTTATTAAGTGTTGAAACATGATACATAATTAAGTGCAGCATTTGTCACAGTCTTCACATGTTTACAGTCTCTCCCAAGTATGAGCTTTGAGTTCAAGCCCCAAGACTGGCAAAAAAATTGAGCCTGGTGAGACATATTATACTGGAATTCAGAGGAGGGACCAGGTTATAGGTAAGACAGAGGGTAGAGGGCAGGTGCTCGTGGCTCACAACTGTAATCTACTCAGGAGTATGAGATCTGAAGATCCCAATTGCAAGCAGGAAAGTCAATATGAGAATTTTTTTCCAATTAAACACCCAAAAAGTTACAAGTTAAGCTGTGGTTCAAGTAGTACACTGCTAGCCTGGAGGATAGGATAGCATCCAGGCCCTGAATTCAAACCCCTGGACAGGCATACACACACACACACACACACACACACACACACACACACACACACACACACACACACCCCAATATAGAGCATTTACCAGTCGGCCTGCGCAAGTTCCATCTCTAGCAACTCAATATTAAAAAAAAAAAAGATGGAGAAGGGAAGAAATGACTTGCTCCAGGAAGTGATATACCCAGTGACAAAATTCCACAGTAGTTCTAATATGTTGGTACAAGACAGACAGCCTCAAGCAGAAGGTATAGTATGGGCAAAGGTCCTGAGGTGTGCGGTAGAGCACGTGGTGTGCGTGGTATGAAGGTTCTATGGCTTCAGAAAAGTCTGGCAGGAAATTCAAGGCTGGGTCAAAGTTGACTTGAGTCACAGGGCAGAGGGTGAGGTCCCAGAATGGCGCCCAGGGGGAAGATTAGCTTGGCTTTTCGCCAGGGACCCAAAGCCATTTCCTGTGGCTGGAAACCTGTTTTCACAGCTCCTGATCTTCAGGCCTTCTTTGCTTGGAGGAGTCAGGGCAAACGCAGGGAAGAACTCTTATTTTAGAAAAGCTTCTAGCACAATGTCATCAGTGGCTCAACCTATGTAAATCCTAACTACTCAGGAGACTGAGATAGAGATCCAGGGTCAAGCCAGCTCAGTAGAGGAAAGTTAATGAGACTCTTCTTGCTGATTAACTACCAAAATCCAGGAATGGAGCGAAGGAAAAAGTTTAGAGACCAGAGCCCAGACCCTGAGTTCAAGCCCCAATACTAGCATAGGAAAATTAAAGAAAAGATTTCAGGAGCTCCTAGTACACTGTGGTGTAAGGCCAGATCATCCAGGCACATGTGGCTCATGCCTGTCCTTCTAGCTCCTTAGGAGGCAGAGATGTGAGGATCACATTTCAAGGCCAACCGAGGCAGGAAAGTCTTGGAGACTTTGATTTCCAAGGACCCTATGGAACACCGGAAGTTTCTCTGTGGCTCACGTGGTAAGATGAAGAGCTGGGGGACAGCGCCCAGGCCCAGAGTTCAAGCCCCATGACCAATACCTGGCCTGCTTGCACCTTACACTGTAGCTCTAGGCAGAGTACTTTCGAGTGGGCCTCTGAGGGTCTCCTAATGTCTAGGTGTCCTACAATTCTTGGTAGTAGCCTTTTGGGGGGCCATTACCTACACAACAGGCCACAGTACCAGAGAAGTATCGAGCCTTGGGGCATGAAGATCATCAGAATGGCATCTGTCATGGGTGCAATGTGGATAGGAGTAGTAAATCACTGTGTCAGACCACGGTTTGGAGCCAGGAGGGGCAGGAGCATAAGATGTTACAACAGATAATGCCCAGTTACACAAGTATCACAAGAGAGCAAATTTGACAGTCAGACCTTGGGCAGGTGTTGAGTTGGGCTCATGAAAGTTTTGTAGGCTCAGGAATCCACAGCCAACTGGCTGCTGCTTGTAGCAGTAGCTATCCCAGGAGTCTGAGGGCTCGGTGCCCTGCTTTCCTCTCCAGTGCTTGGGGAAAGGGGATAGATGAAGGTCGGCAATCATGAGCCGACTACCAAGGAGCAGCCTTAGTGTATCTCCCTTGATCCAGTAGCCCCATGTTGAGATCAAGGTGCAGATACCATGGAACTTACTGCCATGGCCCAAACCTCTCAGCCCAAGAAGGACTTAGGGAGAAACAACATGATCTGGCTTGAGAGTTTACTGTGACTATGACTCAGGACTGCTCCACAGTTTTAGCTCAGCTCATCCAGGTCAAAACTATTGCCCCAGAACATTGAGGTACTGGCTATTCCAGTCTCTAATCCCCCAGTTCACTGGCCCTTGAATCTAAAGTATATGCCTCTGTATTCTGGGCATCCGGAAATGTCTAGAAGGACCTGAGAGGCCCAGCTGGGGCCAGAAGATAGATTTGCCTACGATAAGGTATATTGACATTTCCTAGACATCAAACAATACATCCAAGCCACCTTGGCCTCACCTCTCATGTAGCCCCAGATTATCCTTGTTTGGGGAGCCTTCAGTTAGCTATCAAGGTCGAGTTGGCAAGATCCACTGGCAACCACCCTTCTCCCACACCGCTACCAGCCTGCTGGGAGTTGAACATGCAGCCAGGGGTCCAGCTGAGAAAAGGACAGGACACAGCATGACTGACCCTGACCCCCCAGAGGCAGGAAAGAACATATACCAGCCGGCCCTGAGGACTCAGAATCCCCTGGATGAGGACAAAGATATGGACAGCCAGACTTGGGTCCCAAGGAAAAGCTGGAAAATGCAGGTCTCTGGCAATTTAGGACTCATTGTAGACCATGATAGGGGACTAAAAACAAGGCTGTTATTAAGGAAGGCCACCATCCAAGGTCAGGAAGAGGCAGACAAGCACCCAGGAAGTGGGCAGAGAATGATGAGGGAAAAATACACACATACACACACACACACATACATGGGTAGCCCAAGGCCTCAGCAGTCCCTGAGCAACTGAACATCACAACCTCCGAGAAGATGGCACTACCATCCTCAGACTGAATGTTGACAAACTCTGAGCCTCTCACAAATCTGGAATGGCTCATAAAACAACATGGCATTTCCTACTGTACACACCGCTATGAAGAAAACTCAGCCACATTATTTTTGGTCGTCTGTCATGGGGTTTGAACTTTGGGCCTGCGTGCCATCCCTCAGCTCTACACCTGAAGTTGTCCACTCTACCACTGGAGCCATAGGACCACTTCCTGTTTTCTGGTGCTTCACTTGAGTTAAAGTCTCACAGACTTTCCTACCCAAGCTGGCTTTGAACCGTGATCCTCAGATCTCAGCCTCCTGAGTATCTAGGATGACAGTTGTGAGACTCTGGCAGTGCCTGGTTTCAGCCACGTTCTTACAACCAGGGGAAATCCAACTTGTCAGGCCATAAAGCACATGCAACCCTTCACTTTCAGACTTTGACACCAGTACGCAAAGCCATTCTTCCTTGGTTTGAGAGAATATAATCGACACTACCCTCCAACCCTGCTCTCATTTGCCCACTACCTGCCTACGATAGGCCACAACTTCTGGAGTTCTTGGTAAGACAACTCCCAGCCTGCTATAACTTCACACTCGGGCAAACTTGGGGAGTTCGTAGAAATGGCTGTACACTGAGGCCAGAACCTGGTGTCCCAACCACAGCAACCCCACTCCTTCACCATCTCTGGTAAGCAAGGGGTGTGTTTCTTACTTGTTTTTTTTTTTTTTTTTTTTTTTTTGGATGAGGGGATTGAACTTAGTGCTTGGGTAGTGTCCCTGATGATGAATTTTGCTGAAGGCCAGTGCTCTTCCACTTGAGCCATGGTACCACTTCCTGTTGGAGACTGGAGATGAGACTCTCATTGGACTTTACTTCTTGTGCTGGGAAACAAGACCCTCTGGATCTCAGCCTCCCATGTAGCCAGGATGACAGGCGTGAGCCATCAGCGCATGGCTTATGGTGTCTCATTCTTTACAATTTCCAACTAGTCCTTCTCTAGACACTACCACCTAGACCCTCCTCTACGTCCCTCAGAGACAGCAAAGGGAGGCTCAGAATCTGGGGAGGGCCATGGGCATTAAAGGGCCCCCTTCACATCACTACCCATTTCTAAGCTCCCATCCACATCCTCTGGGTGGCCTGGTTGTCTGGATCCACTATGACTTCTTAGGCCTGCCCTTTATCCCCCCGCCTCACCAACCGATACCTGAGAATTTCTGGGGCCAGCTGCTCCATGTCACATTGGAAGACATTGGGAGGGTTGCTGATAATGGGGATCAGGGGTGCCCAGGGCAGAAAGAGTGTCCAGATCCCCTCTGTCAAAGAAGGAGACACAAAGCATGGATGGATCTACTAAGTGCTACAGGGCACACCATCCACCTCTCACCCAGGTCCCTTGGAGGGAAGTTTTATGTTGACAGTTCTGGGGCTTGAACTCAGGGTACAGGCGCTGTCCCTGAGCTTCTTTTGCTTGATGTGAGCACTCTTCCACCTGATCCACAGTACCACTTCTGGCTTTTTCTGTGTATGTGGCACCTAGGAATCGAATCCAGGGTTTCCTGTGTGCTAGGTGAGCCCACTACTGCTAATACAAATTCCCAACATTGGATAGCTCTTCTTCTATGACCCCTTGGGCCTGTCTCGGGACAGTCTTACACATCTTTACGGAGTATCTAACCAGCAGCCTTGGCTGGAAAAGAACACGATCTGCTATGTTGTCCTTTATCTATGGCATCTTTTCTCTCTGTGCTTCCTGTTACATCCTCCTTGTTAAGCAAGACCCCCTTTCAAGTGCTGCCTCTAAGAAGCCCACTCCAATCACCCTGGCAGAGGGGGATCTTCTCCGCTCTGTAGGCTGCTGTCCTTGTCATGGTCTGCCTCCAGCTAGTGTGGCTGAGAGCCCACGAAGGCGAAGGCCTGGCTTTCACCACCCAATTTCTGAAGGCTCTGATACACTACCGCAGGAACCAGTGTGGTATCAAACTCTGTGAGAGGGCACTTGAGGCCCAGGGAGCCTGTGGGCAACAAATGGGGCCATATCTTGTGTGCGTTTGAACTGAGGATCTAGGAGCGGTCTCTCTCTGAGTTTTCATGATCAAGGCTGCTACTCTACCACTTGAGCCACAGCTTCACGTCTGGATTTTTGGTGGTTCCATGCAGAGAAGATTTTTATCGGCTTTCCAGCTTATAGCTGGTTTCGAACTGTGATCCTCAGATCTCTGCCTACCAAGGAGCCAGGATGTCAAGTGTGAGCCTGAGCCAGACTGGCTCCAGAAGTTTTCCTTTGAGCTTATGTTTATCTCGTGTCAGCTAGCAAGCCCTAATTAAAATAGTCATTTATAGGGGATCAAGTTACTCTCCTAGTTCAGTTAACCCAAGGAGATAAAGTATCTTTGGAAAAGGCTAGTCACTGTTGGTCTAGGTGAGAGAGAGAGAGAGAGAGAGAGAGAGAGAGAGAGAGAGAGAGAGAGAGAGAGAGAGAGTGTATGAATTTCAGGGATACCTACCCCCATCACTCTGGAGCTTCTTTCACCCAGTGGTGAGTACATCCAGGATCCCCACCCCAAGAAAGGCAGATAGGGGAGGGTACTTAAGGTCACATCAAGTGGAATGATCTGAATTCTATCCTGTAACTGAAGACAGGAGAGATAATAGAGAGAAGGAGATGTTTAGAGGAACATCAAGGGAAGCCCTTTACCGTTGGATACAAGTACCTGAGAGAAGAATGTATCCATCCTTTTTGGTAGTAAGATAACAAGTGCCCATTATTCATTCATTTTATTTTTTGTAAGTCCCAGGTCTTGGATTCAGGGACTCATTGTCATCCCTGAGCTTCTTTTACTTAAGGCTGAGGCTCTATCACTTGAGCCACAGCACAACTGGCTTTTTTCAGGGGGGGAAGAAGGTAGTTTATGGGAGATGAGAATCTCACAGACTCTCCTGCCTAGGCTGGCTCTGAGTCATGACCATCAGAACTCAGCCTCCCGAATAGCCAGGATGACAGGCGAGAGCCACTGTCACCTTACCACCACGATCCCCTAGGGCCAGTGCTGGGCTACCTGAAATGCATCCTCCTTTTTGTGAGTGGGAAGCAGACCTGGGTGGGTTTGATACTTCATCAGCCTACCTACCTTTGAGCATTGTTCTGTCTCAGTCTGATGCCGGCTTCCTCCTTATCCACAGCAATGACTTTGCGCTGTCACAGAACAAATGTCCCCCAGGAGGTGTTGGATCTAGGGTCTTTCCTCTGCACACTGCTCCCTCTCCCTGAAACGACACACTGCACCAACGTGAAGGAGACATAGAGTGAATTCTGTTTCTTATAATCAGGGTCTAGCCAGATAGGTGGCAGTGAGGATCAGAGGCTCGGGATAGTGCTGTGCAGTTGGACAATGCGATGCCTCCTCATCCACTTTCCTTTAACTGTCTTAGCAGAGGGTAGTGGGGAAGGACTCACCAGACAGACTGACAATGAGTAACCATCACGGTCTACCCCGGGCACAGAGGGGTTTACCAAAAGGATCTAGTTCCACAGTCCAGGCGAGAATGATCCTGACACACAGACTACCTCCAGAATGAGAGGGTCACCTTGGGTCCCAGCCACATGGAGACACTGAGCCATCTCCTCCAGCACACATTCAAAAAGTTACTGAGACAGAGACAGAGAGACACAGAGAGAGAGAGAGAGACAGAGACAGAGAGACAGACACAGACAGTCAGACATACATACAGACAGACACACACACACACACACACACAGGATAGCCCAAGGATTCAGCAGTCCCTGAGAACAGAAACGTGAACTCCCTCAATTAGGATCAGATTCCACCCCCTAGAAGGTGGCAGTACTGACATCAGACTCACTGTAGACAAAACATTGAGACTCACACATATCTGGAATGTCTCATAAACCAGCATGGTATTTCCTATCATACACACTGCTATGTGGAAAACGTAGTCACTTCTTTTTGTTGTTGGTCAAAGGGTTTGAACTCTGGGCCAAGTTGCTGTCCCTCAGCAATTCATCTGAATGTGAGCACTCTCCCACTTGAGCCAAAGCAACACTTCCTGTTCTCTAGTGGTCTATCATCATGTCTCACAGACTATTCTGCCCATGCTGACTTGTAACCACGGTCCTCAAATCTCAGCCTTCTGAGTAGCTAGAATGAGAGTTGTGAGCCACTGGTGGCTTCCGGCTTCAGCCACATTCATATACACAGAGGAAACCCATCTCGTCAGGCCACAAACATTTTGCAACCCTTCACTTCAGATATTGATACCCAGCATCCAAATCTATCTTTCAATGGAGGATATAAAGACAAAACAATCTCACACGTGCACCCCTTCGCCCACTCTCTGCCTGTTAAAGGACACGTCCTCTTGAAGCTGTGGCTTCAAACTGGGACAAACTTGAGGAGTTCTTACATTTGTCTGTACAGTGAGGCCAGCAATTGGTCTCCCAAACACAGCAACCTCCCCACACCCCGACACCACCACCATTATTTGAAGGCAAAGATGTCTTACTCTCTTTCTTTTTTATGTTGTGAGGCTTAAACTCTGGGCCTGGGTGCTGTCCCTGAGGACTTCATCTTAAGGCAAGCACTCATTTCTTGAGCCACAGCACGGCTTCTGGTTTTCTGGCAATTCCTTTTATGTAAGAGTCTCAGGGTCTTTCCTAACCAGGCTGGCTTTGACCCTTGATCCTCAGATCTCACCTCCTTAGTACCTAGGATAACAGCCATGAGCTGATGGCACCCAGTCAAAGAAACTTTTCCATTCCTGTCATCCTCTCCCCTCAGGAGACTGAAATCTGAGGACTGCAGTTGGATGCCACTTAGCAGCAAAGCCCGTGAGAACACTTTATTTCCAATTAAACACCCAAAAAAGCTGGAAGTGGAGCTGTGATTCAAATGGTAGTGTGCTATCATGGAGCATAAAAGGTAAGATCCATGCCCTAGTTTCAAGCTTTTGCTAGCATAGGCCCAACCAAGAAAGGAAAACAGGTGGGCATATGGGAGCTCAAAGTTAACACATAATACTCAGGACTCCCAGAACAGACCCCATCCAGCTCTGATTCTCTAGATTCTATGTCCTACATCATGGCAGACTTAGATGGGACTGACCATGCACAAAATTGGGACATTCAAGTACAATCTCATACTGAAGATCCCCTGACCTTATCAGAGACTCAGGATCTCTCACTGTCCTGCCTCAGCACTGGGCAGTGAGGTAAGGTCTAGTTATCCAATCACATGATATGGGAACTAAACGGTTTCCTGGTCAAGGGATGGTAACTGGGGAGATATAGGTCCCTCTTGGGGAGGTGCAAAGGGCTGCTCTATCCCAGAAATGTTCCTATGTTGTGAGTATTATCAAAGAAACAACCCTGCTCAGAGCCCAGTTCCTCTGGTTTTGCACCCAGCCTCTACCCAGATCTGCCACACCTTCAGCCTGCTCTCTCTGAATCCCAGATCTGCCATCTACAATAAAGACTGAGCCAGACAAGAGACCCACTTCCTGCCCTCATTCCCAGGCTGTCCTGTGGCAGTGGCATGCTTACCTCAGTCTTTGGTGGAGGAAAGAACACCGGGGGTGGTATCGTCAGATTGAGCCCTGGAAATTCCTAGTCCCTAAGGATGTACTGCCCAGGCATCCTGCAGTGAACAGCAGCCAGGTTGTCAATGATGAAACCAAGGTGCCAAGACTTTTAATAGCAGTGTGGCTGGATCAAAGGCTGGTAGTCTATGTTGCCAGGTGAGGTCATGTCTCCAATGTCCTGACACACGTGACCTAGGATCATTCTTCCTCTTCAAATTCCTACTTATCCTTTGACCACCCCCCCTTGAAACTCTCTCACTCCAATACCTTCCTAGCCCTTGGAAACTTTCTTCTTATCCGACTAGAAAATAAACTTGATGTGGCTGGTGATAATTGAAACTTGGTGACCCATCCTGTGCCCTAGGTTCAACTCGAGGCTGGTTCCCTCTATAGTCGGTGACCACACAGCTCCTGAATGGCATGACGTTGCTGAGGGTTCACTGGCTTGGTCCTACATACTGGCTTTTGTCTCAGAAACTGTCCCTACAGAGATTGTGAATTATTGGCTCCCTTGATCCAGGGACTCCAAACCAAGGCGTGCGTGTTCTCCATTCTTCCTTCCTTTCCTTTTTTTCTCCCTCTGTCATTCCCTCCTCTCTCTCTCTCTTTACTTTCTTCATGTCAGTCCTGGGCCTTGTACTCAGATCCTAGGTGCTGTCCCACAGCCTTTTTTCTCAAGGTTACCAGTCTATGTCTTGAGCCACACATCCACTTCTGGTGTTTTGTTTTTGGTAGTTAATTGAAGACAAGAGTCTTACAGGCTTTCCTGCCTGGGCCAAAAGCCTCAATCCTCTGATCTCAGCCTCCTAAATAGCTACGATGACAGGCTTGAAGCACTGGCACCCACATCAATCCAAGGTTTCTACATGGGCTGTGGAACCAGTCCTGGAACTTTTCATTGTCTATGACCCCCCAGAGCCTGGTGCACACTGTAATGGTTTGTTGGATACATAAATGAACATCTGTCTATGACAATACTACAGAAAATTCCCATCTGATTCAGGTAAGAATACTCTGTGGGGGATGGGAAATGAAGCTTTATGAAGCTCTCCCACAGTTCTCCTTCCTCTGTCTTACCCCCTCCTGGTGCCACCACACTTAACTGTTTTGGCTCTGAGGGTGTGAGCCACTATGTACTTGCTACATTCCAGGGCCTCTGGGATGCCTATCTTCTCAAAGATCTCTATCCAGCAGCTGACCAGCTCTGTGGCACTCAATTCCCCATGTACATGTGAATGAGGCTGCTGTCAGCTGAAGGCCTGGCTCAAGGGGCCTCCTGTCCTCCCCCTGGGGCCAACCAGGATCATCCATCACATCTGTCCCCTAGGTTTCATGTTGCAGAGGAAGGATCCTTGAGGCAGCCTGGGTTCTCTAAATCTCCCAGAGTCCAGTACAGGTGCTGGGAATCATCTCTGCTCATAACTGGCAGGCTGGGGATGGAGAGGTCACAATCTCTGCTCCCCACAATGTCCTCAAGTGGGGTGGTCACCATAGGTAGATTCAACAGCTGCCAAAGAAAGGCAGTTAAGGCACAACCTTCAAAGCAGGAGACAATCTGGCTTGGGAACTCTGCCTGTGCCACTTTGAACATCATTGTTTGCCGGCTGAAATCATCCATCTAATTTGATCCATAATCCCAGGCATTAGTGGAAATTGCCAGCTTATATTTAAAAATCCTGGAAAATGTGGTATTTAATTTGTCCCAATCAAACTTAAAGGGTTCCAAAGTCAGTGGTCCCCTTTTCCTTCTAGACAGTGTATAGCAGGTTACAGAACCTGGCATTCAGCGAGCCCTAGCTAACTGCCACCTCCTGATACCTAGCGGGCTCCAGTAGGGGGAATGGATTTGCCTACCACTGCCCAGCTGGAAACAGCCCAGGTGGGACATAGATTAGATTCTGCAGGACTTCAGGGAGGATTGACACTGGGCACTGGCCCACGAGGGTATCATCACCACCAGTGGGTGCCCACAGTCCGGTGCACGGATGCCCACAGAGACCGTTAATGCCCTAGATATGGTTCCACTCTCATCCACTGTCATGGTGAACCATCTGCCATGTCACATTGTCCGCCAATCTCCAAAACCTCATAGCTACACAGCCCCTGCCCTATCCTTTCCCTCATCTTCTTCCCTAATTATGTTGGGCAAACACATTCCAAACCCTTGAATTACCTCCAACTAAACACACAAGAGCAGAGTGTCTGGCTGGAAGAGTGTGGCTGTGATCTCATTCGCCTCACCAAACTTCTGTCTGGGGATATAAAGACAGGGGTCCACTCCAGTCCAGGGTTCACACCGTTCTTCTAGGGGAGGCCCACTCAGGCCCAGCAGCTACTGTGGGCGACAGAATAGGGGGAAGAGAGAGGTGGAAAGGGGAGGAAAGTAATTTCTACTGAAATCTTTCATAAAGGAGCCATGAAACTGTGAAGGAGAAAACAAAATTTGTGACTGGGCTTGTACTCGGCATTGATGAAGAAAGAACAACAACAAATACAGACACGGAGAGAGAAATAAAATGCTTTTGCTGTTTTTAGACATGGTGACTTAAATATATTTTCATTGTTCTCATCTCTCTGCTCTCCCAACACAGACACAGACACAGACACACACACACAGACACACAGACACACAGACACACACACACACACACACACACACACACACACACACACAAACACACACCCCTCCAGAATGGTGACAGATGACTCTTCCATGCAGCACCTGCAATTTGCCAACTGATCACTCACCTGAGGACAGTCAGGCTGAACCAGAGAAAGATTCTCTCTCTCTCTCTTTCTCTCTCTCTCTCTCTCTCTCTCTCTCTCCCTCTCTCTCTCTCTCACACACACACACACACAAACACACACACACACATACACACAAACACATACACACAGACTCAGAGTAGTACCTCTCCTAAGTTTGTTGATTCCTCATCTGGGACAAGGTATTAGCTGGAGCACGTGGGTTCCCATTCTCCGTTCCTTTGTCAGAACCAAGGGCTCCAACACAAGGAGAGTACCACTCTAATGACACACCATAACCCCGCCTCTCCCCTTCTCCAGGGCCAGACCCTTCCCCTTGGGAACAACCAGCCTTAACTCCCCATTCACTAAAACCCTAAGCCAGGACACTGTGTGAAGGAATCCCAAGACTGGTGACTCCTCAGAGCCAGGACTGAAACAAGCAGTGGGTTATGGGGTCCCAAGGCGAGTGTCTGAACCAGGGAGGGGGCACTGTTGAGGAAATGGATGTGGTCCTAAAGGCTACATACATGGACAGACTCCTACTTCCAGCCTAGATGCTTCTGCACAACTGGGCAGATTCTTGGTGAGGACTAGGAGACCAGATAGACAGGGAGCACCAGCAGACGCTGGCAGAGCTGGGAAATGTGATCACCCTGTGAGTACTGTTGACAGCTGGGGTGGGGGGATAGGCCGGGTATATGTGTGTCTGAGGGTGTGTGTTTCTCCCACATATTCACCTACTATCTGACCCCCAGTGCCCTCACCTCCCTAGTGGGCTTTTCTGGGACCCTCTTCAGATGAAAGGGTGACTGAGCACAGACAAGAAGGGGTCACACAGAAAGGGAGACCTATCTTCTGCATCCAACACCCCCCATTCCCAGAAAAACGGAAAAGACCCAATAAGGAAGGGCCACAGGTGCTGTTCCCCACCTCTGACTAAAGCCACCAGGTTCCCACCAGGGAGAGGATGAGTGCAGATGTGGGACTGTGTGGCTCCCACTGCTCCAGCCAGGGGCTCAGTGGTGAACCCTTCTCACCCATTCCTGCATCTCCATTTCTAGGGATACTGGCCACTAGGGATGGGGGTGAGTTCCCAGAGTCAACACCCACTCCCCCACCCCCCACTCCTGGGGCGCATTTGTGGCAGAGTCAGGACTGGCCTACCTGGTGCTGGGAGGCTTGGTTGGGACACAAGAGTGGAGGCGGGATTTGCAGGGGGGGGAGTGGGAGTGGTAGGGGGAGGTCTCAAGGTGCTGACCTGTGGGTGGCCACTCACTTGTGCTGCTGGGAGAATCTGTAAGCTATGGTTCTGTGTGCAGCGTGCAGTGATAGCAGTGGCATGGTGGATGCTTGGGCCCAGAGCAGAGGACCAGGGACCGGTACCAGGTCAGGGCCTTAAACCCACTGTGGGCACACCACCACTGGATAACTCCAAGAGGCGCCGCAGGTCTGAGCCAGCGGAGATGTAAAGCTGCAGGGAGCGCAGGAGATGGGGCAGGGGCAAGGGCTGGTGGATGGCTGGGCTTAGGATGCCCCTGCTGCAGCTGAGCTCCCAGTGCAGGAGCCTAGGACTCAGGGCATACCTAGCCTCTAAGCCTCCCTGGGGTGGTGTGAGGGATTTGCCTTATGTGCTGGCTTTGTGTGCTCTGTGATCCTGGCCCAGACCCATGCTCCTAAAGCAGCAGAGGCATGGAGGCCACCATCCCTCTTGCATGTGCCTGCTTTTCTCTCTGCTCTCTCTCTGCCCCCCTTCTCTCCTGGGCTGCCCCACCCCTGCTGCGCAAGTGCTCCAGCCCCTGTGTGGCCCTGGCTGCAGCAGATATGTACCCCCTCAGCCACGCCCTGTCCTCCCCTGTGTCACGCCTCCTCCCCCCTCAGGCACGTCCCCATCCCTGGCTTTGTGCTGTCCTGACTCTGCCCTAAGGTTACCAGTCCATGGAAGAAGCAGCCTCACCTCAGGTCAGGGCTTCCCCCCAACCCCAGCAGCTGCCCAGGTGCAGGGGATCGAATCTCCTCTCAGCCCAACCACTGGGGGACTCTTCTCCATCCACCCCACACACCAAGCAGTTGCAGGGTATGCCTCCATGTTTGTGTGTATGTGTGTGTGTGTGTGTGTGTGTGTGTGTGTGTGTGTGTGTGTTGGAGATACCTATAACTACCTCTCAAGGACTCAGAACAATTTTAAAAAATAGCACAAAGAACCCTGTGTAATGGAATCAGCACAATGAGCCTTTTGAAGGACTCAGCACATAGCAACCTTTGGGATACTCATGGTAATCTAATGACTAATAAGATAAGACATGCCATTTTGACATCACTAAACTTACATATCATAGTACTATGACATCATATGTCATAGTGACATTATAGACATATTGTGCCTATTCTGTGATTTCATTCTATATCAAGTGAGCAATATTGGTGGATATCAGAAATCTGTTATGACCTCAAAGCCATTGTGACATGAAAATCCGTTTGTGACATCACAGTGCCATTCTGATAGTAACCTTTTGTGGCATCACAAACTGGTCCTGTCCATTGTGACCTCATCACCAATGTGACATCACAAAGCCATTGTGATATCACATTGCTGGTGTGACATTACAATCACCTTGAGACCTCCCAAACACATTATGACATCTTTAGCACCTTTGAAAAAACATGGCCTTTGTGACATAACAGTCCTTTTGTGTATCCATATCCTCATTGTGAAATGTCAATTGAGATCAGATATGACAAAGAAATATCACAAAGGATTTACAATATAATCATCGGTGGGACATCACATTGTCATTATGACAATATCAGCTCATTGTGACATCACAAATCTGTAATGACATCATACCACTATGACATCACCTTGTCATTGTGATATCATATATACATTGTGAATGCCTATTATGTGATTTCATTATATTTGAAATGTGGCATGTGGGTTCATATCAAAAACACATTTTGACTTCATAACCATTGTGACATCACAATCCCTTTGGGATGTAACATTGAAATTGTGATATCTTTAAGCAACTGTGACAACTCAAACATGTCCTGTCCTCAAAGGTTTTGTGACATGTTGCCACTGTGTTATGTTAGGCCCATTTATAGCTCAATCTATTTTCGACCACATATTATTTCAGGAAAGACATGAAATATTAGAAATATACTTTGACATCATGAGCATAGTGACATCACACTGCTAGATGTAATGACCATTGTGTCATATTGACACATCACAAATCTGTTCTCACTTCATCACATTTGTGCCAACAAATGCTTTGGAATCCTCACAAGCCCATTCTAAATTTACATACTCAGTGTGAGTTAATGACAATTGAGGTCTGGAATGCCATTTTCACATCACAAGTCTACTGCGACATCACAAACAATTTTGAACTCATCACTATTTTGGCATCACCAATTAATTAGAATTTGACATCATATTGCAATTGTGATATTACTATACCATCATGACATAATCACATCATAGAAAATGCATGGCCTTTGGGACATCAAGCTCCTTCTGTGGACTTGTATCATTGTGAAGTTGTAGTAATTGAAATTTGAAATAATATGTGATATTACAAACTAGTTTTGACATCATTAACCCATTTTTATATCATTAACACTTTGACAACCAAAACCTGTTAGGAACTTTAGCACTTTTGACAAAAAACATGGGGTTTGTGTCATCACAGTTCATTTGTGTATGTCATGGTGACTTCATTCTCATGTCCTCACTGCAAAATAATAGCAATTAAGATCTGACATACCATTGTTACATCACAAACCATTTGTGATATCATCACTAGTGTGATATCAATCATTATGACACCATCAGCATATTGTGACATCAACAAGCTACAGTGACCTCATAGCATTATGACATTGCATTGCCATTTTGCTGTCTTAGACACATTGTGAATGTATATCCTGTGATTTCATTCTATTTAAAATGTGGCATGTCAGTTGATATCAGAAACACATTGTGACCTCATATCCATTGCAACATTATAAACCCTGTGTGACATTATAACTGGTATAACATCACATTGTTGTTATGACACCTTTAGTTTATGGTGACATCACAAAATGGCAATGACATTATAACATTTGCCATTATGTCATTGTGATATCATAGGTCACATTATGAATGCCTAATCTGTGATTTCATTGTATTTGAAATGTGGCAGGTGGGTTGATATCAGAAACTCATTGTGATGTCACAACCATTGTCACATCAAATCCATTTGTGACATCTATTTGGCAATGTGACATCACAATGGCAATGTGATGGAACTAAGGCATTGTGATATCAAAATGGTCATGAACACACAATAGGTTTCTGATATCCACTGACATGCCACATTAGAAATAGAATCAATAACATAATAGGCAAACACGTGTCTATGACATCAGAATAACAATGTGATGTTGCAATGCTATGATGTCATTGTAGTTTTACATGTCAAAATGAACTGATGGTGTCATAATGGCAACATGATGTCACAATTATGATGTCAGAAAGGATTTGTTATGTTTCCTTTGTATGTCTGATGTCAGTTGTCATTAGTTCCCCATGAGGTTATGGATACAAAAAAAGTTCTGTGATGTCACAGATGCCATGTGTGTTTTCAAAGGTGGTTATAAGTCATAATAGTTTTGGAATGCACAATGTGATCCATAATGTCGAAATGGAAATGAAATGTCCCATTGGGTTTTTGATGTCACAGTGGTGATGAGGTCACAATGGCTTTGTGATATCACAGTTTGTTTGTAATATCAGAATGATGTATCCAATTTCAATTACTCATAATTCAATATGAGGATACCAGCTGATAGAAGAAGCTTAATAGTGTGAGGTCATACTATGTGAAAACCCAACGGGACAGTGATTTCACAATGACAATGTCATTTCTCAACATCATGTTATAATAATATTTTGATGTCACAATTGGTGATGCCGTACTGATGAGGAGGTTATAACTTAGTCATAACTTGTGTGATATGCTGCCATTAGGATATTTTAGGCTTTTAGTAAGCTTATAATCTGTTTTGAAACTCATAATTCAGGTATGACATATGATATCAGAAATTGACTCTGACATCATGAACATTGTGACATCATGAACATTGTGACATCACATTGATAGACATCAAGACAATGGTGGCACATTATTAACTCACAAATCTGTTAGGACTTCATCATATTTGTGAAACACATGACTTTAGAGACAACACAGTCCCTTTGTGAACTCATATCTTCATTGTGAATTAATGACATTTGAGATCTGGCATGCCATTGTGACATTTCCAACCAATTGTGACAGCACAAACCTGTTATAGTAGAAACACATTGTGATCTAATAGCCATTGTGATAGCACAATCCCTTTGTGACCCCACATTTCCATAGTGATAACACTAACCCACTGTGAAATTCCAATCCTCTCAAACATAATCCAGGTATGAAATGTGATACTCAAATCCAGTGTGACATCTAGATTATGGTGATATCACACTGATAGATGTTATCAGCATTTTGTCCCATTCTGACAACACATACCTGTTAGGACTTCATCACTTTTTTGAAAGTGCATGCCTTTGGAGACATCAGAGTCCCTTTGTGAGCTCATGTACTCATTGTGAGTTAATGACAATTGAGATCACATGTCATTTTGGTATCACCAACCCATTGTGACATCACACAATGAAATTGGACATGTGATTATGATTTCATCATAATCACATTTGATTTCATCACCAATGTGTCATCACAAAACCATTGTGAGCTTTCATTGCTATTTGACATCACTATCACATTATGACATCGCAAACCTATTAGGACCTCTTAGCACCTTTGAAAATACACATGTCCTTTGTGACAACTCAGTCCCTTTGTGGAACTATACACTCATTATGAACTGACAATTGATATCAGATATGCCAATTTAACATCATGAACCCTTTTTGACATCACCAGAGTGACATACCATTGTCATTATGACAGCATCAACTACTTTTGACATTACAAAACTACAATGACAATATAGCATTATGAGATCACATTGTCATTGTGATGTTATAAAAAAAATTGTGAATGCCTGTTTTTAATATTTTTTTTGTCACTCGTGAGGCATGAACTCTGGGCTTGGGTGCTGTCCTTGCTCTTCAGCAGTAGGCGAGCGCTCTATTGCTTGAGCCACAGAGCCACTTCCGGTTTTCTAATGGTTTTTATTGGGAACAAGATTCTCATAGACTTTCCAGCCTGAGCTGGCTTTGAACCGCGATCCTCAGATCTCAGCCTCTGGAGTAGCCAGGATTACAGGCGTGAGCCACCGGCGCCCAGCTTTTTCATTCTATTTCAAATTTGACATGTGTGTTAATATCAGAAACGTAATGTGACCTCATAACCATTGTAACATCATAAATCAGCAGTGACATCAAATTGTCATTATGACACTATCAGCTCATTGTGACATAACCAAACGACAGTGGCATCATAGCATTATAAATCACAGTGACATTGTTACATCATAGACTTAACAGTGTGAAGTCCTATTCTGTGAATTCATTCTATTTCAGAAACCCATTTTGACCATATAACCATTGTGATATCACAATCCTTTGTGACATCACATTGCCATTGTGATATCATTAACCTGCTGTGCCATCACAAACCAGTCCTGTCCTTATTAGTTGTGTGACATACTGCCATTGCCATACATTAGGCCCTTTGTGAGCTCATAATCTGTTATCAATCTCATATTTCTGGTATGACATGTGATATCAGAAATCTCCTGTGACATCAAACTGCCAGATGTCATGATCATTGTATCACATTATGACCTCATAAGCCTGTTAGAATGGCATCACATTTGTAACAAAACATGCCTTTGGAGACATTACAGTCCCTTTTTGAACTCATATATTCATTGCCAATTAATGACAGTTGAGATCTCTCATGCCATTCTGTCATCGTGAACCCATTGTTACATCACAAACTTTCTTTGACCTCATCACGAGAATGGCATCAACAACTAATTGTTGTATCAAATCATTATTTTGAGATGATATTTTGGTATTGCTGTTGTGGTATCACTCTCCCATTGTGTTTTTACAAACCTGTCATGGCCTCACCAGATCTTAGAGAATTCATGGCCTTTGAGACTTCAAGCTCTTTCTTTGGACTCATGTACATATGACCTCTAAGGCAAGGAGACAAACCATTGATTCACATTTAAAATAATAAACCAGGGAGGATTGGGGGGGGAGGGTGGAGGTAGGGAAGGGATGTGAAGGGTAAACAAAGGAGGAGGCTGCAATGCTTGATAAGAAATGTACGCATTATCCTGCCCATGTAATTGTAACCCCTCTGTACGTACAGTATGTTCACAAAAAAAATAAAATAAAATTAAAAAAAATAATAAACCATTTTTCAATAGAAACGGGACTGTGATTACCTTATCCTGGACTGGATACCCAGGTTCAAGAGCAGCCTTGACCACCAAACCTCAGACCTCCAATGGCCGCCCCACCCTTTCTTAATTGTTCTGCAAACCACCAACCACTAAATTATGATCTCCAAAGTTGCAAACCTCAATGGGCAAGGCTTTTTTCTTTTCCATTCTTCCCTCCTTCTCTACAGACCTGTCATTCCTTCCTGGTCTTTCCCTTTTTCCCTTCCACCACTTCCTTCTTCTCTTCAGTCCTCTCCACTCTCCACAGGCCTGCCCTACTCTTCCCGAGTGACCACTTGCCAACCTTCTGCTCTCCCTCAGCTTGCTTTCTTCTCAGGTTTTTCCTTTCCTGCTGTCTTACCACTTTCTTTCATCCGGGTCGGGTATCTCCCAATTTTATCTCCCCGTACAATGCTCTGAAAATGAAACTTATATATAGGTTGTACTCCTCCTCCCTCCAACGGATCTCAAGCCTAACAGTTTTCAACCATCATTCCCAAAACTGCCCAATGCTCAATCACTTCTTGACAGCTCACCGTGTAAGGCTTGACACCTCCACCTTTGGCGGCATTCCCCACACTCTCTGGTGGGCCACGCCATGAATTTACAATGAATATCGGCTCCCACAGATAATTCTGGCCCCACTGATTATTATAGTATCCTCATAGTGAATTAGAAGAAATTGAAATTGTATATGTCATTGTTATATTACCAACTTGATGAGACATCATTAACTCTTTGTGACCTCATCACCTCGGAGACATCACAAACTCATTGTGTTATCACATTGCCATTGTACCAACATATCACATTTTGAAATCCCAAAACTATTATGACCGCAGAAGCTTTGAAAGAAAGCATGACCTTTGTGACATGACAGGCCTTTTGTGTACTCATATCCTCATGTTGAGCTAATGACAATTGAGATCAGGCATGCCATTTTTACATCGCAAAACCTTTGTGACATCATCACAAGTGTAACATCACATTGTCATTATGATAACATCAGCCCATCATGACATCATAAAACAACAATGACATCAAATCACATGTAATTGTGATGTCACAGATACATTGGAATGCCTATTCTGTGATTTCATTCTATTTCAAATGTTGCAGGTTGGTTGGTATCAGAAATACATTGTGACCACATAAGCATTATAATATGACAATACCTTGATGACACCACATTGCCATTATGATATCACTAACCCACTGTGACATCACAAAACACTCTTATCCTCATAAATTTTTTGACATGCTGCCAGTGTGATCTCTTTGGCCTCTCTAAGTTCATAAATTTTTTAACTCATAATACTTCAGGCATGACATGTGATATCAAAAATCAACTGTGATATCATGACCACTGTAATATCACACTGCCAGATGTCATGACCACTGAGTCACATGAGGACATCAAAAACATGTTAAGACACATTACACTTGTGCCAACATGTGCCTTTGGATACATCATTATCCCTTGTGAACTTATATTTTCATTGTCAATTATTCATTGTCAATTAGAGATCTGGCATGAGATTGTGACATCACCATCCCATTGTGAAATCACAAATCTATGTGAACTCATCACCTGTATGGAATCACCATTTGTGACTTCAAAACAATACTATCTCATGTAATGGTTTCATCACATTGCCAATGGGATATCTCTGTCTCATTGCATTTTCACCAGCCTATTATGTCCTCATAATATTTTACAAAATTCATGACCTTTCTGACTTCTAGCTCCTTACGTGAACTCGGATCTTCAATGTGATCTAGTAGAATGAAATTGGACATGTAATGGTGATATTACACATTCATTGTGACATCACTATCCATGTGTGACCTTATCACCACTTGACATCACAAACCCATTGTGACATCATATTGCTACAGTGATATCATGATCACCTTGTGACATCCCAAACCTGTTGTGACCACTTAGCACCTTTGAAAAAGCACATGGTGTTTGTGATATCATGGTCCCTTTGGGTAACCATGTCGTCATAGTGAACAAAGACAGCTGACATCAGACATGCCAGTGTACCATTACAAACCCTTTGTGACATCATCTCCAGAATGAGCTCACATTGTTGTTATAATACCATCAGCCCATTGTTACATCCCAAAATGACAATGACATCATGGCATTATGACATCACATCAAGAACAATGTGATTGCCTATTCTGTGATTTCATTCTATCACAAATGTGGGATATAGGTTGATTTCAGAAACCCATTGTGACCACATCATCATTGTGACATTACAATCACTTTGTGAACTCATATTGACATTGTGATATCATTAATGCAATGTAACAACACAAACCTGTCTTGTCCTCATACATTTTGTAACAAGTGACTACCTTCCAATGAGCTGGATGCCAAGAGCTAAATTCAGTCTCAACCATGAACCCTCAGACCTCCAAAGAGCAGTTCAACCATTTGTTAACAGGTCTGCAAAAAACCAACCCCCAAAATAATGACCTCCAAAGCTCCACACTTCAAAGGACAAGGCTTTTTTCCTTTCTCTTCATTCTCCTTTTCTACAGATCTGTCCTACCTTTCAGGTCTTTTCATTTTTTCCTTCCACCATTCCATTCTTCTCTTCAGGCTGCTCTACTCTTGACAGGCCTGCCCTGCCTTGTCCAGGTGGCCAATTGCTGTCCTTCACTTCCTGCTTTCTCTCAATTTCCTCTCCTCCAAGGTCTTTGCCCTCCAGCATTCTCATCACTTCTTTCCATCCAGGCCTTTAACTTTTTTCTCTCCACTTCTCTTGCTCTGAAAATGCAGCTTATATATAGACTGTACCCTTCCCCAACTGCAATATGTTTCTTGCCTTCCAGTTTTCAATTATCACTTACCAAATGTCCATGCCCAATCACTTCTTGGCAGCTAACCATGTGGGGCTTGACATCCTATCTCCTTCAGCAGCATGTCCTGCCCCCTCCAGTGTCATGCACCCCCCCTCTTCATTTGTTCAGACTAGGAGGACATGATGAATGTCTGTTCCCGTGGATTGTAGCGGCACTTCTGGTGTCCTCATGGTGAACTAGTAGCAATTGAAATTAGACAAATAATTGTGATATTACAAACTCATGACATATCAAACCCATTGTGACCTCATCACCACTGTGACATCACAAATCCATTGTGACCACATTTTTGTTTTTGATGCCAGGATCACATTGTGACATTCCAAATCTATTATAACCTCTTATAACATTTGAAAAATACATATCTTTGTGATATCAGAGTCCCTTTGTGTACCCAAAGCCCCACTGTGAAATATTGACAATTGAGAATCAGACATGACAGTTTGTGAGATTATCATAATTGTGACATCACATTATCATTTTTATACCATCTACTCATTGTGAAATCACAAAACTAAAATGATATGATAGAATTATAACTTCACATTGTCATGGTGACATCATAGACACATTATGAATGCCTTTTCTGTGATTTCATTCTATTTCAAATGTGGCATGTAGGTTGATATCATAAGCAAATCAGGAACTCATAACCATTGTGACATCACAATCCCTTTGTAGATCATGTTGCCATTGTGATATTACTAACCCGCCGTGATATCACAAACCTATCCTCTCGTCATAACTTTTGTGACATGCTGCAATTCTGATACCTTAGGCCTTTTTGTCCTCCATTGTGTCAAATTCTGACATCACAAACCTTTTTGGATTTCAATATATATGTGACAACACATATTTTTGGAGAAACCACAGTCCCTTTGTGAACTCATATACTCATTGTAAGTTAAGACAAACGAGAATCATCATGTCATTGTGACATGCCTAACACATCACCAATATTTTGTGACCTCACCACCAATGTGGAATCATCAATGAACTGTGACACCAAAACAGTATGTTGACATGATGTAATGAGATGACATTGTCATGGTGATATCACTGTGCCATTCTATATTCACAAACCTAAAATGACCTCCTAACATTTTAAAAAATTCATGTCCATTAGTACTTCCAGCTCATTCTGTGAACTTTTATGCACATTGTGAAATAGTAACAATTGAAAATGGACTTGTGTTTGAAATATTACAAAATCATGATGACATCAAAAGCCCATTGTAACCTCATCACAACTGTGTATCATAAAGCTATCATGACCCTTAAGTACCTTTGAAAACACACATGGCATATGTGACATCATAGTCCCTTTGTGTACCCATATCCTCATTGTGAACACATGACAATTGAATTCATATATGCCATTGTAACATCACAAACCCTTTGTGACCCCATCACCAGTGTGACAACACATATTCATTATTACACAATTACCTCCTTGCAACATCAACAATTTAAAATGACCTCATAGGATTATAGTTATTGTCATTGTGATGTCATAAACATATTGTAAGTGCCTATTCTCTTATTTCATTCTATTTCAAATGTGGCATGTGGGTTGATGTCAGAATAAATATATGGCATCACAATCACTTTGTGACATCACAGTGCCATGGTGATATCACTAACACACTGTGACATCAAAAACCTGCCCTCTCCTCATAAGTCTTGTGATGTGCAGCAATTGTGATGTCTTAGGCCAGTTATGAGCTCGTAATCTGTTTTCAAACATAATATTTCAGTTATGATATATGATATCAGAAATCCACTGTGACATGACCATTGTGACCATTGTGACATCACACTGACAGACATCATAAACATTGTGTCACACTGTGACATCACAATCCTCTTAGGACTTCATAACATTTGTGAAAACACATGACTTTGGAGATAACACAGTCTGTTGTGAACTCATATTCTCTGTGATTTCATGACAAATGAGATCCATTATGCCATTTGGATATCACAAACCAATTGTGACATCATAGACCCCTTACCGTATGGAATCACCAATTAATTGTGACATCAAAACCTTTTCTGATGGCACAATGTGACACGATGATCATGACATCTGTCAGTGTGATGTCACACTGGTCATGATGTCACAGTTGATTTCTGTTATCTCAAGTCGTACATGAAATATGAGGTTGAAAACAAATTATGAGGGCAAAAAGGTCTAAGACATCACAATGTCAGCATGTCACAAAAGTTATGAGGACAGGAGAAGTTTGTGATGTTATATTGTTAGTGATATCACAATGGTACTGTGATTTCACAAAGTGATTATGATGTCAAAATAGTTTGTAGGCACAAAAATGCATTTCTGATATCAACTCTCATGCCACATTTGAAATACAATGAAGTCACAGAATAGGCATTCACAATGTGTCTATGACATCACAATGAGAATTGTTGTCATAATGTGATTCTGTCATTGAGTTTGATGATATCGCAATGAGCTGATGTTCTCATAATGAAAATGTGATGTCACACTGTTGAGGATATCACAAACACTTTTTGATGTTATAATGACATGTCTGATCTCAACTGTCAGTTCACAACAAGGATATGGGTACACAAAGGGACTGTGATGTTGAAAAGGGCATGTGATTTTTCAAAGGAGCTAAGAGGTCATAATAGATTTGAGATGTCACAATGGAATCATGATGTCACAATGACAATGTTGTCACAAGGGGTTTGTTATGTCATGGTAGCAATGATGTCAAAATGGGTTTGTGATGTAATACCACAATCAAATTTCCAAATTCAATTGCTACTAGTTCACAAGGAGGATACTGTAAAAATCAGCAGGGCCCGATAATCTATAGGGTCCGATAATAAGCATGGGCCCATCTCCTGGTCAGCTGGAGAGGACAAAGAATGCCACCAGAGAAGGTTAGGCATCCTGTGGGAGGGACTGTTGAATTAATCACCACTTGTTGAGCTGTTAAGAAGTGATTGGGCTGTGGGCAGTTTGTGATGTGATAGTTGAAAACAGACAGTTAGAGTGGAAAAGGGGTACAGACTTTATATAGGCTGCTTGTTCAGAGCAAAAGAAGGTGAGAGAAAAAGGAAAAAGTCCTGGAAGGAAGGAAGTGGTGTGATAGAATAAGGGGAAAGACGTGGGTGGAGAGGAAGTTGAGGGAGTGCAGAAGGTGAAGGATGGCCACTGAGGAGCCTTGCAAAGCAGTTCAGGTCTGTGGAGAGTGGAGAGTCCTAAAGAGAAGAAGGAACTGGTAGAAGGGAAAAAGGAAAAAACCTCGAAAGAGGTATAGGTCTGTAGCGAACGAGAGACAAAGAGAAGGGAAAAGAGGCTTTCCCTTTAATGCTTGGAGCTTTGTATATCATAATTTGGGGGGGTTGGTAGTTTGAAGAACATTTATCATATAAAACGTGTCTCGATGGATTTTCTTGAACTATAGAGGTCCTTGTTTTGGACCCATCTGGAAGCTATTTGTGGCTTCCTTGGGACGCCATCTGGAACCTACTTGAGAGGTAATGTAGAGCTTCCGTGGGAAGCCATCTGGAACGTCATCAAGAGTACAGCTGCGACCTCCTTGACAAGCCATCTGAGACCTACGCTGGAGGTCATCTGGGGCCTTCTACAGGGGCCATCTTGGACTATCTCCAGAGGTCATCTGGGGCTTCCTCAGGAGGCCACATGAGACCTCTTCAAAAGTAGTCATTGGGGCTTTCTTAAGAGGCAATCTAGGACCACCTCCTGAGGTCATCTGGAGCTTCTTTGGGAGGTCATCTCAGGCTACCCTGATGAGAAATCTATGACCATCTTTGAGCATCATCTGGGACTTCCTTGAGAAGCTATATAGGACCTTCTCTGGATGTCATCTGTTGCTTTATCAAGAGGGTTATCTGGAACTTCCTCTGGAGTTCATATGTGGCCTCCTTGAGTGGCCATTTGGGAGCTACTTGAAAGGTAATCTCAGCTTCATTATAAAGACATCTGGAAACTCCTTTGGAGGTCATCTGACACTTCCTTGGGAATCCATTTGGAACCTCCATGAGAGGTCACCTAGGGCCTCCTAGGGAGGACATATGTGACATCCTCCAGAGGTCATCTGTGGCCTCCTCAAGAGGCAATCTGGGACGTTCTCTCTGTCATTTGGGACCTCCTGTAGAGGTCAACATTGAGAGGTATAGGACATGTGGGTTAAGTGTCTGTGGCTCTTGGTCTTTGTATGTATGCTGATAGTTCTATCTGTGTCCTGTATGCACCTGTTTACTCCGTTTCTCAGGATAGGAGAACAAGGCCTTAAGTTATCATATCCAAAAAATATTCTCCCCCAGGTTTACAGAATCCCTCAGAGGAAGATGCACTGATGTACTCTCTCTCCTATTCTTTGTCATCAGCAACTCTAATAAGTCCTCCCATACCACAAGTGGTTACTTGTAGCAGCCTGAGGTGGTACACAATGTGGTTTGTTATCCTTATTACCCTTGAGACAGGAACATGGAGGAGATGGTGGGCAGGACCCCTTTCTAATATATGTTCCCTTTACAAGTAGTGACCTGTATTACTGGAAACAGAAAAATCCATCCTTTTCAGAAAAAAGAAAACAGGGGCTCATTACCTCATTAGAGACTGTAATTTTCACACACAAGCACATCTGGGATGGCTGTCAGCAAATTTTACAGGTGCATCTCAGCTGGTAGAAAAGGGAGTGCATACTGTTGGTGACTTGACGGTAGTCCTTGGACCAGAGAGTAGCCCCCCTTTTGAACCAGACTATTTGGAGCTAGTCTTTCCCCAGACTTACCCAAGCTGAGATTAACAGCACTCGAGGTATAGAGATGCTTAGCAATTATTTCCAGGTTTAGCTAGCAGGGATACCGCAGTGGCTAGAAAGCCAAGTCTTCAATCTAAGGTGAGTGAGATGGTACTGTTCCCCAGTGAGAACCCTAATGCTTTTTCTGGAACTTCTCCCAGATGCCTATAGGACCTAAAGGGTATAGATCTTTAAGTCCTGGAGAATCAAAGAGTCCTAAATATGGCCTTTGCTACCCAGTCAGCCACAGATATTAGAAGAAAGCTTGAAAAGTTAAGGTTTTGAGGTAAAGTGGTTGCCCAGTTGATGTTTGAAAACAGAGACACCCTGAAAAACAAAAAACGAGTCTAAGAAGGGAGTTTGAGTTTTGGTAGGAGCACTAGAATAGGGATCAAGAAACCTTTGGCAAAGACAGTACAATTCATTTGCTAATGGCAGTTGGGAACCTCTAGTACTAGATCAGTGAGCTTAATGCAAGCAAAATGGACATTAGGAAAAGGAATGTCCAAAGAGGAGAAAGATAGAAAATGACAGGTTACGTAGTCACATTAACCACCTGGAAAATGTAAATGACAGGTTAAGTAATCACAGTAACCACATGGAAAATGTGTTCATAGCTCTGGAGAAACATGCAAAGGACCTCTGAATTCCATTAAGAAGTTATGGCTATAAAAAAGGAGCTGGGGGGCTGGGAGGGTGGCTCAGTGGTAGATTGCTTGCCTTGCATGCATGAGGCCCTGGGTTCAATTCCTCAGCACCACATAAGCAAAAAGAAAAAAGCCAGAAGTGGCACTGTGGCTCAAGTGGTAGAGCGTTAGCCTTGAGTTGAAGAGCTGAGGGACAGTGTCCAGGCCAGAGTTCAGGCCCCACGACCGGACCCAAAATAAAAAGAAAAAGAAAAAGAAAAAGGAGCTGGACCTGATATAAGAATATAATAGGTTGAAGTACATGTCGATTTTAAACTATGAAAAGTGTCACCAGAAATTCAAAGCAACAGAGAAAGAAGGAAAGAGTAGTTAGCAGAGAAGATGGGGAAGTGCTGTGTCATAGAAGATGAGGCCAAGAAAAGAGAACAGGAAAATATCAGGCTCAAGAAAGAGATTGTTTCTCTTCAGAAAGAGTTAAAGGACCACTTGCTTTGATATAGAATACCATGGAAAGGGAAAGAGCATTAGGAAGAAAAACAAAAGAGCTAAACAAACCGTTGAAAGATCTGTCACAAAAATACACTGAAGTGGAAAACTAGAAAGAGATACTACTAGAGTAAAAGCCCCAAGAGATGGCTGCTATCTTCACCATGAATGTAATACAGAAGCATCGTGTCCCAGTGGAACAAGTGGGGGTGGGAAAAAATACCTCTCACTAGCACCTTTGTGAACTTAAGGGAGGAGCTGAAGAGCAAGCAAAGGTGTTGTGAGAAGGAGCAGCAGGTGGCCAGTCAAGGGAACTCTCCTGTGACCCTGCCAAAACACTTGCAGATTAAGGAGCACATTGAGAAGGATAGTGGGATCATGAAAGAAAGTTTGAGATAAAAGGAGGAGAATAAAATGGAAGAAGTCTCCTAGGTTCAGAGTACTATACAGGAGTTAAAGAAACTAGAGACCCTAAGATACAGGGAAACATCTGAGCTGATCAGGTAGCTTGGGAGACCACTCTAAAACCAGTTGGTTCTCTAGAACAACTAGTCATCAATATTAAAGGAAGAAGCAAAAACAGTGGTAATAAGTGTGCAAATGTTGACACAGAACTTGTGAAAAATGCATACAGGCTGAAGCTTTCTGTCAGTTTACATGTAGATATTTGCAACCTGGTAAATTGCCTGAGGACACTGCCTAAAATTGTTTTGAATACCAGTGAGGCCTCAGCCTGGCAATACTTTATAATGTGGTAGGTAATTTCCAACAGGTAAATGCTGAAATGCTGGAACATATGGAAAGAATTCATATGTGAAGAACCTCAGATGGTGAATTTGGGAAAGTGGACTCCACAGAGGTAAAGCCTGGAAAGTATGGCTATTGGTATCTGTTAGTAATAGTAGACATTTTTTTCAGGCTGAGCTGAGGCATGTAATAATACCTTGATTTTGCTTACCCTTAGCTCTGAGGTCCAAAGATGGCCCTGCATTCATGGCCCAAGTTCTCAATTATTAACTAATGCCCTAAGAATAAATTGGAAGTTACAATCCATTTATAAGCCTCAGAGTTCAAGCACTAGAAAGAATGAATATGACCTTAAAGGAAATGTTAACTAAATTAAATACAGAGACTGGCCATGGGTTAGGTACGCCTCCTCCACTTCACTCTCCTTCGAGCAAGATGTATGTTAAAGGATTCAAACCCTCTGAAATACTTTAGTGTAGAGCACTCCCTTGGGTTCCTAAAATTAGGAAGCCTATATTACAGGAAATGTCTAACTACAATCTACAGGCTTTACAACATATTCTTTTATGTACCTATCCTTTGGTAACCAAGGCCCACCAGCCAGATAAGAAAAACTCCACCTGAAATGGTGGGACCAAGAAGGTGATGGAACAGCAGGGAAACACCACAGCTCTCTCCAACCAAATACAGAGTTTGGATTTCAATGCTCTGTTTCTCCAAGTGACCGACCAAAAAAAGGCAATTACTCAGAGAGATAAAGGAAGTGCAAAAAGAAAAGGGAAAAACCTACACAGACAGTAAAGTGGGAAGAGGCTTCCCCCACCCATTGCTGGTGATGGGGCTCCACATTGTGCAGCTTAAGTTATGGGGTTTTGTGCCAAGCTGCTTAACTGTCCCGGTTCTGGACCTTCTGAGGACCACACACCCACAAGCATCCCAAGTCTCCCAGGAGACTCCCAAGAGCTGGGCCAACCCAGAATATACAAACAGAAATCTCAGAAGGCAGAGCTAGAAACAAAGACTCCCCTCACCCTCCCTGGAAGAGCGCTGCTGCCTGGCTGATACAAGTTGCCCAGCCCAGTCAGGAGCAGTAGCAGCTGTCAACAGTGGCTAACTACCCTAGACTCTCAGGGTGGCACCTCTGTCCTGCTGGTGTAAATAGCCTAGCCTAACCTGGAACAGCAGCAGCAGCTGACAGTGGTGGCAACCCACCCAAAATTGGGGCACAATGCCTCTTGGCACTTTCCCAGACCAGCCCAGGGCAGCAGCGGTGGCTGAGGTGGAGACAGCTGCAGTGAAAAAGTCCAGACCCGTGGTGGTTTGTGCCTCTCCATACTGGCCTGCATAAGTGGCCCACCCTAACCCGAGACAGCAGCAGTGGTTAACACCTGACTTTTGGTGGGGTGCCTGGCTTGCATAAGTGGCCCAGCTGATCCTGGGGCAGTGGCAGCAACTGGGGCAGTGGCAGCAGCTGTGGCGGCAGCAGTGGCATCAACAGCAGCAGCAAAAAACTCTGGACCCATAGTGGGGTGTGGCGCCTCTCCATACTGGCTTGCATAAGCAGCCCATGGTGGCAAAGGTGGTGAACAACCCCAGACTTGAGGCAGGGTGTGGTACTGAGCAACCCCAGAAAAGCCTCATGACCTTTCCTACCTGAAAGGTAGGTTTGAACCTGAATACACAGATCTGAGCCTCCTGAGTAGCTAGAATTACAGGTATTCACACTAGTAGGGTTTTCCTCTTGCAACCCCCCTAACTTTTTCAAAAATAGATCATTTCTTAGTTCATACATGGAATTTAAGCAAATACAAGAGGATCGACATATAATACTTGTATTCTGTCTGAGCATGGTGGAATCTAACTAGTTCTCAATAACAAGGCATATAGTTGAAAAAAACACATGGAAATTAAACAGCACTCTGTTGAACAATACATGGATCACAGAATAAATTAAAGAAGAAATTAAAAAGTTCCTACAATTCAGTGAAAATGAAGATATATCACAAAGAAACCAATGGGACACAGCGAAAGCAGTCCTGAGGGGCAGATTTATTGCTCTCAGTGCACACATCAAGAAAACATAGAACAAGTAAAGGATCTTATGATGCAACTAAAAATGCTAGAGAAATAAGAAAAAATTGAAACTAAAGTTGCTAGACAGAAAGAGAACCGAAACAAGAGCTGAAATTAATGAGACAGAGACTTATGAAAATTATAAATAAAATTAATTTTTAAAAGCTGTTTAAAAAAAGGTCACTAAAACTGAAGGACCACTGGCAAGAGTAACTAACAAAATAAGAAAGGAGACCCAAATCAATAATATCAGAGATATCACAGGAAAAATTACAACAAACATCCAAGACATCAAAACAATCATAAATAAATAATTCCAGACTCTACTCCCAAAGGAAGGAAAACCTAGCAGAGATAGATGAATTTCTACAGAAATACAAATTGCTACCCTCCCTTTCTTTTTCAGCCATTCTTCTCTACCATGTATGGTGGGGCAGCAGTTCAGAAAATAAACTTCTTTTCATGCCTGAATACCATGTGGTGTTCTCTTCATGGGCTACTTAATGAAACCTACCTGTGTAATATACCGTACAAATAGTGCCATGACTGGGATGAGGTTTTTGATTTGAAAATGCTAGAATTTCCTAACCACCCCTTTTCTTCAATCCAAACTGCCTTGAGACACCATGTGAGAATTTTCACCAATACCATTGCTGGCCTTCACATCCACATCTGCACACCACTTCTCTACTCTGGTGAATGAAACTACTCTCCATGACTCTCTGTTGCTCAGTCTCTGCTCAGATGTGGCACCATTCCAGAGAGCTCCTACTGCCTTTAGCAGAAAGGATGGTCATCTCTGAAGCGATGAATGCCTGGTTTAGGGGGCTAAGCTATTTCTCTCTATAGGGGTCTGGGGCAAGCCGGGACACCGCTTCTTCCTGGTCAGCTCTCCGTCACTCACCAAACTGACTCTCTAACACATTTAATGGGGTCCTGCGAGTCATGCCCGAGCCGTGAAACCCTGCTGACATGCCTCCTGTGCTCCCTGGATAGCCAGATGACTTAATATTTTTTGCTCTTCTCAGATTTAGACAATTTATGCCTCTGCAATGGTACATTGTCAAAAGTCTCTCTACTTTCAGGCTCTCTTTGTTCTCTGCTATTCATGTCCAACTTTCTATATCTCTACAACTTTTTGGATTGTGCCCTGAAGAGTGCAACATGGGCTTGTTCCCGGGGACGCCTCTCAAAGGCTAACCAAACTAGGCTTGATTTTTTTTTTTTGTCAGTCGTGGGGTTTGAACTCTGGGCCTGGGCGATGTCCCTCAGCTCTTCAGCTCAAAGGGAGCGCTCTAGCACTTGAGCTACAGTGCCACTTCCGGTTTTCTGGTGGTTTATTGGAGAAAGGAGTCTCACGGTCTCTCCTGCCCGGGCTGGCTTTGAACCGTGATCCTCAGATCTCAGCCTCCTGAGTAGCTAGGATTACAGGCATAGCCACCAGCACCCGGCTAGGCTTGATTTTTTGTTCAGGCTTTCTTTAATTTTTTTTCAGAAATTCGCCATCTTGAGTTTGCTATCTCGGCCACATGGTGGATTAAGGGTTTGGTCCCATCAAACCCTTACACTTCCAAGAAGCTTGCTATTCCTCCATCCATCTATTCTAATATGCATTGCTAACAAGTTGCTCTTTCCACAGACATTGGTAACTGAGGCCCAACCATCTGATATGCTTTGTTAGCAAAGATGTCTAAATATTGTTGTCAAAAATTTTGAGTTTTGCCTTTCTTGTTTTGTGTTGTGTAATATAGTACTGACTACGTGATTCTAACATATTAGGCATATCTGTGCTAAGACTCTCACATCTAACGAGTTTTGTCATTGCAGAATATTTGGTCAATTCTTGATAAAGACCAGGTAAGCTCTACTTATTATATTTGATCTCCTTGTTGCTTTCATTGTAAATAACAAAGAGCTTTTGTGGAAAAGATTGCAGTGCAAGCCAGCCTGGGCTGAAAAATCACTCAAACTCCATCTCCCAACTAACCTGCAAAGAGCCAGGCTGGAAGCATGGCTCAAGCCTCTTATCTCTAACCAGGAAACACTACAAGTGGTACCATCACTCAAAGTGGTAGAGTGCTATCCTTGAGCAGAAGTGTTCAGGGACAGTGCTCAGGCCTTGAGTTCAAGCCTCCTTGAATACCAACTGGGACTAACCATCCCAGCAATGAGCACCTAGACTCAGCCAGTCTGGGGAACAAAGGAACATGGAGAGGAGTAAGAGTAGATGATATCACATCAGCCACTTTGTGCCTGCCCTATCAAATTTAACCAGAGCCGGGAGGTCAATAGAAGTAAGAAGACTGCCCATCTAATGTCCATACCTGTCTACCATTCAACTGGACAGGAATTTATATTCGTGCCTTTGTTAATTGACTTCTTCTCTATATAGTCACCAGGTGTCAGAAGAAGGTAGGGACATTTCTACCAACATTTTGAGCCCCAAGTCCTTCCTCTTGCCATTTATTTGCTCTCTAGAATTTTTTTCAGTTCCTCAATGCGTCATGAGACTTCTCCAAACTTCGTGATGAGACTTGCCTCCTCCAGACTATTTTTTGCATTATTCTTTTTTTTTTATTGTGAAAATACTGTATAGAGGGATTACAATTACATGGACAAGATAGTGAGTACATTTCTTACCAAGCATTGTAGCCTCCTCCTTTGTTTACCCTTCACATTCCTTCCCAGCTTCCCCCGCCCCCCCCCCCCACTGAATCCTCCCCACCACCCCTCCCACTAAAGTTGTAAAGTTCATTTTCACCATGACAACTTGTACTTCTCATTGTTGCAACGGGTCAAACTGTATCCTTATTTAAATGACTTGTTTTTCCCCTTCCCCTCCACAAATTATACCGACATCAAATACAGTGAAAGCAGGGGTTATACTGTGGGGGAAGGACATACAAAGCAACAAAGAAATAATCTTATAAATGCTTTAGAAATAATTGCATGAAAGACAAAAAACATTTAAATACATATCTTAGGGTTCATTTTCCTAACATCACCTTATCTGACCTTTTCTGCTTGACTCATATATATACTAGATATTGCAAATAAGGGAAACCATGGGACCTATGTTTCTTTGGGCTTGGCTTATTTCACTTAATATAATTTTTTCCAAGTCTCTTCATTTCCTCCCAAATGGGGCAAGGTCATTCTTTCTGATGGAGGCATAGAATTCCACTGTGAATATATACCAAATTTTCCTGATCAATTCATCTACTGAGGGGCATCTATAAAAGACCCGAATAGCAAAAATGTTCTTCAATGGAAAGAACACTGCTGGAGGAATATCAATACCAAATTTCAAAATCTACTATAAAGCCATAGTAATCAAAACAGCTTGGTACTGGCACAAGAACAGACCTCAGGACCAATGAAATAGAATTGAAAACCCAGAAATGAACCTACAGACCTATAGCCATCTAATCTTTGATAAGGGAGCTAAAAAAATAGAATGGAAGAAAGACAGCCTCTTCAGTAAATGGTGCTGGCAAAACTGGTTAACTACTTGTAGAAAACTAAAGCTAGATCCTTATATATCACCCTGCACCAGAATCAACTCCAAATGGATCAAAGACATCGAAGTCAAAGCAGACACTCAGAAAATATTACAGGATGGAATAGGAGACACCCTAGGTCTCCTTGGCACAGGACAAAAATTTTCTTAATAGAGACCAGGAAAAAACAAATCAAAGAAAGTTTAGCAAATAGGATTGCATGAAGTTGCAGAGCTTCTGCATGGCAAAGGACATAGCTAGTAAGATCAATAGAAAGCCCACAGAGGAGAGAAAATCTTCACTATCCATACAATAGACAAGGGTCTCATATCTAAAATATACTTGGAACTCAAAAAATTAAATCCCCCAACAACAAATCCTCAAAGAAACAACTGCCCAATAAATAAGTGGGCAAATGACTTAAAGGAAAACTTCTCTAAAGAAGAAAGAAGGATGGCCAATAGACACATAAAAGATGGCCAATAGACACATAAAAAAATGCAAATCAAAACAACATTGTGATACCACCTCACCCCAGTTAGAATGGCAAAAATCAAGAACTCTAATAACAACAGATGCTGGAGGGAATGTGGACAGAAGGGAACCTTACTTCATTGTTGGTGGGAGTGTAAACATGTCCTCCAGACTTTATCTAAGGACTCAATGCCCAAGTGACAGCTGTTGCCTTCTGCTTTCTCCCAGATTGGACCACATATCAGCCTTTTACCCTTACTGTCAATGCCGCTTGCAAACAGGAAGTAGCCAGAAAGAATCTTCACCCTTTTTCATAATTATCAAATGGCTGGAATGTAAGTTCTGAACAGCGACACCTCCCTCCCTGACGGCTCAGTTTCCACGCAATATCTGTTACATAGGTAACTGGAAGACATGGAAGCAATTACCTTCTCCTGCTAGGTAACATCCTAGGCTACCTCTGGTCACATGCCTCCCATCTGACCTTCGGAGGGTTCCAGACCCTGAGGTCACTTCCGGATCCAGTGTGGCCACAATTTCCAGCACCTGGCCACACCTCTTCCTGTCCCTGGCCTAGATAAGTCCTGGATCAGAGGTGGGTCAACTCACTTCCTTTTCAGTCATGCCTCTCCACCATGCATGGTGTGGGCAGCCTTTTGGTAAATAAACTTCTTTTCCTGCCTGAAAAAGAAGAAATACAAATTGCCCAAAAAGAACCAAGAAGAAATAAATCAATTACAAATGTTAATAACCTACAATGAGATAGAAGAAGTAATAAGAAATCATATAACAGGAAAAGCCCACGACCTGATGGATTCATTACAGAATTCTATAAGGCGTTTAAAGAGAAGCTAATACCGATACTCCTCAAGCTCTCCAGAGAAATAGAAACAGAGGAAGTAATCCCAAACTCATTCTATGAGGCCAATATCACATTCATCCCCAAACCAGGCAAAGACCCAACAAAAAATCTCTTTGATTAAGACAGATACAAAGGTCCTCAATAAGATTGCAGCCAACAGAATCCAGAAACATAAAAAATCATACATTATGACCCAGTAGGCTTCATCCCAGAGATGCAGGGATGGTTTAACATATGTAAGTCAATAAATGTAATCTATCACATCAACAGATCCAAGGTCAAGAACCACATGATTATCTCCATTGATATGGAAAAGGATTTTGATAAAAATTCAGCACTCATTCATGTTAAAAGCTCTGGAAAAAATAGGAATAGAAGGTAAATTTCATAAGAAAATAAAAGCCTTACATGGCAGATCAAAAGCCAATATTATGCTTAATAGGGAAAACTACAACCAATTCCCCTAAAAACAGGAACAAGGCAAGGATGCCCAGTCTCTCCACTCCTCTTCAACATAGTTCTGGAATTTTTAGCCAGAGCAATAAGGCAAGAAAAATACATTGAAGGGATCCACATAGGAGAGAAAGAATATAAATTCACTCTTTTTGCAGATGGCATTATTTTATAAATTAATGATCCCTAAAGCTCCATCCCCAAACACTTAGAGCTTATAAGCCAAATTGGCAAAGTACCAGGATACAAAATTAACCCACAAAAATCAGTCGGCTTTCTGTAAACCAACAAAGTACAAACATAAATGGACATCAAGGAAGCAACCTCATTCATAATAACCTCAAAAAAAAGTATTTAGGAAGTAACCTAATCAAAGATGTAAAGCGTCTATTTCATGAAAACTATAAAAGCCTAAAAAAGGAATCTTAGAGGATACCAGGAAATGGAAAGACTTACTATGTTCCTGGATAGGCAGAATTAATATGGTGAAAATGGCCATACTGCCAAAATTAATAAACATATTCAATGCAATTCCCATTAAAATTCCAATGACTTACTTTACTGAAATAGAGAAAATAGTCCAAAAGTTCATATGGAACAACAAAAGACCTAGCATAGCCAAAACAATTTTAGGCAAAAGAAAGGATGCAGGAAGGATCATGATACAGGACTTCAAGCTCTACTATAGAGCCATAATAACAAAGACAGCTTGGTACTGGCACAAAAAGAGATCTAAAAATCAGTGAGACAGGTTAGAGGACCCAGAAATATAGCCGCATATGTACAATCAGTTGATATTTGACAAAGTAGCCAAAGACATACGGTGGAAGAATCATAACCTCTTCAACTAATGGTCCTGGGAAAACTGGCCACATGCAGAAAACTAAAAGCCTATCACCATACACTAACATCAACTCAAAATGGATTAAAGACCTTAACATCAAGCCTGAAACTCTGAAACTATTGCAGGACTGAGTATGAGAGAGACTTCGACTTATAGGCAAAGGCAGGAACTTCCAGAACAGATTCCCAGGGTCACAACAAATTGGAGAATGACTCGATAAATGGACCAACTTTAAAATAAAGTTTCTGCACAGATAAAAAATAGCAATCAAACTAGAAAGAAAGCCAAATAATTGGGAAAAATATTTACCAGCAATATATCAGACAAGGGTCTAATATCCATTATATATGGTAAACTCAAGAAACTAACCCTTTACAAACCTAACAAACCAATTTTGAAATGGTCAAGAGAGACTTCTCAGAAGAAGAAGAAAAACAGCACAGAAACACATGAGGAAATGTTCATCATCCCTGGCTGTAAAGGAAATCCAAATAAAAACATCTCTGAGATACCACCTTATCCCAGTCAGAATGGCCCACATCCTATATTCAGCCAATGACAAATGTTGGAAGGGATGCAAAGAAAGAGAAGCATTACTGCATTGCTGGTGGGAATGTATACTAATAACAACTACTTGGAAATAGTCTAGAGGTACCTCAGAAAGCTAAATAATGACCTGTCCTATGAACTGGCCATACCACTCCTAGGCATGTACTCAGAACAACAGGAACCAGTATACAAAGACACACACACCTTTATGATTATTGCAGCATTGTTCACAATAGCCAAGATTTGGAAACATCCCAGATGAGCCACTACTGATAAATGGATCCAAAAATTGTGGTACCTATATACAATGGAATACTATTCAGCCATTAGACAGGACAAAATGATGGCATTTGTAGGAAAATGGATGGAACTAGACCAAATTATTTGAGTGAGGTAAGCCAAGAACAAAGAGACAAATGGCACAGGGTCTACCTGATATGTGGATTCTAAAGCTAAAATGCAAGAAGGTATGACAAAGTAAATAGGACTTGAGAAACAAAGGACAGCCACTCTTTTTGTTGTATCACCCTTAATGACTCCATGTTCTTGACTATGTAGATGGTAGAAATATGTACGCAATGGAGGGAAGCCAGAAGTAGGAACAGAATAACTGGGAAATTGAACAACATACAAGAAAGGGGTCCATCAGCTGCACTGGACATAAAAGAAAAATAACTAAGTAACCCAAACACAGTGATGGGAAGGGAGGAATGACAGGGAAAGAGGGTGGAGAGAAGGGAATTTTTAGGATTTGGTAAGAAGGAATCAAGGATTTGATTGGACATGAAAACCAGTGAGGGGTATATAAAGCAGACGGGCCCTAATAATCAGCAGGGCCCACTAATCAATGTGGTCCCATGTCCTGGCCCACTGGATTGCATGGGACATACCAGCAAAGGGCCAGGGTATGTTGTTGGAAGGGGTAGGATGTCATCCTCACATGATTAGCTGTGAAAAAGTGATTGGGGAATGGGCAGTTTGTGAAGTGATGGTTGAAAACTGTCAGGCAGGAGACCCACTGGATTGATGGAGGGATTCAACCTATGTATACGCTGCATGGTCAGAGAAATGGAATTAGAGAAAATCAAGGGAAGGAAGTGGTGAGACAGCAGGAGTGGAAAGACTTGGGAGAAGAGAAATTTGAGGGATAGCAGGAGGAAAAGTATGCCAATTGGCCACAAGGTCAGAGAAGTGTAGGCCTGGGGATAGTGGAGAGGCTTAAAAAGTAAAAGGAAGTGATGGAAGGGACAGGGGGAAATGAAGGAAAGTTTATGAAGAAGGAGGGAGTAAGGGAAAAGGACAAAGCCTTACCTACTGAAGTTTGGAGCTTTGGAGATGATAATTTGAGGAGTTGGTGCTTTGCAGACCAATTAAGTATGTGTGGCTGCCCATTGGAGGTCTGAGATTTGGTGGTTGGGGTTGGCTTGTCACTGAGTTTACATCCCAGGACAAGGTAAATGCAGGCACCTTTCCAGTGTAAATAAAGTTATTTTCAATGTGCCTCATTGGATTGTCTTGTGTTTTATGCATCATAAGTATACACAAATTACCAGCTCCTCTTGGACACAGCAAAAACAATACTCCGAGGGAAGTTTACAGCTCTGAATTCCTACATCAACAAATTAGAGAGATGTGAAACCAACAATTTAATAAAACATCTGCACCTCTTTCAAAAAGATCAGCAAAATAAACCCCAATCCAGTAGACAGAAAGAAATAATTAAAATTAAATTAGAATTCAGTAAATTAGAATCCAAAAACACCATAAAAAGAATCAACAAAACAAAAAGTTGGTTCTTGAAACAATTAACAAAATTGACAGACCCTTAGCAAATCTTATCAGAAAAAGAAGTGAACACACCCAAATAAACAAACTCAGAGACAAGAATGGGAACATCACCATCAGAACATTATAATGGAATACTTCTCAAAACTTTATACTAATAAGTTTGAAACCTGGCAGAAATGGACCTTTTCCCATCAAATATTGACATGATGAAATTCAACCAAGATGAGTTAAAACAACTTAACATGCCCATATCAAGCATAGAAATAGAAACAGCAATAAGAGACCTCACATCTCAGAAAAGCCCAGGACCAGATGGATTTACAGCGGAATTCTACAAGGCATTCAAAGCAGGGCTCACACCAATCCTCCTCCAACTATTCAATAAAATTGAAAGAGAAAGTTCACTACCAAATTCATTCTATGATACCAAAATAACCGTTATTCCAAACCCGGCAGGGACTCATCAAAGAAAGAGAACTATGGACCCATTTCTTTGATGAACATGGATGTTAAGTACCTCAACAAAATTTTGGCCAATCGACTTCAACAATTCATCCAAAAAATCATACACACGATGAAACAGGATTTATTTCAGGGATGCAAAGCTGGTTCAATATATGCAAATCATTTAATATAATTCATCACATCAACAAGAGCAATGATGAGAACCACATGGATATATCAATAGATGCAGAAAAAGCATTTCACAAGATCCAACACCCCTTTATGATGAAGAGTCTGGAAAAACTATGAACCAAGAGAACATACCTCAATACAATAAAGGCTGTGTATGACAAACCTACATCAAACATTATAATTAATGGTGAAAAACGAAAGCCATTTCCTCTTAACTCAGGAACGAGAAAAGGATGTCCACTCTCCCCACTTCTCTTCAATTTAGTATTAGAATGCCTACCTACAGTTATAAGACAAAATGCAAACATAAAAGGGATCCAAATAGGGAAAGATGATATAAAATTCTCCCTCTTTGCAGATGACATGGTCTTGTATTTAAAGAATCCCCGAGACTCCACTCCCAAATTACTCACGTTGATTCAAAACTTTGGCAAAAAAGCATAGCAAAATTAACTCAAAAATCAATGGCTTTTCTGCATGCCAACATTGAGAAGTGTGGCTGAAATTAGGAAAGCAACTGCATTCATAATAGCCCCACAAAAAATAAGATACCTGGGAATTAGCTTAATCAAAGAAGTGAAGGACCTTTATGATGAAAACTTTAAAAACCTGAAAAAAGAAGTCAAAACGGAACTTAGAAATTGGAAAAACCTCTCATGCTCCTGGATCTGAAGGATCAACATCGTGAAAATTGCAATACTTCCCAAGGCTATCTACTAATTCAATGTGATACCTATGAATATTCCAAACTCATTCTTCAAGAAAAGAGAAGAGGCAATCCAAAAATTCATATGGAACAATAGAAGACCCCGAAGAGCACAAATGATCCTTAACAGAAAGAACAGTGTTGGAGGAATATCACTACCAAATTCCAAGCTCTACTACAAAGCCATAGTAATCAAAACAGCGTGGTATTGGCGCAAGAACAGACCTCAGGACCAATGGAATAGAATTGAAAACCCAGAAATGAACCTACAGACCTATAGCCACCTAATCTTCGATAAAGGAGCTAAAAAAACAGAATGGAAGAAAGATAGCCTGTTCAGTAAATGGTGCTGGCAAAACTGGTTAATCACTTGTAGAAAACTAAAGCTAGATCCTTATATATCACCCTGCACCAGAATCAACTCCAAATGGATCAAAGGCCTCACAGTCAAACAAACACCCTGAAAACCTTACAGGGTGGAATAGGAGAAACCCTAGGCCTCCTTGGCACAGGCCGAAATTTTCTTAATAGAGACCCAGAAACACAAAAAGTCAAAGACAGGTCGGACAAATGGGATTGCATGAAATTGCTGAGCTTCTGCCTGGCAAAGGACAAAGCTAGCAAGATCAATAGAAAGCCCACAGATTCGGAGTTCTTCACTAGGCATACAGCAGACAAGGGTCTTATGTCTAAAATATACCTGAAACTCAAAAAATTAAATCCTCCAGCAACAAATCCTCAAAGAAAGAACTCCCCAATAAATAAGTGGGCTAAAGACTTACAGAGAAACTTCATTGAAGAGGAAAAAAGAATAGTGAATAGACACACAAAGAAATGCCTAGCCATAACAGAAATGCAAATCAAATCAGCATTGAGATACCACCTCACCCTAGTTAGAATGGCTATAATCAAGAACTCTAATAACAATAGAAACTGGTGGGGGTATTGGTGGGACTGTATACTTGTTCAACCACTTTGGAAAGCAGTATGGAGCTTCCTCAAAAGACTCTACATAGAGTTCCCCAATGACCCAGCACCCCCACTTTTGGACATTTAACCAAGTGATTACAGACAATACCATACTTAAAGCTACCAACACAACTATGTTTATTACAGCATTATTTACCATAGCTAAGATACGGTTCCTACCCAGATGCCCCTCAGTACATGAATGGATCAAGAAAATGTGGTTTATATACACAATGGAATTCTATGCGTCCATCAGAAAGAATGGCATTGTCCCATTTGTCAGGAAATGGAAAGCCTTGGAAAAAATTATATTAAATGAGGTAATCCAGGCCCAAAAAAACATAAGTGCCATGTTTACCCTTATTTGCAATAACTAGTATATGTCTGAGACAAACAGAAACTGTCAGACAAGTTGATGGTAGGAGAAATGAACCCTAAGATAAGGACTCAAATTGTTTTTTTTATTATTTGTTGCTTTTTATGTCCCTCCCCCACGGTATCACCCCTGTTTTCACTGTATTTGATGTTGGTGTAATTTGGGGATGGTAAGGGAAAAACAAATTGTTATACAGGTGGACTAATTACCACAATGATATGTACAAGACATTATGTCGAAAAACGAACTTTACAACTTTGGTGTGGAGGGGATGGTGGGGTGGTAGAAGGGGAGATATGAAGGGATGGGAATGCTTGATAAGAAATGTACTCATTACCTTGTTCATGTAAGTGTAAACCCTCTGTATTTTCCACAATAAAAAATCATAAAATAATAAAGTAAAATTCATGTCAATTTTGTTTTGTCGGTGGTAGGGCTCTAACTCTGTGCTTAGCCACTATCCCTCCTCTCTTCGGCTGAAGGATACCACTGTATCTCTTCAGCTACAATGCCGTTTCTAGTTTTCAAGAGATATATTGGAGGTAAGAGTCTCACAGATTTTTCTGCCCAGGCTGACTTTGAACCACTATCCTCACATCTCAGAGTTTTGGGTAGCTAGGATTACAGGCATGAGCCAACAAAGCCCAGATCTAAGACAATTTTTTTAAAAGTAAACTTATTGAAACTTCTGGCTTTTTCCAATAAACAATCTTACTTTTTCAACATTAGTTTATAATTATGATTTAATTTTAGATGTAACTGTGAATTTTTTAATCGAATCATATATGAGTTTTACTATTTCTCAGTATCTCACAAAAATCCACAGTTATTGACTTTCCCCAAAGACAATTATTACATACTATATTACTTACTATTATTATTACACTCTTATTACATATAATGTGAAGTGAAAATAGTTTGGATCATTTCAGATAAATTAGTAGTGGCTATTTTAGAATTAAAAATTCACATCTGTGATTTTAAACGAAGGAAAGATTTTCGAGTTAAAATGAAGTATGAATGTGTAGTGCATCCTAATTGAAACAAAAATTCTGAATTCATACAGACAAAATTATTTTCTTTCCACTTATGACTTTGCAGTAATACTATTGGAAATAGTGAGGCAAGAGGAGGAAGAATTCAATCTTTTTTTTTTCTTTTTGTCAGTCATGAGGCTTGAATTCTGGGCTAGAGCCCTATCCCTGTGCTCCTCAGCTCAAGGCAAGTGCTCTACCGCTTGAGCCCCAGCCGGACTTCTGGTTTTCTAGTGGTTTATTGGAGATAATAGTCTCAAAGAGTTTCCTGCCCGGGCTGCCTTTGAACCATGATTCTCAGATCTCCGTGATCCTCCTGAGTTGCTAGAATTACAGGCGTGAGCCACCGGTTGCCCGCAAGGAGGAAGAATTCAAGTCATGTCAAACAATGTCTCTGTATGAAGACCTGCTTATTCCTAGTTGTCACAAAATTTCAAGTGTCTATCTTAGAATTCTATTTAGAAAAGTTCTGAATCATTGATTCCTTTTGTACTTTCTGTTATAGGAAACAAAATATAGACACAAAACAATTGTAATAAAATGCACACATATGTTGAAGTGACAACTGGAAAAACAACCAACAAAGTAGAATTCCCCCAGGAACAAAAGCATGTTGTACCAGGTTTTTTTAAAGCACAAAATCCTCAAATACATGTTAACTTGGCATAGAGCCATAAAGACAACTGTGTCTCAGAAATACAGTTGTGTGAATTTGTAATTAAATTCATTTAGATGAAGCTAATATAGCAAATCCCTTGAATGGATCAAATTGTTTAAAACAAATGTGACTGTATGTGGAGTGAGATCTGCACATATTTGAAAGAATAAAATAACAAAATCATGACATACTTAAAAAATTCAGAAATGTAATGAATAACTTCAATAGTATTCATATTGAGAACTAATTCCTACTGATTTAAGAAGAAGAAATATGCAAATAGTAGAATCTGAGCATTGTAAATGAGTGTGCATAATTTTAAACTACTCCAAATTACACTTTGTAGAAGACTGAATGTGGCTTATCTAAAGGAAAACATCAACACATGATATGAATGAAATTAAAAATCTCATTAAAAGAGTGAAGTAGTTTCTGGAAAATAATGGTTTAATAAATGGTAGTCAAAATCTAGGACTGTCAAAATTGCATATCTATTTATTTAGATCCAAAAAAGACCCAAGTTACTCGTGCAGATTTGAAACTTTGGCAAAGTATCAGTATACATCTGTAATATTATTCTGGGTGTTGACTCTGGCAAGGAATTCATTCCCTCTTTGATCTGACAAATGAATATATGAAAGAACTTCTCCAACTAAATATCAAGACCTAACTAAACATATAACCAGAAAAGTCTTCATATGTAAGCCGTATTGCAACTGGGGTAAAAGAAAAATCAGTCTTACTGATTCTGTATTTATTGTAAATGTTGGTTTTTTTCATAAATTATTTCCTTTAGCTTGCATTTTTAAAACATTGTGTTACATGATGTATGTCTTAATAACTAATTTTGGATGCTTCATTAAATTTTGTTCTGAGTATAATGTCTCACTTCAGTTCCTAACCCATGAAATGATGTTGATTACAAAAAAAAAATCTAGTAACCACTGTTTATAATACACAAAATCTCATAAGCATGACACTAGTAAGCATTGGTTAATATTTTGATATCATGGTTTCATGACTGGTGAGACTTATCTACATGAGTATCATTGTACCTAGATTCCTCAGCCTGAATTTTGCTACTGTTAAAAAATATTTATATCTTTATTTGTCACCGATCAGAGATTAAATTTGAGTATAACGCCTAAGGAAAATTATAAAGTAAGAATTTAGCTTTTCTGGATATAAAGTAAACAAAATTCAGCATAGAGAAACTAACTGGTTTGAATTCAACCAATTTCTCCAAAACATTCTAAGCATTTCCTTACGATGTGTATTGTTCTCAAGAAGGGAATGGGTAATGTGAGGAGAGGACTAACCAAGCATTGTCTTCAAATACACATAATTTGGATTACCCTCTACATTTGGATATAAGCATTTCTGATAAAAACTGTTTGAATAATTGATTTTCAGGTCAGGTATAATATATCCTAGTTTCATATACCAAACTACATTCAGAAAATCGTATATACTAATTAACTAAAGAAAGTCCTGGCAGAAAAATGGCATCTCTATACTATGTGATGCCCAATTCTTAGGTATTTCATTATGCCTCCATTTAATGAATGTGAATATTTAAATGATTCATGAAGTGTTAATTAAAATTGATCAGTGTCCTATAATATAATGATGTATAATTTTATCCTAGAATCATTCAAGAACAGCCCATTCAATCATGACATACATCACATTCCACTGGTATTCAATCGGACAGGAATGAGTTTCTTAGGATCTTCTGCCATTTGGAGATGGCAGGACCAGGATTCCAACTATAGGCTCCAGCTCCCACCACTTAAACCTGAGGATAGGTAACTGTCCAAGAACATCAGCAAAACCAGTGATTAGGCTGTCACCAGTGGCTCTCAGCAGTCCTCCTTGATACTTACAAGGTTGTGATAGGAGGATCATAGTCAAAGTCACCATAGGCAGGAAAGTCCTTGAGACCCCTGTCCACCTTCAGTGCCAACAAAGCCAGGGGTAGAGCCATATGGCTAAGTGATTGAGAGCTAGCCTTAAGCAAAAGCAGCTCATGGACTGTGCCCAGATCCTGAGTTCAAGGTTTGGGACTGGCAACAAACAGACATAGACAACAATATGTGCAGCCATCCAGCTAAAGAAGGTCACCCTCTTGTCCCCAACTGGATTGGACAAAGTTCCCTGTGAGAGGGGCTGGGGGAGCCGCTGTCATCTTGACTCCACCCATGCTGCCTGCATCACAGGATTCCGGCCAAAACCCCATTCTTTCAGGTTTCTTTCTGATCAATGGGATACAAGAATGGTGGCCACACCCACATTCCATGATGCCCAGCATTAGGATTCCCTTTGGTTTTTGACACTACCAACAGCAGTTGAAGGTAGAGGTGGCTGAGTGGTGAGCATGCCACATGAGGCGACTTTGTAGTAGAGTGGAAAATTGATGTCCTAGTCAGACAGTGAGAAAATAGAGGATTTCCCAGAGCCTGGGAATGTGGCCAGCCCATCTTTCCCAATCCCAGCACTCAGATGTCTGAAACAACAGGACTCTGTGAAAGAGCTACAGGCAAGAAATTACTTCCAGAAAACCAGCAAAGGAATCCTCCCATCATACCTGCAACATTCAAGAAAACAAACAACACAAAAAAGGGAGGGATCCCAAGACAAACACCACTGGGGAGCGTGATTCAACAGAGGGTCTGGCCAAAGGTGATGCAGACTGTGGACCTTCCCTGCCTTTGGACACAGTCACAGCCACCAGGGGCCAGAGTATCAAGGATCCTGATACAATCAAGGATCTGCAGAGGTGCTAGTGACACGTGGTGCCCACCCTGGACAGCAGCAAAAGAAGAAACCAGACACTCAGAGGAAAGATTTCACCACTGAAGCAGGAGAAAACAGACCTGCAGGATCGACCAGAGAAAGAGAGGGAGAAGATAGCCCAGTTGCATGAAGCACCAGAAACAGAGCTATAGATCCACAAGTCACCCATACAGAGGTTAATTTCAGCAGAAAGAGATTTATAATCTGCACCGGCCCAAGTGAAGCAGGTGGCCAATGACAGATAAATGGAGCATGAAGCTCTTACCAGCCACCTGCAGGCCACAGAGCGGTGTGTGGCAGAGCTGGATATGGTGGCTTCTGTGGTCACTGCTGCACAGAAGGAGACTGAAATGTTCTTTGAATGGCTGAACGATGTGACCCTTCTGCTTGAGGAAAAGACCAGAAGCTTCGATGACCTGCAGCAAGTGAACACAGAGTTGCAGGAGAAGCTGGAAGTGCTCTGGACACAGAATAGCACCAGAAGAACAGAATCTGCAAGTTCCAACTAGTGCTGATGGGGCATGAGTTACTGAAGGGATTACTGGACAACCTGAGCTGGATGGTGACCTCAGCAAGTCTGGTGACAGACACATTCACAGAGGACCTAAGCATTGAGAGGAGCCTGAGCATGGAAAGAGGAGACTCAGTGGCTGACTGAGCAGGTGAACCAACTGACAGAGGAGAAGGAGAGAAGGGTGAGGCAGGTGCTGGATTATGAGCTGGGGGAACTGAGAAAGAAGCTGACAGAGCCATGGCCTCCCGCAGGACCATCTTAGGCAGAGTTGCAGTTGCAGGCCTAGGCCTACTGCACACAAATGGAGTTGAAAAAACTAGAGTAACAACTTCACATCCAGGTCCAGGAAAACCAGATTCTCTTCTCCAGAACACAGAGCAGCAGGAGCAACTGAAGAGACTGGAGGATAATGCCAAGGATCTGCAGGAGATACCCTAGATCCCACAAGGTGCATGTGTGTGTGTGTGTGACCCATTGCCAGAGAAAGAACTGGCCCTGCTGTGGGACACTCTCCAAGGTCGAGCAGTGAGAAGGAGGAGCACACCAGCATCCTGAACTCAGAGCAACAAGTGAAGAAATAACTGCGGGAATACCTAGACCATTCCGAGGAGAAGATAGAGGAATGGAAAGAGGTGGCTGAGAGAGAGAGAGAGACAGAGACAGAGAGAGAGAGAGAGAGAGAGAGAGAGAGAGAGAGAGAGAGAGAGAGCCAAGCATCTTGGGAGCTGCAGGAGCAGCAGGAGCAGTCCCTGGCCCAGCTGCAGGTGCTCAGAGCCACCAGTGCGCAGCACATTACCTCCAATGAGCAGCTGAACGCTGAGGCAGACCCAGCTGCTGGAGCTGCTGAAGCAAGTGCAGGGCCTGAACAACTGGGGGGACCAGGTGGTGCCCCCAAAGTGGCAGGACACTCTCAAGTGCCTGGAAGTAACCAGACCATAAGAGGAGCACCTGCAGGCCCAGCTGAGCTTCCTGGCTTTACCTGGGGAAGTGGAAAGTGTGAGCCCTGAGGAAGAAAAGGAGAGGAGGTTACTCCTCCCAACGTGACCATACCAGAGGATGGAGACATGCCCCAGACCTAGAAGGACGTGGATCTGTGAGCCCTCTCAGAGGCTGAGATCCACAGGGGAAAACTCCTGCTGCAAGAGCAGAAGCCCTGCTGCAGGTGTCCAGCCCACCTGCAACTCAGTGCCAGACAGAGCTGGAGCCACAGGCCCCCTACTCTGTGAGCTGCCAACATAGCTGGTGTTGGGATGGCAAGTGAGACACGTGGGCATCTGAGAAGAAAATCTGCTTCATCCACGACCTGCCTGATGAGGTATACTTCCATAGTCCTGTGGATGAGCTCCACCATCAATGTAGCCAGCTGTCTGCACACATCCGCACCATCGAGGAGTCCCTCATGGCATGTAAAGAGCAGATGTTTGTCCTGGATGAGCTGTGTCAGGAGAAAGCTGAGCACGTGTGCTGGCTCTCCCAGGAGAAGATGTAGAAGAAGAGAGAGCTGCAGGAACTGCTGTGGGTCCTTGCAGGGGAAGGCGTGGACAGTGGGCTCCAGATGCCAACACAGGCTGACCTCCTCCCCCACTGCTTCAGATGCCTCAGGCTCTGGGGTGGGTGAAATGAGCGAGGAACAGAAAGGTTTTGAAGAATTGCAACTTCAATACAGCTTGGAAACTGCCAGAGGAGAGGTCGGGGTTTTAACCCTATGGATGACTCCCCCATGGAGCACAACCTGTGGCAGATGCCCCACATCCAGAGCCGCCTACAGCTTGAGGGCTCAGGCAAGGAGCACTCCCTCCCTTTCTTCTGTAGACTGATGTGGATGATAACACTCTATGTGACATACTTACTCTCAAAAGCCTCGGCAGGCACCAGAATTAGGTTGCAGGTGGCCTTCTCTCAGGCCTCTATCTGCCACAAGATGGGGGTAAACTATGGGTCAGGTAGGGCAGAGGCTTCTGGGAAGTGGCCCAAATTCAAGGGACATCTTATGGCCCATTGGTGGCCAGGGAAGAGACCCATGTTATGCTTATCACAAAGAATAAATTGTTTTCAAAGGGAAGAAAAGCCTCCAACAAAGATTTGTTCTTCCAGTCCTGGGGCTTGAGGTCAGGGCCTGGCCACTGTCCCTGAGATCTTTTTGATCAAAGCTGGTGCTCTACCAGTTGAGCCCCACCTCCCCTTCCACCTTTTTCTGTGTGGAATGAAACCCTTTGTGTCAGGCATGCTAGGCTACCAATCTACCACTGAGCAACATTCTCAGCTAGGATGATTCCCCCCATCCCAAACACATATGGCCATTCCTCAGATAAATAGGAAGTAGGGGCTAGGATGAATATGAAGCACAAGTCTGGTTCACACAGAAATACTCCCCTGCGTCCTCTTGGACCCACTTATTTGTAGTTTCTCTTCTACCATTGAGGGATGAGAGAGGGAGGGGGGAGTCTTTAGAGAGGAGTACCAGGAACAATGACCCCCTGACCCCACAGCCTACCTCACACAAGTGGTCCTCTAGATTCCAATCTTAGCTGACTCAATGTGGATTCTACACTGTCTCCTCACCTCTTCAATGCTCAGGATGAAATAAATGTCGGCTCTGGCCTCAGCCCCCACACAGGGTAGAAGCTCCTAGTCCCATACCGACTTCCATCTCTGACTGCCCCGAGATAGGCCAGACCCACCACTCACCACAATGTTGGTGGCAATGACGTCATGTATGGATTCCAGGAAGATGGTCTGTAGCAAAGAGCAGAAGCAACAGAGTGAGCGGGGCAGAAGAATATGGTGGGGGTGATTGCTCTGAGATCTTCCTCCTTGGAGCCCTCCTGTCAAGCCAGAGCCATGCTAACTAACTAAAGCATGGCCAAGGCCAGAGTGAGAGATGAGAGAGAGGAACACAGAACTAAATGAGGTACTGCTTTTTCTTGGAGCACTTGAAAATTCCAATTATATTTGACCCATACCAATCCCAAAGCCAACATGCAATGCCTCTACTTGTTGTTGTTGGCTGTGAGCACTGTCCCTGAGCTCTTTTTCTTAAGGCTGGCACTCTACCACTTGAGGCACAGGGACACTTTTTGTTTTCTGATAATTCATCGAGGATAAGAGGCTCACACACTTTCCTGCCCAGGCTGGCTTGGCACAATAATCCTCCAGATCTCAGCTTCCTGAGTATCTAGGATGACATATATGAGCCACCAGTGCCCAGCATGTGATGCCTTTTGAAGGCATCTTGGCGAGTCTGTATAAGGAGCCCCAAAGGGCCTGGATAGACCACAACCCAATCAAGGAGCTGTGATGGGGGAAGGCTGACTTTCTAACCATACTGTTCCCCAAAATTAAAGATGCCAGGTGGTTTTGTATGCAACAAACACCTAGGCCAACAGCCATGAGGCTTAGTGGGGAAAACGTGGAGAATACCTAAAGATTGCACTGTAGAAATCTCTGATTTTGCATGCATGTGGTGTGTGTGTGTGTGTGTGTGTGTGTGTGTGTGTGTGTGTGTGTGTGTGAACTCAGGTCCTAGGCTCTATCCCTGAGTTTTCTTGCTCATGCCTAGTGCTCTTCCACTTGAGCCACAGCCCCACTTGCTTTTTGATGGTTAATTTTATGTAAGAGTCTCAAGGACTTTCCTGTCTAGGTGGCTTCAAAGCATGACGGGGGCCCCAGGGCAGTAAGAGTAAACAAAACTCACAGGTACAATCACTATGGTGGGTGACTCCTGCCTCCTCGTAGCCAAACGTGAGACATGCAGCCCCATGTCATCATCCTCTAGAGTTCAATTGGGGGAAGTGACCAGGGCCAAGCTGACTTTTGCTCACCCTGAGTACTGATGCCAGAGCAGGTCTGTTCCACCCTAGGCCAAGAGAGTTCCAGGAGGCCCGGCTTCCAGAGGCACAAGGAAGGGAGAGATCAGCTCCAAGCTGAGCTAAGAGCCTTTGCCCACAGATACCCCAAGTTGACCTTCCTAATCACCGTAAGACCTGTCAAAGAATAAACAACAAAAAAATATTGGAGCTGTGCCTCCAAGTGCTGTGCTAGAGCTCTAGATTGAACCAAAGAGCTCAGGGTCAGGGCCCCCAAGCATTGAGTTCAAGACCCTCACCTGATCCTCCCACAGTTTAGCTAAATATGAACTAGTAGGATTTGTGAAGTGTTTCTTAAGAATGGTGATACTGAAGAAAGCATCCTAATTCTAATGAAAACTTCACTTGTGACATACAGCTATGTGCTGAGTCCTTCACAGGGTCCTGTTTGCTGGGTCCTTCCGACATGGGGGTTTTGTGCTGAGTCCTCAAAACGTCCTGTTTGCTGAGTTATCTCAAAGGGTGCTATGTGCTGAATCCCTGAGAAGAATGGGACCTGCTTGTTTTTGGGTACTCTGCTGTGTCCATTACACAGCTACTGTATGCTGAGTCCTTCTAAAGGTGCAGTGTGCTAATTCATCCCAAAGGGTACTGCTATGTGCTGAGTCCTTGAGATGAGATGGATAAGGTGAATTTTTCAAGTGCTATGTGACGAGTCCTTTACAAGAGGTGCTCTGTACTGTCCTTCAAATGGTGCTAGGTGCTGAGTCCTTTGACAATGTTGTATGTGCTGAGTCCTTCCACAGGGTAATATGTGCTCAGTCCTTCAAAATTGTGCTATGTGCTGTGTTTTTCGAAGGGTGCTGTGCACTATTCTACACAGTGTGCTATGTACCCAGCCCTTCAAAGGGGGCTGTGTGTGGTCTTAACACAGGGTGCTATGTACTGAGTCCCTGAGAAAGAATGGTATGCATTCAGTTTTTGAAAGCATGCCATGCACTTAGTCCATTACCTTGTGGGCTATGGACTCCCTCCTTCAAAGGGTGCTGTGTGCTGAGTACTCTACACAGGGTACTATATGCTGAGTCCTTCAAAGGGAACTGTGTGCTGAGTCCTTTACACTGGGTGTTTTGTGCTGTTTTTGGAAGTGTGCAGTGTGCTGATTCATCTCAAAGGGTATTATGTTCTAAGTCCTTGAGAAGTAGTTATCCCCAACAATCACACACACATAAACAGACACAAACATATACACACAAACATACACAGAAGGGTCACCGTGCACCCTTTAGGTGTGTTGAGTGGAGGAGGATGGAGGAGAGTCTCCTCCAGCGGTGGGGCTGAGGGGAGATTTGATACCCAGGGCAGGTACTGGGGTTGGGAGGGAGTGATGAGTTGAGGTGAGGCTACAAGTTCCATGGCCTGGAAGCCTTTGGTCCCAGTCAGGGCTTGGCTTGCAGCCAGGGGTGGGGGCCAGGCCTGAAAAGAAGAGGGGTAAGGGGTCAAGAGAAGGAGGGGTCGGGGCCCAAGGCACACTCCCATGGCAGCAGTGGCCAGGGGCACGAATCAGGGGAGGGCAAGGGGGTGGGCATGCCCGGCAGGAGCAACACAGCCCAGGAGAGGAGTGGGGGCAGAGAGAGAGCAGAGAGAAGAGCGAGTACACATAAGAGCAGGTGGCTTCATCAGCTGGCGGCCTCACTGATCATAGTGCAGTTTCTGGTGGGGAGCACAGAGCACATGGAGCTGGCGGGCACATTGCCACAGGTAGCCACGTGGAGGCACGGTGGCCATGGCAGCCCTGAGACTGAGGTCCTGGCAAGGGGGGCACTGGAGCGGCTGAGGTGGAAATGGTGTTGGCTGAAGAAGAGGAGCAGGGGCCACATGCAGCTCTGCCATGTGCCCGCAGATGCCCCTGCCCCTTCCCAGCAGCATTGCATTTCAAACATGGCACTTTCGGCTCTGACCAGCTGCACCTCTCACAGTTGCCCAAAGGAGATGGTGCGCCCTGGCCGGCTTGCGCCCCCAAACTGGTCGCCACTGCTGGTCCTAGGACTCTGGACCCATGTGTACCCGGAGCCACCACCTACAGCTCTCCCATTAGTACACATGAGTGGTGGCTCTGAGGGCCCACAGCCTGGAAACACTCCGGCTAACCAACCACTAACCTGGACCTGCACCTCCTGCCTCCCCTTTCTTGTCTCCTCCTCGAGTTCACCCTGCCCCCCCCACAGTCTGTCATGTCCTTGTCACAAATGTGCCCCAGGGGTGGGGGGCAGGGGTGTGAGTTGACCTGGGGATCCCACCCCCATTCCTAGTGGCCAGTGTCCCAGGAAACAGGGAGATGCAGGAATGGGTGAGGAGGGGTGCCACAGAGCTTCTGGCCTGGAGCAGTGGGAGCCACACAGCCGCACATCTGCACCCTTCCTCTCTCTCGTAGAACCTGGTGGCTTTAATCAGAGGTGGGGAGCAGCACCTCCACACCTGCCTTCGCGAGTCTTTTTCTTTTTGCTGGGGGTCTTGGGTGTTGGATGCAGAAGATAGGCCCTCCTTGCTGTGTAAGCCCTTGTCTTCTGTGTTCAGTCACCCTTTCACCTGAGGAGGGTCCCAGAAGAGCCCACTAGGTATGTGAGGGTACTTGGAGTCAGACAGAAAGTGAATATCTGCGAGGAATATATCCACTCCAACCCACATACACCGAGCCTGTCTGCCCTCGCCGCCTTCCCAGCTGTCAACAGTACTCACAGGGTGATCACATTTCCCAGCTCTCCCAGCATCTGCTGATGCTCCCTGTCCATCTGGTCTCCTCGTCCTCCCCAAAAATCCACCAAGTCACCCAGAAGGATCTAGGCTGAAAGTAGGGAGTCCATCCATGTATGTAGCCTTTAAGACCCTATCCGTTTCCCCAACACTTCCCCAAACCCAGGTCAGACACCCCCTGGGGCACCATGACCCCTTGCTTGTTTTCAGCCCCGGCTCTGAGGAGCCACATATCTCGGGACACCTTCACCAAGTGTCCTGGCATAGGGTTTTGGTGAATGGGGAGTCAAGGCTGATTGATCCCAAGGGAAAGTGTCTGGCCCTGGAGAAAGGGAGAGGCATGGGTTGTTCTGCCTTATTAGAGTGGTGCTCCCTTTGGTTGGATCCCCTGTTCTGACCAGGCAACCCCCGTGCGCCAGCTTGTACCTTGTCCCAAAGGAGGAACTAACAAATTCAGGAGAGGCACTGCTCTGAGTCTGTTTGTGTGTGTGTGTGTGTGTGTGTGTGTGTGTGTGTGTGAGTGTGTGTGTGTGTGTGTGTGAGTGTGTGTGTGTGTGCATGAGAGATAGAGAGGGAGCACAAGAGGGGGGGAGAGAGAGAGAGAGTGAGAGAGAGAAAGACAGACAGACAGACAGACAGACCGACAGATCATCTTTCTCCTTATACAGCCTGACTGTGCTCAGGTGAGTGATCCCTTGGCAAATCGCAGGTGCTGCATGGACTAATCTTCTGTCACAGTTCTGGATTTGTGTGTGTGTGTGTGTTTGTTCGTTTGTGTGTGTGTATTTGTGTTTGTGTGTGTGTGTTGGGAGAGCAGGGAGATGAGAACAATGAAAACATATTTAAGGCACCATGTCTACAAAGAGCAAAAGCATTTTATTTGTGTGTATGTGTGTGTGTGTGTGTGTGTGTGTGTGTGTGTGTGTGTGTTGTTCTTTTTTCATCAATGCCAAGTACGAGTCTAGCGATAATTTGTGTTTTCTCCTTCACCATTTCATGGCTCCTTTGGGGAAGGTTTCAGTACATGTTCCTTTCCACCTCTCTCTTCTCCCTTTCCTGTAGCCCACAGTAGCTGGTGGGTCTGTGTGGGTCTCTCCTAGGAGGCCTGTGTGAACCACAGACCAGAATGGACACCTGTCCTTCTGTCTTCAGCCAGAAGGCTCGTGAGGCAACTATGACCGAACCCGTACTCTTCCAGCCAGACAGTCTGCTCTAGTGTGTACAGTTGGAGCTAATTCAAGGGTTTGGAGTGTGTCTGCCAAATGTAATTAGGGAATGAGATTGGGGGGGGCGATAGTGCAGGAGCTGTGATGCTAGAAGGGTATGAGGAGTGGTGAACGTTGTGACATGGCAGATGGTTCACCACGACAGAGAATGAGAGGGTAAACTTACCCAGGGCATTGACTGTGTCTATGGGGACTCCAGGCCCCCACTGATGGCATGGATTCCCTCCCGGGTCAATGTACTGGAGGACAGTCCTCCCTGGAATCCTGCAGACTCCAGTCTGTGTCAGGCCTGGGCAGTTTCCAGCTGGGCAGTGGTAAGCAAGTGCGTTCCCCCTGCTAGAGCCTGCTTGCTAACTGCCGTGGCAGTTAGCTAGGGGTTTCTGAATGCCACTTTCTGTAAACTGATGTAGGCTGTCTGGAAGAAAAAGCAGATCACTGAACTTAGAACCATTCAAGTTTGATTGGGACAACTGAAATGTAATGCTTTCCAGGTTTTTTTTTTTTTTTCTTGAAGCTGGCAATTTCCACTAGCACCTGGGATGAGGGGTCAAATCTTGCAAACGATTTCAGCCTCCGAACAATGACATTCAAAGCAGCACAGGAAGAGTTCCCAAGCGAGATGGTCTCCTGTAATGAACGTCATTCCTTGACTGACTTTCTTTGGCAGCTGTTGATTCTCCTCTGGCTCTCTCTAGGGTGACTACCACAGTCAAGGATGTCCTGGGGAGCAGAGATCGTGACCTCACCATTCCTAGCCTGCCAGCTATGAGCAGAGACGATTCCCAGCACCTGCACTGGACTCTGGGAGATTCAGAAACCAGGGATACCTCGAGGATCCTTACTCTGCAACATGAAACTTGGGGGCCGGATGTGGTAATCCTGACTGGCCCCAGGGGGAGGTGAGGAGGCCCCTTGAGCCAGGACTTCAGCTCACAGAAACCTCATTCACAGCTAAGTGGGGAATTGAGTGCCACGGAGCTGGTCAGCTGCTGGACAGAGATCTTTGAGAAGATAGGCATCCCAGAGGCCCTGGAGTCCAGAGAGTACATAGTGGCTCACATCCTCACAGCCAAAACAGTTAAGTGTGGTGGCACCAGGAGGGGGTAACACAGAGAAGGGAGAACTGTGGGAGAGCTACATAAGGCTTCGCCCCCCCTCCCCCACAAAGGATTCTTACCTGAATCAGATGGGACTTTTCTGTAGTATTGTCATAGACAGATGTTCATTTATGTATCCAACAAACCATTACAGTGTGCACCAGGGTCTGGAGGGTCATAGACAATGAAAAGTTCCAGAACTGGTTCCACAGCCCATGTAGAAACCTTGGATTGATGTGGATGCCAGGGCTTCAAGACTGTCATCCTAGCTACTTAGGAGGCTGAGATCAGAGGATTGAGGCTTTTGGCCCAGGCAGGAAAGCCTGTAAGACTCTTGTCTTCAATTAACTACCAAAAACAAATGCCAGAATTGGATGTGTGGCTCAAGACATAGACTGCTAGCATTGAATAAAAAGGCTTGGGGACAGCACCTAGGCTCCAAGTACAAGGCCCAGGACTGACACAAAGAAAATAAAGAGAGAGGGGAAGGAAGGACAGAAGGAGAAAAAGAGGAAAGGAAGGAAGAAGGGAGAACATGCAAGCCTTGGTTTGCAGTCCCTGGATCAAGGGAGCCAACTATTCACAATCTCTGTGGGGACAGTTTCAGAGTCTAAAGCCATTATGTAGGACCAAGCCACTGACACCTCAGCAACTTCATGCCATTCAGGAGCTGTGTGGTCACCAACTATAGAGGGAACCAGCCTCGGGTTGAACCTAGGGCTCAGGGTGGGTCACCAGTTTTCAATTATCCCTAGCCTCATCGAGTTTATTTTCTGGTCAGATAAGAAGAAAGTTTCCAAGGGCTAAGGAGGTATTGGGTGAGAGAGCTTCAATGGGGAGGCAAGGGATAAGCAGGAATTTGAAGAGGGAGGATGGTCCCAGGTCAGGTGTGTCAGGAAATTGGTGTCATGACCTCACCAGACAACATAGACTACAAACCTTTCATCCAGACACACTGCTATTAAAAGTCCTGGCACCTTAGGTTCATCATTGACGACCTGGCTGTGGTTCACTGCAGGATGCCTGTGCAGTACATCCTTGGGGCTAGGAATTTCCAGGGCTCAATCTGACGATACCTCCCCGGGTGTTAATTCCTCCACCAAAGACTGAGGTATGCATGCCACTGCCACAGGAAAGCCTGGAAATGAGGGCAGGAAGTGAGTCTCTTGTCTGGCTCAGTCTTTAGTGTAGATGGCAGATCTGGGATTCAGAGAGGGCAGGCTGACGGTGTGGCAGAACTGGGTAGAGACCGACCTGAAAACCAGAGGCACTGGGCTCTGAGCAGGGTTGTTTCTTTGATAATACTCACAACATAGGAACATTTCTGGGATAGAGCAGCCCTTTTCACTTCCCCAAGATGGACCTAGATCTCCCCAGTTTCCATCCCTTGACCAGGAAACCGTTTAGTTCCCATATCATGTGATTGGATAACTAGACCTTACCTCACTGCCCAGTGCTGAGGCAGGACAGTGAGAGATCCTGAGTCTTCGATAAGGTCAGGGGATCTTCAGTAGGAGATGGTACTTGAATGTCCCAACTTGGTGCATGGTCAGTCCCATCTAAGTCTGCCATGATGTAGTACATAGAATCTAGAGAATCAGAGCTGGATGGGGTCTGTTCTGGAAGTCCTGAGTATTATGTGTTATCTTTGAGCTCCCATATGCCCATTGCTTCCCATTCTTGGTTGGGCCTATGCTAGAAAAAGCTTGAAACTAGGGCATGGATCTTACCTTTTATGCTCCATGATAGCACTCTACCATTTGAATCACAGCTCCACTTCCAGGTTTTTTGGGTGTTTAATTGGAGATAAAGTGTTCTCATGGGCTTTGCTACTAAGTGGTATCCAACTGCAGTCCTCAGATTTCAGTCTCCTGAGGGGAAAGGATGACAGGAATGGAATGTTATGTTTGTCCAGCTGCCAGTCCCTCAAGGCTTTTATCCTAGGTACTAAGGAAGTGAGATCTGAGGATTATGGGTCAAAGCCAGCCTGGTCATGAAAGACCCTGAGACTCTCACATAAAAGGAATTGCCAGAAATCCAGAAGAGGTGCTGTGGCTCTATAAATGAGTGCTTGCCTTAAGCTGAAGTCCTCAGGGACAGCACCCAGGCCCAGAGCTCAAGCCCCTTATCCAACAACAAGAAAAAGAGGTGATTAAGTTTTCCACATAGCAGTGTGTACGGTTGGAAATACAATGCTGGTCTATGAGGCGTTCCAGATATGTGAGAGGCTCAATGATTTGTCTACAGTGGGTCTGATGTCAGTACTGCCACCTTCTTGGGGTGGGATGTTATCCTAATTGAGGGAGTTCATGTTTTTGTTCTCAGGGACTGCTGAATCCTTGGGCTATCCGTGTGTGTGTGTGTGTGTGTGTGTGTGTGTGTGTGTGTGTGTGTGTGTGTGTGTGTGTTTGTGTGTGTGTGTGTGTGTGTGTGTCTGTCTGTCTGTCTTTGTCTGTATGTGTTTGGAGGTAGAAGAACTGGGCCTTGAACTCAAGGCCTAAATGCTGTCCCTGAGATTACTTGCTCAAAGCTGAGCTCTGACACTTGAGCCACAGCTCCACCTCTGTCTGGCTAGTTGGTGGTTCAGTGTAGATAGGAGCTTCACAAACTTTCCTATGGGGCTGGCTTTGAACAGTGATTCTCAGACCTCAGCCTCCTGAGTAACAGACAGGAGCCACCCGTGATGGCTTTGTGTGTGTGTGTGTGTGTGTGTGTGTGTGTGTGTGTGTGTGTGTGTAGAAGTTGGTTGTAACAAGGAATGCTGGACCCTTTGGTAACTTCTAAACGCTCTCTTGGGGGCAGTATGGGCTTTGAGGCTGAGGTCTGGGGGCCTAGAAGGGTGAGACCATTGAAGGGGACTCAGCACCTTTAAATTATAAGAGCAAGGGAAATTTGTGCCTTGGAACTGTCTACTCTCGTGGGCCTGTTTGATGGCAGAGGGAGTGTGGGACGATCTGGAGGTGGGGCCCACAGGGGGTGGCTCTCCAGGGGGACAGAGAGCATCGTCAGCACTTAGTAAGGCTTTGAGTCCTGTTAGTATGGAACATATTGGCATGGGTCAGACTCTGGGTCTTCTCATCATGAAGTCTGATGGGCAAGGCCAACCCTACTTTAAATCTTGACCTGTGTTCTTCAGATCTCATCCTCCTGTGTAGGTAGGGTTATAGGCATGAGCCTCTGACACCGGACCTCGGATTCTTTTTGGTATATTAGGGTTTGAACTCAAGGTCTTATGTTTTCCAGTCAGGTCTTCTACCTTGGGAGCCAAGCCTTTCTGTCTTGGGCATGTCTGAGATACAGACTCCATATATGCTCAAGCTTGGCTGGATCATGGTTCTCCTGTGACAGGCATGCGCCACCATGCCTGGTCCTCTGTAGTTGGGATGGTAGATATGTAGCACCATGCTCAGTCATCGGTTTAGATGACCCTGCCAAACTCTTAGTCCCAACAGCCGATTCTTGACCACAGTTGAAGCTCTGGGTTCGGCCTGGAACCATTGTTCCTCAGTCTCCTCACAGGACAGTTGTGAGGAAACAAGGGATCTATACAAGGGGAACTCTGGGGCAGGGCCAGGCACAGAGGGAATGGTCATCAGATAAGTTTCTTGGCAATTCTGTGAGCACATAACAAGAAGATACCTGGAAATGACTCAGAAGGGGCTTGTTATTTATCATGCCACAGGTATGGGATTTTAAACAAAACATGGCTCTCTCTCATCCTTACCCTGACCCATTAGGAAGGGGATCCTTAACTGTTCAGCTTTGCAGCTGGGGAAAATGAGGCACGGAAATGCTTGGTGAACTACTCATGACCCCCAGCTGACAGGAAACTTGGCCTGACTTGTCTGTCATGCTCCCTAGGACAATGGGTGTTATTCAGTCCATTTCTTGTTTTTGGAAGTCCACTTATTGTCAGTCGTGGGGCTTGAATTCTGGGCCTGGGCACTGTCACCAAGCTCCTCCGATCAAGGTTAGGACTCTACCACTTGAGGCACAACACCACGTCCGGTTTTATGGAGTTTCTTTGGAGATAAGCATCTCACAGACATTGCTGCTGGGCTGGCTATGAACCATGATCCTCATATCTCAACTTCCTGTGTAGTTACCATTGTAAGCCTGTGCCACCAGCCGCCAGCTTAAGTGTAATTCTCTCTCTCTCTCTCTCTCTCTCTCTCTCTCTCTCTCTCTCTCTCTCATTTGTTGAAAGGGTGCTGGATGAGGTGCCTCAGAGTCCCCATGTGGCTGGGACCCAAGGTGACCCTCTTATTCTGGAGGTAGGCTGTGGGTCAGGAGCTTTCTTGCTCAGCCTGTTGAGCTAGCTCCCTTAGATAAGCCCTTCTGTGCCCGGGATAGACCATGATGGTTACTCATTGTCAGTCAGTGTGGTGAGTACTTCCCCACTACCCTTTGCTAAGACAGTTAAAGGAAAGTGGATTAGGAGGCATCGCATTGTCCAACTGCACAGCACTATCCTGAGACTCTGATCCTCATGCCACCTATCTGGCTGGACCCTGATTATAAGAAACTGAATTCACTCTATGTCTACTTCACATTGGTACAATGTGTCATTTCAGGGAGAGGGAGCAGTGTGCAGAGGAAAGACCCTAGGTCCGACACCTCCTGGGGGACATTTGTTCTGTGACAGTGCAAAGTCATTGCTGTGGATAAGGAGGAAGCCGGCATCAGACTGAGCCGGAGAAATGCTCAAATGTAGGTAATCTGTTGAAGTATAGAACCCACCCATGTCTGCTTCCCACTCACAACAAGGAGGGTTCAATGCAGGTAGCCCAGCACTGGCCCTAGGGGGTTATAAATGGATGGGGGCAGTCAGGTGCCAGTGGCTCTCACCTGTCATCTTGTCTAATCAGAGGCTGAGTTCTGATGGTAGTAACTCAGAGTCAGTCCAGGCAGGAGAGTCTGTGAGACTTTTTTTTTTTGGTCCAGTCATGAGTCTTGACTGGGCACTGTCCCTCAGCTCTTCAACTCAAGGCTAGCGCTCTGCCACTCGAGCCACAGTGCCACTTTTGGCTTTTTTCCTTTTTGCTTATGTGGTGCTGAGGAATCGAACCCAGGGCCTCAGGCATGCAAGAGAAGCACTTTACCACTGAGCCACTTTCCCAGCCCCAAGTCTGTGAGATTCTTATCTCCCATAAACTACCTCTCTCCTCCCCTTGAAAAAGCCAGTTTTGCTGCTGTGGCTCAATTGATAGAGCCTCAGCCTTAAGTAAAAGAAGCTCAGGGATGACACCGAGTCCCTGAATCCAAGAACTGGGACTGACAAAAAATAAAATAAATGAAGTGGGCACTTATTATCTTACTACCCAAATGGATGGATTAATTCTTCTCTCTGGTATTCATAGTCAAAGGTAAGGGGCTTCCCTTGATGTTCCTCTAAACCTCTCCTTCTCTCTATTATCCCCCTGGCTTCAGTTGCAGGATAGAATTCAGATCATCCCATTTAATGTGAACTTAAGTACCCTCCTTACCTGCCTTCTTGGGGTAGGGATCCTGGGTGTACTCACCACTGGGTGAAAGAAGCACCAGAGAGATGTGGGTAGGTATACCTGAAACTCATACTCACACACACACACACACACACACACACACACACACACACACACACTCATACTCACACACACACACACACACACACACACACACACACACACTCACCTAGGCCAACTCTGACTAGCCTTTTCCAAAGACACTTTATCTCCTTGGATTAACTGACCTAGGAGAAAAACTTGATCCACAATAAATGATTATTTTAACTAAGGCTTGCTAGTTGACACGAGATAAAGAGAAGCTCAAAGGAAAGGTTCTGGAGCCTGTCTGGCTCAGGCTCAAACTTGACATCCTGTCTCCTCGATAGGCAGAGATCTGAAGATCAAAGATCAAAGCCAGCCATAAGCTGGAAAGCCGATAAGAATCTTCTCTGCATGGAACCACCAAAAATCCAGACGTGGAGCTGTGGCTCAAGTGGTAGAGTAGCAGCTTTGATCATGAAAACTCAGAGAGACAGCTCCCAGAACCTCAGTTCAAACCCACATAAGAAATGGCCCCATTTGTTGCCCCCAGACTGCCTGGGCCTCAAGTGCCCTCTGACAGAGTTTGATACCACACTTGTTCCTGGGTAGTGTATCAGAGCCTTCAGAAATTTGGTGGTGAAAGCCAGGCCTTCGCCTTTGTGCAATCTCAACCCACACCAGGTTGAAGGAAGAGCATGACAAGACGAAGAGCCTGCAGAGTGGAGAAGATCCCCCTCTGCCAGGGTGATTAGAGCAGGCTTCTTAGAGGCAGCACTTGAATGGGGGTCTTGCTTAACACGGAAGATTTGACAGGAAGCACAAAGAGAAAAGATGCCATAGATAAAGGACAACATAACGGAGCGTGTTCTTTTCCAGCCAGGGTTGTTGGTTAGAAACTCAGTAAAGATGAGCAAGACTGTCCCGAGACAGGCCCAAGGAGTCACAGAAGAACAGCTATCCAATGATGGGATTTTGTCTTAGCTGTAGTGGGCTCACCTAGCACACAGGAAACCCTGCGTTCGATTCCTAGGTCCCGCATACACAGAAAAAGCCAGAAGTGGTACCGTGGCTCGGGTGGAAGAATGTTCACCTCAAGCAAAAGAAGCTCAGGGACAGCGCCTGGACCCGAGTTCAAGCCCCAGCACTGTCAACGTAAAACTGCACTCCAAGCGACCTGGGTGACAGGTGGATGGCTGTGCCCTGTAGCTCTTAGTAGATCCATCCATGCTTTGTGTCTCCTTCTCTGATAAAGGGGATCTGGACACTTCTTCTGCAATGAGCAACCCTGCACCCGGTTATCAGCAACCCTCCCAAAGGCTTCCACTGGGACATGGAGCAGCTGGCCCCAGAAATCCTCAGGTATGGGTTGGGTGGGCAGGAGGCTACAGGGCAGACCTGAGACATCCTAGTAGGTCTGATCTACCCCAGACATCCAGGCCATCCAGAGGAAGTGGATGGGAGCTTAGAAAGGGGTAGTGATGTGAAGGGGGCCCTTTAATGCCCATGTCCCTCCCCAGACTCTGAGCCTCCCTTTGCTGTCTCTGAGGGAGGTAGAGGAGTGTCTAGGTGGTAGTATCTAGAAGCGGACTAGTTGGAAATTGTAAAGAATGAGACACCATAGGCCATGCGCTGCTGGCTGATGGCTCACGCCTGTCATTCTAGCTACTCAGGAGGCTGAGATCCAAAGGGACTTGTATCCCTGCACAGAGAGGAAAGTCCAATGAGAGTCTCATTTCCAATCCCCAACCGGAAGTGGTTCCATGGCTCAAGTGGAAGAGCACAGGCCTTCAGCAAAATTCATCATCAGGGACAGTACCCAAGCCCTAAGTTCAATCCCCTCATCAAAAAAACAAGTAAGAAAGACACCCCTTGCTTGCCAGAGATGTTCACTATCTCTGGGGTTGCTGTGGTTGGGACACCAGGTTCTGGCCTCAGTGTACAGCCATTTCTAAGAACTCCCCAAGTTTGCCCGAGTGTGAATTTACAGCAGGGAGGGCATGGTTTCACCAAGAACTGCAGAAGTTGTGGCCTGTATTAGGCAGGGAGTGGGCGAATGGGAGCCGGTGTGGGAGAGTAGTGTCAATTATATTCTCTCCAACCCAAGGACGAATGTTTTTGATGCTGGTGTCAAAGTCTGAAAGTGTGGGGTTACATGTGCTTTATGGCCAGACAAGTTGGGTTTCCCCTGGTTGTAAGAAGGTGGCTGAAACCAGGCACTGCCAGTGTCTCACAACTGTCATCCTAGCTACTCAGGAGGCTGAGATCTGAGGATCACGGTTCAAAGCCAGCTTGGGAGGAAAGTCTGTGAGATTTTAACTCAAGTGAAGCACCAGAAAACTTGAAGTGGTGCTGTGGCTCCAGTGGGAGAGTGCACACCTTCAGCTGAAGAGCTGAGGGATGGCACGCAGGCCCAAAGTTCAAACCCCATGACAGACGACCAAAAATAATGGGGCTGAGTTTTCTTCATAGCGGTGTGTACAGTAGGAAATGCCATGTTGTTTTATGAGCCATTCCAGATGTGTGAGAGGCTCTGAGTTTTATAAACATTTGGTCTGAGGATGGTAGTGCCATCTTCTCGGAGGTTGTGATGTTCAGTTGCTCAGGGACTGCTGAAGACTTGGGCTAACTGTGTGTGTGTGTGTGTGTGTGTGTTTCCCTCATCTTTCTCTGCCCACTTCCTGGATGCTTGTCTGCCTCTTCCTGACCTTGGATGGTGCCCTTCCTCAATAGCAACCTTGTCTTTAGCCCTGTATCATGGTCTACAATGAGTCCTAAATTGCTAGAGACCTGCAAATTCCAGCTATTCCTTGGGACCCAAGTCTGGCTGTCCATATCTTTGTCCTCATCCAGGGGATTCTGGGTCAGCAGTGCCAGCTGGCTTATGTTCTCTCCTGCCTCTGGGGGGACAGGGTCAGTCATGCTGTGTCCTGTCCTTTTCTAAGCTGGGCCCCTGGCTGCATGTCCCATTCCCAGCAGGGTGCCAGTGAAGTGGGGGAAAAGTGGTTGCCAGTGGCTCTGGCCAACTCGACCTTGATAGCTGACTGAAGGCTCCCCAAACAAGGAAGATCTGTGGCTACATAAGAGGTGAGGCCAAGGTGGCTGGGATGTACTGTTCGATGTCTAGGAAATGTCAATGTACCTTATCGTAGGCAAATCTATCTTCTGGCACCAACTGGGCCTCCCATGTCCTTCTAGATTCCAGATGCTCAGAACAGAGAGGCATATACTTTAGATTCCACGGCCACGGAACTGGGGGATGAGAGATTGGTATGGCCAGTACCTCAATGTTTTGAGGCATTAGTTTTCACTTGGATGAGCTGAGCTAGAACTGGGGGCAGTCCTGAGTCATAGTCACAGTAAACTCTCAGGCCAGATCAAGTGGTTTCTCCCTAAGTCCTTCTTGGGCTGAGGGGTTTGGACCATGGCAGTAAGTTCCAAGGAACCTGTCCCTCGATCTCAACACAGGGCAACAAGATCAAGGGAATGACACTAGGGATGCTCCTTTGTAGTCAGCCCATGATTGCAGACCTTCATCTGCCCCCCTTCCCCAAGCACTGGTGAAGAAAGCAGGGCTCCAAGCCCTCGGGCTCCTGGGATAGTGACTGCTACAGGCTGGAGACAGTTGGCTGTGGATATCTGAGCATACAAACTTTCTTGAGCCCATCTCAACACCTGCCTAAGGTCTGACTGACAAATTTGCACTCTTGTGATACTCCCATGAGTGGGTATTATCTTGCAGCTCCTGCCCCTCCTGGCCCAGAACCGTGGTCTGAGACAGTGATTTACTACTCCGATCCACATTGCACCCATGACAGATGCCATTCTGATGATCTTCATGCCCCAAGGCTCGATACTTCTCTGGTACTGTGGCCTGCTCTGTAGGCAATGGCCTCCAAACAGGCTGCTATCAAGACTTGTAGGACACCTAGACATTAGGAGACCCTCAGTGGCCCACTGGAAAGTACTGTGCCTAGAGCCACAGAGTAAGGTCCAAGCAGGCAAGGTGTTTGCCATGGGGCTAAAACTCTGGGCCTGGGCGCTGTCTCCCATCCCCCAGCTCTTCATCATACTACTTGAGCCACAGAGCAACTTCAGGTTTTCTGTAGGGTCCTTGGAGATCAGAGTCTCCTAGAATTTCCTGCCTGGGCTGGCTTTGAAATGTGATCCTCACATCTCTGCCTCCTAAGGAGCTAGAAGGACAGGCGTGAGCCACTTGTGCCTGGATGATCTGGCCTTACACCACAGTGGACTAGAAGCTCCTGAAATCTTTCCTTTAATTTTCCTGTGCTAGTATTGGGGCTTGAACTCAGGGTCTGGGCTCTGGTCTCTAAACTTTTTCCTTCAAGTTTGCCACTTTAACACTTGGGCCACAGCTCCATTTCTGGATTTTGGTAGTTAATCGGCAAAAGAGTCTCATTAACTTTCCTCTACTGAGCTGGCTTGACCCTCGATCTCTATCTCAGTCTCCTGAGTAGCTAGGATTTACAAGAGTTGAGCCACTGGTGGCATTGGGCTAGAAGCTTTTCTAAAGCAAGAGTTTTTCCCTGCATTTGCCCTGACTCCTCCATGCAAAGGAGGCCGGAGGGTCAGGAGCTGTGAAAACAGGTTTCCAGCCACAGGAAATGGCTTTGGGTCCCTAGCGAAAAGCCAAGCTAATCTTCCCCCTGGGCGCCATTCTGGGACCTCATCCTCTGCTCTTTGACTCAAGTCAACTTTGACCCAGCCTTGAATTTCCTGCCAGACTTTTCTGAAGCCATAGAACCTTCATACCACGCACACCACGTGCTCTACCGCACACCTCAGGACCTTTGCCCATGCTATACCTTCTGCCTGAGGCTCTCTGCCTTGTACCCACATATTAGAACTATTGTGGAATTTTGTCACTGGGTATATCACTTCCTAGAACAAGTCTTTCCTTCCCTTTTCCATCTTTTTTTTAATATTGAGTTACTAGATATGGAACTTGTGCAGGCTGACTGGCAAATGCTCTATATTGATGTGTGTGTGTGTGTGTGTGTGTGTGTGTGTGTGTGTGTGTGTGTGTGTCAATCCTGGGGTTTGAATTCAGGGCCTGGAGGCTATCCTATCTCTGAGGTTTTGTGCTCCAGGCTAGCACTGTACTACTTGAACCACAGTTCTACTTCTGGCTTTTTGGGTGTTTAATTGGAGAAAAGTGTCTTAAATTGACTTTCCTGCTTGCAATTGGGATCCTTAGATCACTTCCTCCTGAGTAGGTAACAGGGGTGAGCCACCAGCACCTGCCCTCCACACTACCTCTTACCTATAACCTCAGCCCTCCTCTGAGTCACAGAAGAATATGTCTCCTCAGGCTCAATTTTTTTTGCCATTCTTGGTGCTTGAACTCAAAGCTCATACTTGGCAGAGTCTCTAAACACGTGAAGACTGTGACAAATGCTTCCATTTAATTATGTATCATGTTTCAACACTTAATAAAATGTTAATTAAAATGAGTCAATGCCCTAAATTATTGTGTATAATTTTATAATAGATGTGCAAAATATAATATTATGTGTATAATAATACTAACTACAATAATCAATAAATGAATCAAAGGAAAATAAAATACAAAATCAATAATAAAATTCATAATATGAAATTAATATACATATATAAATATATATCATGTATTACACATGTATAGAAATATTTTTTCCATTGCAGGGCCTTCATTCAGGCCCAGGGAACTCTATCCTGAATTTCTTTACCTTAAGGACAATGAGCTTCGTGTTCACCCATGGTGCAAAAGAGTTACCTGGATGGTGAGCTCAGAAACTAGCAATGGCAGAAATACTAGCCCCAGTTCCATGACAGTGACTTAATTTTTTTAATGGAATCAGTTATGCTAATTCAGTTCCATATTGAACATTAAAAAAAAGCAGTGTAGAATTTTGTACAGCTATTCAAACATCCTTCCCTGACCTGCAAAGTGCTTCTCTGAGAACTACGTTGATTCTCTTTTTTTCTATGTTCTGTTATTGTAAAAATGTTCTACAGAGGGGTTACAGTTCAGGAGCAAGTTAATGAGTACATTTCCTATTTAGCATTGTTTACTCCTCCTGTGTTTTCCCCCTACCTTCCCTTTCCTCCCATCTTCACAACTTCCTCCTCCTGACGAGGTCAGTGACTTAGTTTTTCATTTTTGGTTGGCACGGGGTTTGAACTCAAGTAATGGCCACTCTTTGCTCACATTGCTACAGATTTACCAAGACCCTGAGTTCAAACCCCAGGCTAGAAAAGAAAACTGGCAGAAATTCCAAACCAGGGAGCTTTATTTTTCTTAATTTAGTTAAATTATATATATATATGTATGTATGTATGTGTGTGTATATATATATGTATATATATATATATATAGATTTTTTGGGGCCAAGTATGGGGCTTGAACACAGGTCATGGAAATTCTACTTCAGCTTGGATCTCCCTTGGCTGGGTGCATTCTCTGGACTCATAGCCGATCCTGGGATCCTGGGCTCAGAGTGCTTTCAGGAAGAAAAAATTTGGAAAGCACAAAAAGTGGTGAGCTGCAGAGAGCTGGGGTTTACGATTATTTTCTTTGCACAGTGACCATCCTGGGTCTGAATGACATAGCTGCAAAGTGGACCTGACCTGCCATTGCTGGTGGCTGGTGGGCTATCAATGAAGCCATAGGCCAACCTGTCAACATAGGCCCAGGGTTCAAATCGCAGTCCTGACATCAATCACAAGAGATCACAAGAGACTCATTCCTATGCATAGGAATACTGATTGAAAGAGTAGTTTATACATCGGTCGACGCTAAAATTAGATGCAATAATCCTAGAAGGCTGGTTGAGCTTAATTAATAGTTTATTAAGCATGAAAAGAATTATATTAATTAAATTGTAGTATAATAAGTACCTAAGAGTTGGTAGGGACATAGTAGGTGTTATTCTATCATAGACAGTCAGCTATGGAACCCTTTAGCAATATATATATATATATATATATATATATATATATATATATATATATGTATATATATTTGTATACCTCCATCTGCCTATCCATGTATCGCTGATTTGGCCAAACCTGGGGGTCGTTCTCAGAGCCTGGGAACTACCTGACATCTTCATTGGCTAGAGGCTGCCATGCTCAAACTCACCCAATCATGAATTGGGCCTGCTAGGCACTAAGTTCAGATCCTGGCACTGCCAGGCATGATGGAGAACACATCTAACATCTAGATGTGATGTAATATGATGTAAACAATGTAATAAATGGTATAGGTGTCATCAGAATCAATAAAATAAATTCTAAATAAATGAATGACACAAGAAATAAAATGAATAACCACACCAAACACAATAAGGACTGAACATCTGTATGGAAGTATAAATCCTATCTTTAAAATATATATATGGAGGGCTGGGAAGGTGGCACAGTGGTAGAGCTTTTGCCGTGCATGCATGAGGCCCTGGGCCCGATTCCTCAGCACCACATAAGCAGAAAAAAAAAGCCAGCAGTTTCACTGTGGCTCAAGAGGTAGAGCACTAGCCTTGAGGAGAAGAGCTGAGGGACAGTACCCTGGCCCAGAGTTCAGTCCCACGAGTGGACCAAAAATAAAGTATATAAGGAATATCTTTTCCAGGCCTGAGGCTTGAATTCAGCCCCCCTATGCAGAGGGAATGGCGGGAGATCCTGAGATACTTGTTCCTGGACCTGGGATGTGTCATGGAATGTGATCGATCTCATCCTTGAATGAGTAGTTCTTGCAGGATACAAGTAGAAAATGATAGGCAAGACTCATGGGGTATTGATTATTTGTGAAGAACAGTTGATGAAGCATGACAATAATCAGCACAGTCATGAAATGGAAGCATCAGGAAAGATCCAAGAATCGGTAGTCACACAGATTGGATTCCACCCCAGGTTACCATCTCTCCTAATCCATACAAAAGTGTACTTATTTGCATACTACTTTCAGCTTATGAATGGATGACTGTTGTGCTCCCCGCTCCCCCCTCTTGGGGGGTGCTCAATTGCAGGTCCCAAAGGCTGGTGTGCTCATGTGGACTCATTCACCACTTGGTCCTGCTAGGTCTCAAGTTCAGATTCCCCGCCGTGCCAAAAGATTCATCTTGATTTCAGAAGTCAATCGTTGCACCTGTTTTCTTTCCTGTGCAAGTCCTAGATCTCAGCTAGGATGGAGAATGCTTGGACCACCTTGTGGCCATGGGAATAAGTTGTTATCCATGTCAGCCCACTTATACCTGTCATCATATACTCAAGAAAATACATAATACACTCATGAATAGCATACAAAATAAAGAGAATAACTACACTCAATGTACGATGCAGTCCACACACGGATGTGAATATACATCTCCTGATATACATCTCCTGTTTCAATGATCATTGAAGACTACTTTGGCCTCCCTGGGGTTCGATCCCAGCTCTTTAGTGGCTCACAGTCTGGTGTGATCACGTGGACCCATTGGGCAGTTGGGCCTCCTAGGCCCAAAGTTCGAATCCCAGCACTGCCAAATATTCACCCTGATGTGAGAAGCCAGTCGTTGCACCTGTTTTCCTGTACTGTGAAAGTTCTGGGTCTCAGCTAGGAACGAGAATGTATACGCAACTCTATACTCATGGGAATAGGTTGTCATCCAGTTCACCACAGTTATATCTGTCATCCTATACTCAAGGAAATACACAATACATCAATGAATAATACAGAAAACAAAGAAAATGACTACATCAAACGCAAGATGCCTCCCATCCATGTTTGGAAATATATATCCACTGTTTAATTATGAATTTATGACTATATTGGCCCCCCACCAGGACTCCATCTCAGGTCCCAGGAATGGCCTAGTTCCTTAGTGGCTCACAGCCTGGTTTGCTCACCATGACCCATTCACCAATTGGGCATGCTAGGCTTTGAGTTTAAATTCCTGCACTACCAGAAGATTCATTCTGATGTAAGAAGCCTATGGTGGCACATGTTTTCCTGTCCTGTGAATGTCCTGGGTCTCATTGAGGATGGAGAATGCTATATAGGCAACTCTTAGCCAAGGGAATAGGTTGTCATCCATGTCAGCACAGTTATTTCTGTCACCATATGCAATAAAATACACAATACATCCATGGATAAGACAAAAATAGAACGAATAACTACACTGAATGCAAGATGCATACCACATCTGTAGGTAAAGAGAAATCCTATGTTTAAAAAAGGTTGGCTTGTTATTTTGTCCAGTGCTGGGGCTTCAAATCAGGCCCTACACCAGGCCTGACATTCTAGTCTTCAAAGATGGTGAGCTTCCCCTTCCCCCACAGTGCAACAGAGTTACTCAGACCTGAGCTCAAATCCCAGCACTGACCAAATATTCATCCTGATGTCAGAAGCCAGTCGTTGTGCCTTTTATCTTCTCCTGTGAAAGTCCTGGGTCTCAAAAACGATGGAGAATGCATAGACAACCCTGTCAACATGGGAGCAGGTTGTCATCCATGTCAGCACAGTTATACCTGTCACTATACTTATTAAAATACACACTACCTCCATGAATTAGAGGCAAAATAAGGAGAATAATTGGACTGAACACAAGATGCTGTCCACACATGTATGTCAATATAGATCCTATGTTTAAATTATGAATTTATGACTATAGTGGACCACCCTGGGCATCAATGTCGGATTCTGGGAATGGCCACACTCCTTAGTTGCTCACAGGCTCATATGATCACCTTGACTGATTGGCCAATTGGTTTTGCTCTGCCCTGAGGTTAGATCCCAGCACTACCAACAAGTGGATCATGGAGTAAGAAGGAGAGTTTGAAACTTTTTTCCCTTTTCTCTGAGAATCCTGGGGGTCAGGCATGATGGAGAACATTTCTACAAATCTAGATGTTCTGTGATAGGTTGTCATCAATGTAATAAACAGAATGGGTTTCATCATAGTAAAATCAATGGTAAATAAACGAATAAAACAAAAGATACAAGGAACAACCACACCAAACATGTATGGACTGAACATCTATAGGTAAGTATAAATCCTATGTTTACAATATATATAAATAATATGTATTCCAGGGCTAGGTCTTGAATTCAGGACTAGTGAACAGGCCTGATTTTTTATCTTCATCTAAGGTGATCTTCCGTTTTATCCACATTGCTGCAGATTTACCCAGATACTGAGTTCAAATCCAAAGCCTGTATGAATAAACTCTGAATTGCAAGCCAGGGAGCTAATTCTTTTCTCAGCATGGGGCTTGAACTCAGGTCTTGGCAAGTCTGCCTCAGCTTCGATCACGCTAGGATGGGGTGCAGCCACTTGACACACAGGTGCTTCTGTGATCCTAGACCCCAAGTGTTGCAGGGAAAACAATGCACAGAAAAAAATGTGGCCTTTTATGTTTTATTCCTTTGCACAGTGACCCTTCTGGGTCTGAATGACACTGTTGCAAAGGGTACTTCACCTTGTATTGCTGATGGCTGGCAGACTATCAGGGAAGCGATAGGCCCACATGGCAACATAGGCCCTCATTTCGAATCCCCGTCCTGACACCAACCAATGGCAGGGGGTACTAATAAACTGGTTCCCATCCAAAGGAATAACACTGGAATTTTGTCAATGTCACAGTTGAATGAGTTGTTTGTGAATGATGATCCTATAAAATTAAACAGCAGCATTTCAGAAGGCTGGTTGATTTTATTTAATATTTATGAATCATTAAAAGAATATTATTACTTACAGGAACACAATAATTTCAGGACACTGTGTGCATTCATTAATATTTTCAGGATGAAAACAATAACATTAATTACATGGACGCATAAGAAATACCCAGGAACTGGTAGGAATGTAGTCTATATAACTGAATAATGTATACACATCTGTGGCACTCTATAAAGATATATATTTATTGGCATATTGTCATCTGCATGTCAATCTGTTCTTATTTCGTTCACTCCTGGGGCTCATTCTCAGGTCCTGGGAACAACCTGTCAGCTCAATTTGCCCGAGGATGGCATGTTTACACTCAACCATTCATGAATTTGGCCTTGTAGGCCATGAGTTCAGCTGCCAGTGCTGCCAAACAATGAATCGTGGAGTAAGAAGCTGATGGTGACACATGTTTTCCTTTACTGTCAATCTTCTGTGTGTCAGTTATGAAGTAGAATACATATGTAGACCTATAGCCTATGTAATCAATGTTCTATGTGCTATAATAGTCAATAAAATAAATGGTCCATACATGAATACAACAAAAATAAAATAACTACACTTAACACACTATGGAGTCAACATATGTATATAAATATAAAACATATATGTAAATTGTATATGAATAGGGTGTTTTCTAGTGCTGGGGATCGATTTCAGGTCTAAGGAACATACATGAATTTCTTGATTTCAAGGAGGCAAGCTTCCCCTTCCCACACAGTGCAACAGAGTTACCCAGACTATTAGTTCCAATCCTAGTCCTGGTAGAAAAAATGTCATCTTTATAGTATGTGAGGGCCAATTCTTAGGTACTTCATTATGCCTCCATTTAATGAATGTGATTGTTTAAATGTTTAATAAAATATTAACTAAAATTGATCAGTGTCGTGTAATATAATTGTGTATAATTTTATCCTAGAATCTTTCAAGAACTGTTCATTGAATCATGACTTACATCACATTCCATTGTTAGTCATATGGATAGGAACAAGTTTCTTAGGATCTCCTACCATTTGGACGTGGCAGGACCAGGATTCGAATTGTGGGCTCCAGCTCCCACCACTTCAACCCGAGGATAGGGAACTAACAAGTCTGTCCAAGAACATCAACAAGAGCAGTGATTAGGCAGGCACCAGTGGCTCTCAGCACTCCTTCTTGTTACTTACAAGGCTGTGATAGGAGTATCATGGTCAAAGTCACCCTAAGCAGGAAAGTCCTTGAGACCCCTGTCCAACTTCATTGCCAACAAAGCCAGAAGCCTTGTAGCTCTAGTGTAGAGGACCAGCCTTGAACAAAAGCAGCGTATGGATTGTGCCCGGATCCTGAGTCCAAGGTCTGGGACTGGCAACAAACAGAAACACACAACAATCTGTGTAGACATCCAGCTAAAGCAGGTCACCCTCTTGTCTCCAACTGAATAGGACAGAATACCCTGGGAAAAGAGCTTTGAGAACAGCTGTCATCTTGACTCCCCTCATTCTGCTTGCTTCACAGGATTCTGGCCACACCCCCACTCTATCATGCTTCTTTCTGACCAATGGGATACAAGAATGGTGGTCACACCCACATTCCATGCTGCCTGGTAGCACTGGGATTCCCTGTTAGTTTACACCACTACCAGCAGTTGAGGAAGGTAGAGGTGGCTGAGTGGTGAGTAAGAGACTCGAGGTGACTTTGAAGTATAGTAGAAAATTGATGGTCCCACCCCAACCTGGCCCTTTACACTGTGCCAGGTTTCAAACCTCAGGCAATGGTGTGCTGCCAGCCGTCCTAAATCCCCGACCTGGTCCCTGCCCCGAGTCTTCTGCTCTGGGCCCATGTGTCCGCAATGCTGCTGACATCGCTGCTGCCCCATTTGGAGCAGCTGCCAACAGCTTCTCCCAGCATCACAGGTGAGTGGGCGTCCCAACACCAACCTACCCTGGGTCAAACACACCTCTGGGAGCACCATGACCCCCCTACTTGTTTCCTCTCCCTGGCTCTGATGAGCCACTTTTCTGTCTTGATCATTTCTGAGATAGAAACTAAATATATGCTCAGGCTGGACTGGATGGCGGTTCTCCTCTGAAAGGTATGCTCCACCAAGCCTGGTCCTCTGTAGTTGGGATGGTAGACATGTGGTGTCATGCTCAGTCATCGGTTTAGATGGATTATTCCAAACTCAGTCCACAGCAGTGGATTCTTGACCACACGGGCAGCTCTTGGTAGGGCCTCAACCATTGGACCTCAGTCTCCTCACAGGAGAGTTGTGAGGTAACAAGAGATTTATACAGAGAGATCTCTGGAGAATGGCTAGGCAGAGAGGGAGAGGCCTTCAGATAAGGTTTTGGCAATTCTGTGAGCATATGACAGGAAGATACCAGAAAGGGCTCAGGTGGGGCCTGTTATTAATCATTGAACAGGTGTGGGATTATGAACCGAAACATGGCTCTCTTTCATTATTACACTATCCCCATGAGTAAGGAGATCCTTCAATTTGTTCAGTTTTGCAGCTGGGGAAACAGAGGCACAGAGAAGCCAGGTGACCTACTTATGACCTCAAGTTCACAGGAAGCTCGGCCTGACTTCTCTACCATGATCCCTAGGACAATGGATGCTATTCAGTCCACTTCTTGTGGTGGGAAGTTCACTTCTTTTCAGTCATGGGTCTTGAACTCTAAGATTGGACACTGTTCCCGAGCTCCTCATCTCAAAGTTAGTGCTCTATCACTTGAGCCCACAGTGCCACTTCCAATGTTCTGGTGGTTCTTTGGAGATAAGATTCTCACAGTTGTTCCTGCCTGGGCTGTCTATGAACCATGATCCTCATATCTCAGCCTCCTGTGTAGTTAGGATTAGAGTTTTATGCCACTGGCACCCGATTTAAGTGTAATTTTTATTTTCTTTCTCTGTCTCTCTCTGTCTCTCTGTCTCTCTCTCTCTCACTCTCGCTCTCAGGAACTGGTAGAATGGGTGCTATAGGAGGTGGTCCAACGTCCCCAGGTGGCTGGAACCCAAGATGGCCCACTCATTCTTGAGGTGAGCTGTGGGTCAGGAGCTGTCTCATTCAGCGTATTGATACATCTCCATGAGGTAAGCCCTCTATGCCCTTGAAAGACTGTGAGCGTTATTCATTGTCCATCTAGCTTTACTGGATTTACTATATTGTTTTCTTTTCTACATCATTTTCTAGCACCTGGCCAATATTATGGTACATAGTTACTGGATGAAAATGTAATGTCAACTTAAGAAATCATTTAGGGATCTGGGAATGTGGCTTCATGATATGGTGATTGCCTAGCATGCATGCATGAAACCCTGAGTTCAATTCCTCAGTACCACATAAACAGAAAAACACTGGAAGTGGTGCTGTGCCTGAAGTGGTACAGTGATAGCCTTGAGCTAAAAAGCAAAAAAAAAAAAAAAAAAAAAAACCCAAACCAAAACAAAACCAAAAAACATTTAGTTAGTAAATGCAAAATAAAGAATCCATACTTGGAATATATAATTGCTCTTGTCATACTGGCACCTGACAATAGTCTCTAATTCATGTACTTTACTTATATCGGGATATTATGTTGAAAAAAGTTTTGTTCATTAGGTGACAGCAATTAATGGCTTGAATGTGCTCAGATATCAGGTGAAGATTAATTCTGGAAATTCAAAGCTTCCAGGTTTTTGAATGGTCACTGCTAATCACAATGAGAAGGGTAGTCTGAGATTTGGAAGTCTTTTTGGTTACTCATGGCACCAAAACTGCAGAGGCAAAGTAACAGTTGTGACAGAAGAAAAGGAATAACTCCAGAGTTGAGTAATAAATGATAGTAACTAAGGTATACCAAAAACTGTTTTAGAGAACTCTTTTTGGTTATTGAACAAATAGTTATCAACGAGTCTTATTCCTCATTACCTTTAGCATTCTAAATCTCTTAGGCTACTTGTTAATCTCTGTGTAATAAATGTATCTCCTTCTGTGCTGTTAATCTTACCTTATCTTCTTTGCTTTCTGAAAATCTCAGCATTTCTATATTTCTCTATGAACATTTCCTGATACTAAATACACTTACACAGATGCCAGAGAATGCTAATTTAAGGGTCCCATAGCTCATGAATCATTAATGAAACAACATGGAAAAGGAGGACATATTTATTGTTACCACAAATTTTCTGAAAAGCTGCAATGCCATCATTTGATTCAAATTTCCATCATTTGTCTACATAGTGTCATATCAGTGCACATAAATGCAAATAAGACCTGGGTGCTGGTGGTTCACACCTGTAATCCTAGCTATTCAGGAAACCAGATGATTGTGGTTCAAAGCCAGCCTGGTCAGGAATGTCCATGAGAACTTTATCTTCAATTAACCACCAGAAAGCCTGAAGTGGTGCTGTAGCTTCAACTTGAGCTGAAGAGCTGAGGGAGTGTGCCCAGGATGAGAGTTCAAGCCCCACAACCAACAAAAAGTGCAATTATAGCCTTAAGTTTCCCCAAAAGTTAGGACAAGATCAATAATCTTGCCAAGCAGAAAAAATAATATCAAATGATTCAGTGCACCTATTTTGCTGAGTTATTTAAGTTATGGCTTCTTTGCTAGACATAGTCTCTTCCTTTAAAAATTGTCAAATATTAGCTTTACAATAAACTTCATCTAATATTTCTTGTTTCAAAAGAGAAGTCTATACAGTTGATGTCACTTAGCTTTCTTGCTATCTTAATACAAAGCCAAACCAGGCAGGAGAGTCTGTCAAACTCTTATCGCAAATTGAACACCAAAAAACCAGAAGTGGAATTTTGGCTCAAGCAGTAGAGTACTAGCTTTGGGGGCAGATGGACACGAAAGAAAGCTGTTCAAGAACAGAATCCAGCCTCTGGGTTCAAGCCCCAGAATAAACACAAACTAAACAAACAAGCAAATAAAAATCCCAGATAGTTCTTTGGGACCTTCTTTAAAGAAGTACTGGTCAGAGAAGAGGCTCCTTTTGTTGATTATATTCAATGGATCCTGCTTTTTTGGAATCCGTTTTGCTCTGGAGAACTCAGGACCAGACCAAAGGAATTGATAACTGAATCCTGTATCAAGAGAATCATCTCAGGGGTGAAATATCCATCCATAAGACACTTTGAAACCTCCATGTCTTTGTTACTTTGCAGGAGAACACTTTTAAAACAACGTTATTTCCTTTTGTTCTACGCTGGCCTTCAAATGGTACATTATTTCTTTTTGTAACACTCTGAACTAGAAGTTTACAGAAAAATTTTATATGAGTAAAGAGCACACTCGAAAAAGCCAGGGACAGAGGTTCCTTCAAGCCTTGGGATACTTTTCTTGTACAGCAAAAAGGAAAGCACAAGGTAACTTGAACTTTGTTATTCCTCTATGTTCCATTCCTCTCCTGGGGTCAGTTTCCACATCCAGTAACAGTTACTTCCAGTAACAATCGATGGTGCTGCTTGAGGTATAATGAATATTTTCTGGCTTCACTGAAATAACACTAGAACACCTATGGACCTGAGGTAACACGTGTTTCAGAGACAACTTAGTAAAGAGAAAATATTAAATTTATATTGCTTATTAATACATTATACATGAGTACATTGAGTTAAAACTTTGTCAGTTCTCTGTAAATTAAGGCGAATTTTAAATGGGAAGAAGGTTCTCAGAACATTCTTTTTGTGAGTGTACATGCTGTTCATTATTTCCCAAGTGTACATGAGCTATCAGTAAGGGAAACAATAGCAATAATAGGAGAAAGAGAAGGTCTGTGTTTAAGTATAAAGGTTCAATACAATATAGAAGACTACAAATAAGGCAACATTGAAACAATAAAGCCAAGTCCATTATGTAGATTTATGGGAGTGATAAACAGAAAGGACCACTCCTACGTGGAACATGAAGTATGAGGCCAATCTCATTCTAAATCATGCTTGGTAATCATGCAACTTTGTAGAAAGAAGAATGGAAGAATAATTCTTTTTCCAATGAAAGTCAGATATAAGAGCAAGGATTTAACTGGAAAAAAATGTCCATCTTGTGAGAGGAGCGATTATGCTAGCAATGAACTGGTGGCTAAGATCACATTTCTTTTTTTTTCTTTACACACACACACACACACACACACACACACACACACACACACACATATATTTGTTGACTCAGGATATACAATATGTGTGTTCATCTATCTTTATAAAAATTCTTGAGTTAGGGGGTGGGAAGGTGGCTCAGTGGTAGATCGCTTGCCTCGAATGCATGAGGCACTGGGTTCGATTCCTCAGCACCATTTAAGCAAAAAAGAAAAAAGCTGAAATTGGCGCTGTGACTCACGTAGTAGAGTGCTAGCCTTGAGCTGAAGATATGTGGGAAAGAGCCCAGGCCAAGAGTTCAGGCCCCATGACCGGACATCCCACCAAAACAAAAAAAATATTCTTGAGTTAAAAATCTGGGCTACATCTTAGACATTACCCTCACAAAAATGTTTGTAGTTCAAAAGTTGATATTCCTGGAGAAATAAAACCTAAGAATGTAAAGGAGTCTGGGAAGTTAAGTTTGCATCCAGCCTGGGCAGAACACTCTTTGCAACAGTATATAAAATTAAGCAGTCAAAAGCTGGATTGGAAGATTGGCTCAGGTCATGGAATACCAGTCATGAGCAAGATTGCTGAATAAGAGCTTGAGGCTTTTGCATACATACATATAAACATACACATACACACAAAGGCACTTATATGTGCACACACAAATACACAAATGAAACAACTCTCAGAATGTGTAGAAAAGTTAGAAAAAAACAGAATATATATTCTGAAGAAGACTAGAATCAAGTCATCATCATTTTTAATATTAAAAAGTCCTCAAATAAACTTCCTTCAAATAAGTTTGAGTATATTACCTAGGTAGGGATCAGAGTTAGTAAGTGAGTCAATTAATCATTATTAAAGGGATCGCATCCATGGAGTAATGAATCAGAGACCCCGCAGGTGCATCTGAAAATATTCATATCCTGTGTCAAATGTTAGAACATCTTTGAAAATAGTAGATAAACAGTCTGAACAGTCACTCTGGTGTATAATATCCCTGGAGAAGTTCAGAATTGGTAGTCTGTATCTAGATTAAATAAACCAAGAAACTATGGCAGGACAATGTGATACAAGCCTAGAATTCTAGCACTGAGATTAAGACAGGAGATTAGAGAGTGGAATCACATAGTGATACCTTCCCTGGACCAGGTAGTATACTTTTGTCTTAATAAAACAAAACAAACAAGAAGGGAATACATAGTTGGAAGTTTGGGCTAATTTTGTCATTATATTTTGAGAAGTCAAATTTCCTGTTGAAACGCAACTCATACTTAATCCTCACTTGTGTTTTAAATTCTCTCTTAATTACAGAACATTCCTAGATGCAAAATCACACATGATTCCCATCCAAAATTTGAAAAAGTATGTTATCATTATAATGTTATATCCCAAAGAAATGATGAAGGATTACAAAACTTAAGCCTGGAAAAATTGCAAAGTACCTCTAATGTAGGATTTTTTTTTAAAATTTTATTTTATTTTATTTGAGAACATACTGTACAGAGGGGTTACAATTACTTGGGCAGGATAATGCATACATTTCTTACCAAGAATTGCAGCCTCCTCCTTTGTTTACCCTTCACCTCCCTTCCCACCCTCCCCCCTCCCCCCCCACCCAATCAACCCCCCCTCCCCCCCCCCACTCCGACATTGTAAAGCTGGTTTTGACATGACATTTTGTACTTCTCATTGTTGCAACAGGTCCACCTGAATCCTTAAACGACTTGTTTGTCCCCGTCTCCTCCACATGTTATACTGACATCAAATATAGTGAAAGCAGGGGTTACACTGTGGGGGAGGGACATACAAACCAACAAAGAAATAATCTTATAAATTCGCTAGAAACTCATGCATGAAAGAAACAAAAACATTAAAATACATATTTGAAGGTTCGTTTTCCTAACATCACATTATCTGACTTTTTCCGCTTGACTCATACCTATACTAGATATTGCAAGTAAGGGAAACCATGGGACCTATGTTTCTTTGGGCCTGGCTTACTTCACTTAATATAATTTTTTCCAAGCCTTTCCATTTCCTAGCAAATGGGGCAATGTCATTCTTTCTGATGGAGGCATAGAATTCCATTGTGTATATATACCACATTTTCTTGATCCATTCATCTACTGAGGGGCATCTGGGTTGGTTCCATATCTTAGCTATGGTAAATAATGCTGCAATAAACATAGTTGTGCTGGTCGCTTTAGTGTGGTCTTTTTTGTAAACATTAGGGTAAATGCCCAAAAGTGGGATTGCTGGGTCATAGGGGAGATCTATGTGAAGTCTTTTGAGGAACCTCCATACTGCTTTCCAAAGTGGTTGAACAAGTTTACATTCCCACCAACAATGAAGTAAGGTTCCTTTCTGTCCACATCCCCTCCAGCATCTGTTGTTGTGAGAGTTCTTGATTTTTGCGGTTCTAACTGGAGTGAGGTGATATCTCAATGTTGTTTTGATTTGCATTTCTTTTATGGCTAGTGATGTTGAACATTTCTTCATGTGTCTATTGGCCATCCTTCTTTCTTCTTCAGAGAAGTTTCTCTTTAAGTCTTTCGCCCACTTACTTATTGGGCAGTTGTTTCTTTGAAGATTTGTTGTTGGGTGGTTTAATTTTTTGAGTTCCAAGTATATTTTAGATATGAGACCCTTGTCCGTTGTATGGCTAGTAAAGATCTTCTCCCAATCCGTGGGCTTTCTATTGATTTTGCTAGCTATGTCATTTGCCCTTCAGAAGCTCTGCAACCTTATGCAATCCCATTTGTCCAACCTTTCTTTGATTTGTTATGTTTCCGGGTCTCTATTCAGAAAATTTTGGCCTGAGCCAAGGAGATAATTCACTGAATGCATTTCTTTTGGACAATGTTAACCTTTCACTTTATCTTTTTCCGTTTTCCCGTCCTTCCAAAAAAACAAATTACATAGGTCATTTTCAACATAGTACCAATTGAATACCAGTGTTACACATATTCATTCCTTGTCCCTCCTTTTCTATGACCCCTTTAACTTCTGAAAGAGAGATAAATGTAAAAAAAATGACAGAAATGAAAGAAAATAAATATCTTGTTTCTTTTTCCTGGTCACTGGGACGGACTCTTGGATCATGCACACGGACCCTCCCTATCCTTGTCTAGCGAATCTCACCCCCAGACTTGCCTCATACCCCTTGTGTGGCCAATGCTATCCTTACCAATGTAATCCTGTTAAAATAACCTTTACAGAGGGGGGGAAACGATAACTAACTGGGAGGTGGGTCTGCCATCAAAACAAAAAAGGGGAATCTGTATAGCACATGGACAGCAAAGATGGCACTGAAAGGGAGTTGAGTGGGCAGAGCCCAATTTGCTTTATGTTCAGTGCGAAACTAGCCCGTGCAAACTTAGGTGCATGATAGAGTGTGACCTTCACAGTGATTGGTTCCTCTTCCTCCCCTGCCATGCCGCCTGCTCTTTTTTCCTTTAAAAGGGCTTGCTCTGTGTTAATAAATGAGTTTTCCTACTTGACTTGACTCCCTGCTGTTGCTTCTGATTGTCTCCTGGGCTGAGGGAGGCTGGCGATCGGCCGCGCAGCCGCACTTACCTTTCCTCAGACCACGTCCATCTTTCGTGGGACGGACAAAGACCCGACACCCAACAATTAATTTCTTTGGATCTATGTGAGATTTGCGGGAAAGTAGTGTTTCTCGTTGTTTGGCAAATAGATATTTATAATTGTAATATCCACCTGAAGGAGAGATCCCCTAATTAGTATGTAGTAACATTCTTTATCTCTTCTCACGAATTTTAATATAAGTCTATTTTATCTGATATTAGGTTTGCAACTCCTGCCTGTTTATGGGGGCCGTTTGCTTGGTAGATGTTGTTCCAGCCTTTCACATTTAAATATGTTTGTTTTTATGGGCAAGGTGTGACTCCTGAAGGCAACAAATAGAAGGATCTTGCTTTTTAATCCAACTAGACAGTCTATGTCACTTAATTGTGGAGTTAAGTCTGTTAATGTTGAGAGATAGGACTGAGAAGTATTTGGGAGTTCCTGCCATTTTATCCACCTTTTTGGGGGCTGTGGCAACTAGGTTCTCCTATGGTTCTTGGATTCTCATTTTCAGTGCAGTTTCTTGACCTTCATTGTGGTCTTGTTGGTTTTCTATGTGTAGAACATCTTTAAGAATCTTTTGTAGGTCTGGTTTGTGGAGATATATTGTATCAGTGTTTCTTTGCTATGGAAGGTGTTCATTTGACCCTCAGTTATGAAGGAGAGTTTAGACTGGTACAGTATTCTTGGTTGATAGTTGTTTGTCTTTAAGGCATCGCATGCATAATTCCAAGATCTACTTCCTTTAATTGCTGAGAAATCTTTGGTGATTCTAATTGGTTTCCCTTTATAGATGGTTAATCTTTTCTCCTTGACAGCTTTCAGGATCATTTTGTTGGTCTGAATTGATCCTGTATGGATTATAATGTGACAGTGGGATAGCCTGTTCTGGTCTAGCCTATTTGGAGTTCTAAAAACTTTTTGTATCTGAATAGGCCTATCTTTTTGCCAATTTGAGAAGTTCTTTGCTAGGATCCTGTTAAAAAAATTTCCTAGACCATTAATTTCTGTCTCTAGGTGCTCCTCTACAACCATTATGCTTCTGATGGTATCTTCCAAATTTTGAATAGATCTATCATATATCTTGGATTTGTCTTCGATTGTTGTAGGTTCTTACTCTATAATATCTAGGCTGTCTTCAATCCCCAAGTTTCGATCTTCTGGATGGCCTCACCTACATTCAGAAATTTCTACTTTGTTTCTTTTGTTTATTCCTTCTAATTGGTCGCCTTTGATGGCTTCAAGTTCTTTGTTGAAGCTTTGTTATAGAAATTGTATGAACTCTTTTACATCCTTAATTTGGTGTTCAGTGTTTATTCTCAAATCACTTATTTAATTGGTTATGGTTTCCTTAGACTTCCATTCCTTCTGTTGAGTTCCATTCAGCATTCCCTTTGTAGTCTCCCTGATTTCTTTCAGCTCTCTGTTTATGGGTTCCATAGATTCCTCTATTGATCTTTGTCTATTCTCGTCCCACTCTCTCAATTCCTGTATTACTCTGATTAGCTTCCTCATATGAGCCCAATTCCTGTAGTTCTCTTTAAGTGTTCTCAGCCTGCTCACTCCATTCCTGACTTTCTCTTTGTCTGGTCTTGGCCTGCTCACGTAATTCCTTTATTTCTCATTTAGTGTTCTCAATCTGCTCATGTAATTCCTGTATCAGTCTTTGAGTAGCATCCTCACGCTCATGAGATTCCTGTACTGATCTTTAGTTTGCCTCCTCTTTCTCCATATCATGCTCTTACTGATCCTTCGCAGGTTTTCAATCTTTTCATTTACCATGTTTACCATTATTATTTGTAGAGCTTTTTGGGAACTCTTGTCTGGATTATTCATGATCTGTTCTGCCCCCTGATTATCATGAGTGGGAGTTGAGCTCCCCGGACTTGCCATTTTTCTTGTGTTTTTTTCCAGCTTCTTCTGCCCATTTGGGATGAGAGTAACATCAGCTTTGTGGTAGAACACTATTTTAAGGCAACCATGAACCAATGTCCGTAGTTGCACAGTCAAAAGTCTGCAGATACAATCTAATTCAAAAGATACAATTTATTAAATACCAAACAATTATATATTAATCGTCCACAAACAACAAAGAAGAATTTGGCAGAAATTAGGAAGAAATGTGGGCAAAAATAAGACTAAAGGGATGTGGAAAGGTAAAGGGAGAGTGTAATTAACCAGGTCCTTATCTCAAGGAGGGAAATGGATTGGACAGGATGATAGTAGAGAGAAAAAAAGAAGAAAAAGAAAAAAAGACAAGAAAAAATGGAAAAACAAAAATTTAAAATTAAAAAGTGAAACACTTAGAATTATGCAAGTTTAAAGAAGTAGTATTCTAAGAAGAACGGGGATAGAAAGAGAGGAAGTGAGGGATAGAAAGGAGTTGAAAACTAAAAACTAAAAAATGCTTAAAATATTTTATAGGTATAAAGCGTTAATACTGCTACTAAGGAATTTAAGTCTAAGAGGTTTTGAATTGAGTAATAAATTTTTGGATTAAGTGTGTACACAACATGGGATAAGGTCTAATAATCAATGTCGGGTATATCTGGGGATGAGCAGAGCAGCAATTAAGTCATGCAAAAAAGAATGAAAGAGAAGAAAAACGAAAAAAATGAGAAAGAAAGAAAAAAGGATCAAAAATTCAATAGAGCTAAAAAATAGCACACACACATATACACCTAAAATCTACAATAAAAATTGTAAGAGGAAGAAAAAAGATTAATAGAGAACAATTTTTTCAAAAAAATTAAAAAGTAAAAATTTAACAAAAAATTTAAAAAGTTTTTAAAAAAGGTACAAAGAAAAGATTTCTTTGATTTTTTGGGGGGGATGGGAAGATCCTGTATCTCCCTTGTGTCCATAACCAGTGTCCTGTTGGAGTCTCTGGTCTGCTTGTGGTGTTTGGTTTTCCTGTGGCTTGATTGGTTACTTAAGTCAGTTTGTTTGGGCAGGCAGAAAAATGCACTGCTTTACCCAGGATTTTGTGATCCTCCTCCTCCCAGGCTAGTTCAGAGGGAGGGAGATCTGCTTTGAGCATCACAAAAGAGGGAGATGGCTGTTTCCTCTAGTTTAGAGATGCTGTGATGAGGCTAGGTTCTGGGTAGTGTTGAGGCCTTTCAGCAAACAGTAGCTTTTTCCTGAGGGGCTAGCTTCTGAGACACTCACAGAGCCTAGCCTGTAGCCTTTCTCAGGGTTTATGTTTACTGAATTTCAATTGATTTTCTTGGCTGCTGTAAGGAGTGGCAACCTCTGGCTCTGTTTACCCTGTGAAGAAAGTCCCTCCCACAGGGGCAGAGTTTTCTCTGGTCTTTGTCAGTATCAAAGACAGAGATCTCTGGTAGTTGGGAGGGGGGGTGGGATGGAGGGGTGGCCTTCCTTCCTCTGCTCTCTGAGAAGGAGTGAGAATGTCAGGGTTCTACTCGAGAGTCTTGTTTCCTGGGTTGTCTCTGGTCTGCAATCTGCAGGATGAAGATATCTGACACTTGTCAGTTCTTGCTGGTGTTGAATAGAATCCACTCACCTGCTACCTCTGGCGCCTTTGTCCTGGACTCTTTCTGTTGTAAGTATGACGGCTACAGCCGTCGCTGCCGCTGCCAACACAACAGCAGCCATGGCCTCTGGCACATGCTCAGATCTGTCTCCTTACCTGTATTTTCCCTCTCTGGCCAAACTCTCTGTACTGTAATGGCATACTTGGTGAAATTCTCTGGCCTAGGATTGTTCACTGGAACACTAAAACTGCTTCCTATGTGAGAGCATGTTTAGCCTCCAGCTTCTCTTCCCCCATCTTCACAGAACTCCTTAAATGTGTTTCTTAAAAATAGAAATATTTTTAAATTCTCATGCACACTTCCCATTAGGCAGTTCAGGTGATGTTAATCTGAATTGTGGTCAGATTTATTTGTGCATATGTGAGATGGTCTTTGAATATGAAGTTTGGCCCTGGATGCTGTCCTCTGTCCCCACCCCTCCTTTTGGTTTTGTTTGCTTTAGCAGCCTCTCACTTGAGCCACATCTTCCAGCTTTTGGTTTTTCAGTTGGAGGTAAGAGTTTTCATGGTTTTCAACCATGATCTTCAGATTTCAGCCTTCAGGTGATCTACTGAGTGTTTTCCTGTCCTCTTTTGTGAAAATACACACCCTCCTGGCATCAAAGGTAAAAGAACAACTTAAAAGTTGTTATGATACTCTCAACCCAAAGAAGATACCTGATATATTTGATTTAAGTGTTAAGATATAAAATTTGGATTTTTGGAAAGACTGAGTCTCTTTAGTGTCATTTTGGGGAAAGTGAATCAAATATTCACAGATAAAGGGAATAAAGTAAACCTGTTTTCATGAGGAGTGTTAATGAGAAGAACAGTTTTGTCATTACTGTAGCCTACTTGAAACAGTTTCAAAGTACAGATGCTAAAGTATATTTTCTGTGTAATAATCACTGAATTCTAAAATTATTTGTTTTCCTCAGCATTTTCTGTTTGTCCTTATCTGCTATCTCATTTGAAACATACATCTTGGTAAGAGGGCCTTGTGTAGTTAGTTTACATTTTAGGAAAGGAATTTTAGGTTTTTAAAAATCAGAAAAGCTAATAATGATAATCATTTTCAGATGTCCTTCACATTTCTCCACATTTCATTATATTGGTTTAATATGCTATCAGTATATTTATAGGCTATGAAGTATGATTTTGGTTTTGGTTTTTGTGCTGGTATTGGGGCTTGAAATCAGTACATTGGTCTGTCACTAATGCCATCATTGATGGCTCATTCCTGTGATTCAGGCTAATCAGGAGGCTGAAATCTGAGGATAAAGATTCAAATCCAGCCTGGTCAGAAGAGATTATGATGCTCTTTTCTTCAATTCATGACTAAAAAGCCAAAAGTGGAGTGTGGCTCAAGTGGTAGAGCACCGGGCTTGAGCAAAGAAGCTAAAGTGTAGTTATGTGTAGTTCCTAAAGGATAGTTCCAAAGTCCTGATTTTAAGTACCAGTACCAACACACAAGAACACACACACACACACACACACACACACACACACACACACACACACACATGTTTTCTTTGTCCCCAAAAGCATTATGGTTCTCTTTATGTGCCCCTGAAATCCACTTTGCTTTATTTTTCATTCGGTTGGTGATGTTTTTACAGGGAGATCAAAGAAGTGGCTGTTACCTGAGTCTTGGCTGTCTGTGCTTTTGCTGGGATGACCGCGGTCTGCCTTATTGAGCATTGAGTCCCAGAGAAAACTCCATGAAGCACATGGAGGGAAATATATGAGAAGACATGCATTCAGGTAATTCTTCAGTCCATCTTCCTCCTGCCAAGGGTTTTCTCTCTCTGTAGGGCGAGTTCCTTTTTTTCCACGTAAAGCTGAACATTGTATAGCTTTCTGTGTGTACCCACATGCAAATAAGGCTTTTGTAAAATATCAGCCATCGCAAACTTGCTCTTTTTTCTCCTCTCACCATTAGTGAGTATCTTGGCAGCCTTCATGGTTCTGAGAAAAATGGAATGATCTAGAAATTGTCATGGGATGTTTATAGATGTAAGTCAGAATTTATAGTTCTTTTGCTCTAGTGAATTGAGCAACATCTATGTGAATTTATAGACAGCCTTTAGGGAACTTATTTATATGGTATAGATGAAGTTTTGGATATGATATCTCTATGAAAGTCCAAAGATATCTTTAAGTACTTTGTCCAAATTAAACAGAAATTGAAAACACTTTAAAGTTTTTAGTTTTAATCAGAGTCTTCTTTTAATTTGGGATGTAGGATTGTTAAATGTTGGAATAAATTAATTTTCATTTGTAGAAAAAGTGACAAAAAGGAATGTACCTGAAGATACAGCATAAGTTTTCCCTTTTGATGAGTTACGAAGTTTAAGTTTGATTTCAGATAAAGTATTGTGAGAAATACCAATATACAAATCCAGTTACTGAGATTAATTAGATTAAATTAGTAGGAAATGTACTTTGTTTGCAGTAACAATTACAATATGCTATATTGAAAAGTGTGTGACCAACACATTTGTGTAGTTGTGTAGTTAGATATCATTAACGTGGTGTTATAGATTTTAATAAATTTCTTCAAGCACAAGCAAGAAGTGTGAGAGACGTTAGAGTTTTACACAGAGCAGAGAAAACACCAGATGCTCTTCAATAAATGCTCTCATTTTTCCATTATTTTTTGTGTATGTACTGGTATTGGAGTTTTAATTTAGGGTCTTGAGTTTTACTTAGCTTTTCCCTTAAGGCTGGTGCCGTATTACTTAAGCCATACCACCATTTCCAATATTTTTGCTATTTATTGGTAATATGAATATCACAGACATTGCTGCTTGAGATCCATTTGAATCTGGATCCTCAGATCTCAGCTTCCTATGTAGCTGGCATTGCAGGTGTGAGGCACCAGTACTCTGAGAGATGCATTTATTTAGTCATGATATGTGGCAAATTACCACAAATTTATTTGTTTGACCATTAAATACCAGCAATAGTAGGACATAAGTTTGGTAGTTTAGGTGTAGTTTGTCTCTAGCAGCTGCTCAGTTTCTACCAGGGGGCCACCAGGCTATAGTCTCTCATGGAATGTGGGGATCTCTTCCAAGCTTAAGGGATGCATGGTATGCTTTAGGTTCTGTGGTTGTGAGACTGTGATTTCTAGTTTCTTGTCTCCTATCATACAACCACTTTTGTCAGCTCCTAGACACCTCCATACTTTCTTGACAAACATATTCTCTTTACTGTTTGATTCATCCTGTTGGCGGCACTGACTTCTAGAAAGGCCTTATTTTGCATTCTCTACTTGGAAGTAACTCATACCCAAATCTTGTGGGAACTAATTACATTTGTAGAATCTCTTTAATTTTGTTGTCTTGGAGGGCATATTGTGGGGTTAGATCCTTCCCAGACTGGAAGACAAAAGATATCCCAAGGTTCTGAGTTGTTGTGTATCACCTGATACACATAAAAAGCTATTTATTAGCTGGGCAGCCGTGGCTCATTCCTGTAATCCTAGCTACTCTGAAGGATGAGATCTGAGGCTGCCGGTTCAAAGCCAGCCCAGGCAGGAAAGGCTGAGAGACTATTATCTCCCATAACGTACTAAGAAAACTGGAAATGGCACTGTGGCTCAAGTGGTGAAGCACTCGCCTTGAGCTGAAGAGCTGATGGACAGCGCCCAGGCCCAGAGTTGCAGCACCATGGCTGAAAAAATAAGTACAAAAAGCTACTTTCTATTCTAAGTGTCCTCAATTTCAGACACTGGTAATTGAGTTATTCCTTCATTTTTAGCAAATGAAGTGTGAAATTTAAGAAAAGGAAAGATAGTTTCTTTGGTGGAGTGGAAAACAATTCAGCACTTATAGGGAATGAAAGGCAGTTAGGAGTAAAACTGAGGATAGATTCAAGAACAGTGGCAGTGGCTTCAGAAATGAGACAGAAGTAAACATGACAGATATATTTTCAAAAGAGATCATGTGGCTTGGAATGTGGTTTAGTGGTAGAGTGTTTGCTCAGCATGCATGAAGCTCTCGGTTTAATTACTCAGTAACACATAAAAAGAAAAAGCCATAAGTGGCACTGTGGCTCAAGTCATAGGGTGCTAGCCTTGTGCAAAAAGAAGCTCAGTGACAGTGCCTAGGCCCTGAGTTCCTGCCCCAGGATTGCAAAAAATAAAAAGAGAGAATATATTAATAATGGATGAGGGAAGGATGCAGAGAACAAATTCATCACTGAATTTTTCCTCTATTTCAAAATCAAGACATCATTCAAGAGACAAAAATGGGTCATAAAGGTGGTCCAGAAAGAACATATCTTATGAAGAAATACAAGATTTTTTTTTACTGTAACTATCCTGTACAGATAATCCATTAGACATAATTGTGACTTTAAAAAGCACAAGAGCTCATTGTAATAGCTCAAGTGCTATCTGGAGATTTTGTATGGGTGCTGGTCCTTAACCTTGATAAGAGCCTAGGTGCTATTTCTTTTTTTTTCCTCGAGAATATTACTCTATTACTTAAGCCACAGCTCCTCTTCTGACATTTTTGGTGATTAAATGGACATAAGCGTGTCATAGGCTTTTCGTGGCTCACCTTGCTTAACAGTGTTATCCCCAAATCTCAGCATTCTGAAGAACTAGGATTACAGTTGTGAGCCACTAGCACGCAGAGAAGCATTTCTTTTTTAGTGAAAAGAATTAGAATGCAAAATCATCAGGAAGATTCACCCTCAGTACAAAATAAATCACCAAGACCAGTACCCGAATACACATATACACACACACACAAACACACACACACACACACACACACACACACACACACACACAAGCACACACACAAATACACATAAGCTTCTTCTCAGGGGTCTGTATCTCTCTTCCCAAAAGAATAGTATATTCGAAGGGGTAAACTGGTGTCACAGGCTCTAATCCCAGATATTGAGAGTTAGAGGTATAGGAGGATAGGGTAATGAGGGTGGCTTGAGTGAAGTTAGCACAAGACTATATGAAAAGCCAAATGAAAAAGAAAAAAAAATGATTGGGGGAATGCAGGCTCAAATGGTAACGTATCTGCCTAGTAAGTGTAAGGCTCTCAGTTTATTCCTCAGTTCCATGAAAAAGACAAAAATTATAGCATCTCAGTTCATTTTGTCATGGTTTAACAAAATCCTTGAAGCTGTATATTTCATACAGAAAAAAGGTCGATTTCAATCAAAATTAATAGTAGATGCAATGTCTAAATAGCATGCTAGCACATGGGCTAAGGCCCCCTATGTGCATTATATCACAGAGGATCTTGGCATAATGGCATGTGCTAGAATGACGATGATGTTAGTCCCTTCAGAGTTGATGAGATGGCATTAATCTATTTATGACTGAAACCTCTCTTACAGGTTCCACCTCCTGACACTGCTACATTGAGAAGTTAAGCTTCAGTGTGAGCTTTGATGGTGACAGACCATCAACAGGCTTCTGACAGAGGCAGGTACAACCATTGGAAGCCGAAGTCATTCATACAACTAGGAACCTTGGATAACTGCTTCGATCTCTTTGATTCTGATATTTGCTGTATTTGGGGCCATCTCACAGATAGGATCCATCGAGTTCATGTCTGTTCCATGTGCCAGCTTCAGTTATGCTCAGTGTGATATAAGCTGCTAAACAATAGGGAGGACAAGGACGGAGTTGGGCACAAAAATGGAGGTTTGGCATTCTTCATGGCACTTAATTAACATTAATAGATTTTATAGCTAAGTCATTAGAAAGTTCTATGTCATTATACAATACTTACATAGAGCCATGTAATACCTACTGTATGACATGGAAAGATACCTTGTAGAGCAGCCTGTTTACACATAATACAGACAATCCTATGAACACAAAGGATGGGGTAAAAAACAAGTTCTGGCCTACAAAATTGACAACCTCAGAGTCAAAGCACACACCCTGAAAACGATATTGGAAGGAATAGGAGAAACCCTTGTTCTCCTAGGCACAGGCTGAAATTTTCTTAATAGAGACCCAGAAACAGAACAAATCAAAGAAAGGTTGCACAAATGGGGATTGCCTGAAAGTGCAGAGCTTGTGCATGGCATAGGACACAGCTAGCAAAATCAATAGAATCCCGTGGATTAGGAGAAAATCTTCACTAGCCATACAACAAACAAGGGTCCCATATCTAAAATATGCTTTGAACTCAAAAAATTAAATCCCTCAACAACAAATCCTCAAATAAACACTGCCTGATAAGTAAGTGAGCTAAAGACTTAAAAAGAAAATTCTATGAAGAGGAAATAACAATGGCCAATAGCCACATGAAGAAATGTTCAACTTCTCTAGCCATAAAAGAAATGCAGATCAAAACAAAATTGAGATTCCACCTTTCCCCTGTTAGAATAGCTATAAATAAGAAATCTAATAATAGATACTGGAAGGGATGTGGCCAAAACGGAATTCTATTGCATTGTTGGTGGGAGTATAAATTTGTTTAACCACTTTCAAAAACAATATGGAGGTTCCTCAAAAGATTCCACATAGAGCTCCCCTATGACCCAGCCATCCCACTTTCGGTCATTTACCCAAATGATCACAAACTAGGCCATACTAAGGCTACCAGCCCAACTATGTTTATTGCAACATGATTTACCATAGCTAAGATATGGAACCAACCCAGATGCCTTTCAGTAGAGGAATGGATCAAGAAAATGTGATATATATATATATATATGAATTCTACGCCTCCATTAAAAAAAATGACATCGCCCAATTTGTTAGGAAATGGAAAGTCTTGGGAAAAACTATATTAAGTGAAGTAAGGCATGCCCAATGAAACATAGGTCCCATGGTTTCCCTTATTTGCAATAACTAGTACATATCTAGGACAAGCAGAAAAGGTGAAAAGCTATGTACATATGACCAGATAAGATGAAGTTAAGCGAAATAAACCTCAAGATAGGGACGCAAGTAGTTTTTCCTTTCTTGCTAATGTTTCTAACCTATTTATAAGGTACCATGTGATTTTTGGTTGCTTTATATATTCCTTCCCCATGGTATGACCCCTGTTTTCACTATATTTTATTCTTGTAACCTGCATCTTGTATATATAATTCTCTAATTCAGGGAGTGTAAGGGAAAACACAAAATACTTAATTAAGGATACAGGTTGACTCATTGTAAAAATTTTATGTACAAGACGTACAAGACACTACCTTGAAAACGAACTTTACAACCTCGGGGTGGGTAGTTGTTTAGGTGGGAGGGAAGGAATGGTAGGGGAAAAACAAAGGAGGAGGCAACAATGCTTGACAGGACATGTACTCATTACCTTGCTCATGTAACTGTAGCAGCTCTGTACAGATTTTTATAATAAAACAGGTAGAAAATTAATTTTATATATGGTTATGGGTCAGTACTAGGACTTGAATTTATGGGCCTTCCACTTACTTTCACACTTCAAACTGGGATCTATATTTGTGTTTAATTTTTTATTCATCTTTTTGTAAAAGATAAATCTAGTAACACTGTCCCCTAATGTTTGTATGAAATAAGTTTTGGAAATTTTACAATAACTTAAGTGTTTTATTTTACATTAATCATTCTACTATCTTTCAGTTTGTAATGTTTCTTGGAAGTTAAACACAGGCTCTCTGTTGCATTTATTAGGAAATGTTTTGCCTGGCCCCAGTCTATAATCCTAGCACCTAAGGAGGCTCAGATGAGGAGAATGTTGGCTTGAAGCAAAAGCAGAGAATTCCATGAAACTCCATCTCCATAATTATGTATATTTATGCATATATTTATATATAACATATTTAATATGTAATATATTTGTGAAATATATACATATATACATGCTATATATCTGCAGAAGATTGGCACACTGAAACAATTGAAGGCACTGATTTAATTTCACTGCTGTCATTCTACTTTATTTCATTGAATGTCCTGTCCAATATAGATTTGTGCTTATCAGGCAGGCTATACCCCATGTCACATATGAGTGCAAGAACAATAGGTTTTAGCTCATTACATAGTAGCTCATCAGGACAGAGGAAATATTCCTCAACTTGGTTGAGCCAATCTTTATTGTTTGTTCCATACTGTGACGCTCCCTTGAGTCTGCAGTTTACAGTTTCAAGATGATATTTTGTTCTTTTGAAGACAAGTGAATAGAGAAAAGTATGTGACCTTCAAGACAATTACCTCTATCTGGCTAAACTTCATATATTCAAATGGGAAATGTGCCATCCCCATAGAATACAAACGAGGACACCCAAGCACCAGATGTCTACATTGCAGGCATTGTAATTTCCATGCAGGAATATTTTATAGGGACAAAATTAAGGTACCAATATGAACTTCAGCAACTACCCTTGGGAAGTCCTTATGCTCATGCTAAAGCCATTGACCTTCACATTGCCTTTGTCATCCAACACGATGTTATTGGGTTTAAGGTCTCATTGTTCATTTATATATTCATTAAAGTAATGCACAGTACTCACAATCTGAACAATCTCCTGACTTCATTCTTGAATAGGTGGTATAATTTTCACATATATGTTAGGAGGTCTCTGGATGACCAGTTCCACTGCCAGGTATTGGTGCTCATCCTTTTCCCTCACCTGGTATGACCTCATCATGGGTCAGTGATGGAAAAACTTAATAATATCCATCTCATTTTTTAACTTTTTGTGGGTCCTAGGGCTTGTAGTCTGGGCGTAAGCACTGTGGCATATCTCCTCAGCTTAAGGCTAGTGCTCTACCACTTGAGCGACAGCACCACTTCCAGCCTTTTCTGTTCTTGTGGTGCTAAGGAATTGAACCCAGGGCCTCCTGGTTGCGAGGCAAACATCTACCACTGAGCCACAGTCCTGACCTGTCCATCTCATTTTTGATCTGACAATTGTTGAACTCTCCCTTTAGGGTTATTTTCACTACCACCTTAGTGTCTATAAGGTGGTGCTAGGCCAACTTTACATATTCATACTACCATAGTCAATGATCTCCTCCTTCACACTGTATTGTTCAGGGAAAATCTCCTGTCGTAGCCAATGATTTCCTTCATACTGTCTTGTTCAGTGAAAATATCCCTTTCCTAAGAGCTTGAGCCTAATTCACTGTGTTCTCCCATCTTTTGCTAGGATGGCAAGAAGTAAATCTACCTAAACTTAGCTAAGCAAATAACAACTCCAGAGCAATAACCAAAAGGAAATACCCAAATCCAAACAAAACATAGCCCCCCCCCTCCAAATAAAAAAAAACTACCACACACTCAAAATTGTCAACGTAGAACTGAGTCCAGCAGGTCACCAGGAACTCCCAGCACTTTAATGGACTGCAGAGACCACTCACAATGGTTGCAATGGACCAATCACAGGTTGGCATGAACCCACTGGCTCTTTTAGTCTTGAGCCTGTATGACTGTTGCCAAGGTTTCTACAGGTATGTGAGGGGCACAGAAGGATGCCATTGCTACAGCCATGGCAGTGTTGCAGGAACTACAAGGGTATCAGCCAATGCCTTCTGTCCTCAGTGGCTGCCAGGTCCCAGTGTTTGCTCCCAAAGATTTTGTCCTTCAGTACTATCCATGTCCTCATGTATGCTCCTGTTAGGACGCAGGCCATGTGCAAGAGCCAAACATACACCAGTGGCTTCCATTCAACATATGTGCAGGTCTTGGAACTTGCTCCAACAATTTAAAAACAACGTGAATTTCTATGTATTTCTAGGTGCAGAGGGTTCATGACAAACGGTCCAATTGGAAACTTTCACTAAAGTGGATCCAGATTTTTTTAAACTTGACAATAAAGAGAAAATTCAAAGAAGTAGTTAAGGCATATGAAGTGTCTGTATTTGTTGAATTATAACCCCCAAACACAACTGCTTAAAATAATACTAAAGTCTTTATTTGGTATGGACTTGATTTATTGTTGGAAACATACAATACATCATTTTTTGGTCTTAAAAAATTGTAATATCAGAGCAGGGCACTGGTGGCTCACGCCTGTAATCTTAGCTACTCCGGAGGCTGACACCTGAGGATCGCGGTTCAAAGCCAAAACATACAGGAAAGTCCGTGAGACTCTTTTCTCCAATAAACCACCAAAAAACCAGAAGTGGCACTGTGGATCAAGCCCTAGAGTGTTCGCCTTGAGCTGAAGAGCTGAGGGATAGCACTCAAGCACGGAGTTCAAGCCCCAGGACCAACCATAAAATAAATAAATAAGAAGTTATAATATCAGTATGCACTTTGGTGTTTTCTTACTGGAATCCAAGATTAACCGCATAGCTCTTGAGAAGAATTAAAAAAATAACACACTCAAAAATAGCACGTGTTTGAAAGAATGCAGGTAGTATCAGCCTACTGCAAAGTCACTATTGCCAGGATGAATCCCCTATAGAAATACTTTTTTTTTTCCTTTTCAGTATTTACTAATAAAATACATCCTTGCATTAATGGCAATATATTACTACTTTAATATAAATTAAGCACGTTCTCTATTCAACTCAGTAAATTTTGACAACTATTTAACTATGTAATGCGGAGTCCCTTATGAAGTCACTAAGTTGGCACTTTTGTCATTTACCTTAAAATGCAACATAACTAAGACCAAGAAAGTTTTATAGTTAGGTGGGTCATGAAAACAGCTGTTTTCTCACTTAAAAATTAAATCCAGTACGATACTTCATGGCATCCATAATCTGAAAAGCTGCTCTATCTTTTGGATTTTAAAGACCTCATCAATTTTCTGAGGATATTTAAGGTCTTTTTCTTTAAATCTAGAATGACTGATGTTAAAAGAATAGTGGAATTACTTCAGAAACATCTGATAGTGGCTGAGAAGTTGGCTCAGTTGTAGAGTGCTTGCCTTGCATGCCTGAGGCCCTGAGTTCGATTCCTCAGCACCACATAAGCAAAAACAAAAACGCCAGAAGTGGTGCTGTGGCTCAAGTGCTAGAGTGCTAGCCTTGAGCTGAAGAGCTGAGGGACAACGCCCAGGCCCAGAGTTCAGGACCCATGACCGGAACCCCCCCCAAAAATAAAAGAATCATCTAATATTGTAGCAAAATGCCCTATGCCATACAGCTCCATGAAACGGGTTATTAACACCTATAAGAGTGAGAGAAAAGTGAGCATCATCCTTTCCAAAGATAGTTTCTTAACAGATAGTTTACATCAGCATTCTTGAAATCCATAAGGCAGTGTGTTGATATGCTCAAAGTGAAGAACAAGGGTTGGAGTAAGGGTCTTATGTAGTAGAACCCCTGCCTAGAATATTGGAGGTCATCAGTTTGAACTCTCCTACTGCCAAATCCATCAGTATTCCTTTAGAGAAAGAGTTATAGCTGTGTATTTCAATTTCATTGTGATGCTATAAAAAAATTCATTAAGACCCTAAGAAAGCCCCCATTTGACCACAGGTGTGCATTGTAGGAAAAAAGATAGATCAATAAAAACAAATTCAAATAGTCTGAGACACTTACACAAGTTCTGGACATCATTTTCTCTTGGGCTGCTGCTGTGCAGTCCCAATATTTTATCTGAAGTGAATCTTGGAATTACAAACGTTAAAACCCAACGTCTAGTAACCTCTAAATGGTCTGTGTAACTCCTTAGTTCTCATACCTGACACTGTGATTTAGTGGGAAAGGCAGAGGGCTGATTCCAAGCTATTGCAGACTTCTTCTATAGTGAACAATGAGCTACCACCTTCAGTCATGTGGCTCCATCACAGACTTGGTTCAGGTCTTTGAACCTGAATGTAGAAGTTTGAATCTCCATTGTGTGAATTGGAAATTTGGCCTCTTAGTAAGATAGGTTTGGAGGACCTTGGGTGACTCTCTTTTTAATAGCTTCCCCTTTGTGCACATTTGGTTTAGATGCAGGGATACATAACTAACTAGTAGGAATGGTCACCCTATGGTAGAGCAAGAGAGCCACAGGAGAGGGACAGAGATCAAACTCATGACATCTGCCATTTTATGCTGCTTGAATTGACATGTTCTGCATGAATTTTAGTAATTCAAGAATAAAAACTATGGGTTGGGAAGGTGGCTCAGTTGTAGAGCGCTTGCCTTGCATGCATGAGGCCCTGGGTTCGATTCATCAGCACCACATAAGCAGAAAAATGCCCGAAAGTGGTGCTGTGGCTCAAGTGGTAGAGCTCTAGCCTTGAGGTGAAGAGCTGAGAAACAGCGCCCAGGCCCGGAGTTAAGACCCCCAACTGCCCCCCCAAAAAAAGAATAAAAATTAACATTACATATAGATTTTTAATTGCCTCTTTGCTTCTGAAAAAAAGTAAAAGTAAAAATGAATTTAAATGGAAAGGAAGAGCAGAGAAAAGGAATGAAGCAATGATCATGGACAGCTCCTGAAGTCCAATCTGGAGGCTTTATTTACCAACAATGGAGAATAAAATGAAACTATGTAACAAGAAAGGACCATATATTTATGATATCACAATGGTTTTCTGATATCAACCCACATGCCACATTTGAAATAGAATGAAATAAGAGAATAGGTATTTACAATGTGTCTATGACATCACAATGACAATAATGTCATAATGATATGAGGTCATTGTAAATTGGTGATGTTGCAAGGAGGGTATGGTGTCATAATGAATATGTGTTGTCACACTGGTGATGGGTTCACAAAGGGTTTGTGATCTTACAATGGCATATATGAATACAATTGTCATGTGTTCACAATGAGGATATGGGTACACATAGGGATTGTGATGTCACAAATGACATATGTGTTTTCAAAGATACTTAGGGGTCATGATAGCTTTATGATACACAATTGTGATGAGGTTACAATGCGTTTTTGATGTCATGATGCTTTTGTAATATCTTAAACACATGTCCAAATTCAATTGCTACTATTTCACAATGAGCACACAAGTTCACAGAAGGAGCTTGAAATCCTAATGGACATGAATTTTTTTTAATGTTTGAGGTCATATTAGGTTTGTGAACACACAATGGGACAGTGATATCACCATGGCAATGCCAACTCACTACATCATGTCAAAATATTGTTTTGGTGTCAGAATTAGTTGATGATGCCACATTGGTGATGATGTCACAAAAGATTGGTGATGTCACAAGATGTTGGGCATTTCACAATGACATAATGGTTCTCAATTGTCTTTAACTTACAATGAGTATATAAGTTCAAAAAGGTCTGTGATTTCTCCAAAAATATGTGTTGCACAAATACATTGAAATCCTACAAGGTTTGTGATGTCAGAATTTGGCACAATGGTTATGACATCTGGCAGTGTGTGATATCACCATGGTCATGATGTCACTGGGAATTTGTTATATCACATGTCATATGTGAAATCTAATGTGGTCAACAACAGATTATGAGGACATAAAGGCCTAACATATCAGAATTGCAGCATGTCACAAAAGTTATGATGACAGGATAGATTTGTGATGTCACGGTAGTTTAGTAATATCACAATGTCAATGTGATGTACAAAGGGATTGTGATGTCACAATGGCTATGAATTCAAGATTTGTTTATGATATCAACGTATGGGCCACATCTGAAAGAGAATGATGAGATCACAGAAAAGGCATTCATAATGTGTCTATGATGTCATAATAACAATGTGAAGTTATAATTCTATCATATCATTTTAGTTTTTTGATTTCACAATGAGCACACAGTGTCAAAATGACAATGTGATGTCACAATTATGATAATCTCACAAACTGTTTTTGATGTTAAAATGTCATGTCTGATTCTCAATTAATAGTTCACAGTGGGGATTTGGGTACACAAAGGGACTGTGATGTCACAAAGCTATGTATTTTTTTCAAAGGATATAAGAGGTCATAATAGATTTGGGAGGTCACAATGTGATTCTGGTGTCAAAAGAGCAATGTGATGTCATAATGGGTTTGTGATGTCACAGTGGTGATGAGGTCACAATGGGTTAGTTATTTCACAAGTTTGTAATATCACAATTATTTGTTCAATTTCAATTGCTCCTAGTGCACCATGAAGACACTGTAATAACCATCAGTGCCCCTATAATCCACTGGAACATATAGTCATCATGGCCTCCTGGTCTGGACCACCAGAGAGGGGAGTGCATGCCGTTGGAGGGAGCAGGACATGCTGCTGAAGGAGATAGGATGTCAAGCCTCACATGGTGGGCTGCCAAGAAGTGATTGTGCATGGACATTTGGGAAGTGATGATTGAAAACTGTTATGCAAGAAACATATTGCAGTGGGGGAAAGGTACAGCCTATATTTAGGCTGCATGTTCAGAGCAACAGAAGGGGAGAGAAAAAGGGGAAAGGCCTGGAAGAAAAGAAGTGATGAGACTGCAGGTGGGTAAAGACCTGGGAGAAGAGGAAATTGAGGGAGAGCAGGAGGTGAAGGATGGCAGCTGACCATCTGGATAAGGCAGGGCAGGCCTATCAAGAGTAGAGCAGCCTGAAGAAAAGAAAGGAATGGTTGCAGGAAAAAATGAAAAGACCTGAAATATAGGACAGGTCTGAAAAGGAGGATGAAGAGAAAGTAAAAAGCCTTGTCTTTTGAAGTGTGTAACTTTAGAGATCATTATTTTGTGGGTTGGTTGTTTGAAGACTAGTTAACAAATGGCTGGGCTGCTCTTTGGATGTCTGAGGGTTCATGGTTGAGGCTGCAATTAGCTCCGGGCATGCAGCCCAGGTCAAGGTAGTCGCTTGTTACAAAATTTCTGAGGACAAGACAGATTTGTGATGTTACATTGCATTAATGATATCACATTATCAATATGAGGTCACAAAGGGATTGTAATGTCACAAGGGTGATGTGGGCACAATGGGTTTCTGAAATCAACCGATATGCCACTTTTGAGATAGAATGAAATCACAGAATAGGCAATCACATTGTCTCTATGACTTCACAATGAAAATGTGATGTCATGATGCTATGATGTCATTGTCATTTTGGGATGTCACAATGGGCCGATGGTATCATTACAACAATGTGATCTCATTCTGGAGATGATGTCACAAAGCATTTGTAATGATACAATGGCGTGTCTGATGTCAGTTGTCTTTTGTTCACAGTGAGGATATGGTTACCCAAAGGACTGTGATGTCACAAACACCATGTGCTTTTTCAAAGGTGCTAAGAAGTCACAACCGGTTTGGGATGTCACAAGGTGATCTTAATATCACTGTGGCAATCTGATTTCACAATGGGTTTGTGATGTCCCAGTGGTGATAAGATTACACTTGGCACAACTGTAATGAGTCTTAACAGGTTTGTGATGTCACAATGTGACTCAGTGGTCATGACATCTGGCAGTGTGATGTCACAGTGGTCATGATGTTACATTGCATTTCTGGTATCACATGTCATACCTGAAGTATTATGAGTTAAAAAATTTATGAGCTCAGAGAGGCCAGAGATCACACTGGCAGCATGTCAAAATATTTATGAGGATAGGACAGTTTTGTGATATCACAGTGTGTTAGTGATATCATAATGGCAATATGGTGTCATCAAGGTATTGTGATATCATAATGGTTATGTTGTAACAATGTCTTTCTGATATCAACCCACCTGCCACATTTGAAATAGAATGAAATCACAGAATAGGCATTCCAATGTATCTGTGATATCACAATGATCATTTGATGTCATAATGCTATGATGTCATTGCTGTTTTATAATGTCATGATGGGCTGATGTTGTTATAATGACAATGTGAAGTTACAATGGTGATGATGTCACAAAGGTTTTGCGATGTTAAAATGGCATGTCTGATCTCAATTGTCATTAGCTCAATATGAGGATATGGGTACACAAAGGGCTGGTGATGTCACAAAAGCCATGCTTTCTTTCAAAACTTCTGAGGTCATAATAGGATTGGGATGTCACAATGTGATCATAGTGGACAATTGCAATGTAATATCACAATGAGTTTGTGATATCACCTCAGTGATGAGGTCACAATGGGTTATTGATGTCTCATCAAGTTTGTAATATAACAATGACATATACAATTTCAATTGCTTCTAATTCACTATGAGGATAATGTAATAACCAGTGGAGCCAGAATTATCTGTGGGAGCCGATAACCATAGTAAATTCTTGGCCTGGCCCACCAGAGAGTGTGGGGAATGCCACCAAATGTGGAGGTGTCAAGCTTCACATAGTGAGCTGTCAAGAAGTGATTGAGCATTGGGCTTGGGATGTGATGGTTAGACAGAAGACCCGTTGGAGTGAGGAGGGATAAAACCTATATATAGGTTGCATTTTCAGAGCACTGGAAGGGGAGATAAAAATGGGAGCTACCAGGATGGAAGTAAGTGGTGAGATAGCAGGAAGGGAAAAACCCGAGAAGAGAGGAAGTTGAGGGAGAGCAGAAAGTTGGAAAGTGGTCACTGGGGCAGAGTAGGGCAGGCCTGTGGAGAGTGGAAAGGCCTGAAGAGAAGAAGGAAGTGGTGGAAGGGAAAAAGGGAAAGACTAGGAAGGAAGGACAGGTCTGTAGCGAAGGAGGGAAGAATGGAAAAGTAAAAAGCCTTGCCCATTGAGGTTTGGCACTTTTGAGATGATAGTTTTTTGGCTGTTGGTTTGCAGACCAATTAAGAAAGGGTCTGGCTGCCCATTGGAGGTCTGAGGTTTGGTGGTCAAGGCTGCTTTTGGACCTGGGTATCCAGTCCAGGATAAGGTAATCCCAGGCCCTTTCTAGTGTAAACTACTTCATTTTATTAAATGTGACTCGATCGTTTTTCTCCTTGCCTTAGAGGTCATAAGTACACGAGTTCACAGAAAGAGCTTGAAGTCTCAAAGACCATGAATTTTCTAAGATGTGATATGGCCATAATAGGTTTGTAAAAACACAGTGGGATAGTGATATCACAACGGCAATACACAATATCATGTCAAAATAATGCCACAATTAGTTGTTGATGCCATTCGCATGATGAGGTCATGAAAGACTGGACAATACTGATCAGGTTAATATTATAGTTACTAACTGCTTGTTTTGCTTCTGTAATTTGCTTTTTGCTAAATAAGTAATTTCGTGTTGCTTGAACCTCAACTCACTGCAGATAAAAAGGGCTTGATGGAGCAATTCTCTGAACCACAGATGGTTCTGGTCTGTTACACAAACACAGGATATCAGCACAGATGGTGCCTAACAGCACAGATGACTTATCAGAACAGTTGGTGCCTTAAAACCACAGGTGGTGCCTTATCAGCACAGTTGGTGTCTTATCATCACAGCTGGTGCCTTATCAGCACTGAGGGTGCCTTATCAGCATATCTGAAATGCCAGAAAGCCCCTTCTGGGCTCTGGAGATCACTATCTTAGTCACGAGCACCTGCAGGTTAGCAAGTAGCACTGGAGTTTACCTAGTATATCCCACCAATCAGTTTAAAGCACATCGGCTCTTAAACCACCCAATCCCCTGTCCCTTATACTTTCCTGCTCTGTAATATGCCAATCATATGCTAAAGTAATGTTATGATTTTTCTGCCATGTGTGATGATTTGTTACAAAATGTTATTATGTGTGTTAAGTCTCTGCCCTACCTCAAGAAGTATATAAAAATTTTGTAACCCAAGCCTCGGGGCCTCTTAGCATCACCGGTTACCGAGTGCATGGAGAACCAAGCCTGGGCTTGCCAATAAATGACTCTTTGCTGATTGCATTGGTCGCAGTCTCTGGTGGTCTCTTCGGGGGATCCTGAGTCGCGGGGATCACTTCAGTCACAATAAGTTTGCGATGTCACAATGGGTTCATGATGTCAGAGTGGCATGGCAGATCTCAATTTGCATTAATTGGCAATGAATATATGAGTTCAAAAAGGGACTGTACTGTCTCCAAAGGCATGTGTTATCACAAACATGATGCCATTCTAACAGGTTTGTGATGTCAAATTGTGACACAATGGTCATGACATCAGGCAGTATGATGTCACAGGGGATTTCTGACATCACGTGTCATACCAGAAATATGATATTGAAAACAGATTATGAGCTCAAAAAGGGCCTAATATGTGACAATGGCAGCATGTTACAAAACTTATAAGGACAGGATTGGTTTGTGATGGCACAGCAGGTTAATGATATCACAATGGTAATGTAATGTCACAAAGGATTGTGATATCACAATTATTATATGGTCAAAGTGGATTTCTGAAATAGAATGAATTCACAGATAGGCCTTCATGCTGTTATATCTATGAAGTAACAATGACACTGTGATTTATAATGCTGTGATGCCATTGTTGTTTGGTGATGTCACAATGAGCTGATGGTGTCATAATGACAATTTGATGTCACTGCTGATTTATGATGTTACAATGGTTAAGAGGTCACATTATGTGTCTTTTATAACACACATGTCAAATTTGAATTAGAATGAAAAAGCTGGGCACCGGTGGCTCACACCTGTAATCCTAGCTACTCAGAAGGCTGAGATCTGAGGATCACAGTTCAAACCCACCTCAGACAGGAAAGTCCATAAGACTCTTATCTCCAATAATAACTCGTAGAAAACCAGAAGTGGTGCTGTGGTTCAAGCGATAGAGTGCTCGCCTAGAGCTGAAAAGCAGGGACAGCACCCAAACCCAGAGTTCAAGCCCCACAACCAAAAAAAAATTAGAAACAGGCATTCACAATCTGTCTATAACATCACAATGACAATGTGATCTCATAATGCTATCTTGTTGTAGTTTTGTGATGTCAAAAGTAGTTGATGTTGGCCTAATGAGAATGTTGTCACACTGGTGATGTCATAAAGGTTTCTTGATGTTACAATGGCATGTCTGATATCAATTGTCAATTCATAATGAAGGTATAGTTACACAAAAGGACTGTGATGTCACAAAGGCCATATGCTTTTTCAAAGGTGCTAAGAGATCCTAATAGGTTTGAGATGTCACAATGTGTTAGTGATGTCAAATGGCTATGAAAGCTCACAATAGGTTTGTGATGTCACATTGGTGGTGAAATCAAATAGTTTTGTGAAGTCACATCTCATAATCACATGTCCAATTTCAGTTGCTACTATTTCACAATGAGGAGATGAGTTCACAGAAGAAGACTGAAGTATAAAAGGCCAGGAATTTTCTAAAACTCTATGAAGACATAGCAGGTTTTTGAAAACACAATGGCACAGTGATATCACGATGGCAATGTGATGTTTCAATATGATGACTTGATAATGTTTTGATATCACAATTGGTGATGCCACACTGGTGATGAGTTTACAAGAGGTGTGTGATGTCACAATGGGTTGGTGATATCAAAATGACACATGTGGTCTCAATTGTCAACTCACAATGAGTATATTAGCTCACAAAGGGACTGTGATGTCTCTAAAGGCATGTGTTGTCTCAAAAGTGATGTACTCTTAACAGGTGTGTGCTGTCAGAAAGTGACAAAATGCTCATAACATCTATCAGTGTGATGTCACCATGATCTAGATGTCACACTGGATTCGGGTATCACATTTCATACCTGGATTGAGTATGAAAGGATTGGAATTTCACAGTAGGTTAATGATATCACTATGGAAATGTGGGGTCGCAAAGGGATTGTGTTACCACAATGGCTATTAGATCACAATGTATTTCTACTACAATATGTTTGTGATGTCACAATTGGTTGGAAATGTCACAATGGTATGCCAGTTCTCAAATGTCATTAATTCACAATGAAGATATGAGTTCGCAAAGGGACTGTGTTGTCTCCAAAGTCATGTGTTGGCACAAATGTGATGAAGTCCTAACAGACTTATGAGTTCACAATGTGACACCATGGTCTTGATGTCTATCAATGTGATGTCACAATGTTCATAATGTCAGAGTCAATTTCTGATATGATATGTCATACCTGAATTATTATGAGTTTGAAAACAGAATATAAGCTTGCTAAAGGCCTAAAATATCCTACTGTCAGCATATCACACAAGTTATGACTAAAAACATATTGTTTGGAGCTTAAGATTCTTTCTTTGAAATTGTATCCTCATTGTGAATTAGTAGAAATTGAAATTGGACCTGTCATTGTAATATTGAAAACTCATGTGACATCACAAACTCATTGTGACCTCATCACCACTGTGACATCACAAACCCATTGTGACATCCCGTTGTTGTTGTGCCTTCACAATCACATTGTGACATCATAAAGCAATTGTGAACTCTTAGCACCTTTACAAAACAAACGACCTCTATGGCATTACAGACCCTTTGTGTACCCATATCCTCATAGTGAACTAATGAAAATTATGATCACACATAGCACTGTATCATCACAAATACTTTGTGCAATAATTATGACTGTGAAATCACATCATCATGACACTATCATCTCAGTGTGACAACACCAAACCCCAATGACACCATACCAATTTTTTCTTCTGTGCATTTTTTATTGTAAGTATAGTGTACAGAGGGATTACAGTTACATGAATAAGGTAATGAGTACATATCCTATCAAACATTGCTGCCTTGACAACACATTGTCACTTTGATGTCATAGACCCATTGTGAATGCCTGTTCTTTGATTTATTTCTATTACAAATGTGCCATGTGGGTTGATATCAGGAAACCATTGTGAACTCATAACCTTTGTCACATCAAAATCTCTTTGTCCCATCACATTGCCTTTGTTATATCACTAACCTACTGTGACATCAAATACCTCTCCTGTCCTCATAACTTTTGTGATATACCATTGTGATATTTTAGGCCCTTTGTGAGTTGAAAATCTCTGTTTGATCTCATATTTCAGATATGATATCAGATATCTAAAATCCAGTGTAACATCATGATATCACACCACTGGACATCATAACCATGGTGTCACTTTGTGACATCTCAGTCCTGTTAGTTCTTTAACTCTTTGACTATAGATACTTTGGTGACATCAGAATCCCTTCCCAAAATCATATACTTATGGTGAGTTAATGACAATTGAGATCAACCCACATGCCACATGTCAAATACTATGAAATCACAGATTAGGCATTCATAATATGACTATGATGTCACAGTGACATAAGGGAAAATGCTATAATGTCATTGTCATTTTGTGATGTCACCATTAGCTAAAGATATCAACAACAGTGTGATTTCACACTGGTTAAGACATCACACAGGGTTCATAATGTTACAATGGTTATGATCACAATGTGTTTCTGATATCAACTGATATGCTATATTTGAAATAGAATGAAATCACAGGATATACATTCACAATGTGTCTATGACAGCAAAATGGCAATGCGATGTCATAATGCTATGATGTCACTATAGCTTGTCATAACTACAATCTGATGTCACACTGGTGATGATGTCACAAAGGGTTTGTGATGTCACAATGGCATGTCAGATCTTAATTGCCATTAGTTTACAGTGAGGTTTCTGTTGTCAAAAGTGTTAATGATATAAAAATGGGTAAGTGATGCCAAACTAGTTTGTAATATCACATCTTATTTCAAATTTCAATTGCTACAAGTTCACAATGATACAAGTTCAAAGAAGGAACTTGATGTCCCAAAGGCCATGAATGTTCTAAGATGTGATGAGGTCATAATAGGTTTGTAAAAACAATTGCAATATGATGTCAAATTATGATGTTGTAAGAATGTTGTTATGTCACAATTAGTTGGTGATGCCATAATAGTGATGATTTCAAAATAGTTTTGTGATGTCGCAGTAGTTTGTGATGTGACAATATCATTCCAGACCTCAATTGTCCCTAACTCACAGTGAGTATATAAGTTTAGAATGGGATTGTGAGGATTCCAGAGGCATTTGTTGGCACAAAAGTCATGAAGTCAGAACACATTTGTGATGTGACAATGTGACACAATGGTCATTACATCTAGCAGTGTGATGCCACAATACTCATGATGTCACAGTATATTTCTAATATCTCATGTCATATCTGAAGCAATATGATGTCAAAAATAGTGAGCTCTCATGGGCCTAACATAACACAGTGGCAACATGTCACAAAACTTATGAGGACAGGACATGTTTGATTTGTCACAGTTGTTTAGAGATATCACAATGGCAATGTTATGTCACAAAGGGATTGTGATGTCACAATGGTTATGAAGTGAAAATTTGGTTTTGATATGAACCCACATGCCACATTTGAAATATAATGAGATCACATAATAGGCACTGATAATGTATATATGATGTCACAATGAAAATGTGATGTCATAGTGGTATGATGTCATTACAGAATTGTGATGTCACAATGAGATGATGTTGTTATAATGACAATGTGATGTCACACCGATGATTATATTGTAAATGCTTTGTGATATTGTAATGGCATATCTAATCTCAATTGACATTTCACAATGAGGATATGGATACACAAAGGGACTGTGGTGTCACAAAGGCCATGTGGTTTTTCAATGGTGCTAAAGATGTCATAATGGGTTTGGGAGATCTCAAGGAGATTGTAATGTCAAAACAGCAATGTGATATCACAATGGCTTTGTGATGTCACATTGGTGATGAGGTCACAATGGACAGGAGAGGTTTGTGATGTCACAACAGGTTAATGTTATCACAATGGCACTGTGATATCAGAAAGGGATTTTTCTTACAATGGTTTTGAGGTCACAATGGATTTCTATACCCACCAATATTGCTTGCTTGAAATAGAATGAAATCACAGAATAGGCATTCACAATATGTGTACAATGTCACTATGACATATGATGTCATAATAGTATAATATTTAAGTTTATTCATGTCAAAATGGCATGTCTAATTTTACTGGTCATTAGATTACCATGAGGATCCCAGAGGTTGCTATGTGCTGAGTCTTTCAAAAGGTGCATCGTGCTGAGTCCATTACATAGGGTTCTTTGTGCTATTTTTTTTTAAAGTGTGCTGTGTGCTGACATCCCAAAGGGTGCTATGATCTGAGTCCTTGAGAGGGAGTTATCCCTGACAATCAGACACACACAAACACAAACACAGAGGGTCACCATGCACTTGCTTGGTGTGTGGGGTGGATGGAGAAGAGTCTCTCCCAGCGGTTGGGCTGAGGGGAAATTTGATCCCCCCAGGCAGCTGCTGGGGTTGGGGGTAAGCCCTGAGCTGAGATGAGGCTGCTTTTTCCATGGCCTGGTAACCTTAGGGCAGAGACAGGGCAGCACAAGGCCAGGGATACAGGGCTTGGCCGAGGGGGTAGGGGGCGTGACCGAGGGGAGGACAGGGCATGGCAGAGGAGGCACATATCTGCTGTAGCCAGGGGCAGGCTGGAACACTTGTGCAGTGGGGGCGGGGCAACATGGCAGAGAATTGGGGGCAGAGAGAGAGAAGGGCAGACACATGCACCAGGCCAGGCGGCGTCAATGGCTGGCCTCTGCTGCTGTAGGAACATGGGTCTGGGCAAAGAGCACAGAGCACACAAAGCCAGCACAGCAGGCACATCCCTTGCACAGCCCCAGGGAGTCTCAGAAGCCACATAGACCCTGAGCCTGAGGTCCCTGTGTTGAGAGCTCAGCTGGGGCTGGGGGGCACTCAGCCCCACAACCCGCCTGCTACTGCCCCAGTCCCCTCTCCTGCCCTCCCTACAGCATCGCATTTCAAATATGTCACTGCTGGCTCAGACCCATGGTGCCTCTTGGAGTCATCTACAATGGTGCACCCCAGGCTGGCTTGCGACCCTGACCAAGTCCCGGGCCCCATTCCTTTGCTCTGGGCCCGAGCATCCACCATGATGCTGCCATTGTTGTCCGCTGCACCCAGTACCACAGCCTACAGCTTCTCCCAGCAGCACATGTGGGTGGCCGCCCCACGAGCTCGAACCTTGTGTCCTACCCAAACACCCCCCTCCTCACTGTGGAACCAGACCCACTACTCCAGCCTCCCCGCTTGCATCCCCACCATGCCTCCTCAGTGCCAGGAAGGCCAGCCCTGGCTCTGCCAAAAATGTGCCCCAAGGGTGGGGGTTGGTGGACCCAGGGATTCCACCCCCATTCCTAGTGGTCAGTGTGCCAGGATATGGGGAGATGCAGGTTTGGGTGAGAAAGGGGCACCACCGAGCCCCTGGCCTGGAGCAGTGTGAGACACACAGCCCCACATCTGCACCCTTCCTCTCCCTGGTGGGAGCCTGGTGGTTTTAGTCAGAGGTGGGTTGCAGCAGCTCCACACCTGCCTTCTTGTGTCTTTTCCTTTTTTCTGGGGTGGGGGTGTTGAATGCAGAAGATAGGATCCCCTTGCTGTGTGAGTCCTTGACCTCTGTTCTCAGTCTCCCTTTCACGTGAGGAGGGACCCAGAAAAGCCCACTAGGGAGGTGAGGTCACTGGGGGTCAGATAGAAGGTGAATATCTGGGAGGAACACACTCCTCCATCACACATATACCCAGCATGACCCCTCCCACCCCAGCTGTCAACAGTAATCATAGGGTTATCACATTTCCCAGCTCTGCCAGCATCTGTTGGTGCTCCCAGTCCATCTGGTCTGCTTGTCCTCCCCAATAATCCACACAGTCGCCCAGAAGTACCTAAGCTGGAAGTAGGGAGTACTTCCATGTATGCAGCCTTTAAGACCCCATCCATTTCCTCAACACCGCCCCACTCCAGGTCAGACACACCCTGGGGACCCCATGACCCCCTGCTTGTTTTCAATCCTGCCTCTGAGGACCACTTCTCTGAGGATTCCTTCACGGCACATCCTGGCCTAGGGTTTTGGTGAAAGAGGAGTTAAGGCCGGTTGTTCCCAAGGGGAAGGGTCTGGCCCTGGAGAAGGTGAGAGGTGAGATGGTGCTGTGTCATTAGAGTGGTGCTCCCCTTGGGTGGGAGCCCTTGGTTCTGACAAGGGAATGGGGAATCGGAGCCTGCATGCTCCAGCTTGTACATTGTCCCCCATGAGGAAACAACAAACTTAGGAGAGGCACTACTCTGAGTCTGTGTGAGTGTGTGTGTGTGTGTGTGTGTGTGAGAGAGAGAGAGAGAGAGAGAGAGAGAGAGAGAGAAAGAGAGAGAGAGACCGAGAGAGAGAGACCATGGAAGAGAGAGAGAGAGACTAAAAGAGAGAGAGAGAGACCATGAAAGAGAGAAAGAGAGAGAGAGAGAGAGAGAGAGAGAGAGAGAGAGAGAGAGAGAGATCATCTTTCTCCTTGTACAGCTTGACTGTACTCAAGTGAGTGATCATTTGGCAAATTGCAGGTGCTGTATGGAAGAGTCTTCTGTCACTGTTCTGGATTTGTGTGTGTGTGTGTGTGTGTGTGTGTGTATGTGTGTGTGTGTTAGGAGAGCAGGGAGATGAGATCAATGAAAATATATTTACATCATCATGTCTAAAAACAGCAAAAGCATTTTATTTCTCTCTCTGTGTGTATTTGTTTTTTTCTTTCTTTCATCAATACCAAGTATGAGCCCAGCCACAATCTTTGTTTTCTCCTTCACAGTTTCATGGCTCCTTTATGGAAAATTTCAGTAGATATTCCTTTCCTCCCCTTTCCACCTCTCTCTTCCCCCTTTCCTATAGCCCACAGTAGATGCTGGGCCTGCATGTGCCTCCCCTAGGAGACCTGTGTGAACCCTGGACTAGAGTGGACACCTGTCTTTCTATCCCCAGCCAGAAGTTTGTTGAGGCGAGTGTGACCACAGCCACAATCTTCCAGCCAGACACTCTGCTCTCATGTGTATAGTTGGAGCTAACTCAAGGGTTGAGAATGTGTCTGCCAAACATAATTAGGTAATGAGATGGGAGAGAAGGCAGGGCAGGGTCTTTGAAGCTATGAGGTTTTGGGGGCTTGCGTACAGTGTGACATGGCAGATGGTTCACCATGATGGAGGATGAGAGGGAAACCTTACCTAGGGCATTCATGATCTCTGTGGGCATCTGGGCACAGGGCTCCATGTCCCTATTGGTGACGTGTATTCCCTCCCACGGCAGTGTACCAGTGGTCAATCCTCCCTGGAGTCCTGCAGACTCTAATCTGTGTCCTGCTTGAGCCATTTCCAGCTGGATAGTGGTAGGCAAGTCCATTCCCCCTGCTGGAGCCCACTCAGTATCAGGACATGTCAGTTAGCTAGGGCTCACTGAATGCCAGTTTCTGTAACATGCTGTAGGCTGTAGGAAGGGAAAGGGGACCATTGACTTTGGAAACTTTTAAGTTTGATTGGGATAAATTAAATGCCACATTTTCCAGGGTTTTTGTTGTTGTTCTTGTTTAAGCTGGCAATTTCCACTAACGCCTGGGATTATGGGTCAAATTAGATGGACCATTTCAGCCACCAAACAATGACATTCAAAGCTGCACAGGCAGAGTTCACAAGCCATATTGTGTCCTGCTTTGAACGTTGTACCTTGACTTCCTTTCTCCATCAGCTGCTGAATCTCTTCCTGCTCTCTTTAGGGTGACCACCACAGTGGAGGGCATTGTGGGGAGCAGAGATTGTGACCTCACCATCCCCAGCCTGCCAGCTGTGAATAGAGACAATACCTAGCACCTACACTGACCGCTGGGAGATTCAGAGTCCCCAGGCTGCCTCAAGGATCTTTTATCTGCAGCATGAAATTTGGGGGCCGGATGTGGTAGACCATCCTGGCTGGTCCCAGGGGGAGGAGACGAGGCCCCTTGAGCTAGACGTTCAGCTCATGACAACCTCGTTCACACCTGAGTGGGGAATTGAGTACCACAGAACTGATCAGCCGCTAGGCAGAGATCTTTGAGAAGATAGGCATCCCAGAAGGCCCAGAATCCAGCGAGTATATTGTGGCTCATATCCTCGGAGTCAAAACAGTTAAGTGCGAGGTCACCAGGAGGGCATGAAGAGGGAGGAGGGAGAACTGTGGGAGAGCTATATGAGGCTTCGTCTCCCCTCCCCCACAGAGGATACTTACCTGAATCAGATGGGACTTTTTTGAAGTATTGTCATAGACAGATGCTCATTTATTTATCTAACAAACTATTATAGTGTGTGCCAGGGTCTGGGGGGGTCATAGACAATGAAGGTTCCAGGACTGGTTCCAGAGCACTGGGCTCTGAGCAGGGTTGCTTCTTTAATAATACTCACAACACAGGAACATTCCTGGGATAGATCAGCCCTTTTTATCTTCCCAAGAGAGAGGGACCTAGAGCCTCCCCCTCCCCCCAGTCTCCGTCCCTTGACCAAGAAACCCTGTGGTTCCCATATCATGTGGTTGGATAACTAGACCTCACCTCACTGCCCAGTGGTTAGGCAGGACTGTGAGAGATCCTGAGTCTTTGATAATGTCAGAGGATCCTCAGTATGAGACTGTACTTGAACGTCCTAACTTGGTGCATTGTCAGTCCCATCTAAGACTGCCATGATGTAGGACATAGAATCTAGTGAATCAGATCAGGATGGGGTCTGTTCTTGGAGGCTTGAGTATTATGTATGAGCTTTAAGCTTCCGTGTGCCAACCTGCTTCCTTTTCTTGGGTGGGTCTATGCTAGACAAAGCTTGAAACTAGGGTGTGGTCTTGTATTTTATGCTATAAGATATCACTCTACCATTTGAGCCACAGCTCCACTTCCAGACTTTTTTTTGGGTGTTTAATTGGAAATAAAGAGTTCTCATGGACTTTGCTGCCAAGGACAGCATCCATCTGTGCAGTCCTCAGATCTTGGTTTTCCGAGGGGATAGGATTCAAAACCTTGGAAAAATATCTTTGGATACTCAGGGCTGTTATTCCTAGGTACTCAAGAGCTGAGATCTGAGGATTAAAGTTCAAAGCCAGCCTGAACAGGAAAGACCCTGAGACTCTTATCTCCAACAAACCAATAGAAAACCGGAGGTGGTGCTGTGGCTCAAGTAGTAGGGTGCTAGCATTGAGATGAAGAGCACAGGGACAGCACCCAGGCCCAGAGTTCAAGCTTCACAACTGAAAGAAAAGAGAGAAAGTAAAACATCTTTGCCTATAAAGATGTGGAGGTGTGTGTAGGGGTGCTGTGTTTGAGAGACTAGGTGCTGGCCTCATTGTACAGACATTTCTAAGAACTCCCCAAGTTTGTCCTAGTTTGAAACCACATTAGAATGGGTGGTGCCTTATGAAGAACTCAAGAAGAGGAGACCCGTGGCAGGCAGAGTGGGCTAATGGTTCAGGGGTGGGATTGATGTGTCTGTATTCTCTCCATTGAAGGATAGATTTGGATGCTGGATGTCAAAGACTGAAGTCAAGTGTTGCAAGAAATATGTGGCCTGACGAATTGAGTTTCCTCTGGGTATATGAAGGTGGTTGAAGCCTGGTGCTGCTGGTGGCTGACGACTGTCGTCCTAGATACTCATAACGTTGAGTTGTAAAGACCACGGTTCAAAGCCAGCTTTCGCAGGAATGTCTGTGATAATTGATAGCCAATGAACCATCAGAAAACAGGAAGTGGTGCTGTGGCTCAAGTGGTAGAGTGCACATCTTCAGCTGAAGAGCTGGTGAGAGCACCCTGGCCCAGAGTTCAAACCCCATGATCAACAATAAACAAAGAGGTAGCTGAGTTTTCCACATACCAATGTATACGGTAGGAAATTACATGCTGGGTTATGAGACATTACAGGTATGTGAGAGGCTCAATGTTGTGTCTACAGTTGGTGTGTGTATGATAGTGCCATCTTCTCATGGGTCGGATGTGATCCTAATGGACAGAGTTCATGGTTCTGTTCTCAGGAACTGCTGAGGCCTTGGAATGTCCATGTGTGTGTGTGTGTGTGTGTGTGTGTGTGAGTAATTTTCCCTTGTCTTCCTCTGTCCCCTTCCTGGGTGCCTGTCTGCCTCTTCCTGACCTGAGATGGTGCCCCTCCTCCACGTCGACCTTGACTTTAACCCCCTATCCTGGTCTACAATGAGTGCGAAATGGCCAGAGGCCTGTGTTCCAGCTTTTCTCTGGGGCACAAGTCTGGCTGTCCAAATATTTGGCCGGCCCCAGGGGATTCTGGGACAACAGTGCTAGCTGGTTTCCTCTGCCTCAGAAGGAGGGCTTCAGTCACAGGATGTCCTGTCCTTTTCCTCAACTGGTCCTCTGCACATCCCTCTAAACAGGCTGGCAGTGGAGTAGGGAATGGGGGGTTGCTGGTGGTTCTGGCCAACTCGAGCGTGACAGCTGACTGAAGACCACCCAAGCAAGGGGATCCAGGACTACATGGAAGGTGAGGCCAAGATGGCTTGGAAGTATTGGTCAGTGTCTAGGAAATGTAAACAAACTTTATCACAGGAAAGTCTGTCTTCCAGCCCTGGCTGGGACTCTCTGGTCCTTCTAGACAATTCCAGATGTCCAGAATACAGAGGCACAGACTTTAGATTCCAGGACCTGGGAACTGGGGGATGAGAGACTGGTATGGCCAATACCTCAAAGTTCTGGGGCATTAGCTTGACCTGGCTCTGTCCCCATTGAGTATGTTCACCCAGTGTTGGCCACACACCGGCCACTTGTGGCAGTGCTGTGGAAATGGCAGGAGTGGAAGTGAGATTTAGTATGACCAAAATCTGGATTTATCAGCTGTGGGGCTGGCAAAGGGTGTCTAAAAAAAAATATTAGAGCTGGAGGTCAGGGCCTAGGCACTGTCCCTGAGCTTCCTTTGTTCCAAGCTAACATTCTACCACTTGAACCACAGCTCAACTTTCATCTTTTTTAGTAGTTTAGTGGAAATAAGTGTTTCATGGACTTTCCTGCCTGGGCTGGCTTCAAGCTGCCATCGTAAGATCTCAGCCGCGCGTAGCTAGGATTGCTGGTATGAGCCACTGGCACATTCTAAGGATGTTAGAGTATGTGAGTGTGTGTATGTGTTTATGTGTTTACCGGGACTTGAACTCAAAGCCTAGATGCTATCCTTTAGCTTGTTTGCTCAAGGTTGGTGTTCTACCACTTGAACTACAGAAGCACTGCTTCCCAGCTTTTTGGTGATTCATTGGAGATGAGTCTGCCCAGGCCAGCTTTGAATCCTGATTGATTTTCAGGTCTCAGCCTTGAGTAGTTAGGCTGCCAGGTATGAACCACTGGCGCCCAGCTGAGAATGGCCTTTCTCCACATTGGACTGGGTACTCCTGAAAGGTTTTCCTTATTTTTTCTGTGCCAGTACCAGGGCTTGAACTCAGGGTCTGGTCTCTGATCTCTTACTTTTTCCCTCAAGGCTGGCACTCTAACACTTGACCCACAGCTCCATTTCTGGTTTTTGGTAGTTCATTGGCATGAAGAGTCTCACTAACTTTCCTCCCCTGAGCTGAGTTTGACCCATGACCTCTCATCTCAGTCTCATTCATGGAGTAAGAAGCCACTTTTGAAACATTTTTTTTTTCCTGAAAAAAGCCCCTGGGTCTCAGTATGATGTATAGTCCATATGCAAATATATCCTGTGTGATAGGATGTAATAAATGAAATGTTGTATGTGTAATAATACTAAATAAATAAGGATAATAAACGCTATACTCACTTTTCCAGTGCTGGCACTTCAATTCAGGCCCTGGGAACTGGTCTGAATTTCTTGTCTTCAAGGACAATGAGCTTCCTCTTCACTCACAGTGCCACAGAGTTACCCAGACCCTGATTTCAAATACCAGGCCTGCCAGAAAAATGTTGCAAATTCCAAGCCAGGGCTTTTAATTTATTTTTAATTTATTTTTTTGGCCAAGCATGGGGCTTGAACTCAGGTCTTGGCATCTCTACCACAGCTGGCCCTGTATTATTAAGACCCAAGTTCAAATCTCGGGGTTGGCAAAAATAAAAATAAAAAGGAGAAGTTTAAAACGGAGAACTTCAGGAAGGTGGTTTTACATTTTTTCCCCTTGCATTGTGACCATCCTGGGTCTAAATAACAAGGCCGAAAAGTGCACATGACCTTTCATGCTGATGTTTGGCTGGCTATTAGGGAAGCCATAGATGAAACTTCAAATTAGGCCTGGAGGTTGAGTCCCGGGACTGCCACTAAGGATTGGTGGGAGATTCTAAGAAATGCATTGCAATATGCATCCATACAAATGTTAGAAAAGTAAAAATTAAATTAGTACTTAGTGTATGAGTATAATATAAAATTATACACAACAATTACACTACATTGACTAATGTTCAATTAATACTTTATTATGTATTCAACCATGATACTTAAAAATGGAAGGAATAATTTGATTGTCAATAATTGGTAGTAATATATGTAATTTCATAATATACAGACATGTTTCTCTTGTTATATATATATATATATGCCAATCTACACCTTTATGTGTTTATACACTTGTCGCTAATGGGGCTCAATGGTATAGTGATGACTAGTATATCCAAACCCTGGATTCGATTCCTCACTACCAGATGCACATAAAAATCAGGAAGTCGTGCTGTCGCTCAAGAAGTCGGGCACTAGCTTTGAGCATAAAACCTTAGGGACTGTGTCTAGACCCTTACTCAAGACCCAGGATAGGTACCAAAAAACATTGAAAGTTGTGACAGCAACTCTGTATGGATAAGACTTCAAATACCTCATCACAGAGCAAGCCGGGAGTCTGGTGCTGACAGCTGCCATCTAACCTGACTTAGCCAGAGGTATATCACTGCAACCCAGCTCCACGGAACCAGATGCTGCTGGCTTGCTCACCCCTGTCATCCAAGATACTCAGGGGCTGAGATCTGACACTGATGGTTTTAAAACCCAGTCCTAGCAGAATATATGTGAAAGTCTGTGATGTGGGTCAAAGTGGTAGAGCTCTAGCCTCGAACAAAAGATCTTAAGACAGTACCCCCAACATTTTAGTGCAATCCCTGTGGCTGACTACTCCCCTCCAAAAAACATTCCTCTGAATCATTAGATGTTAACTTTGTGCAGTTTGTGATGTGTTTCTGAAAGAATGGTGATACTGATGAAAGCACCATAATACTAATGACAGCTTGTGGGATATAACTATGTGATGAGTCCTTCCTAAGGTGCTGAGTACTTCACGGGGTGCTGTATGCTGAGTCCTGTACAGAATGCTATGTGCTGAGTCCTTCACAGGGTGCAGTGTGCTGAGTCCTGCATTGGGTGCTGGGTGCTAAGACTTTCACAGGATGCCTTGTACTGAGTCCTGTAAAGAGTGATATTTGTTTTGTCCTTCAAAGGCTGCATTCTTTCATCTTATTCTTGTAGGAGCTCCACAACTGAGATGGTTATGCAGACAAGAATATTGAGGTTCAGATATGTCCACATGGCAGGGACAAAATTATGTATTACTGAAGACTCATGAGTTGCCTACTGAAGACAATTGTTTGGTTTTTTTTCTCTGTCATGAACCTTGAACTCAGAGCCTAGCACTGACCCTTACTTCTTGGGCTCATGCTAGCACTCCACCCTGTGGAGCCAAGGACCCCCTTGCAGCAGTGTGCCAGGGCCTAGGGTTCTATAGCCGAGGTCTGCCATCCTGCCTTCTCAGGAAGCTGAGATCTGAGGATCTGGGTTGCAAAATATCCCAGACAAAATGTCCCATGAGACTATTATCTCCAATTCACCACTAAGAAACCTGAAGTGGAAGCTGGGTGATTGTGGCTCATGCAGGTCATCCTAGCTACTCAGGAAGATGAGATCTGAAGACCATGGTTCAAAACTAGCGTGGGCAAGAAAGTCCTTGAAACACTTAGCTCCAATGAACCACCAGGAAACCAGAAGTGGTGGTGTGGCTCAAGTGGTAGACCATAAGATTTGAGCTGAATTGCTCAGGGACATCAGCCAGGCCTAGACTTCAACTCCTACAACCCACAACAACAAAAAAGAAAGAAACTAACAAACCTGAAATAGAGAGCTGAGAATATGCCTTAGTGGTAGAGTGCTTTCCATATACAAAACCCTGGGCTTGATTTCTCAGTACCACATCACTAGGAAAAAGCCCGAAGTGCCTTTGTGGTTCAAGTAGTAGAGGGCAATCCTTGTACAAGAGAAACTAGGTACAGTACTCATGTCCTCAGTTCAAGCTCCAGTACTCGTGTATGCGCACGCGCGCGCGCGCACACACACACACACACACACACACACACACACACACATGCACACACACACACAGAGAAAGCAGAAGTGAAGGTGTGACACAAAATGGGAAAGCATTAGACTTCTGCTCTGAGCTCATGGTCATCACGCAGGCCCTGTGTTCAACCACAAAACCTAGCCACCCAGGGCCCAAATAGGAGAGGTCAAAGGTTTCAAAACCTGACGAGCTTCACCAGCCCTAGATGAAAGGAAACTTTGTGATATCCAACATGTGCTTGGATTTCCCGAGCTTCTGGAAACCTATGAGAGCTTTCATAGGCCCATTATCGCTGTGATTGAAACATTTGATTAGGTTCAGTGCCCTAGTTGTCTCCCAGAAGGACTCCTGAATAATATTGAGCATTTAACACCGGAATATAGTCTCATAAAGGCAGGATAAGAGCACAGAACATGGCTTGCCATGGTAGGTGGCACAAATGAAGGCTTCCTGTCAAAACATTGCACTGGGAAGAGAGAGAGCTTGGGGTAAGAGAGGCCTTTTTCTCCTGACCTTCAGAGCTCGCCCACACTCCTCCTCACTAATTGGCCCAGATGGAGTTATCTGTTACAGAGCTGTACAGGAGTGAGGCCTTTTGCCTGCCTATCCAGACAATGAGAGAGACTTCTTCCAGCAGGCCTAGCATGCAGAGAAACCCTCTGGCTACCCTGGGATCAGTGAGGGGAGCCCTGGAACATGCAATGTCATAAAAGCAGTCTCTGTGTTATAAACTCATTGTATTGAATACATATTTCCTAGCTTGGTACAATTCCCAGTCATGAGGCCTTTTGCAGTTTGCCAGGCTACCAACATTTCCCTCACACAACCACAGAGCAGGAAGATATCACTTTCCCACTTCTCAGGCAGCCAGAGACCCCAGATTCAAGAGGGCAGAGACAGGTTCTAACTCAGCTGCTGGGAGACAGAAGAAAAAGTGCCCTGACTCTTCTTGGACTGGGGATTTGCATTAATGTTGTGGAGAATGAAGGAAGGAGAATGGACTGGCAGAGGTAAAAGAAGGGCCTTCAAATCTGACAGATGGAAACTCAAAAACCCATTCCCTAAGACAAGAGAGCAGGGTTTTTCTACTCTGTTCTTCCCCTCTCTCTCTCACTAAACTGGCTCTCTATTGGTAACTTAAAGATAGCCTGAGGCTCCCTTCACCTGAGGGAAGAAGGATATTAGTCATTGTTTGAAGAGGCTGAGAAAAGCCTGACCCTGGTGTAACTCTAACAAATTTCTCAGGTTTCCCCCCATCGCTGACTGTGCCTGGAATGAATGAAGTGGTTTTGCAGCTCACTTCCCTGTTGAGTGTGTACATTTTACCTCCTAATCCTGCAGGCCTTTGTGTCTTCACCCAACCTGGCTTTTGCAACTGTTTTCTGCCTTCAAATACAGTGTTATACTGGATTCCTTCCTGCCAACAGTGGTAGGGCTTGGATCCTGAGAACCTCATTTGAACCCAGGGTGGGTCAATGATCTTTCTTTCCTTCTTCTATAGCTTGAGAACTCTAAGAACATTTAGAGTGCAAGTAACTTCTCATCACCAAGGGAAACACAGGAAGCTCTTGATCATCTGATCTTTTAGAAGTAGAAGCCAGTGTGTCGTAGACTTTCCTGCTCTGGTTGCCTTCACACTGTGATCCTGAGAACTCAGCCTCCTGAGCTAGGGTGATGGGTGTGAGCTACTGGTGCTATGCTAGGTTCAGAACTGTAATGACATTGACAATACAAGTCAACTGCTTATCACAAAGGGCTTGGGGAGCATATTAAGCCTTTGAACATTGGACCTTTCAGATCCCTTTAGCACACAGGTAGAGTCTGAGAGGCTGGGCATATGGATGTGCTACACTTGATCCTTAAGCTCTGACTCCAATTCTGGTGTACATCAGGGTTCATTTTCTAAAGAATGTTCTCATAATTATAAAATAGGAAAAGTACTTTGATTAACCCTTCCTTTTTTCCAGTTGTTTGACTTGTATCAAGCCTGGGCATTGTCCCTGTGTAATTCAACTCAAGGCTAACACTCTACCACTTGAGCCACAGCGCCACATTTTTTTGTTGGTTCATTCGAGATAAGAGTAACAGGCTTTCCTTGCCTAGGCTGTCTTTGAATCTCAGCCTCCTGAGAAGCTAAGATTTCAGTTGTGAGCCACAGGCATCTGGCAGTCTCTTTCTTGTATACTCATTTTTCTTGGTAGCATTGTTTGTTTATAAATAAAATCGTTTATTTCCACATTTTGATGGACAAAGATGTAGTTTTCAACTTAATGTGATTAGTTAAAAAAACTTTCTCATATAGATGCTTTTCAATAACCAATGTTTTCCAATGATTTATTGAGTATGTTCTTCAATACAGTTGTAAGCACATTACACAATTTACATAATACCACTTACATATCTGCAGTTACCTTAAAAGGACATAGGCCTTAGAGCCAAGAGGTAAAATTTATTTTTATTTCTGCATGAAACTATTTGTGACTTTATACCAACAAAGTAATGGCATCCTTTTCAAAATCTATTGACCATAAAACTAAAAATTTATTTTTGATAAATCTGTTACATTCTTCTATGTGTCTGTTCTTATAGCAGAGCTATGTTGTCTTCACTACTAAACATGGTAATAAGTTCAAATCTAGTATGAGGGCTCAAGCTATACGATTTAAAAAAAATTTTCTGGCTGACCTGTATTCCTTGAATTTACATATGAGTTTATTGAGTAGGTGGAACAATTTTCTACAGAGATAGCTAGATGTTTGATAGTCACTCATATTTTGCACCTTGTGAAAATAAAAGACCCCAGATATATATATAGAAAAAAACTGTCTTTAATTAATGCTTGAAACAGCTAAATTTAATTTAGGAATGAGTTAAAATTTAGGAACACTATAGCATAATAGAGCTGAGTGATAACGACTTGAGCTGCACAACAGAGGAGAATGAGAAGGGATAGAATAGAATGATGGACCACATAGTAGCTGTATGTCATTGGTATTGTGTTTCAAAAATCAGAGAGACTTCAGAGAAGAGAAGGAGGAAAATAATCAAAGTTTCCTGAACCATTTCTTTTTAATCCATCTAATACTGTGCACTGAGAGACAGAGAAGATGGGAAAAAATAAAATAGAAAATAAAGCATTTTATAGACTGTTACAATGTAAAGAGATTGTAATAGTAATATGATAATTAATTTCCAAAGAAATAAGAGAAAGAATAGGTAAACAATCAAGGCAAAAAGAATGAAGAGAGAAAAGAAGCAAAGTAAAACCTTTATCAATAGCAAACACAAACTGAATTTTACTCTTTCCTTATTTGTAAGGTAAGGTGGAAAATGTAAGGACTCTTCACTTTTCTTTTTTCTTGCTCTAGAAGTCAACAAATATATTCTCCATTATTTCTGGTAGATTACATCCATTTACAAATGAAAAATGTAAGACTAACAGTCAATGTAGTGAGTAAATAATACTAGAATATATGTCTGAGCTCTTCACTCTGTGTGCTTAGAAAGAGAGTAATTTGGTTATGGAGAGGACCAATATGAAAAGAATACAGGGAAAAAGCATACTTTGGAAATGGTTGTTTTAGGACTAGGTGACAGTGATGAGTAAATGAAACAGGCTGGTGTCAGGGGCATAAAAAGGAGTACATCGAAATCATATTAGTGACAGAAACTCAGAAAATCTTGATCATTCATCATATCTAATGGAAGGGAGTAGAAGGGTAAGAAGAAATCTAAAGTGCTTCCATAGCTCTGGCTGGCAACTGTGTTAGTGATATTCTTAGAGATAAAGACCACAGGTGGAAATGATGGATTTGGAAGTGGAGAGGCAGTGGAAATATTCTAAATAACAATAAAATAATAAAAATTGCTATAGTGGATAGAATATGGATCACATTTTATCATATATAATTTTCAAAAAACATACTAAGAATGAAAATTTAAAAGTAATAAAACACTATTTACATTAAAACTAGAGAGGATAGTTCAGTGCTAAAACATTGGCCTAGCATATGTGAAACAATGGCGTGATCTCCCAAACACTACAAAGTACACACAAAGCACACACACACCAAAACCACATAAACACACACACACACACACACACACACACACTACATACACACATTTGGAATATTTATATTATCATATTAAACAGAGGAAATTATCACAAATAATAAAAGTAAGTTAATATATGAAATCATAATATTGCTCTTACTATGTAAAAGTTTAGTAGAAATAAAATAGTCACAATATACTTGGATTCTTAGAGATTAAATTGAAAATTAAGAAATAGAAGACATGAGAACCTTTGCAAACCAGTTTTAAATAATAAACATTTTGAAACATATTTCCTTATTTTGACAAAAGATTGATGTTACTGGTGTTGTAACTCAAGATTTAGAATATAATAACCAGGTGCTCTATATCTCGCTATGGATGGCTATATGTCTAATCATTTCACTCTAGATATTTTTATAATAAGCTCTCAGTTTCTTAGGCTCTCCTGAATTACAAACCCTATTTGCAGTTCCTACCATAGCTAGAAAATGGAAGCCATAAATCACCATACCCAGCTCAAACTTTTTTTAAATTCAAGTACAAATATTTACAAAAAAGTGACCAGGTAATGAAGCCTTTCTTAATAAAGTATGTGCTTCTTGAAAATACAGTAAGTATTTATTACCTGAAAAATATGTTTAGAAGTATAAGAAAATAAATTTATTTAAATTCACCAACCATAAAAAAATAAGAAAATAATTTTTAAATATTCACATGATAAATATTTTAAAAGCAAAATATATGTGTCTGAATAATTTACATGTATAAAAATCATGCAAAATTAAATTAACTAATCCAACACTCTGAAAAAAGAATTACCCTAGGGAATCAAAAGAAAATATGTAAGTTCAAAATTTGAAACTTAGAAAATAAAATGAACTGTACACTTTAGTTGACTTAAGTAACTGTAAACCCTCTGTATATCAATTTTATAATAAAAAAATGCATGAACAAAGAAAGCAAAAGTACCTATTGATCCATAGCAACAGCAAAAGCATCAGTAGTTGTTTGAGCGTACAAAAAAAAATCGATGGAGGGAGCATCTAGATTTCTAGGTGTGTTCTCCATCATGCCTGACACCCAGGACTCTCCCATGAAAGGAAAACTGGTGGCACACTTGGCTTCTTACTCCAAGATTAAATTTTTGGCAGTGCTAGGATCTGAACTCAGGGCCTAGCAGGCCCAACTCATGAATGATAGTTCTAAAGTTTATATTATATTAATATAATAATATAGACATCATCAATATTTTCACAATATACTTGCCATTATTTTGAAAAACACATTATTTTAGTAATGTCTCATAGTAAAACAGAATACAATTCAATTCTATGGAAACTCCTAACTTAAAACTGAATAATTGTTAAGAGGACAGAATATATGTGTTCTTCAAAATTCCTTTGACTACTAAATACTCATGTTCAAATTCTGAACATGCCATCCCAGATTCATTTAAAACAGTATCTGTTTGCATTTTATTTAATTCTGCAATAAATGCGGTTTCCAATGTGACGTTACATATTTAAAAGTCAACAGGAAAAAGACCCACATTCTGGTAAGGATAAACCTATGAACTATCTATAATAATTAATTCCAGAAGAGTAAACATTTGTTCATCAGAGTAAGCTATTGTTTCTATGACAATCATTCCCAAGTTTTTATGCTGTAAATTTATCCTAACCCAAAAGTTACCAACATGTATGATGCACCATAAAATTCTCTAAATTCACCTCATGACTAGCTTAACATTATTGTGAAAAAATAGTACACTTCTGCTGTGATGCCCTCCCAATTGTGCAAAGAACACTACACTAAACTTTGCTGCATCATTTTCCCATATTAATATTATTGAGATAAGAACACTTGCAAATATTATTTATTTTTATTTTTATTTTATTTTTATTTTATTATATATGATTATTATTTTATCTATCATTGATATTCAGGAAATTTGAATATCTGAATATTAAGATCTGAAGATTAGGTTCAAAGCCCACCCTGGCAGGAAGGTTTCTTAGATTCTTATCTCCAATAAACTGCTAAGGAAAAGCCAGACACAAGTGGCACGGAAGTTCAAGTAGTAGAGCAATAGCTTTGAGCAAAAACAAGCTCAGGGACAGTGCCCAGACCCAGAAGTCAAGCCCCAGGACAAACTAAATAGCAAAACAAAATAAAAACAAACCTCAAACCTAGCTTTGTTTCTCATTGTATACAGAGTTACATAATTAAGGAAATTTCTTCCAGTGTTATGTGTTGGTAGAAGAAAAAAGATGTCACACAGTTACTCCCTTCATACCATGTTACACCAAAGTCTCAAAAAATTACTCTTTTTCTAAATTTATAAATTAATAGCATCCATTTGTTGGAAACTCTGTCTAGATTATTTACATTATTATGTCATACATGAACTGTTGGAATTAGCTATTAACTAAGTTCTAATTATACCTCACTTGAAAGAATATTCTAGTTAAATAGAATGCCAGAATTGTCTGTGAATTTCTAAATTACATCTTCAACTTGAAAACAATTTTGTAGTATCTGTTAGAATATGAAATTATAAACAAAATGTTTATTTTAAATCTAATTTCTAATTTAGCCAGGTATACAAAGTCCTACATTGGATGAACTTTGCCATTTCTCCAGGCTTAAGCTTTTGTAATCTTTCATCATTTCTTTGGAATCCAACAGAATGATGCTTACTTTTTCAAATTTTTGATTGGGAATCATGAGCTGTTTTGCATCTAGGAATGTTCTCTAATGAAGAGATCATTTAAAGCACAGCTGAGGATTATATATGAGTTGCATTTCAATAGGAAACTTGACTTCTCAAAACATAATGACAAAATTAGCCCAAAGTTCCAACTGTGTAGCCCTTTCTTGTTTGGTATGTTTCATTGAGACAAAACTACACTATCTGGTGCAGGGTAGGTATCGCTATGTAATTCCACTCTCTAACCTCCTGTCTTAGTCTGAGTGCTAGAATTCCAGGCTTGTATCACATTACCCTGCCATAATTTGTTTGTTTATTTACTCGAGTAACAGACTAGCAATTCTGAACTTCTCCGATGATCTTATCCACTAGACTGACTGCTCAGAATGTTTATGTACAATTTTCAAAGACGTTCTAACATTTGACACAGGATATGAACATTTTCAGATGCACTTGCAGGGGTTTCAGATTCATTCCTCCATGGATCCAATCCTTTTAATAATGATTACTTGACTTTCTTACTATCTCTGATCCTTACTTATGTAATATTCTCAAGCTTTTTTGGGAACTTTCTAATATTAAAAATTATTACGTTTTCTAGTCTTACTCAGGATATATTTTCTATTTTTTCTAACTTTTGTACACATTCTGAGAATTGTTTCATATGTGTGTTTGCACCTATAAGTTCCTCTGTGTGTATGTGCATACTTGTATGTATGTATGAAAAAAAGTATCAAGCTCTTATTCAGCAATCTTGGTCATAACTAGTATTCCATCACTTGAGCCATTCTTCCAATGCAGCTTTTGGCTGGTTAAGTATAGCTAGTGTCCCAAAGACTGTTCTGCTGAGGCTAGGTGCAAAATGAAATTCCCAGACTCCTTTACATTCTTAGGTTTTATCTTTCCAGGAGTATCAACTTTTAAACTAGAAGCATTTTTGTGAGTGTATAGTCTAAGCTGTAGAAAAGTTTCTGAGGCACTTATGTCCAATTTACCACCAGAAAACTGGGAGTGGCACTGTGGCTCAAGTGGTAGACTGCTAGCTTTGAGCTGAGTAGTAGAAGGACAGTGCCAGGTCCAGAGTTCAAGCCCACAAACATAAAAATAAAGAAAAGAAAGAAAAAAGAAATGTGATCTTAGCCACCAGTTCATTGCTACTATAATTCCTGCTCTCTCAACATGGCATTTTTTCCAGTTAAGTCCATGCTATTAAATCTGACTTGCTTTGGAACTAGAATTATTCTTCCATTCTACTTTTTACAAATTTGCATGACTAGCTGCCATGATTTAGAGCTAGTAGAAGAAACAGTGGCCTCATCCTTCATGTTCCACTTAGTAGTAATGTTTTCTCTATATCACTCCATCAATCTACATACTGGCCTTGGCTTTATTGTTTCAAAGTTGTCTTATTTGCAGTCTTCTATACTCTATTGAACCATTATACTTAAGCACAGAACTTCTTTTTCTCCTATTATTCGTATTGTTTCTTCAACTGTTAACTTACATACACTTGGCAAATAATACACAACACAAACAAAAAAATATTTCTGAGAACCTTCTTCCCATTTATAATTGGTCTTAATTTACAGGGCACGTAGGAAATTTGAACTTAATGTAATCCAGGATAAAAGTTTTACATGGTTTTTTTATTTCTTTTTTATATAGTTTTTTTATTATGAAAATACTGTACAGAGGGGTTATAATTACATGGGCAAGATAATGAGTACATTTCTTATCAAGCATTGTAGCCTCCTCCTTTGTTTCCCCTTCCCATCCCTTCCCATCCTCCCCTCGCCACCCCCCCAATGCTTTCCCCCCAACCAAAGTTGTAAAGTTCGTTTTCGACATAACATCTTGTACATCTCATTGATTCAATGGGTCCACTTGTATCCCTATTTAAACGAATTGTTTTCCCCTTTCCCCTCCACAAATTATACTGACATGTAATACAGTAAAAGCAACTCCTCCTCCTGTTTTTTATTGTAAAACTTCTGTATAGAGGGGTTAGTTACATAAGTAAGTTAATGAGCACATAATCTATTAAGCATTGTGACCTTCTCTTTTGGTTTTCCCCATCATCCCTTTCCTCCTCGCTGCCCCAAATTCCTTCTCCCCTTCCCACGTTGTAAAATTCGTTTTCTACATATTGTCTTGTACAACTCATTGTTACAATGGGTCATGCTTGGGTCATGCTGTATCCTTGTTTCAGCATTTTGTTATTTCCCTTCCCCTCCCCACATTAGAAAAAAGTATATGCAAGTCATTAACATCATATACAGTAAAAACAGGATTTATACCATGGAGGAAGAAAATAGAAGAGAAACAAAAAAACCACATAGTACATGTTAGATACATTAAAAACAATAGCAAGGAAAAAAAACAACTTGTGTCCTATCTTGGGGTCCATTTCAGTTAACATCTTATAGGGCTACATGTACATGGATAATGTTTTATAAGGCATGCAAATTCCATATTTTCTCATTACTAAGTTGTCTCTGAAACACGTGGTACCTCATGAACAAAGATGTACTTATGCTATATCAATGAAGCCACAAAATGTTCACTTTACCTGGAGCAGCACCATAGATTGTTACTTGAAGCAAGTGGAAGAAACTGTTACTGCAAGTGGAAACTGATTCCAAGACAAGAATTGAACAGAGAAATGACAAAGTTCAAGTTAATTTGTGCTGTCGTTTTTACTGTACAAGAACAGAATCCAAGGCTTTAAGGAAACTCTGTCCCTGAATTTTTTCGAGTGTGTTATTTACTCATATAAAAATTGTCTGTAAACTTCTAGTTTAGAGTATTACAAAAGGAAACAATACGCCATTTGAAGGCCAGTATAGAAAAAAAGGAAATAACATTGTTTTAAAAGTGTTCTACTACAAAGAAACAAAGAAATGGAGATTTTAAAGTGCCTTATACATGGATATTTCACTCTTGACATGATTCTCTTGTTGAAGGAGTCAGTTATCCATAACTTTAATCTGGTCCTGAGTTCCCCATAGCAATAAGGATTCCAAAGAGCAGTATCCAGTGAGTCTGATCAGCAAAAGAGCCTCTTTTCAAACCAGTGCTTTAAGGATGGCCCCAAAGAAATATGTGTTTTTTTTTTGTTTGCTTGTTTGTTTAGTTTGTGCTGGTTCTGGGGCTTGAACTCAGAGGCTGGACTCTGAGTTTTGTTTAAATGGACTCTGAGTCTTGTTTAAATGGAACTTTCTTAAGATGGCATTACATTTCATTCCATTAATATGTATTATAATTTAGGCCAGGTGGTAGAAAAGGAAGTGTAAAACAATACTAAGTCCAGTAAGGCTGACGTTAATATCACATCACTAAAGAGGTAGTATTAAGACCTGCAGGACTCATAGGGCTGTTGCATGTGACATTATTATGTAAAACACTATTGGCCATTATCTCCGATATCCATAACATTCTGTTTCCATTTTCCAGGTCAAGAGCCAAATATCTAAGCCTTTTTATAGATTTGGTGTGTTTCCTAGGAAGGAAGAAAGAAGGAGGTTGTGGAAAGTGATGGTGGAAAAATATGTATATTGGATCCCTGTCCACATATTTTGCATTTTTAAAAAGTGCTATTGATGAACTCCCACTTCCATCTAATTGACTATATTGTCGGCACAAGATGCAGATAAATGAAGACATTTATTCTGGTGGATAGTCACATATATTAACAAAAACCATTTCTGGAAAAAAAAGATTCTAAGTAAGAAAGTATAAATTATTGTATATAAAATGGTTTCTTTTCTTTGCAGAACAAAAGGTAGTATTGAATGATTACTCCAGCTTTCTTTGAGATTTTATGCTGTCTCAGTATCAAAATGTTCTCTAATTCCAGTAATATCCAAGCATAAAAGACATGATTTGAAGATCTCGGTAGTTTTAGAAACAAAGGTACATAATAGTTTCCTTCCTGCAGAGACATGTGATGATTGCAAGTATGATTGATTTTATTATAGTTCTCTTCTTTTCCCTCTTTATCCCAAGTTTTGCATATCTTGACATATTACTCTTTCCTGCATCAGCTTCCAATAGGTGAGATTTACCTCTACTCTGCAATGTCAAGATGGGTCATGTGACTTACTTCAGCTTACAAAAATGAACCACAAATGTTCAAAGGCTATTACTAGGGGAAGATTTCTATCCCATTGTCTGTGTCTAAGAGTTAACTTCTTTTCCCTTAGCTATAAAAATAGAATATATAGAGAGGGAATCTTCTTTCAACTTACATACTGGGAGAATATAGCTTATGAAATTGTGGCAAAACTCAAAAATAGTAAGAATTAAGCTAATATTAGAATATGATAATAAAATACTAGTTTCTTACCATTCTTGTATACCTTTATGATAGTTGACTATAGCATACCAGAATTTAACAAATACTAAACACGTACTAAACAAATAGAGAACACTTTCTGTTTGATGTTATTACATTTTTTAGTAAATAAGCATTCTTTACTTGATCACTTGTGGGGCTAACTTTTTCTATAAATGTGTTTAATCACTCTAGAGCACTGTATCTAATATCCACAATCATTATCCAGACCTTGTGATTGAGATAAGGAAGAACAAAATATCTAGATTTCTCCTTCTCTTTTGCTCTTCTACTTTTTCTACTGTGAATTCTCATCTTTTCACCAAATTCTCCTATTTATAAAGGAAGAATGACACATTGTGGATATCAAGCAAAAGGCTTCAAAGCCAGAATTTCATTCTTTCAGAAATATATGAAGTATATCAGAGTGGCAAGAGGAAGAATAAAAACATGATTTTATTTTCCCTTTCTGGCTTCCATCATAGAATCTGAACATGACTCTAAAATATCTAATAAACCATTTGCCTTGACTAATTTTTTAACATATAGTTTTTTAAATAAATGATATTTTTTTAAATTTTTAAAAATAATTTTAAAATAAATAGTAATTTGTTGTTTGCTTTTGGGAGGCATTAAATAAGACTACATTAACACTGTGTGAGTTGAGAGGCTAAATTTTATCAGAATCTAAACATAATGAAAAATAGATGATTTTAAGATAAATAGCTTTTAGATACATTTTTAATGTGACATATCCACAGAGACATCTTTATTCTTCTTTTCCTCTCCACTCCAATTCAATTTCAATAAGCAGTTCATGTAATTCAAATGGCTGTGTTTCTTTCAGAAATAGATTAGACCGAAAAAAGTTAGAAAAAGAGAACCAGTATTGGGTGGTGCATTCTTTAAAAATAGCAGTCAAATAAATATTTACCATAATTCCAAAATAATAATAATCAAATGGTCTTGAAAAGTGAAGATTGTAAGCAGAATGTATAAAAAGTGATAGTGCCAGAACTGCTTCAGGAGCTGCTCTCTGGCATTTAGTATTTCTAGTACTTGACAATATTTTAATCAGGATTAATTGCTTTCAAGGACTAAATTTTTTCTAGTTATATTTAATTGAAAAAACATGTTGTTCAAAATTAATGAAAGGAAAACAGCTTATAGTAGAAAGAATACTACACTCATTCTAAAACCAAAACCTTCTCAATATATCTGTTTTCCCCACATACCTAATCAATCAAATGTAGATTTTCTTTATACATACATATATATATATATATATATATATATGTAAAATAATCACCTTTCATTACCCAAGGAACACAAATTTGAATAATTATCAGATGGGGAAAGTAACACAAATGGGTACTTAAAAGTCCCAGCTATAGTTGAAAAGGGAAATGATTAGGTAAGTACCATCAGAAAGATGTAAAGAAAGAAGATAAATGGAAAAGACGACAACCCAGATTCTGAATTTCTGAAAAGCAGAACAGGAAGTAAATGCCCTTTCCACTAAATCATTTGAAAAATATTTTAACTCTGTAGTTGGCTCAAATTTAATCTAGTGAGACTTCTTTTGGATTTCTGTCCTTTAGAACTATAAAATGATAAATACGGATTATTCAAGCCAATTAACTTGTAGAAATTTTTTACAGCAGATTTGGTTTAGTAAACTAATTCAACTACAACCTTTTCCTGATGCAACTACAGGGACACCACATTACTACATTTCCTAGTTTCTGAGAATAAGAAAATTTTGCCACTGGCTTTGTGCACATGTGTGATATGTACATACCACTAAGGGCCTTACATAAAGGAAGACTCGAAATTCTAAATAATATTTAAATAAGAAGCTCCCTATCTTTATTTTCACATTTAGGGAACACTAAGTTCCAAATCTATGTACAAGGCTAGGGTAAGATTATGGAAATCGCATCTGTCTCCTTATATTATAAAGATAATTTATATCATTTTGAGTTACATTTTCTAAAGCAATAAAAATTAAGGGAAAATAGAAACAGAAACTCAATTTTCTATCCTTTCTAACTTTCCAACAGAAATTAGAGAATCCAGTAAAGATATAGTCATCCCAGGATGGTGTATGATATTATAGGAGCACTACATGTTGAAAAAGAAGATTACAAAAATGGGTCCCCTGGAACAATTTAAAACAAAATCTGCACCTACAAATTGTGGTATAGCTAGAAAATAGTTTCCACTCTGCTAAGTTTTTGATATTTTGTTTGTTTACCCAACAACAATCCTTTCGTAGGAAATGACTTTATTAGTACTCAAGGGTTTGCAGTTTATAACCCAGAAAAAATAGTGCTTCAAAATGTAAACAAGCATGATACTAAGAGTAACCCAGGTTACTTCCATCACTATAACTGATAAATAAGAATGATATTGGGGAATAGTCCTTCTTGAACTTTTTCATACTTTTTCTCTTCTCCAACCTGAGAAGTCCTAGTCAAGATAAGTAAAACATTAATACAAGATTTTCATATTTTCTATTGTTCATACCAAAGCAAATACACTTTCCTCTTTGCAAGCCTGACTTTGAAAGTGTAAGACGCTCACAATTATTTTACAGCCAAAAGTTTACTGCTTTGGCTTAGGTGTTTTCCTGCCTTTGGGTGTTGCTAGCTATTATTTTGGCAACTACATAGAAAAACAAGATAAATCCATTATACTTATATTGAATTCTTCAAAGTCAAGGTGTCTTCAAATAAAGTTTTCTGTTCCCTTCTTCACTGCTAACTAAGGTTTAATTATTGCTCTTTTAATTTTTTTAATTATTGCTATTTAAATGCAACAAAAACGTGATACATTAAGGTATATTCTTGTTCGAACCGGTGAAACCAGGAGTGACTGTGATTGCTTTTTTAATTGTTTTGAAGTATTTTCCTTAGGTATTTTCATTATTGCCTTTGTTCCAGTCTTTTAATCAGGAAACACAGGGCTACCCAAAAAGATTTTCCTAAGATATAAGATGTTAGGAAGAAAAAAATAGATGTATCATTAAAGATTATCATCTATTAAGAGACTGATAAGCTCAGAAGACATTTGCTATTAATATGACTTCAATGTTTTGGTTCTTAAATTAAGTGAAATGTATGTAAAATGTTACAGTTGTTCCAAACAATGATTATGGCTTATACTTTTCTGCTCCAATGAGATGCAACCTCTGACAAGGTTGGAGGGCATATCAATTTTAGGGTAGAAGGGTTAACGTTAGAAAGCCAAGGAAGATTCCTAAAACAGAGTGGCAGGAAGATTGCAGAGGACAAGCTCTCGCATAGAAAGCAGTTTTAGTGTTCCAGTGGACAGTCCTAGGCTAGAGAAATACATCAAGTGTGGCATCTCAGTACACAAAGTTTGGCCAGAGAGGGAAAATCCAAGCAAGGAGACAGATCTGAGCACTTGCCTGCAGCCATGGCTGAAGCGGTGGCGGCGGCAGAGGCGGCCATAGCTGCCATACCTGCAACACAGAGAATCCGGGACAAAGGCGCCAGACATAGCAGGCCGACGCATTCTACTCAACACCAGCAAGAACTGACAAGGAGCAGATATCTTCATCCTGCAGATCGCAGACCAGAGATGACCCAGGAACCAACATTCCGGCAGCATGAGTGGAAGCCTGACATCCTCACTCCTTGTCAGGGAAGAGAGGAGGGAAGGCCACCCATTCACCCCCATCTACCACAGATCTCCATTTTTTGATATTGACAAATGCCGGGCTGAGCTGCTATCTCCAACTCAGGCTTTGGAAGATAACAAAAGGGTCATTAATATGTCACAGGAATCTGCCCAGACCTGTCAGGCTCAACTCAACAGGGCTCAACAGGGAAAACTCACCCAGCAAAGGCAGAGCAAAATACGCCCCCAGGAGTGGTTTTCTTCAATGGGTAAACTGAGCCAGAGACTGCCAGTCCCTACAGCAGCCTAGACAATCAACTGAAATTCAGTAAACATAAACCTTGAGAATGGCTCCAGGTTGGCCTTTGTGAGTGTCTCAGAAGCTAGCCCCTCAGGGAAAAGCTACTGTTTGTTGAAAGGCCTCAACTCAACCCAGAACCTAACCTCATCACAGCATCTCCAAACTAGAGGAAACAGCCAACTCCCTCTTTTGTGAACCTCAAAACAGATCTCCCTCCCACTGAAGTAGGCTGGCAGGAGGATCAAAAAATCCTAGGTAAAGCAGAACATTATTCTGCTTGCACAAACAAACTGACTTAAGTAACCAATCAAGCCACAGGAAAACCAAGCACCACAAGAAGATCAGACTCTCCACCACGAGACTGTTTATGGACACAAGGGAGATACAGAATCTTCCCATTCCCCCCCCGCAAAAATAAAAATCAAAGAACTTTCTTTTTTTTGTACCTTATTTTTAATTCTTTTATATTTAACTTTTAATTCTTTTTTTAAATTGTTGTTTTCTATTATTTTTTCTTTTCTTCCTCATATAATTTTTATTTTAGGTATATATCTATGTGTGCTTTTTTATTATCTCTACTAACCATTTGATCCTTTTTTTTCTTTCTTTCTTTTCTCATTCTTTTCACTTCTTCTCTTTTGTCCTTTTCTGCATGACTTAATTGCTGTTCTGCTCATCCTCAGATATACCCGTCGTCGATTATTAGATCTTATCTCCCAACGTGTACACACTTAAACCAGAAATTTATTATTCAATTCAAAACCTCTTAGACTTCAATTCCTTAATAACAGTATTACCTACTTAAACCCACATAATATTTTAAACATTTTTATTTTTCTAGTGTTTCATGTCTCCTTTCTATCCCTCCCCTCCTCTCATCCAATCCCCATTCTTCTCTGGATATTACATCTTCAAACTTGCAGTTTTTAAGGGTTTCAGTGTTTAATTTTTAATTTTTGTTTTTCCTTTTTTTCTTGTCTTTTTTATTTTTCTTCTTTCTTCTTCTTATTCTTTTTTACTTTTTCTTTTTTCTATTTTCTCTCTCTGCTATCATTCTGTCCAATATATTTCCCTCTTTGAGATTAGTACTTGGTTAATTCCACTCTCCCTCACCTTCCCACATTCCTCTAAGCCTATTTTACCCCACATTCTTCCTAAACATAATAATTTCTGTTTGCCAAATTCTCCTTTCCTGTTCTTAGGCCATTAAGACATGGTTGTGTGATGTTGAATAGATTGTATTTCTTGAACTAGATTGTATCTGCAGATTTTTGATTGTGCAATTATGGGCTTTGGTTGATGCTAACCTTAAAATAGTGTTCCACCACAAAACTGGTGTTATTCTCATCCCAAATGGGCAGAACAAGCCAGAAAAACACAAGAAAAATGGCAAGTCTGGGGATCTCAACTCCCACTAATGACAATCAGGGGACAGAAATCATAATGAATAATGCAGAGGAGAGTTCCCCAAAAGCTCTACAAACGCTATAGATAGATAGTGTAAATGAAAAAAGTGAAAAGCTGCACAGGTCTCAGTGTGAGCATGATAGGGAGAGAGAGGAGGCAAACCAAAGATCAATACAGGCGTCTCATGAACGTGAAGAAGCTATTCAGATTATTACGGGAATATCATGAGCAGATTGAGAACACTCAAAGAGAAAGAAAGGAATTGCATGAGCAGGTTGAGATCAGTCAAAAAGAGAGGAATTGCACGAACTGGCTGAGAAAAGACAAAGAGAACATAGTCAGGAATGGTGTGAGCAGGCAGAGAACACTCAAAGAGAACTAGATAAATTGCATGAACGTGAGGAAGCAAATCAAAGTGAAATAATTGAACTGAGAATAGACAAAGATCAATGGAGGCATTCATGGAATCCATAACCAGATGGTGGAAAGAAATCAGGGAGACTACAAAGGGAATGCTGAATGGAGCACAACAGAAGGAATGGCAGTACAAGGAAACCATAACCAATCAACTAAGTGATTTGAGAATAAACACAGAACACCAAATTAAGGAAATAAGGAAGTTCTTACAAGATCTAGAACAAAGTACCAACAAAGAATTTGAAGCCATCAAAGCCGACCAATTAGAATGAAAATAAGTTTAAAAAAAAAGTAGAAAGTCTTGACAGTAGGTTGGACCATGCAGAAGATCGAATCTCGGGGACTGAAGACAGCCTAGATATAATAGAGAACAAACATACAACCATCCAAGACAAATCCAAGAAATGTGAAAAATCTATTCAACACTTGAAAGACACCATCGGATGGCCTAATCTGAGGATAATGGGTGTAGAGGAGAACCTAGAGACAGAAGTTAATGATCTAGGCAATTTGTTTAACAGGATCCTAGCAGAGAACTTCCCAAACATACAAAAAGATAGGCCTATTCAGATACAAGAAGCTTTTAGAACCCCAAATAGACCAGACCACAACAGGACATCACAATGTCACATTATAATCTGCATAGGATCAATTCAGACCAAGGAAAAGATCCTGAAAGCTGTCAAGGAGAAAAGATCAATCACCTATAAAGGGAAACCAATTAGAATCACCTAAGATTTCTCAGCAGAGACAATTAAAACAAGAAACGCCTGGAATGGTGTATGCCATGCCCTAAAGACAAACAAGTATCAACCAAGAATACCGTACCCAGCTTAACCCTCCATGAAAACCAAAGGTCAAATAAAAACCTTCCATAGCAAAGACAAATTGAAACAATATATCTCTACCAAAACAGCCCTAAAAAGATACTTAAAGATGTCCTACACATAGAAAACCCACAAGACCACAACAAAGGCCAAGAAAGTGCACACAAACTGAGAATCCAAGAACGATAGGAAGAACTCAGTTGCCGAGCCCCCAAAAAGGTGGATAAAATGGCAGGAATAACCAAATATCTCTCCGTCCTATCTCTTAACTTTAAAGGGCTTAAATATCCAATTAAAATACATAGACTCTCAATTTGGATTAAAAACCAAGATCATTCATTCTGCTGCCTTCAGGAGTCACAACTTTCCCATAAAAACAAACACATTTTGAAAGTAAAAGGCTGGAACAAAATCTACCAAGAAAATGGCCCCCATAAACAGGCAAGATTTGCAATAATAATATCAGATGAAATGGACTTCAAATTAAAATTAGTTAGAAAAGATAAAGAAGGTCGCTACATACTTATTAAGGGATCTCTCCTTCAGGAGGATATTGCAATTCTAAATCTCTATTCGCCAAGCAACGGAGTACACAAATTTTTCCAGGGAACAATATTTTCTCTCAAATCTCATATAAATCCACAGATATTAATTGTTGGGGATTTAAACACACCACTATCCACTTGGCAAAAACTCAATAGAGAAACCACAGACCTAAACAACTGTATAGATCAACTAGATTTAACAGACATTTACCAAATATTTTACCCAGCAACATCATAATACACGTATTTCTCAGCAGCACATGGAACATATTCCAAAATAGACTACATTTTAGGTCACAAAGCAAACTTGTCCAAATTCAGAAACATTGAAGTTGTACCTTGCATTCTCTCAGACCACAATGGAATTATATTAGAACTCAACAGCAAAAGCCACCAAAGAAAGTCCAGTAACACATGGAGGCTGAACAGCACACTGTTAAACCACCAGTTGGTCATGGAAGAGATTAGAAACAAAATTCAAGTGTTCATGATATTCAACCAAGATGATCACACAAACTATCAGCTCCTCTGGGACACAGCAAAGGCAGTACTCTGAGGCAAGTTTATAGCTCTGAGTTCCTCTATCAACAAATTAGAGAGATCTAACAATTTAATGAGACAGCTGAGCCTCCTTGAAAAAGAGCAGCAAGATAAACCACAATCCAGTAGACAGAAAGAAATAATTAAAATTGAATGAATTAGAATAGAAAAACCATAAAAAGAATGAACAAAACAAAGAGTTTGTTCTTCCAAAAAATTAACAAAATTCACAGAACCTTAGCAATTCTTATCAGAAAAAGAAGAGGGCACACCCAAATAAATAAACTCAGAGAAGAGAATGCAAACATCACCACAGAAACAATCAAGATTCAGAACATTATAAGGGAATACTTCTCAAAACTTTATGCTAATAAGTTTGAGAACCTGGAAGAAATGGACCTCTTCCTAGCAAATATCAACATGCAGAAACTAAATCTAGATGAGTTAAACCATCTTAACAGGCCCATATCAAGCAATGAAATAGAAACAGCAATAAGTAACCTCCCATCTAAGAAAAGCCCAGGAAAAGATTGTTTTAGAGCAGAATTGTACAAGGCTTTCAAAGCAGAACTTACACCTATACTCCTTTAACTCTTCAATGAAATTGAAAGAGAAAATTCACTACCAAATTCATTCTATGAAGCTATAATTACCTTCATCCCAAAACCAGGCAGGGACTCATCAACTAAAGGGAACTATAGACCAATATCTTTGATGAATATTGATGCAAAACTTCTCAACAGAATTTTGCCCTATCGACTTCACCAATTCAATCAAAAAATCGTAAACCACCATCAAACAGGATTCATTTCAGGGATGCAAAGCTGGTTCAATATATGCAAATCAATTAACATAATTCATCACATCAACAAGAGCAAGGATAAGAACCACATGGTTATCTCAATCGATGCAGAAAAAGCATTTGACAAGATCCAACACGCCTTTATGATGAATGTTCTGGAAAAATTAGGAATCCATGGAACCGTCCTCAATACAATAAAGGTTGTATATGTCAAACCTACAGCCAATATTATATTCAATGGTGAAAAACTAAAGCAATTTCCTCTATAATCAGGAAGGAGATAAGGATATCCAATCTCCCCACTGCTCTTAAATGTAGTATTAGAATGCTTAGCTACAGCAGTAAGACAAGATGTAAACATAAAGGCGATGAAAATAGGGAAAGAAGAAGTAAAACTCTCCCTCTTTGCAGATGACTTGATGTTGAATTTAAAGAATCCCACAGACTTCACTCCCAAATTACTCAAGGTGATTCAAAACTTTGGCAAAGTAGCAGGGGATAAAATTAACCATCAAAAATAAATAGCTTTTCTGTATGCCAACAATGAGAAAAGTGTAGCTGAAATGAGGAAAGCAACTCCATTCAGAATAGTCTCACAAAAAAATAAAATACCTAGGAATTAACCAAAAAGTGAAGGACCTCTAAGATGAAAACTTTAAAAACATGAAAAAGGAAGCCAAAACAGAACTAAGAAAGTGGCAATAACTCCCATGCTACTGGATTGGAAAGATCAAAATCCTGAAAATGGCAATATTTCCCAAGGATATCTACAAATTCAATGTGATATACCTATCAATAGTCCAACCTCATCCTTCAAGGAAATAGGAATGGTAGTACAAAAATTCATATGGAATAATAAAAGACCCCGAATAGCAAAAATGATCCTTAACTGAAAGAACAGTGCTGGAGAAATATCAATAACAAATTTCAAACTCTACTAGAAAGCCATAGCAATCAAAACAGTTTGGTACTGGCACAAGAAGAGATCCCAGGACCAATGGAAAAGAGTTGAAAACCCAGAAATGAATCTAAAGACGTACAGCCATCTAATCTTCGGTAAGGCAACTAAAAACTAGAATAGAAGAAGACAGCCTCTTCAGTAAATACTGCTGGCAAAATTAGTTAACTACTTGTAGAAAACTAAAGCTAGATCCTTATATATCATCCTGCACCAGAATCAACTCCAAATTGATCAAATACCTCGGATTCAAAGCAGACTCTTTGAAAACATTACAGAATGGAATAGAAGAAATCCTAGGTCTCCTTGGCACAGGCAGAAATTTCCTTAATGGAGACCCAGAAACACAACAAATCAAAGAAGGTTGTACAAATGGGATTGCATGTAATTGCAGAGCTTCTGCATGGCAAAGGACATAGCTAACAAGATCGATAGAAAGGCCACGGATTGGGAGAAGATCTTCAGTAGCCATGCAAAAGACAAAGGTCTCATATCTAAAATATATCTGGAACTTAAAAAAATTAAATTTCCCCAAAAAAAATCTTCCATGAAACAACTGCCCAATAAATAAGTAAGCAAAAGACATAAAGAAAAACTTCTCTGAAGAAGAAAGAAGGATGGCCAATAGACACATATAGAAATGCTCAACCTCCCTAGCAATAAAAGAAATGCAAATCAAAACAATATTGAGATACCACCTCACCCCTGTTAGAATGGCTATAATCAAGAACTCTCATAACAATAGATGCTGGAGGGGTTGTGGACAGAAGTGAACCTTACTTCATTGTTGGTGGGAGTGTAAATTTGTTCGACCACTTTTGAAAGCTTTATGACGGTTCCTCCAAACACTCCACATAGAGCTCCCCTACGACCCAGCAATCCCACTTTTGGGCATTTACCCAAATGATCCCAAACAAGACCGCATTTAAGTTATGAGCATCACTATGTTTATTGCAGTATTATTTACCATAGCTAAGATATGGAACCAACCCAGATGCCCCTCAGTAGATGAATGGATCAAGAAAATGTGGTATATATACACAGTGGAATTCTATGCCTCCATCAGAAAGAATGACATTGCTCCATTTGTTAGGAAATGGAAAGACTTGAAAAAAGTTATACTAAGTGAAATAAACAAGGCCCAAAGAAACATAGGTCCCATGGTTTCCCTCATTGCAATAACTAGTATATGTCTGAGTCAAGCAGAAAAGGTCAGATAAGTTGATGTTAGGGAAATAAACCCTAAGATATGTATTCCAATGTTTTTTTTCATGCAATTGTTTCTAACACATTTATAAGATTTTATTTTGTTGCTTTGTATGTCCCTCCCTCACGGTATAACCCCTGCTTTCACTGTATTTGATGTCGATATAATTTGTGGAGGGGAAGGGAAAAAACAAATCGTTTAAATAGGGTTACAGGTGGACCCATTGCAACAAGGAGATGTACAAGTCGAAAAGAACTTTACAACTTTGGTGTGGGAGGGATGTGGGGAGGAGGATTGGGTGGGAAGAACAGGTGGAGGATGGGAAGGGATGGGTAGGGGAAACAAAGGAGGGGACTACAATGCTTGCTAAGAAATATTCTCATTTTCTTGCCCATGTTATTGAAACTGTTCTGTGCAGTATTTTCACAATAAAAATAAATTAATAAATAAAAATAAAATAAAAGAAATTTAAAAAGATTCCTAAAACAGCATTGCCTATCATGTAACAGTTAATTATATTAGTATAGAAATATACAAATATGAATTGAGTGAGAAATATGTGATTTACAAATTGATTAAATCACAACTAAATCCAGAAAATACTTCTCTATATTTATATAAACTAGTATACCTAGTGAGGATTTAAAATTTTTTGGAATATATACTTTAACATTTAAGTCAAAATATTTGTTTATTTTTAATTTTTGTCTGTCGTAGGGCTTGAAATCTAGGCCTGGACACACTCCCTCAGCTCTTCATCTCAAGACTAGTGCTCTACCACTTGAGCCACTGCCAGTTTTCTGGTGGCTCAGTAGAGATAAGGGTCTCACGGACTTTCCTGCTTAGGCTGGTTTTGAACATAATTCTCAGTCCTCAGCCTCCTTAGTAGCTAGGGCTACAAGCATGAGTCCCTGGCTCCTACCTGCATAATCATTTATAAATTATTGAGTAGAAATCCCATTCATATATATGTTGTGTAATGATAAAATACATCATATCCATTTTTTTCTGCATGTAACATTCCTTTTAGTGAGAATGCTCAAAAATGTATCTTCTGGCTGTAATGATATATCTGTCCTTAACTGTAATCACTTTCCTTCTTGTGGTACACAATTAATATATTTACTTTTAGTCATGGAAGTCTGCTAATTAAAGTTATATAAAACATGAATTGTAAAGTGAAAGTAATTCATGGTTCCATTAATTGCTTTAAGAAAACAGTTATGCCTTTTGTTTTCAATTAAATTTCTTTGGGAATATGTAATATTCATTGATTTAACTGTTAAAAGTGATAAGTTATATTATATCAAGTTGATTCAAACTTTTATTTAAAAATTGCACCCTTAACACAAATATACTTCTACTTTCCTTTATCACATAATTAAAATAATAGTAAAGCAAAGTTTGGTGTTAGCCATTCATGTGTACAATCCTAGAACTCAGGAGGCTGAGACCTGATAATTTTAGTTCAATGTCAGTCCAAACAGACAAAAATGTGAAAAATTATCTCCAATTATCAAGCAAGAAGCAGAAGGTGAGGATGCGGCTCAAGGATAGAGTGTCATCCACCATGAGTAAAAATTACAAGAGAGACCATTAAACATTGAGTTCAAGCCCTAAAAATGGCATATACACACAAGGCAACAACAAAAAGTACTATGAACATCAATAATGAAGACAAAATGGTAGAAAAGATCATGAGAAATATGTAAACATCTGGAAGACAGAAATCATTTGATAGTTTTGATTCGTGAGAAGGAAAAGTCGCAATCACATTTGTACAATCACATTGTAGTCATTTGTATAAAACCTGGCTATTGGGTAACATGTGAAAGAGTAGATTGGATTACCTGACATAGGAGACATTGCCTGTGACTATGCAACATCCCACTCTGCAAAAATCTAAAATCGTGCTGGTTAACTGAGATTAAAAACCTCATGTTAGAGACTGTTTGGTCCACACAGACTAGGGTCCTTATTTTGAGGCTTCAGACCAGTGATTTTGTTTATAACCACTCCTGTTTTACCCACCTTCCCTGGTGCAGCTATACCTTACTTAGCTGGCACCAAGCCAAGGCTTTGAACTAGACCCCCAGCCTTAATCCCTCCCTTTCTCCAGCTACAACACATTTCACATACTATCTCTGTCTTAGCATTAGTTGTTTTCTTACTAATCCCTACCAGAAAACCCTTATAGTCATGTAAACCCACTATAAATAACCTAGCTAGAAAAGGGAGGAAGGGTTTAGCATTGGCTGAGGCTCTCGTCTGTAAGTTTGCTACCTAAGAAATCTGTGTTACACTATCTCTTTTTTCATGGCTTTTGAGTCTGACAAATGTTTTCCAGACTTACTTTGGAAGTTTTAACCTGTGCCAAGGAGCCCTCATGTTTCCCCTAACTGTAAGATTCCTAAGGCATCTGGACTTACATTGAGGTCTTTGATCCATTTGGAATCAATTCTGGTGCAGGGGGATATATAAGGATCTAATTTCAGTTTTCTGTGTACAGCCAATTCTACCAGCACAATTTTTTGAAGGCTGTTTTTCTTCCATCCTGTGTTTCTGGCTCCATTATCAAATATTATGTGCCTATAGGAGTGGATTCATTTCTGGGTCTTCAATTCTGTTATATTGATGTAATTCTGTGCTTCCACTGGAAAGAATGGCATTACTCTATGCCTGAAGAAATGGAAAGACTGGGGAAAAATGGTATTAAGTGAAATAAGCTAGATCCAATTAAAAATATGCTGCATAGTTTTCCTAATTTCTAATAAGAAGATATGTCCATAAATCTACAAATTAATCCAATAGATTGTAAAAGACAAATAATTACACTTGGATATGATTAACAGCACTCTAAGCATTCCTATGGCAAGAACAAGGAAAGCTATTCTTAGGATAGGATCACAATGGCTCAATAGCTATATGTATCTGACCAGATAAATGCTGCTTATTGCAATGAACTCTAAGAATCAATCATATGTATGAAATACATATATCTGTATATAATTTTTAAAGATGTCATAAAAATAACCACCTTATCTATAAACTCAAAAGCAAAATTCTAAGTTTAGAAAATAAAATTGAGGAAAGTTTTCAACACATAAACTAAAATACATAGGGGAAAATGTGGGAGAGAAAAGATAAGATGGAAAGTAGAATAGCTAACTATTGAAGAATTCATAGACAATTTACAAAACTGTACAAGAGAGCTGGGGTACAGCTCAGTTGTGGAACTAGACTAGTATATAAAAAGCCATGGATTCAATCTCCAAGAAGGTCTAATAATAAGTTAATAAATAGTGGTAATACAATAATTACTTGAAATAAATGCTTTTATATTAGAGAGGCCTGAATACTAAAACAGTAAAAAAAATACTTTCAATTCTTGTATCCAATGACATAAAACTTTTTTGTTTTCTTCTTTTTTTCTTTGGCAATATGGTGCTTGAAGTTACTAAGGCTCTAACCATTTTAGATTATTTTTCAGGCCAAGCCTCCCTTGAGCAATGATCTCTTACCTATGGCTTCCACAAACAAAATATCAGGAAAATTACACTATATCTACCTTTCTTTGTTTTTGTAGTTACTCACGAATTTTTTTGTCAAAATTTCCCCTGATATCAGTCTTCCAAATCTTCTAATTAGCAAGGTATACTTCATCTCAAGCTTGAACTCAAACTAGTTTTCAATGCAAACATTCAATATTACCTTCTGTTTTCTAGATATGATTAAATTCTATTGAGGTTAGTATGGATCTTTAAGATGTAAGAACACAGATAAACCACTTGAAAACTTTTTCCAACTTATTTAAATATTACTAGTATTCATCACAAGTAGGACAATATTTAACAAGTACCTTATGCAAACTTTAGTTACTTTAATTACTTTGTGCACATATTAATTCCAATATAATTTTATCAACTCTATATGAATATACAATATTTACAGGTACATTACTTTACCAAAAATAAGTCTGTATCATGTTTCCCTTTTATAATTAAACCCACTACTTCTCTTTTTCCAATCCCAAACCTGTTTCATCCTGCCAACCAACACATTTTTTCTCTAACTTCTACATCATGCAATAATTAAGTTTTTAAGATAGCCTTCAAATCTATGGTAGATTATTCTCAGTTATTGTATGTCTTAATATGTTCTGTTATTAGAGAATGTAGCACAATTCCATTCACCTGAAGAAAGCCTGAATTGATTTCCATTTCTTAGACTAGAGGAAATAATGCTTCTGTAATCCTCTGTGTTTTGGCCTTTGGGTGAATGTTACATTTTATTTCTATGAGACAAAGCCTAAAGAGCTCAATTCCTGTACTATTCTGTGGGTGGTTGCATATTTCTATTCTAAGGACCTGTCAAAATATTTTCAGAAGTGGCTTTCCCATTTGAAATTCCTGTGAACATCCAGTTTCTGTGTTTCTTGATACCATTTATAATGGTCATTATTGTATTATGTGAAGTAATTCTCGTACATGTTTTATGATGTCATTTTAGTTTCAATATGCATTTACTTGAGGACTGATGATGATTTTCTTGTGCATATGTTTCACAAGATGTATTTTGCTTGTTTCTAATTTATGTTCTTTTTAACATTAGGTTTTTAAGAGTTATATGTAGAGTCTAGATTTGAGGCATTCTTCAGGTATAGGAGTTGCAAATATTTTATCCTTGACTATGGGTACCCTTCATCATCATCATCATCATCATCATCATCATCATCATCATCATCATCATCATAGTATTACTATTATTACTTTTATACATGTATGTATCGTCTTGGGGCTTGAACTCAGCGTCCCTGAGATTTGTTACAATTTGTTAATAATTTACCATTTCAGTCATGCCTCACTTCTGACATTTTTTGCTGATCAATCAGAGATAAGATTCTCAGGAACTTTATTTTGTGGGCTGGCTTCAAACTGCAATACTCAAATCACAGCCTCCCAAGTAGCTAGGATGAGATACATCAACCACCTGCTCCCAACTTCTATTCACTATTTGTATATGAGCTTTCACAGACTAAATTGTTTTACACTTTTATTGAGTTGAACTATATCATTTTCCTTTCTTACAATTCTAATGCCAAATTTTAGAATATTTCATCTCCAAAATTGCCAAGAAATCTTCCTTTGCTTTACATTTAAAAAACTCTTTTTGTTTTATATACCACGTTTTAATCCTGTTTGAAGTTAATAAATAAATAAATCCTGCTTGAATAAATTGTTATGTTTAACTAAATGTTCACTTTTTAATTCTCCCAAATATTGTCTTATCTATCCCCCTTATTAAAGAGAATGTCATTCCATAAATGTTTGGTTTTACCCCTTATTAAATATTCCTTAATAATATTTATGTGGATCTAATCTGGTGCCCTACAGACCTATTAAGCTGTGTATTATTTCCTCTACAAATATAACAAATTTACACTAACAGCTTTAATATTACAAAGAGCAATATATTCCAGTTTATTATTCTTTTTCAATGACTCAGAGTGCTGGTCAGGTGTTTTTAGAAATTGTCATAAACTTAAATAAAACTGTGAAGCTGAGCGCTGTTGTCTCATACTTGTAATTCTAGCTGTCTAGGAGGCTGAGATCTGAGGATTTCAGTTCAGAGCCAGATGGAACGGGAATGTCCATAAGACTCTCATGTATAAATAATCACCAGAAAACCAGAAGTGGCACAGTTGCTCAATGAGTAGATTATTCACTTTGAACTGAAGAACAGAGGGACAGCGCCCAGGACTAGATTTCAAGCCTCATGAATGAACAAAAAAAAGGGGAGGAGACAATTTATATCTTTGCTGAATTGTATCCTCCAACCCACAAAAAAGATAAGTCTCAATTTATTTAAATTTTTGCTTTTATATTCAGCATTTTATAATTTTCAATTTAATACATTTTGACGATGTGTGAAGATAGCACAAAGAAATTCACAAAAAACAGTTGAAAAATAAAGGGCAATGGGAATGGAGAAAGACAGAAACGGGTTAATCAACGCCTTCATTAATATGTGAGAGTGTAAAATATTTCAATAAGATTTTTTGCACAATTAATATACACCAATTAATAAATATCTTCCAAAGACTTTGGTATTCAAGTATGACATAAAGGAAAAATTCAGATTCTGTGGTGAAATGAAAGAAAGAGAGTTGAGAAAATACATACTTATAGTGATTGTCTAAATAAACTAAGAAATTCGGTCAACAGTTTGAAGGCACATGGCTCATTGAACTAGAAGGCTGCTGTTATCTAAGATAATACTAAAATGTTAGACTTGAGCCCATCTTTAAGACTGCTTAATACTATTGCTTTTTGAGTCAGTATACTTTTTATTGTTGTTGGTGGTGGTAGTCGTGGGCCTAAAGTCTCCCTCAGCTCTTCAGCTCAAGGCTAAATCTCTACCACTTAAGCCATAGTGCCACTTCTCATTTTCTGGTGGTTTATTGGAGATAAGAGTCTCATGGACATTTATTGCACAGGCTGGCTTTGAACCAGCATCCTTAGTTTTCAGCCTCCTGAGTAGTTAGGATTACAGGCATGAGCCACCGGCACCCGTCTTCTCTGTGCAACATTGTAACAATAAAATAAAATCAATAAAGGACATGTTTGATGAATAAAGTAAAATGATAACTTACAGACAAATGAAAATAATAATATACAAATATGTTTATATACATGTATGTACACATCTTTATATTCTTAAATATGTATACATATATATAGGTATTTGTATATATACAGACATAGTGTGTACATATACATTTATTTAAAGAGACGAATCAGAAATATATTAAGAGCATATTAATGCCAATGAAAAACTTTAACCATCCTGAATAATTTATCAAAAATCCAAAACATATCTCTATAGTAATATAACAACAACCAAGGAATATATCGAAGTATCATAACATACCACGACATTGCATACATATAGAGATTAGTGGAAATAGAAACAATAAGATACCCTTGCACAACCATTATGTAGAAATTGGAATCCTTATACATTGGTGCTTGGCATTTAAAATGATATTTTCAGTTTGTTAAACATACTGGCAAACTTTAAGATATTACACGTAGAGTTGTCTCTATGATATAGCATTTTCAATCATAATTTTATATACAAAATATATTTCAACATATGTCCAATGAGACACATGCACAAGAATATACATAGCAAAACCTTTTACAATAACATATAATAAAATATTTAAATGCTCATTGAGGATATAATACCATTATATACATGCATACAAAACAATATGCTCTATCTATGAGAAAAATTTAGATGGATTTACTTTTGAAATAGTAACATTACATGGGAGAAATAGATAAAATAGACTGCATTTTCTAATTATATGAGCTTTTTAAAATTGGCACATCTGTAGAGGTTGAATATGAAATAATATCTGCTAAAGGGAGGGTAGGTTGAAATAATGACAGGAAGTGTTTACTAATAAATATTGGAGTATTTTGAGAGGATGGTGATGATAAAATGTTCTAGAACTGAAAGTGATGTTTTTACTCCAAATCTTTAACATTCTAAGAATCATTGTACTTTATCGAAGGATCACAGATTGCATTTGCATTATACTTAGGAAAAATTTTAGAATAGTAGTCGGTGAATCTGTGTAAAAATTTACAATTTAAAATCACAGAATTATATAATGCATAACTTTAGTGCATTGATGAATATGATTATCAATAAAATATGATCTGTGATATATTCTCTTAGTGACCATACATGACATTGCGAGTCAGTGAATATTCTACAAAATTATGTAAATTGAGGGATGAGATAGGATTGAGAAGGATGAGTGATAATGATGATCAATATGCGTTGTATTGACCATGGAATTTGTCTTAATGATAAACTGCTTGCCTTGAATGTGTGAAGCCCGGTGTTTGATTCCTCAGTACTACATGAACAAAATAAGCTGGAATTGGCACTATGACACAAATCAGAGTACTAGCGTGAGGAAAAGAAGCTTAAGAACATTGACAAGGCCCTGAGTTCAAGCCCCGGGACTAGCCAAAAAAAAGTTCCTTTGTATTAAGCCGGGCACTAGTGGCTCACGCCTATAATTCTAGATAATCAGGAGGCTGAGGATTGAGGTTTGATTACGGCCCAGGCAGGAAAGACTGTGAGATTATTATCACCAATTAAATCTCAGAAACATTTGAAAGTGCTGCTGTGTCTCAAGTGATAGAGTTCTAGCATTCATCCAAAGGAGTTCAGGGACAGCTCCCAGCCCAGCGTTCAAACCTCCGAAGACAAAAAAGTAAACAAACAAACAAACAAAAACCTCACTAAACACTATTCATAAACTGCTTTGTCAAACAGCAATAACTCCCATAAGACTACTTAAAGTTAATTAAAAATGTGATAAAATACAAGGCATTTTTGGAACTAGAAATAGTATATAGGGGACAAAGTAAATTTTATATCATGCAGTTTGAGTTGAAATTTTTTCTATAGTCTTCTAACATCATTTATGAAATTGACAATACTGCCAACTGTAGGTCAATTTCCTTGAGGAACAGATTGAATTCTGCTGTTTTTTCATAGCAAACCGTAGATGTGATTTTTTTTGCCACTTATTGAAGTATATCTGATATTTTAAAGTAGATTTTTCCTAATATAATATTAATTTAATCAATCATTTCATTAGGGAGATGTTGGTCAAATTTTTTTTCTAGTAAATCTTATCACTTATAATAAATGAGAGCATGCTGTGATAGTCTCCTATTAACATGACAAAATACTTTATAAAATTCACTTAAAAGGGGGAAAGATTAATCTTGGCTTCTGATTTTTTACATTTCAGTTTATGTTTCTTAATTGTTTTGGGTTGGTGGTGGCACAGTACCCCATGTCAGGAACACGTGATGGAGTATGAGTATTCATGGAATCCAGGAAGTAAAGAAGAAGTGACATAGAAGTGGGAGAGGGAGAAACTAAAGGATGGAAAGAGGGAGAGGGAGAAGGAAAAGGAGAAGGAAAAGGAGACAGAGAAGAAAAAGAAGGAAGAGGAGGAAAGGACTTGACCTTAACATACTTTTTGACTACAAGTTCTCGGTGACCAAATCTCTACAACTATGCTGACTTGAAAGGGTTCACCTCTTTATGGCAACATAGTGAAAGCTAATTATTAATCTCAATCCTTTAAGATTTCAGATTTAATTTCTAGAGTGGTGAGTAGATATTCCTATACATTGTGATAACTTCTGTTCCTAAATATTTACTTGAATTAATCAGAGAAGCTATTTGGCATGGAGGTGTTTTGGTTATAAAATTGCTGGAGCAATATTTTGAGTGCAAATACATTTAACAGATAAGGAAGCTTCAAGATATTTCATTTTATGACCAACAAAAGTGACTACTTCATCTAACTCATAATGACTTGAATTTTTCATAATTTTATGACATTTTCATTCAAGATTTTGTCATCTAATGAAGTTCTTTCTAGTTGAAGGAAAAATAAATACTATTACAATCATTAATTTCTTAATTATTTTATAGAGTAGGTATAATATGAATTTCCTAACATTCAAAAATAAGTTATATTCAAGTCTATAGGATAAACGGATAAGTCATGGAATATCTTGCTTTATCTCATATTGAGATTGATTCAATGTCTAAAAATCACTGTTAACATAAAATACACGAAATTCAGTGTTTTGCTGAAATGTCTTGGTAATCAAACCTCAGAAACACATGAGCAGTAACTAAGATTTTTATATATTCAAAAAAGTATGGATCTATATTTTATTTTAAAAAGATTAAGTTTAAAAGAAGAGAAAATCATGTGACCACAGTAGATAATCCTTAATGAAAAATTGCTTAATTCACCCTGACAGAGCCTATTGCTTTTAGTTTACATGAGAAATTTGTTTAACGATTCCTTTGTTGCTTTTGAATTTAGAGTACTTCAATTTGTGCAAAGATTCTGTCATTTAAATCTTCGAGTATATATTTTTTCATAAAAATGAAAACTATTTTTCACACTGCAGGTTCAGGTTTAATAACTAAATAAATATCTAAATGTTAATTTCTTAAATTGAGCCTCTAGAATTCAAAGAATAAGAAATTTATTTTATTGTTAAATGTATTATATGTGTGCTGAATATGAATATCTCAAGCTTGTAATCCTCACTACTCAGGAAGCTGGGGTTCAAAGTCAGACTTGGCAACAAAGAAAATATCTTATAAATATGTTAGAAACAATCACAAGAAAGAAAAAAAAACATTTGAATACTTATCTTGAGGTTCATTTCACCTAACATCAACATATCTGACCTTTTCTGCTTGTTTCAGACATGTCCCACCCCCACGGTATATCCCCTGCTTTCACTGTATTTGATGATGAGGAGGGGAAGAGCAAAAATAAACCGTTTAAATAGGGATACAGGTCGACCCATTGCAACAATGAGATGTAAAAGTCGTTATGTCAAAAAACAAACTTTACAAACTTTAGCCCCGGGGGGATGGGGGGCGGTGTGAAACGGGATGGGTTGGAAGAGGAAACAAAGGAGAAGGCAACAATGCTTGATAAGAAACGTACTCATTACTTTGCCCATGTAATTGTAACCCCTCTGTACGGTATTTTCACAATAAAAATAATTATTTAATTAAAAATAATATTTTAAAAGCCAGCCTTGGGAAGAAAGTTTGTGAGACACATCTCAATTAATCATAAACACTCATCACAACACACACACAAAGCCAGAAGTGGAGTTGTGACTCAAATATTAGAGCAATATCCTTGAGGGGGAAAAAAACAACTAAGGGATAGGTCTTGGTTTTTTTTGTCTGTTGTGGGGCCTGAAATCTGGTCCTGGGTGCTGTCCCTCAGCTTTTCATCTCAAGGCTAGCACTCTACCACGTGAGCCACTTCCGAATTTTTCTGTTTATGTGGTGCTGAGGAATCGTACCCAGGGCCTCATGTGTGGAAGGCATGCATTCTAGCACTGAGCCACCTTCCCAGCCCAGGGATAGGTCTTTAGTTCAAAACACAAGAACAACACACACACTCACACACAAAATATTATGTTTAAATTCTTATTTTAGTTTCAAGAAATAAACAATATCATGAACAGTAGTATTTTTTACATATCCTGCAACTTTGGTGAGTTGCTTTTAGTAAAATTTTTCTTAGATTAAACATAGGTTATTAAAATTAAAATTAATCAAGTATATTTATAATTACTCATAACATCTTGTTGTACAAGAGTTGGTATTTTTTCTGTAGCCATAAGAAATATTCTGAGGGGCGGCTGGGAAGGTGGCTCAGTGGTAGAGTGCTTGCCTTGCATGCCTGAGGCCCTGGGTTCAATTCCTCAGCACCACATAAGAAAAAAAAAAGCCGGAAGTGGCGCTGTGGCTCAAGTGGTAGAGCGCTAGCCTTGAGCTGAAGAGCTGAGGGACAGCGCCCAGGCCCAGAGTTCAGGCCCCACGACCAGACCTCCCCCCCCCAAAAAAAATATTCTGAGTAAAAAAAGAAAGGAAGAATAGAAGAAAATGAAAGAAAGAAAAAGAGAAAGAAACAAGAGAAAGAAAGAAAAGAGAGAAAGAGAGATAGGTACGGATGGAGGGAATGAGGAAGGAAAGAAGAAAGAAGGAAGGAAGGAAAAAAGGAAGGAATGAAGGAACAAAGGAAGGAAAGGACGAAGGAAGGGACAAAAACAATTTAATCTATAAAATCTGCTCTTTAGCCCAAAATAAACTTCATGTAATTAACCCTAGTAAATGCAAGTTTGCAATTTTCCTTTCTCTGCCTGTTCCGCATGCATGAATGAAACCAACAAAAGAAGGATCAGAAATAACCAGGTGAATCTGTTTGCATCTATAGTAAATATGTATACAAATATTTTTCTCATTTTTAACATCATCAAATAACTATTTGCAAACAATTTACATTTAGTTATAAATATTCAAAAATTTGAGGTAACCAAAGGATGTCAATATATTATAGAATATGAGTACTAGTAATGAGTGCTATTAATATTTATTAATTTATTATTATTGATATTCATTTAATATTACAGCCTTCATGTTATATTAATTATAAAATTTTTATTTTGTATTTTATCAGAGAAATTAGCATCCTCTGATTTTTTCGTCTGTGAGAGTCTACTAGCAGACCGTAATTAAAATCAAAGGAAATCTGTATTTGTTGGCTCAAACGAATATTTCTGAAAGCAATTAACTCATCAGAGATTGTTCAAATACTTCATAAGGGCCTTCAAAAGGCTGTACCATGTTTACATGGTTACCTGTGATGTGATTCAAGAGCCATTAAACAATCTTACTTCACTTTGCCATCAGTATAATTATTCATTCACATAATTCACATGTTATAAGCTTGTCCTTAAGTTATTATCTTCTATGAAATAATATCCACATGATATATCACACTGAATTAAAGAAAAAGTTTCAAAGAGTATTGGATGATGTAACTCCTTCCAGATACACATGTTGAAATTCTATTCCCCTGTGTGGTGGCACACACTTAAATTCCTAGTGGTATTGGAGTATTGAACCCAAAACACTATACTTGTGAAATAGCATCTCCATTACTGCCATACCTGCAGATTTTAGATGGATTGCTTATTTTGAGGTAGTATCACTATGCCTGGGCCTGATTGGACTGCAGTCCTACTAAAACAAGCATAAAACATTGCACCCAGCAAATGGTTAGTTTCTGAAACTTCTTTTTTTGTCTAGGCTTCCCTGGAACTGGAATTCTCTAATTGTTGATGCCCAAGTAGATAACATTACAGGTTTGAGCCACTTTATCCACTAAGCTATACAATTTCAAAATGTCTTGATATTGCCTATATTTGTGCTTAACATATATAGTTAACCTTAATTTTCTCCCTCTTAAGTTTAGTACTCTTGAGCTGAAAACATTGGCTTTCTTGATATACATGGCTTTCTTTTGGATGGAATCACATCACAATAAAAAAAATCTCCCAAAAGTTTATTTCAAAAATCATGGAAAAGAAGGCTTCAGGTTGGAAAAAAATTGATCCTTAAGTTCTAAATGCAATACATTTATAGTGTTAGTCAATGCTTTCCTAATTATGAGAAGGAAGGTAGAAATGTGAAAGATGTTAGATATAATTTGATAACCTTCTAGTTCTCCATAGAAATTCTGTAGTCGCCACTTCATGTTATCTTCCTTCCTTAAAGCTTGCTTTAAAACCCTCTGGATGGATATTGGCTGGACTGATTGGTAATCTTCTCCAGGAAATGAAGCTGATTTTAGAAGGCTGATGGTGTAGTAAATAAAGGAATGATGAGAATGAGCACAGATATTGTCACAAAATGAGCAGACCTCCATTATATAATTTGCAAATATCTTTAGTATGTCTTAATTTTTATGTTGTAGTAGGAGCATCTATACAATGCTGAGAATTAGAATTCTACAAAATATACAATGAGAATTGGAATTCTACAAAATATGAAGCATTGTTAGGTAAGGGTTGTTCAAGGATGTAATCTTAGCTAGGTAAGAGATTGAGATCTGAAGATTACAGTGTGAAGACAGCTTGGAGTAGGAACGATCATTCCATACTTAATTCCAATTAACCAACAAGGGAAATGGATTTCTAGGTCAAATGGTATGTAGAGCACTGGCCTTCAACATAAAAGCACCATCCAGGCCCTGAGTTTAAGCCCTGGGATCAACAGAAACAAAAACACGAAATACAACATAGAGTTAGATATTTTATAATGAAGCATACTCTAATGTACTCTTCATTGTTAGAAAGACTAAATTTCTGTGTTAGCTTTATAACCTACCACAATAAGTGTTATTGTTCATTTATTAAGCAGGAAGGCTTACTCAGATTTAGAACTTTGAAGGTTTCAGTGTATGTTCAGTTGGTTTTATTGATTTTGGGGCCTGTGACAAGACAATGTCAAGGTGGGGAGTATGTCAAAGAGAAATGTTTTGACCTAGAATGATTAGAAGATAAAAGAAGAAAGTAGATGAGAATCTAGTTCTCATGTGTTTCACTCTAAAGAATTTAATCTCCAGAAGAACTATTCAGGTATTCTCCACAGTCTGGGAGGAAATAGAAAGTCATTTTTCTTTAACACGTAGGTCTTTCTGGGGCATTCTAAAAGCAAATGGCCATATCTTCACCATTGATAATGACTTGTCCAGGGGTGGAAGCAACTAGATATTTCTATAAATTCTAATCAGATCTCAGTAGACTAAATATTTTATGGAATTCCTATTAAAATATTTTCTTGCAGTCTTCATACAACATATGTGTTTATCTGTGTGTTTGTATGTGTGTATGAATAAACGAATACAACAATGTAGAGGATAAAAGTATTAGTATAACATTTTGTTTTTCTTCTCAAACCATGAAAGCCTGCCACAATCCCAATCAAATCCCATCCAAGATTCAAACATCAATGCTGTCCCAAAAGTTTTTCATGCAAACCCTAGTACATCCACCTCATTTAAGATGGCCATGGTATATGAGCATTTAAAGTCTTATAATTATGTTGTCATCAAGGAAACAATGTACAATATTTCTCTTAAAAATACCTAGATTTTAGAACATTATCCAGAAAATTAAAGGAAATAATTATGGTATTAATTTAAATATTTAGTCACATAAATGGGTATTCTATATCCACAGAGGCCTATTAAACCACATGATTGAAAACCTCATCTATTACCAACTTCCATGAAGACAGTTCTTGCTGAAAATAAACGAGATGTGGTAAACAAATAAAAATGTATGCCACTAACAAATGCTGCTGTTCTAAAGCATGGAAGTGACAGAGCAATTAATGCCTATGAACAGCAGGTTCTAAGTAGTGGAATGTGATTACACCCTAAGTAGAAAAATCCACAGATATTTCAGGTTGTGCTTCGTAGTTGACATTTATGAGATATATTTTGGAAAGCACAATGAATGAAAGCACGTTGTTTGTAAAACTTTGCTGGCTGATAGAAACTTGTTGAAATGTATCAAATGAGAAGACTGACAATATGGTGGATAAGATGTGCTATGCAGCTTTAAATACAGACTGAAGCAAACCAAAGAATTGGAATTATTTTTTTCCTTAACAAATACTTTCTGGGTATATTGGGCTATACAGTATAATGATGAAATAATCATGTCTGTGGAAAAGTAAGGAAAAAACACTGTCACCTTTTGAATTTCTTTTTAAAGTGAATCTTAAATGAGAAAGATGAAGAAAATTCAAATGCGTTAATAAAATATTATCAAGTATTAGTTTAATTTTTGATTAAAAGTTAAAACAAACTGACAGACTATTAGTCCTGGCACATGTTTTCTTTTGTTCTTGTTTTTTTAGGGGAGGTATATATATTTTTTTCAGAAAGTCATCCTTGTCTTAACCATTTCCCATAAAATTTATGCTGTCATAGGATCAGAGTTTTTTTTGGCTGAATTAAGATAATAGCAGGCTCATTTTATGCCAACACAATATATAAACACCAATGACATTTTTTCACTGAACAACCACTCATAAAAAATCATAAAATAATAAAGTGAAAATCCATGTCAATATTTTTGTCGGTCATGGGGCTTGAATTCTGGGCCTGGGAATTGTCCATCAGTTCTTCAGCTCAATGCTACCACTGTACCACTTGGGCCACAGTGCCATTTCTTGTTTTTAGGTGGTTTATTGGAGATAAGAATCTCACAGACTTTTCTGCTCAGGCTGGCTTTGAACCACGATCCTCAGATCTCAGAATCGTGAGTAGCTAGGATTACAGTCACCAAAGCTCAAATCCAAGTCAATTTTTTAAAAAGCTAGCTTATTGAAACTTCTGGCTTTTTCCAATAAACAATCTTATTTTTTCAGTATTAGTTTATAACTATGAGTTACTTTTAGATGTAACTGTGAATTTTTTAATAGAATCAAATATAATTCTTACCATTACTCTGTATTTCACAAAAATCCACTGTAATGGATTTTCACCAAAGTCAATTATTACATACTATCTCACACACTATTGTTATTACATTCTATATTGCATATAGTGTGAAGTGAAAATAATTTCGACAATTTCATATAAATTTTAGGTGCTATTTTAACATTACAAATTCACATCTGTGGTTTTAACTAAGGAAAAAATTTAGAGTTAAAAATAAAATATGAATGGGAAGGGATGGGAAGGGGAAACAAAGGAGGAGGCTACAATGCTTGATAAGAAATGTACTCATAATCTTGCCCATGTAATTGCAACCCCTCTGTACAGTATTTTCACAATAAAAAAAAGAAATGCAAAAAAAACAAATATGAATGTTTAGTGTGTCCCAATTAAACCAAAAATTCTGAGTTCATCCACATAAAATTATTTTCTTTCCACTAAAGAATTTGAAGTATTACCTTTGAAAATAGTTAGGCAAGAGGAGGCAAAATTCAAATCACATCAAACAACGTCTCTGTTATTTTGCTAATCCCTCCACTAAGAAGATCTCCCTATTCCCAGTTGTCACAAAAATTGAAGTATCTCTTAGAATTCTATTTGGAAAACTTCTATATCATTGATTCTTTTTGTATTTTCTATTATATGAAACAAGATATAGACACAAAACAATTGAAATAAAATACACACATATGTTGAAGTCATCACAGCTGGAAAACAACCAGCAAATTGGAACTTCACCAGGAACAAAAAGATATTGTGCCCACTTTATTTTTTTAAGTACAAAACCTTCAAATGCATTTTAATTTGAGTAGAACTATAAGGATAACTGTCTCTCAGAAATAAGGTTGTGCTAATTTGTAATTAAATTCATCTGGATGAACCTAATATAGCAAGTCCCTTGAATGAATCAAATTGTTTAAAACAAATGTAACTGTATGTGAAGCAAGATCTGTACATATTTAAAAGAAAAATTGCTACAGTATCAAATCACAAAAATCATGACATACTTAAAAATTTCAGAAATGCAATTACTAAGTCCAAAATATCCATAATGAGAACTAAATACTACTGACTTATCAAGAACAAAATATGCAAAGAATCTGAGCAGTGTACATGAAGTACATAATTTAAAACTACTCCAAATTACACTGCTTTTAGAAGACTGAATATGTGTTATCTAAAGGAAAAATCAGAACATTATATAAATGAAATTAAAAATCTCATGAAAAGAGAGAATTGAAAATAATATTTTAATAAATGGTGGTCAAAATCTAGTACTGACAAAATTTCATACCTATTTAGTTAGATTCAAAAAAGACCCAAGTTACTCAAGCTGATTTAAAACTTTGGCAAAATAGTAGAATACAACTATAACATTATTATGGATGTTGACTCTGGCATGGAATTAATTTCCTCTTTAATCTGACAAATTAATATATCAAAGAACATAACTTCTCCAACTAAATACCAGACCTAACTAAACATACAACCAGAAAAGTCATCATGCAAGCCATATTGCAGCTGGGGTAAAAGAAAAATCAGTCATACTGATTCTCTATTTATTATAAACGTTGTTTTTTTTTTTTTTTTATAAATTATTTCCTTTATCTTGCATTTTTCAAACATTGTGTTAAATGCTGTATATCTTGGTAACTAAATTTGGATGCCTCCTTAAATTTTGAGTAAAATATCTCACTTTAGTTCCTAACCCATGAAATGAGGTTGTTTGAAAACAAATGCTAATAACCACTGTTTATAATACACAAGATCTCATAAGCATGATTTCAGGAAGCATAGCTTAACATTTTGATATTGTGGTCACGTGACTGATGAGGTCTATCTGCATGAGTATAGTTGTACATAGATTCCTCAGCCTAAATTTAGCCACTGTTAAAAAATGTTTATATCTCTATTTTTCACCCATCAGAGATGAAACCTGAGTATAAAGTCTAAGGAAAATGATAAGGTAAGAATTTAGCTTTTCTGGATATAAAGTAAACAAAAATGCAGCATAAACTAACTCATTGTTTTAAAGTCAACCTATGTCTCTAAAACATGTTAACAAATTCCCTACAATGTGTAGCATTCTCAAGAAGGGAATCGGGAATGTGAGAAGAGGACTAAGCAAGTATTGTTTTTAAATATACATTATTTGGGTTTATCTCTTTTTTTCGTTAGAGGCATTTTTGATAAAACTGTTTGAATAATTGATTTCCTGTTCAGGTATAATATATCCTAGTTGCATATACCAAACTACATTCAGAAAATGGCATATAGTAATTAAGTAAAGACTACTTATTCAATAAATAGCAAAAAGTATAGGGTAATATTTGAACAGTGCATTGGAATTATTCTAATACAATAATTAATTTAACAATTTCATATTGACATTAATTATCTAGAGTATCTTTATGCTAATTGGACAAGATTGTCTTTCTAAATGAGCAAAACCTATTTCTCCTTTTACTTTATCAGGGAAATATGTGAACAAAAAATGGAAAATAACATATGACTGTACAACAACTCCAATGCATTTTTGACTTTTTATTAGCAAATGTTAATTTCACAAAGTATTTTATTGTGTTATACACATACATCCATATAATGTAGCTTGCTAAATTTTTTCCTTTTATAAATTTCATTATCCTATTTTTATACTTATGTTTTATTATGTCATTATACTAACCTAGGAAATATTTGAACATATTTACTCCACAATGTTTCTCTTCATCTCCTCTCTTACATTTTTTTCCAAATTTAATCAGTTTCCATCTTTTACATCTGGGTCATTCATTTTCTTTCTTGGACTAGAGTCTGCATATGAGAAATCTAGTATTTTTTTCACAATAAGTCTTATTGCGTTAATATGAAGGTTTCCAGTTCTATCTATTTTCTTGAAGATGATATGATTTCACTATTCTTTGTGGCTAAATAGTATATCATTGTGTATATATGTATATATGTATGTATATATATTACACTTTCTTTCTTCAATGAGTGATTAAGAAACATGTAGGTTAATTCTGTAGTTACTTATATTTTTTATGTGGGAGAAGGAAAGGTGGAAATAATGATGTTTGGAATGAGAAACATGCTCTTTAAGCAGACACTCTTGTATTTAAAACATCTTCTTAGCTGCTCTTTCATCAGTATTAGATAATGCATTGAATTAAAAAAATAAAATTTACTTACATTGGCAAAGCTGTTCTTTTTCAGTATCTATATTATTTTTTACTACAGTGTTACATTTAGTATGTCATGTGAGTATGGGGATGTATGTGAGCATGAAAATCTAGGCATGTTTGTATATGTAGTTGACTCGAAGGAAACTGAATTTTTGTGAGATACAGGATTCAAATAAAAATTTGAGACCTGTAAGTTGCTAAATTGATATATCTGTCCAGTTTGTGGAGTGTGATTTCAAGATCACATTTTGGTAGGTTTCATACCAAGTAAGTAGATGTTTCTAATCAAAAATCATAAGGAATGAAAAAACAACTCTGTTTCATAATCATTCAGTCTTAGTACTTCAGACATTGTATTAACTGGAAAAAAATAATTGAAAGTATGATGGGTCAGTAGTTAGCCTTTAGACACTACATTTTCCCCAAAAACTTCAGATGTACTCTTTGGATATTAATTACAAATATATTTATCAACATACAGATATAATATGAGCTTATATATGTAAATATATGTATATATTATAAATATGTCAATTATTTAGTTATATTTTAAATGTGCATCATAAATATTGATTTATATATAAATGTAATTTATCTCATCATATATGCATATCTACATATATACATTTTTCCTTTTGTTTGGTCAGTCCTGGGGCTTGAAATCTGGGCTTGGGTGCTGTCCCTGTACTCTTCAGCTCAATGTAAGAACTCTACTGCTGGAGACATAGCGCCACTTCCAGTTTTCTGGTGGTTTACTGGAGAGAAATATTTCATGGAATTTCCTGTCTGGGCAGACATTAAACTATGATCCTCAGATCTCAGCCTCCTGAGTAGCTAAGATTATAGGCATGAGCCATGGGCGCACGGTTAAATTTATATATCTGAGATTTGTTAGTGGAACAAAGGGTACAGAAACTATTATTCTTATCAGGAAAGGACTTCACACTGACAGGTATCATTACAAGAAGAAATACGATAAATATTCACAGTGGCACAAAAATCCCTTAGATGCCTTGCAAGGCAGCATGTTTTTCCATTCACTGCATGTGGTTTGAGCGGATTGCAACCCAAGCGAATGTAGAAGATATTGGACCCTAACAAAACTGACAATTGCATAAACCCAGTCCTCTATGACAGATTTAACAAGGCCTATCTTGGAGATTCTTGTTAGGGACATGATAAAAAATTTATAGTTTATTTCTGATTACAGAACAGTTTTACACCTGTCACTAAGCCATTACCTTTATTTAACACAGTCCCTTTTTCTCTAACTTATATTTTCTTGGCTCAGGAAACTGTTTTTTGCTTGTGAAAACCTGGCTGTTTACAATATAGAAATGGGTTTTTCATCCTTTTGAAATTACTGTCTGTATAGTGTTCTATGAGATGAGCTTCCTATGATATTCCATATCATAGGAATAAATTACTCTGATTCAAACTTGGACAATAGCTAGCTTGTTCTCTCTCCTAGGAAACCATCTGTATAGACTTTTTACATGTAAACAGACCCTCATTTACTTACAAAAGTCTGTCAGTGAGTCAAACCTAACTCACCCAAGTGAGGTGAATTCCTCTCTCATGCTTCTTTTACAGTAAAAATGGTAAGAACTGTTCAACAATGCATATACTTTTTAATGTGAAGTGTGACTCCTATTTTCCATAATGTGAATCAAGGAGAAGAATCAGTTTAAGATGTGAAAGAGCCTTTCGAAGTTTTGGAACTTGAAAATTGTCCTGGGTATTCATTTTTGGAAAAATATCCCTTTTCAAAGACAAAGGACTCCTTTTTTTTATATTGTGCCGGTACTGGGATTTGAACTCCTGGCCTTGAGCTCTACCTGGGCTTTAGTTCTCTATCTTTAATCTATAGACCTGAGCCACACTTTCACTTCTTCCTTTTACCAAGAGTGGAGAGAAGAATCTCCTAGGTTTATCTACTTGGAATAGCTTCGAATTGCAATTATCAAATTTGAAATGGTTCCAAGCATTCCGTCTAAGGCATATTCAACAACTAGTGAAACTTGTGTTGGCTATAATTATGCATCTTTCTCTATATGTGCACGTTTACATGTGTATATGTATGTGTGTATTTGTGTGTATGCTAACGTGCAAGTGAACCTACATAAGGGCATATACACACATATATGCATATATAAATGAATATACAAATATAAATATATGTGCATATATATGTATATCAGATGTTCAGTGATTTAATCTATAGTTCCTAGCACATTGTCATTCTCACAAAATGTACATGATAAATTGCTCTGCAGATCTGTGATCTATTATGGATATCCTTTGTACTCACTTCCCCCATTAGTTTTTGACCATCCCTGTGAACAACTTTGGTCTACTTTCCATAGGATAGCTTTTTTTCATTACAGGTAGTTACTAACTGATAATAAAAGAAAAAAGGTTGCTTGTAAAAGGAAAAAAAATTCTTGATTATAGCCATTCTACCTGGGGTGAGGTGGTATCTCAATGTTGCTTTGATTTGCATTTCTTTTACGGCTAGAGAGGTTGAGCATTTATTCATGTGACTATTGGCCATCCTTCTTTCACCTTCAGAGAAGTTTCTCTGTAAGTTTTTAGCCCACTTATTTATTGGGTAGTTGTTTCTTTGAAGATTTGTTGTTGGGGGATTTAATTTGTTGATATCCAGGTAGACTTTAGATATGAGACCCTTGTCTGTTGTATGGCTAGTGAAGATTTTCTTCCAATCCGAGGACATTCTATTGATCTTGCTAGCTATGTCCTTTGCCATGCAGAAGCTCTGCAATTTCATGCAATCCCATTTGCCCAAATTTTCTTTGATTTGTTGTGTTTCTGGGACTCTATTAAGGAAATTTTGGCTTGTGCCAATTAGACCTAGGGTTTCTCCTTTTCCATCCTGTAATGTTTTCAGAGTGTCTGATTTGACTCCAAGGTATTTGATCAATTTGGAGTTGATTCTGGTGCAGAGTGATATATAAGGATCTAGCTATTTTTCTGCAAGTAGTTAACCAATTTTTCCAGCACCATCTACTGAAGAGGCTGTTAGATGTTGGAGGAGATGTGGACAGAAGGGAACCTTACTGCATTGTTGGTGGGAGAGTAAACTTGTTCAACCATGTTGAAAAGCAGTATGGAGGTTCCTCAAAAGACTCTACATAGATCTCCCCTATGACCCAGCAATCCCACTTTTGGGCGTTTCACCAAATGATCACAAATAAGACCACACTAAAGCTACCAGCACAACTATGTTTATTGCAGCATTATTTACCATAGCTAAGACATGAAACCAACCCAGATGCCCCTCAGTAGATGAATGGATCAAGAGAATGTGGTATATATGCACAATGGAATTCTATGCCTCCATCAGAAAAAATGACATTGCCCCATTTGTTAGGAAATGGAAAGGCTAGGAAAAAATTCTATTAAGTGAAGTAAGCCAAGCCCAAAGAAACATAGGTTTCATGGTTAAACTTATTTGCAACAACTAGTATATGTCTGAGTCAAGCAGAAAAGGTCAGATAGGTTGATGTTAGGGACATGAACCCTAAGATATGTATTCAAATGTTTTTAATGCGATTTTTTCTAACATATTTAAAGAATATTTCTTTGTTGCTTTGGATGTCCCTCCCCCACGGCATAACTCCTGCTTTCACTGTATTTGATGTTGATATAATTTGTGGGGGGGGGTGGGAAAAAACAATTCATTTAAATAAGAATACGGGTGGACCCATTGCAACACTAATATGTACAAGTACTTATGTCGAAAAACGAACTTTACTACTTTGGTTGGGGGGAGTATTTGATATGGGGGACAGGGAGGATTGGAAGTTCTGGGAAGGAGAAACAAAGGAGGACGCTACAGTGCTTGATAAGAAATGTACTCATTATCTTGTCCATGTAATTACAACCCCTCTGTACAGTATTTTCACGATAAAAAAGAAAAAATAATAAAAAGAACAAAATTTTTAAAAATATATAAAGTAATCTTGTAGAAGATTAAAAAAATAAAAGAAAAATAATTTTAGGTCACAGGTTAAAGTATCTTATCCATTCCAATGATTCCTATGAGATAAAATTTATAGTAGAAGTAAAAGTGAAAAGGAACTCCTAGATATGTTATTTTACCATTTAGAATGGCAAAGAATAATATCATGTCACTGTCATAACTCTTAAAGAATGCAAGGTTAACCGATGGTTGCTTTCATGTTCCCACAAAACTAGTAGATCCTGAAGCATAATAGTAGCCCAGCAGAAATTCTAAGTAGCAGACATGGGGCATGGAAGAGAAAGAGAGGAAATGAGACAGAGTGAAAGAGAGAGAGAAATATCATAATATTGAAAGTGAATAATAGATAAACAAGAGCTGTATGAGAATATTCATACTGCTATCTTTAGACTCTATGTGTACATTTGCAGGTATTTGATATTTGTAATCCATCAACATGAAATATAAAGTTATGTTGATAAAAATAAAAGTGACTCAGAAGAAATTATAAATGCAAAAAAGATCTTCACAGCAGCAAACTCTCAGAGATATTTCATGACTTTGAAAAGGATAAAGTGGCTGAAGTTACTATAAATTTAGAAGTACAACAATTCGCAAAAATAGAAAAAGATATTTATATATTTCCTTATATAACCCAAAGCAAAAGGAAAATGTTGTTTAGATGATTTTTTTAAAAACACAGTCTCTCAAGTGCTAGGAAGTTGGCTCAGTGGTAGAGTGCTTGCCTTTCATGCATGAGGCCCTGGGTTTGATTCCTCAGCACCACATAAGTAGAAAATGATGGAAATGGTGCTCTGCCTCAAGTGTTAGCGCTAGCCTTGCCTGAGGAACAGCACTCAGGCCCCAGAGTGCAAGCCCCATGACCAACAAAGTCAAAATAAAACAAAACAAAACAAAACAAAACAAAACACAGTCTCTCACATTTGTGGCCTCAACCCTGTAATACTGTTGCTTCAACCTAGGGCTAAGATTTTAGTTGTGGACATATATCAACTCTCCTGATTCAGACTCTACTTGATCATTTTTTAATAAATATTTTGTTCTTAATTATCCTAGTTGTAAATTCACATGCACCTATAAAAAAAATGGTTTGACCACCCCAGTAACCTTCTCAAAGTACCACCTAATGATGACTAACAAAAACTTGTATTATATAACAAGTAAAACAATGCTACAAAGAAAACCAATAATTAAATAATGATTAATAAAATAAAAAACAAAACAATTACCAGTGTTTTTAGTATTTGAAGTGCACTACATATTAGATTTTCTATTTTCTCATATTCCTGTACATTTTAAACCGCCTAAGATTATGATGTTCAACAAGATTTTTATAGGCTATGAATAGTCTTCAAAGTTACACACTAAGGTTATTATTTATGGCTCATCTCATTATTTGTTTATGGCTTATATCATCTCTTGTTCCTCGCTAAAATATAAAGTAAGGAATCCCTAAATTTTAACAAGAACTGTGTAGTAAGCAAGTCTTAATCCTTCATTCTGCTTCTTCACACAAAGACTTTGCAAATTCTCATTAACAAAGTTTCTATAAATTCTGAAATGTACATACTTAGTACTATATGTCTGCTAACATAAATCTTAAATACATTATAGAAAATTTTATACCTGCCAAACAGTCCTAATTTTGGCATATAATCCTAAAATTAAATAGATATAAAACACTAAAATTTTTAACAACCCTTAACACTTGCTGCTGTGTTCATTATGACATGTGCCTTGTATAGAACAATTGAATTATTTCCCCTACACATCTCTTGAACCACAAATATCTGGAATTATTTTGTTTTTGACATGTCCATCTTGACATTATTCTTAAATGTGTGCTTATGTAAGAAGTACATGGTTCTAAAATTTCACAATTCTTCTAAACTTACTTTTTGTTGAATTGCCTAGTTTAAGAAAATCAATTACACTTTATATATAAAAAATATTCTGTGCTCAATTCAGCATCACATAAACTAACATTGTAATGATACTGAGAAGATTAGCATGGCCCCTGCGCAAGGATGACAGGCAAATTCCTGAAGCATTCCATAGTTTTACAACAATAGATGCTGGAGGGGATGTGGACAGAAGGGAACCTTACTGCATTCTTGGTGGGAGTGTAAACTTTTTCAACCATTTTGGAAATTAGTATGGAGGTTCCTCAAATGACTCCACATAGATCTTCCCTATGATCCAGAAATCCCACTTTGGGGCATTTACCCAAATGATCACATACTAAAACTACCAGCACATCTACATTTATTGCAGCATTATTTAAGATAACTAAGATATGGAACCAACCCCGATGCTCCTCAGCAGAAAAATGGATCAAGAGGATGTGTTTTATATAAACAATGGAATTCTATGCCTCCATCAGAAAGAATGGCATCATCCAATTTGTTAAAAATTGGAAAGATATGGAAAAAATATTAAGTGAAGTAAGCCAAATCCAAAAGAACACAGGTCCCATGGTTTCCTTAATTTTCAATAACTAATATATGTATAGTATAAGCAGAAAAGGTCAAAAGGTATGTCCATATGACCAGATAACATGATGTTCCGGGAAATGAAACCCAAGATAGGGATACAAGAATTTTTCTCTTTTTTGCTATTGTTTCTAATGTACTTATAATGTGCAATGTGATTTTTTGTGTCTTTTTATAGGTTCCTCCCCATGCTATAACAACTGTTTTCACTGTATTTGAAGTTGATGCGCCTATATCTTGTATATATGCTCTTCTAATTTGGGGAGAGGAAGGAAAAAAACAAAATGCCTAAATAGGGATACAGGTTGAACCATTGTAACAATGAGATGCACAAGACACTATGCTGAAAAATGAACGTTACAATTTAGGCAGGGGAAGGGGGGAGGGGAGTGCACTTGTGGAGGTGCGAGGGAAGGAATGGTAGGGGAAAAATAAAGGAGGAGGTAACAATGCTTCTTAGGAATTGTTCTCATTACCTAGCTCATGTAAATATGACACCGGTGTACAGTATTTTTACAATAAAAAGTATAAAACTTTTCTAAGAGGGAGGAGTTTATTTCCTTTATTTTGCTTATATAATATCGTTAACAAAGAAATTAATGCAAAACACTGATATGAAGATATTTAGAATGGATGTATGTGTGTATGTGTGTGTGTGCACGCGCGCGCGCAAGTAGCATGCGTGTACAGGAAATTGCATTTCTGTTGGCATGCTCAGAATTTGAAATAGTGGCTTCAAGGTCTTGCTAGGCCTTTTCTCTCTAGATTGGTGAGCTACTATATAAGCTACATCTTCATTCTTGGCCCTATGCTAGTTCAATAAATTTTTGAAAAATTATCTCATGAATTTATTTTGCCCTGATTGGGTTCCAACTGTTATCCAAAGATCTCGGGCTCCTGAGTAGATGTCCGGAGGAGTTAGGATTACAGGTGCGACCATCCAGCACAAGGTTTTCAAAATAATTTCAAAAGTAGAAGAAAATTTACTTCACGGGTCCTGTTTTATCATCTCCTACTTTGACAGCATTTTGGGTGATTGTATATGAATTTTTTAGGTTTTTTATTCTTAAAAGTCAGTTAATGATAATATTTAAAAGTTTTAGTACTTTTTAAAAAGGAAACTGGAAGTTTCCTCAATTTATAAGCTCAACTCTCTACATGATAATCCAATCTCACCAACACAGTCTGGGTTGAAGACAAAATGTAACAGAAAACAATCACCATGGACATTAATTGCTATGCTATTATTTCTTGGACAATATGAATATTGAATTGAGAATGTAAGAGAATGGAGAGATTTTACCTACCTTTTGTGTACTGCTAAAAGGCTTTTGGAAACTTTGCCTCATTTCCTTTCTCACTGTATGTCTTTGGGTCATCTACTTAAGGCATTTAATTACAATTTTTCCCAACACTAAAATGGTAATAACATTAGCATTATAACAAATATTATCTTAAGAATTAAGGGAAATAAAACTTGTGAAGTACTTAACCTAAACTTCTGTGAAGGAGCTTTGAGTTTAGCCAGCAGTTTTTTTTAAATACTAAATAGAATGCAATAAGCATTACAAAAACCATTACATATAGTGAGAAACCAGAAGTAATGTTATCTATTGACCATGTTCTGCTTCCAAGGAAACCAGGGTGATAACTTCTTATTCTGTAAATCAAACTGGTTATCTTATATCTTACGTCTTGGTAGTGTAAAAGTATCAGGGAAAGAATAATGAATGAATGTTGTAGACTGAGGTGAAGTCCATATGAAAATGTGAAAAACTGATAACATAAAAGTACTTTCGCGATATGTTGTGGTTTACATTTTAAGGAAGACCTAGAAGAATGAATTCTCTTTTTGATATCCTAGCATAGGTCCTTAGAAGTTGGAACTCTTTCTTCCTTCTTGTAGAGGCATCATCAGATGAGAGGAACTGTATTTTTTTTGTTTGCTTCCTTCCATTTATTCTTCAGTTTGAAATCTGAACTACTTGAGACTGAAAGAGAGCAAGGGAAATTAGACACATAGACTTTGGAAAGAACAATTAACGTAAAATAAATAAAATGCACATAGCCTTGTTAAAGGTCTAACTAAATTGAATTATAAGGTCTCAAGCATTAACAGAAAATGATTTAAGCAATATCATTTTATTGAAAATTGAAAAATGTTAGGAGTGGCTTAATATTTTTCTATCTACTACCTTGAATTAATTACTGATTTTGTATAGAGAGATTAAAGATGAGATTAACAAGAAACTTGATTAAAATGGGACAAAAGTTCTGAATAGACATCTTTTCCATAAAGCCCTGAAAATCGCCAGTGGGCTAACAAAGTTGTGTTTAATACAACTTCTATGCTGGCTTAATGGTTTGTGAACTGAAATCATTAGAGAAATGTAATTCAAAATTACTATGATAAGGAGTTCCGGGAAGATGGCGGAGGAGAAGCTGGAGGCTAAACAAGCTCTCGCAGAGAAAAGAGTTTTATTTTATTTTTTTCAAATTTAATTTTTTTTTTGTGAACATACTGTACAGAGGGGTTACAATTACATGGGCAGGATAATGCGTACATTTCTTGTCAAGCATTGCAGCATCCTCCTTTGTTTACCCTTCAGATCACTTCCCAAGCTCCCCCCTACCCCCCCACCCAATCCTCCCCCCTCCCCCTCACACCAACGTTGTAAAGCTCGTTTTCTACATGACAACTTGTACTTCTCATTGTTGCAACAGGTCCACCTGTATCCTTAAACGACTTGTTTTTCCCCATCTCCTCCACAAGTTATACTGACATAAAATATAGTGAAAGCAGGGGTTATACTGTGGGGGAGGGACATACAAAGCAACAAAGAGATAATCTTATAAATGCATTAGAAACAAATGCATGAAATAAAAAAACATTAAAATACCTATCTAAGGGTGCATTTTCCTAACATCACATTATCTGACCTTTTCCGCTTGACTCATACATATACTAGATATTGCAAATAAGGGAAACCATGGGACCTATGTTTCATTGGGCCTGGATTACTTCACTTAATATAATTTTTTCCAAGTTTTTCCATTTCCTAACAAATGGGGCAATGTCGTTCTATCTGATGGAGGCATAGAATTCCATTGTGTATATATACCACATTTTCTTGATCCATTCATCTACTGAGGGGCATCTGGGTTGGTTCCATATCTTAGCTATGGTAAATAATGCTGCAATAAACATAGTTGTGCTGGTAGCTTTAGTGTGGTCTTGTTTTTAAACATTTGGGTAAATGCTCAAAAGTGGGATTGCTGGGTCATACCGGAGGTCTATGTGAAGTCTTTTCACGAACCTTCATACTGCTTTCCAAAGTAGTTGAACAAGTTTACACTCCCACCAACAATGCAGTAAGGTTCCCTTCTGTCCACATCCCCTCCTACGTCTGTTGTTGTTAGAGTTCTTGATTATAGCCATTCTAACTGGGATGAGGTGGTATCTCAATGTTGTTTTGATTTGCATTTCTTTTATGGCTAGGGAGATTGAGCATTTTTCTTCCTGTGTCAATTGGCCATCCTTCATTCTTCTTCAGAGAAGTTTCTCTTCAAGTCTTTAGCCCACTTATTTATTGGGCAGTTGTTTCTTTGAGGATTTGTTGTTGGGGGATTTAATTTTTTGAGTTCCAAGTATATTTTAGATATGAGACCCTTGTCTGTTGTATGGCTAGTGAAGATCTTCTCCCAATCTGTACGCTTTCTGTTGATCTTGCTAGCTATGTCCTTTGCCATGCAGAAGTTCTCCAACTTCATACAATCCCATTTGTCCAACCTTTCTTTCTGGGAAGATGGCGGAGGAGAAGCTGAAATCTAAACAAGCTCTCGCATAGAAAGCAGTTTTAGAGTTCCAGTGAACATTCCTAAGCCAGAGAATCACACCAAGTATGCCATCACAGGACAGAGAGTCAGGCCAGAGAGAGAAAGGAGTTTTAGAGTTCCAGCGAACAGACTTAAGCCAGAGAATCACACCAAGTGTACCATCACAGTTCAGAGAGTTAGGCCAGAGAGGGAAAATCCAGGCAAGGAGACAGATCTGAGCACTTGCTAGCAGCCGCCACTGCGGGCTACAGTGGTGGTGGAGGTGGCAATAGCCGCCATACCTGCAACTCAGAGAGTCCAGGACAAAGGAGCCAGACATGGCATGCGAGTGTATTCTACTGAACACCAACAAGAACCGACAAGGAGCTGACATCTTCATCCTGCAATTCACAGACCAGAGATGACCCAGGAACCAAAATGCGGTGTGAGTAGAAGCCTAACATCCTCACTCCTTCTCAGGGAGCAGAGGAGAGAAGGCCACCCCTCCCCGCCATTACAGGAGATTTCCATGTTTGACACTGACAAAGCTTGGCTGACCTGCTAGCTCAAACACAGGCCTTGGAAGAAAACTAGAGTCATTTAGCAGGTCACAAGATCCTAAAGTGACATGGCAAACTCAGCTCCATCCAGGGAAAAGTCACCCAGCTCGGGCCGCCAGCCCCAGGAGTGGGTTTCTTCACTGGGTAATCAGAGCCAGAGGCTGCCCCTCTCTTTAGCAGCATGGACAATCCATTGAAATTCAGTAAACATAAACCCTGAGAGTGGCTCGAGGCTGGGCTCTGTGAGTCTCTCACAAAGTCTCTTCAGGGAAAAGCTACTGTTTGCTGAAAGGCCTCAACTCTACCCAGAACCTAGCCTCATCAGAGCATCTACAAACATGAGGAAAAAGCCATCTCCCTCTTTTGTGATACTCAAAGCAGATCTCCCTCCCATTGAACTAGCCAGGGGAGAGGATCACAAAATATTTTGTACAGCATAGCATTTTTCTGCCTGTTCAAACAAACTGCTTAAGAAACCAACTAAGCCACAGGAAAATCAAATACCACAAGCAGACCAGAGACTCCAACAGGAGGCTGGTTATGGACACAAGGGATATAAAAGATCTTCCCACCACTCCCAAAAAAATCAAAGAACTTGTTTTTTCTCTGTTTCTTCTTCTTCTTCTTCTTCTTCTTCTTCTTTTTGGTTCCTTTTATAGAAATATTTTTCTTCTAAAACTTTTTTTTTTAATTTTTAATTTTTACCATTTTGAAAAAAAAATTCTATACTAGTAACTTTTTTCCCTTCCTCTTATAATTTTTATTTTAGGGGTATATGTGTGTGTGCGTTTTTCTTCCTTTTTTGTTCTTTCTTTTCAAAAAATATTTTTGTTTTTTGTTTAGCTCTACTGAATGTCTAATTTTTTTTCTTTTTTGCTCATTTTTTTCACCTTTTCTGCTCTTTTACTCTTCTTTGTGTGACTTAATTGTTGTTCTGCACATCCTCAGATATACCCATAGTCGATTATTAGACTTTATCCCCCATTGTGTACACATTTAATCCACAAATTTATTACTCAATTCAAAGCCTCTTAGACTTAAATTCCTAGCAGTATTACCTCTTTATACCTATATAATATTTTAAGTATTTTTATTTTTAAGGTTTTCATGTCTCCTTTATATCCCTCCCGTTCTCTCATTATACCCACGTTCTTCTCTGAATATTTCATTTTCAATCTGCATATTTTTAATCATTACACTTTTTATTTTTTAATTTTTGCTTTTCTATTTTTTCTTGTCTCTTTTTTCTCTTTCTCTTTCTTCTTTTTTTCTCTCTCTACTTTTATCCTATCCAACCTCTTTCCCACTTTGCGATTAGGACTTAGTTAAGTAAACTCTCCCTGTTCCTTCCTATATTTCTCTTTTCCTATTTTTACCCACATGTCTCCCTAAAACTAATAATTTCTGGTTTTCCAAATTCTACTTTGCTGTTTGTAGCCCATTATTATATAGTTGTTTGATGTTGAATAGGTATATCTGTTGAACTTCACTGTATCTGCAGAATTTTGATTGTGGATCTACAGACTTTGGTTGATGCTTGCCTTAAGATAGTGTTCTAGCAAAAACTGGTGTTACTTTCATCCCAAATGGGCAGACTAAGCCGAAAAACACAAGAAAAATGGCAAGTCCGGGTAGCTCAAATCCCACTCATGACAATCATGGGACAGGACAGATAATGAATAATCCAGAGAAGAGTTCCCAAATAGCTCTACAAACACTACTGGCAAACATGGTAAATGAAAAGATGGAAAACATACAAAAGGACTCTGTATGAGTGTGATAGAGAGAGAGAGGAGGCAAACGAAAGGTCAATACTGGAAAAGATTGAAAACATACAAAGGAATCTATATGAGCATGATAAGGAGAGAGAGGAGGAAAACCAAAGGTTAATACCAGAATATCATGAGCGTGAGGAAGCTACTCTAAAACTGATACAGGAATGGCATGAGCAGCATGAGAACACTCAAAGAGAAAGGCAGAAATAGCGTGAGCAGGCTGAGAACACACAAAGAGAACTTCACGAATGGCATGAAAGTGAGGAAGCTAAGCAAAGAGTAATAAAGGAATTGAGAGAGCAGGATGAGAATACACAAAGATCACTAAAGGGATTCATGGAATCCATTAAGGAAGAGCTGAAGGATGTCAGGGAGACCAAGGAAACCATAAAAAATCACCTAAGTGATTTGAGAATAAACACTGAAAACCAAATTAAGGAAGTAAAGAAGTCCATACAAGATCTAAAACAAAGCTTCAACGAAGAATTTGAAGCCATCAAAGCTGAACAATTAGAAGGAAAAGAAATAAAAAACCAAGTAGAAAGCCTTGAGAGCAGGTTAGACCATGCAGAAGATCGAATCTCGGGCATTGAAGACAGCCTAGATATTATAGAGAAAGAACATACAACCATCCAAGACAAGTCCAAGAAATATGATAGATCTATCCAACACTTGGAAGACACCATCAGAAGGCCTAATCTAAGGATAATGGGTGTAGAGGAGCACCTAGAAACAGAAGTTAATGGTCTAGAAAATTTGTTTAACAGGATCCTAGCAGAGAACATCCCAAACATACAAAAAGATAGGCCTATTCAGATACAAGAAGCTTTTAGAACCCCAAATAGACCAGACCAGAATCTGACATCCCACCATCACATTATAATCCACATAGGATCAACTCAGACCAAGGAAAAGTTCCTTAAAGCTGTCAGGGAGAAAAGGTTAATCACCTATAAAGGGAAACCAGTTAGAATCACTTCAGATTTCTCAGCAGAGACAATCAAAGCAAAAAGAGCCTGGAATGGTGTATGCCATGCCCTAAAAACAAACAACTATCAACCAAGAATACTGTACCCAGCTAAACTCTCCTTCATAACTGAAGGCCAAATAAAAACCTTCCATAGCAAAGAAAAAATGAAACAATACATCTCCACCAAATGTTTACAAACAAGACCACACTAAAGCTACCAGCACAACTATGTTTATTGCAGCATTATTTACCATAGCTAAGATATGGAACCAACCCAGATGCCCCTCAGTAGATGAATGGATCAAGAAAATGTGGTATATATACACAATGGAATTCTATGCCTCCATCAGAAAGAATGACATTGCCCCATTTGTTAGGAAATGGAAAAACTTGGAAAAAATTATATTAAGTGAAGTAAGCCAGGCCCAAAGAAACGTAGGTCCCATGGTTTCCCTTATTTGTAATATCTAGTATATGTATGAGTCAAGTGGAAAAGGTCAGATAATGGGATGTCAGGAAAATGAACCCTTAGATGTGTATTTTAATGTTTTTTCTTTCATGCATGTGTTTCTAACACATTTATAAGATTATCTCTTTGTTGCTTTGTATGTCCCTCCCCTACAAAAGATTCTTAAAGATGTCCTACACATAGAAAACCAACAAGACCACAATAAAGACCAAGAAACTGCACCCAAAATGAGAAACAAAGAACCATAGGAAGAACCCAGTTTCGCTGCCCCCAAGAAGGTGGATAACATGGCAGGAACTCCCAAATACCTCTCAGTCCTTTCTCTTAACGTTAAAGGACTGAACTCTCCAATTAAGCGACATAGACTGTCTAGTTGGATAAAAAAAAACAAGACTCATCTATCTGCTGACTTCAGGAGTCACATCTTGCCCGTAAAAGCAAACACATTTTCAATGTTAAAGGTTGGAACAAAATCTACCAAGCAAACGGCCCCCATAAACAGGCGGGAGTTGGAATCCTAATATCAGATTAAATAGACTTCAAATTAAAATTCGTGAGAAGAGATAAAGAAAGTCGCTACATACTAATTAAGGGATCTCTCTTTTAGGAGGATATTACAATTCTGAATACCTACTCGACAAACATTGGAGCACCCAAATTTATCAAAGAAACACTACTTTCCCTCAAATCCCATATAGATCCAAAGACATTAATTTTTGAGTATTTTAACACACCACTCACCCCACTAGATAGATCAACTCGGCAAAAACTCAACAGAGAGACAGCAGATCTAAACAGCTGCATAGATCAACTAGACTTAACAGACATCTACCGAACATTTCACCCAGCAGCATCAGAATACATGTTTTTCTCAGCAGCACATGGAACGTATTCTAAAATAGACCACATTTTAGGCCACAAAGCAAACTTGTCTAAATTCAGAAACATTGAAGTTATACCTTACATTCTCTCTGACCACAAGGGAATAAAATTAGAACTCAACACCAAAAGCCACCAAAGAAATTCCGGTATCACATGGAGGCTGAACAACACACTGCTGAATCATGAGTGGGTCATGGAAGAGATTAGAAAGGAAATTCAAATGTTCATGCTATTCAAAAAAAATGAACACACAAACTACCAGCTCCTCTGGGACACAGCAAAGGCAGTACTCAGAGGCAAGTTTATAGCTCTGAGCTCCTACATCAACAAATTGGAGAGATCTGAAACAAACAATTTAATGTCACATCTAAACCTCCTTGAAAAAGAGCAGCAAGATAAACCCCAATCCAGTAGGTGAAAAGAAATAATTAAAATTAAATCAGAATTAAATGAATTAGAATCCAAAAAAACTATAGAAAGAATCAACAAAACAAAGAGTTGGTTCTTCGAAAAACTTAACAAAATTGACAGACCCTTAGCAAATCTTATCAGAATAAGAAGAGAACACACCCAAATTAATAAACTCAGAGATGAGAATGGAAACATCACCACAGAAACAACCAAGATTCAGAACATTATAAGGGAATACTTCTCAAAACTTTATGCTAATAAGTTTGAGAACTTGACAGAAATGGACCTTTTCCTAGCAATATTGACATGCCAAAACTAAACCAAGATGAGTTAAACCATCTTAACAGGCCCATATCAAGCATTGAAATAGAAACAGCAATAAGAGACCTCCCAGCTAAAAGTGCAGGACCAGATGGTTTTACAGCGGAATTTTACAAGGCCTTCAAAGCAGAGCTCACACCAATACTCCTCCAACTCGTCAATGAAATTGACCCTTCAGTAGATGAATGATGCCCTTCAGTAGATGAATGGATCAAGAAAATGTGGTATATATACACAATGGAATTCTATGCCTCCATCAGAAAGAATGACATTGCTCCATTTGTTAGGAAATGGAAAAACTTGGAAAAAATTATATTAAGTGAAGTAAGCCAGGCCCAAAGAAACATAGGTCCCATGGTTTCCCTTATTTGCAATATCTAGTATATGTATGAGTCAAGCAGAAAAAGTCAGATAATGTGATGTTAGGAAAATGAACCCTTAGATAGGTATTTTAATGTTTTTTTTCTTTCATGCATGTGTTTCTAACGCATTTATAATATTATTTCTTTGTTGCTTTGTATGTCTCTCCCCCACAGTATAATCCCCGTTTTCAATATATTTGATGCCAGTATAACTTGTGGAGGAGATGGGGAAAAACAAGCCGTTTAAGAATTCAGGTGGACCTGTTGCAACAATGAGAAGTACAAATTGTCATGTCAAAAACGAGCTTTACAATGTCAGTGGGGGGTGGAGGGGGAAGGCTGGGAAGGGAGGTGAAGGGTAAACAAAGGAGGAGGCTGCAATGCTTGGTAAGAAATGTGTGCATTATCCTGCCCATGTAATTGTAACCCCTCTGTAGTATTTTCACAAATAAAATAAAATAAAATAAATAAAAAATAAAAAAATAAAGAAGAAACAAGAAATCTCTTTTTAAAAATTATTAAAAAAGAAAATTAAAAGGGAATACTTCTCAAAAATTTATGCTAATAAGTTTGAGAACTTGGCAGAAATGGGGACCTTTTCCTAGCAAATATTGACATGCCAAAACTTAACCAAGATGACCATCCTTAAAGGTCCAGACCAGCATTGAAATAGAAACAGCAATAAGAGACCTCCCATCTAAGAAAAGTCCAGGACCAGATGGTTTTACAGCAGAATTCTACCAGGCCTTCAAAGCAGAGCTCACACCATTACTCCTCCAATTCTCCAATGAAATTGAAAGAGAAAGTTCACTACCAAACACATTCTATGAAGCCATCATATTCCTCATCCCAAATCCAGTCAGGGACTCATCAAGAAAGAGGACTACAGACACATTTCTTTGATGAACATTGATGTAAAACTTCTCAACAAAATTTTGGCCAATCAACTTCAACAGTTCATCCAAAAAATCATACACCATGATCAAACAGGATTCATTTCAGGGATGCAAAGCTGCTTCAAAATACAAAAATCAATTAACATAATTCATCACATCAATAGGAGCAAGGTCAAGAACCACATGGTTATCTCAATCGATGCAGAAAAAGCATTTGAGAAGATCCAGCACCCCTTTATGATGAAGATTTTGGAAAAATTAGGAATCCATGAACATTCCTTAATACAATAATAATTCCTTAATACAGCATTACACTTAATATTGAAAAACTAAAGCCATTTCCTCTTAACTGAGATACAAGACAAGGACGTCCACTCTCTCCACTTCTCTTCAACCTAGTATTAGAATGCCTAGCTACAGCAACAAGATAAGATGCAAACATAAAAGGGATCCAAACAGCCTAAGAAGAAGTAAAATACTCCCTCTTTGCAAATGACATGATCTTGTATTTCAAGAATCCCATAAACTCCACTCCGAAATTACTCAGGCTGATTCAAAATTTGGCAAAGTAGCAGGGTATAAAATTAACCCTCAAAAATCAATGGCTTTTCTGAATGCCAAAAATGAGGAAAGTGTGGCTGAATGTAGGAAAGCAACTCCATTCGTAATAGCCCCACAAAACATAAAATATATAGGAATTAACTTAAGCAAAGAAGTGAAGGACCTCTATGATGAAAACTTTAAAAACTTGAAAAAGGATATCAAAACAGAACTTAGAAAGTGGCAAAAACTCCCATGCTCCTGGACTGGAATGATCAGCATCGTGAAAATGGCAATACTTCCCAAGGCTATCTACAAATTCAATGCGATACCCATCAAAATTCAAAACTCATTCCTCAAGGAAATAGAAGAGGCAATCCAAAAATTCATATGGAACAATAAAAGACCAAAAATAGCAAAAATGATCCTCAACAGAGAGAACACTGCTGGAGGAATATCAATACCAAATTTCAAACTCTACTATAAAGCCATAGTAATAAAAACAGCTTGGTACTGGCACAAGAACAGACTTCAGGACCAATGGCATAGAATTGAAAACCCAGAAATGAACCTACAGACCTATAGTCATCTAATCTTTGATAAGGGAGCTAAAAAAATAGAATGGAAGAAAGACAGCCTCTTCAGTAAATGGTGCTGGCAAAATTGGTTAACAATTTGGAGAAAACTAAACCAAGATCCTTATACATCACCCAACACCAGAATCAACTCCAAATGGATCAAAGACCTTAGAGTCAAAGCAGACACTCTGAAAACTTTAAAGGATGAAATAGGAGAAACTGTAGGTCTCCTTGGCGCAGGCCGAAATTTTCTTTTAATAGAGACCCAGAAACACAACAAATAAAATAAAGGTTGGACAAATGGGATTTCATGAAGTTGCAGAGTTTCTGCATGGCAAATGACATAGCTAGCAAGATCAATAGAAAGCCCACAAATTAGGAGAAGATCTTCACTAGCAATACAACAGACAAGGGTCTCATATCTAAAATATACTTGGAATTAAAAAAAATTAAATCCAACAACAAATCCTCAAAGAAACAATTGCCCGATATATAAGTGGGCTAAATATTTAAAGAGAAACTTCTCTGAAGAGGAAAGAAGAATGGCAAATAGACACATGAAGAAAAGCTCAACCTCCCTAGCAATAAAAGAAATGCAAATCAAAACAACATTGATATAACAACTCACACCAGTTAGAATTGCTAAAATAAAGAACTCTATTAACAACAGATGCTGGAGGGGATGTGGACAGAAGGGAACTTACTTCATTTTGGGTGGGAGTGTAAACTTGTTCAACCACTTTGGAAAGTAGTATGGAGGTTCCTCAAAAGACTCCACATAGATCTCCCCTATGGCCCATTAATCCCACTTTGGAGCATTTACCCAAATGTTTGCAAACAAGACCACACTAAAGCTACCAGCACAACTATGTTTATTGCAGCATTATTTACTACAGCTAAGATAGGGAACCAATCCAGATTCCCCTCAGTAGATGAATGGATCAAGAAAATGTGGTATATATACACAATGTAATTCTATGCCTCCATCAGAAAGAATGACATTGCCCCAATTGTTAGGAAATGGAAAGGCTTGGAAAAAATTATATTTAGTGAAGCAAGACAGGCACAAAGAAATATAGGTCCCTTGGTTTCCTTTATTTGCAATATCTAGTATATGTCTGAGTCAAGCAGAAAAGGTCAGATAAGGTGATGTTAGGGAAATGAACCCTAAGATATGTATTCAACTGTTTTTTTTTTCTTTCATGATATTGTTCCTAACACATTGATAAGATTATTTCTTTGTTGCTTTGTATGCTCCTCTCCCACAGTATAACCCCTGCTTTCACTGTATTTGATGTCAGTATAATTTGTGGAGGGGAAGGGGAAAAACCAGTCGTTTAAATAGGGATACAGGTGGACCCAAAGCCACAATGAGAAGTACAAGTCGTTATGTCGAAAAAGAACTTTACAACTTTGGTGGGTGTGTATGTGGAAAATTGCGTGGGGGGTGAGGGGGTGGATGTAATGGGATGGGAAGGGTAAACAAAGGAGGAGGGTACAATGCTTGAAAATAAATGTACTCATTATCTTGCCCATATAATTGTAACCTCTCTGTACAGTACTTTCACAATAAAAAATAAAAATTAAAAAAATACTATGATACTACTTCATAACTATTATAACTCATAGAAAAAAAATCAAAGGAACCAGGTGTGGTGGTAAAGACTTGTAATTCCAAGCGTTTAGGAGGTTGGATTTAAGTCTAAAGCAACACTGGGGGGTATTGCAGAGAGTGAAAATCTGCCCTTTATTACCTTTTGAACAAAAGCTAAGAATGTTGATGAGAGTGTGGAGAAAAGGAAATTTTCTACACTCTTGGTCAAAATAGAGGTTAGTAGAAAATAGTCGAAAATAGTATGCAGTTTTCCAAAGAGGCTGTGATCTGATGATTGAGGTTCAAAGCCAGCCCCGGCAGGAAAGTCTGTGAAAATCTTACCTCCAATAAACACTCAGAAAACCAGAAGTGATGCTGTGGCTCAAGTGGTAGAGCACTAGCCTTGAGCTGAGAAACTGAGGGACATCGCCCAGTCCCAGAGTTTAAGCTCCACGACCGACAAAAAAAAAAAAAAAGAAAGAAAGAAAGAAAAAGAAAAAAAAAGAAAAAGAAATGCAAAGTTGAAATATCATCTGACCCACCAATCATGTGATTATTTCTCTCTGGGTGACTCGTAAATATTCTGTAGCTCATTGTCATTCACATTATTCACAACAGCCAAGATATAAATCGAAGTTCAGTGTTCAACTATACACTAATAAAGCAACTGTGGTACATGCACAATCATGTTTTTCTGTTTCATCCTTAAAATAGCAAAAGACTTCTCGCATTAGCCACAACTTACAATAACCTGAAAGATGTATTCTAATTGAAGAATAATGTTATCCTCTGCTCTTTGTAAACACACACACACACTCTCTCTCTCTCTCTCTCTTAAAAACCTCAAATATTAAGAGAGAAATCTTTTTAAAAAGTAAAGCAAAGTGGAATTGCTGGGCATTTAGGTCACAATGTAGAAGATAGTAGATATACAGGATGACCAGGTATAGAGTTGTGATGTACCGTATGAGGATACAGGGGACAACACTGGCTTTACATAGGAATGAAGCTAAGTAAGTAGGAGTTGTTCTTCCTAGTAGGGATTGCTTTTTTAGTTGTTTTTCCTTCAGTAATGGTTTGGATGAATGTAATTCTTTAAATACCTGCTTGTTTGCAGAAATTATAACAAACAATATAGCAATAATGATGCATGCTCAACATAGAACAAAATGTCAAATTAAAATGCATGAGATTATCCTTGATGTAAACTAATTATTACAAATAAAGGAAACCATAGGACCTATGTTTCTTTAAGTCTGGCTTACTTCACTTAATATGATTTTTTCCAAGATCTTCCATTTCCTTACAAATTAAGTGATATCTTTCTTTCTAATATAAACATAGTATTCCATGTGTGTGTATCTGTGTGTGTGTCCCATTTTCTTGATCCATTCATTTACTGAGGGCCATATGGGTTGATTCCTTATCTTATCTCTGGTGAATACTACTGTGATAAAGATAATTGTTCTGGTAGCTTTAGTGTGGCCTTGTTTTGGGTCTCCTAGTTAAATGCCCAGAAGTGGGATTACTGGGTAATAGGGGAGCATTATTGTGTACATCAAGTATAATCTTTGTAGATGAGCAGAATAGCTCAATAGCTAAGTACATATCAGCATATAAGGTGATTCCATGTGAAATGAACTACAAGACATGTTCTTTGTTGGTGTTCTTAATGTTCTAGGTGAATTCTTTTTATCCTTTGTGTTTTCCCACCTATGCATTATCCCCTGTAGTCACTGTATTTTGATTTTGATACCCTGGGTATTGTAAATATGTTGATATGAACTATGGAATAGTAAGGGAAAAAACAAAATGGTGAGACAAAGGACAGAGGGGGGACCTATGCAACAGTGGTATTCACAAGACAATATGTTAGAAATAATCTTGGGGGTGTTGGGAGTGAAGAGGGAGAAAAATTGGAGAAGGGATAACAAGTTTGAAAAGAAATGAGTTCATTAACTTACTTTTATAGCTAAAGCCACACTGTACATTACCTTGACAATAAAATAAAATATATGAAAGCAGCAACACAGGAGATGGGAGAGGGGAAATACTGTATGTAGTAGAGTAGAGTAGAACAGTTTGGAGAGCAGTAATTTTATATTAACATAGCAAGTAATAAACTAGCATACAGATTTTCAGCCTCATGTCAGTCACTAAAAAGGAAAACAGAATGCAAAATCAGCAAACAGATAGAGATAAAATAGAATACTAAGCAAGGTGAAGAGATGACTTGGACCAAGAATAACAAATGACACAATTAGGAAACAAATAACAAACTGGTAAGTTTAAAAAATATTACCTATAATTCCATTAAATGTTGTTTACATCACAATTAGTTAGAACTATAATTCAAATCACAGTTTAATAGTATATCATATTAATAGTAAGTTACTTACTATTGATTTCTTAATATTGAATGTTTAATATAAAATTTTAACAAAAGAATAATGTGAAACTAACTTTAATGATATATTTCATGAATTGTAAATTTGAGAAGCTTTAGAATTTAAACAAATAATATATCATTATTGTTTCATTTCTGTGAATTAATGTAATAATTCAAAGTGTATTCTACACCTAGCACTCATTTAACATCAAATAATAAATTATTTCTCATAATAATTTATTGCACATAATAACTCTTGGTATTAGGTAGAAGGGTTCAGCATTGTGGAAAAATTCACACCACACAATACATGAGGGTATGACTCCTCTCAACTAGCTTAAATTGTGGAAATTTTATTTTTACATACATGTTACATTCCTGTCTAGATGGTATCTATATAAATATATATAATTATATACATGAGGAATATTTCAGATGATACTTAAAAGTCATATTCATTAAATAAATTTTTATTATTTTGTACAAAATAAATATTTATAGACAGACTGAATTTATGAATAGATGATGGTGTATGAGTGCCAGATTATATGTATTGAGGCTTATTTTATATTCCTGACATTGTTTCTATAATTGGATTTAATTTTCCATAATGGGTTAAATGTATTATATTGGATATATGAAAGTAAACTGTATATTTATTCCATTAATACTTTGCCACTTGTCTAATTCCAATATAATTTATCCATGTGTTTGAAATAATGAGAATAACAACAAATATAAGCAAGATAAATCAGTCTGAAGTAGACAAGTATTTTCACCTTTGTTTTGATAGTTGGTCCTCTTTTACACTACAGAATATGCTTGTGAAAATATGCTCCAGGCTGGCCACAACTGCAGAATATTATGGTTTGATCTATCATAAGAGAAAGAAGGAAGGGCAAACTTCCTTCCAAAAGTCTGCTCTCAGGGATGTGATCTGCTTTATGGTAGTGACTTGGAAATGAACATTTTTTTACAGTAAGCCTTGAAAAACCATCTGATAGACCATTTCTGTAAGTGGATTATTACAGAGGATTATTGATGTCTTTGCAAGGATGCCAGATTGCTTCATTTTGAGAGAATTAAAATAGGAATTTAGTTAGTTAGGCCAAGGGATGACTGGGGCCCAGAGAACCTACTATGTTAAATAGTAATCCTAGAACTTTAAAACAACACACACACACACACACACACACACACACACACACACACACACAAATCAACCAAACAAAAAAACCTCCAGTTAGCACAGCCAGTGAGGGCTGATATAACAGCCTACATGAAGGCAGGCAAAAAACAGAAGGTGAGAGCCATTTAGCTGATAGCTAACATATTTTTGATGAGGCAGACTGAAATGAGACTCCAGAGAGAGAGAGAGTCAGAAAGACTGATCAGAGATAACTAAAATTGGTCACAAAAAGATTGGAAAGTAGAATTCCTTGTAGAACAAATAAATCATAGAAAGCTTATGCATGTAAAAACAAGAGAGAAATCAACTCCAAATGGATCAAAGACCTCAGAGTCAAAGAAGACACTCTGAAAACATTACAGGATGGAATAGGAGAAACCCTGGGTCTCCTAGGCACAGGCCAAAATTTTCTTAATAGAGACCCGGAAACAAAACAAATCAAAGAAAGGTTGGACAAATGGGATTACATGAAGTTGCAGAGATTCTGCATGGCAAAGGACATAGCTAGCAAGTTCAATTGAAAGCCCACGGATTGGGAGAAGATCTTCACTAGCCATACAACGGACAAGGGTCTCATATCTAAAATATACTTGGAACTAAAAATATTAATTCCCCAAACAACAAATCTTCAAAGAAACAACTGCCCAATAAATAAGTGGGCTAAAGACATAAAGAGAAACTTATCTGAAGAAGAAAGAAGGATGGCAAATAGACACACGAAGAAATGCTCAGCCTCCCTAGCCCTAAAAGAAATGCAAATCAAAACAACATTAAGATACCACCTCACCCCACTTAGAATGGCAAAAATCAAGAATTCTAATAACAACACATCCTGGAGGGGATGTGTACAGAAGGGAACATTACTTCATTGTGGGTGGGAGTGTAAACTTGTTCAACCACTTTGAAAAGTAGTATGGAGGTTCCTCAAAAGACTCCACATAGAGCTCCCCTATGGCCCAGCAATCCCACTTTGGGGCATTTACCCAAATGTTTACAAACAAGACCACACTAAAGCGACCAACACAACTATGTTTATTGCAGCATTATTTACCATAGCTAAGATCTGGAACCAACCTAGATTCCCCTCAGTAGATGAATGGATCAAGAAAATGTGGTATATATACACAATGTAATTCTGTGCCTCTATCAGAAAGAATGACATTGCCCCATTTGTTAGGAAATGGAAAGGCTTGGAAAAATTATATTAAGGGAATTAAGCCAAGCCCAAAGAAACATAGGTCCCATGGTTTCCCTTATTTGCAGTATCTAGTATATGTCTGAGTCAAGCAGAAAAGGTCAGATAAGATTATGTTAGGAAAATGAACCCTAAGATATGTATTCAAATTTTTTTTTCTGTCATGCCTTTGGTTCTAACCCATTTATAAGATTATTTCTTTGTTGCTTTGTATGTCTCTCCCCCACAGTATAACCCCTGCTTTCACTGTATTGGATGTCGGTATAATTGTGGAGGGGAAGTGGAAAAACAAGTCGTTTCAATAAGGATACAGGTGGATCCGTTTCAACAATGAGATGTACAAATTGTCATGTCAAAAACGAACTTTACAACTTTGGGGGGGGGTATTGGGGGGGGCGGGGTGAGGCTGGGAAGGGATTGGAAGGGGAAACAAAGGAGGAAGCTACAATGCTTGATAAGAAATATACTCATTATCTTTCCCATGTAATTGTAACTCCTCTGTACAGTATTTTCACAATAAAAAATATAAATTTAAAAAACAAAAACAAGACAGAAGACCAAATTCCAGAAATGTGTATTTTCTTAGAGGTCATCTTAATCAATTATCAATAGAAATCTTTGAATTCTTAAATATTTGACCACATGTGGGAGATGGTTGAAGAGAAAGAAAATGTCACCACTCTGTTAGGAGTTCCAATATCACAATATGAATTAATCAAGCACAAATTTGTAAGAAAAAGGGAAAACAATTATTCCAACTGAGGGATTCATTTGTTTTGCTGTAACAGTTCTTGATTTAGGTGCTAGCAATTACCATTCAATTGATCCAGTCCCACAGCTGAGTTGATATTGACTGCAGTATTCCCACATGAAGGAAAAGAAGAAATTTACAAAAGTCTGATGAATTGAGTTGAAAGTGTTGTAATAGGGATATCTGAGACTTAGACACAGATGAAGAGGTGGATTTTCTTTTCTAAAAATCTCCCATTTTTAGTCTGGTGCCAGTGGCTCACAGCTGTAATCCTAGCTGCTGAGGAAGTTGAGATCTGAGGATGGTGGTTCAAAGCCAGCCTGGGCAGGAACATCCCTGAGACTTATCTCTTTTAACCACCAGAAAACCAGAAGTGGCACTGTTGCTCGAGAGGTAGAGCACTCAACTTGAGTTGAATAGCTGAGGGACAGTGCCCAAGCCCAGGTTTCAAGCCACTCGACCACAACTACAAAAATCCCCCCTTTCTTGGACTGCCTACATTTTATCCTAACATTCAACAAATAAGCCATTTTATCACCCACTACCTTTAAGTCCTAACCTAGATACTGAAAATAAAATGATTTGGTATCTTTTGTCAAAAGATTCATATTTGAGGAAACAAATACCATTAGTAGTAACTTTTTTTCCAGTCCTTGAACTCTGGGCCTGGGCCCTGAACATGGGTATGCTGGTAGCTTTCATGCGAGCTTGTTGTTATTTTTTGGATTACTGCCGTTGAGGGAATTACTGGATCTTAATGGAGATCTACATTTAGTCTTTTGGGAAATTCCATACTGCATTCCAGAGTGGTTGAACAAGTTTAATTTCCACCAACAGTGTAACAGAGTTCCCAATTGGCTACATCCATGCCAGCATTTGCTATTGTTTGTTTTCTTGATAATGGCCATTCTAACTGGGATGAGGTAGAATCTGTCTTGTTTACTTGTAGAATTGTGGGCACCTTCTAGCTATCATAAATGAATGAATCCATGAAACCTATATTGTTCTGAGCCTGCATTCCTTTCTCTTTTCTTTTAGTATAATTTTTTCAAGCCTTTCAGTTTCCTTAATACTGGTGAAAAGTCATCCTTTCTCATGGGGGAGTGGAATTCCAGTGTGTGTGTGTGTGTGTGTGTGTGTGTGTGTGTGTGTGTGTGTGTGTGTATGATGACTATAGGCCCATGAGTTTATTTGTAAGCCTTCTGTTTTATGTGTAATTTTGTAATTCCATATTAAATTTTGGTTACTTTCTCTAATGCATTGAAATATATTGTTGGGATTTTCATGTGTATTGCATTGGCAATTATTTGGGGACAATATTGCATTTTTCTCCATGTTATCTCTTCCAACCTGGAGCATTGAAAGACTTTCCATTTCCTTGAATCTCCTTCAATTTCCCTTTTTATATTTTTAAAATTTTCACAGTAGAGGCCCTTCACATTTTTAGGTAAATTAATTAATTCCTTGTTTTGTTGTTATTGTTGTTGTTTTGTTTAGATTTGATTTTATTTTGAGACTAATACATATGAGGTTGTTTTTTTGGATTTCAGCCTGGATCTTCCCATTGTTGGTAACACAGAAATAATACTGATTCTTGTGGTTTTTATACCCTGCTACATTACTGAAAGTTAGCATCACCTTTACTAACTTGAGGGAGGAAGCTATAGGGTCCTTTAAATACAGGATCATTAAATATGAGAAAAGGGATAGTTTTACTTCCCCTATTTGGATCTCCTTTATGTTTTTCTCTTGCCTATTGTTCTTGCTAGAAAGTCCACAACCATTTTAAAGAGTAGTAGAGAGAGTGGACATCCTTGTCTCATTCCTGATTTTAATGTCTTCATGCTTCCACCATTTGGTAAATGCTAATTATCTCTGTCACATACATACTGAGGAATGTTCCATGTATTCCTAGTTTCTCAGACCTTTTAATCATAAAGGGCTATTGGAGGTTCTTAAAAGCTATTTCTACATCCATATAGACGATTATGTATTTCTTGTCCTTGCTTCTGCTGATGGTTTGTATTATGTTTATTGACAAGTATATTGAATCCAATTTTATCCTAGGATGAATCCTATTTGATCGTACCATATGATTTTTTTTTTGTTAATTGCTGAAATTGTTAGGTGAGAATTTTATTAAAAAGCATCAATGCTTACCAAAGAGTTGGGTTAAAAGTTCTCTTTCTTTGGTGAGTCCCTATGTGATTTGTGGAATAGTCTAATTCTAGCTTCAAAGAATGTGTTTGATAATTCCATTTTCCGTTCTATTCCATTGAAGAGATAGGTCTGAGTATTGTAAGTTCTTTCAGGCCTTAATTTCATGGTAAATGAATTCAGTCCTAGATTTTTCTGGAATGGATAGTGGTTTATTGCATTTCATTTTCATTACTTCTTAGGTGTAACTACTTGGTTCAGATTGTGTATAGGAAAGCATCAATTTCTCCAGGATTCTCCAGGCGATTGGCATACGGTTTTCAAAGTACTCTCTTATAACATTCTCAATTTTGCTTATATCTGTTGTGTTGTCTTATTTTTACCTCTAATTTTCTCTCTTTGGGTGAGTTCTCTTATTGTTTTTGGTGGGATTTTATATTATGAAGGTGATATATAGAGAGATGGGTTACATTTACATAAGTAATGAGTATATTTTAACAGTGCTATCCCTCGCTCAGTTTTTCCTGCTTCCCCCAACCATGACATCCCCCTCCCCCAAAGCAGTGAAGTTCATTTCTAACATAGTGTCTACTGTATATCACTGGTGCTTTGGTTGATCTTTGTCCCACCATTTCTGTGATTTCCCTTCCCTTCCCCAAATCAGATTAACATGTATAAGACAAAGGGTTGAGAAAACAAAAGCAGTTACTACAGAAAGTAAACCAAAGGGTGAAAACTAAATAGAAATAAGTAAAAAGAGTTAACTATACAATCATCTTTTATCCATTTTTTGGAGCTCCTTTCGATAAGCATCATTTTTATATGGTGATATTCATATTGCTATTGAGCTATTGTAAATAGCCTAGACATATTCTAGTTTTTCCAAATGAGTGAAAACCTGTAGCCTATGATTCTTTGGGTCTGGCTTGTTTGACTTATTATGTTTTCCAAGTAGTTCCATTTCCTTACAAATGGGGCAATGCCATTCATTCTGATGAATAGTGTTTTGTTGTGAATATATACGACATTTTCTTGATCCATCATTGCTGGGTCACGGGGAGCTCTATTGAGGAACCTCTATATTTCTTTACAGAATATTTGAACAAATTTACATTTCCATCAGTAGTGTAATAATGTTCCTTTTTGGCCACATCCCCACAAGCCCAGTATGTTATTATTAGTTTTCTTCATAATGGTCATTCTAACTGGGGTGAAGTGAATTCTCAATGTTTCTTTGAGTTGCATTTCTTTTATGGCTAGATGTTGCATATTTCTTCATGTGTCTATTGGCCATGCATATTTCTTCTTCAGAGAAGTCTCTTTTTAAATCTTTAGCCCACTTATTAAGAGGGTTGTTGGTTCTTTGGGAATTTGTTTTTTTGGGGGGTTAATTTTTGGGGCTCTAAATATATTTGAGATATGAGGCCATTGTGTGTTGTAGAGAAAGTAAAGATCTCACAATCTGCTGGCTTTTTATCTATATACCTATATAAGTTCTCTTCTTAGTCAGATTTGGTAAGGGTCTCTCAAGTCTGTTAATTTATTTAAAAAACCAACCCTGATTTTTTGATTCTTTCCATGTTTTATTTTGTCTTTATTTAGTTATTTCTGATTTTTTTATTTGTTTCTGTGTACTGCTTTGTGTCTGAGTTTGTTCCTGTTTTCAAGGAGCTTGAGGTGCATAATTAAAATATTCAATTGAGATTTCCCCAGTTGCTTGATGGACATCCTCAGAGCTATGTATTTTCCTTGAAATACTGCAAATACCAGAGGAGCTGGTAATTTGTGTGTTCATTTTTGTTAAATTCCAGAAACTTTCAGATTTCTTTTTTTGGGGGGGGGGGGTCCGGTTGTGGGGCCTGAACTTTGAGCCTGGGTGCTGTCCCTCAGCTCTTCAGCTCAAGGCTAGCACTCTACCACTTGAGCCACAGTGCCACTCCCGGCGTTTTTTCTTTGTGTTTATGTGGTGCTGAGGAATCGAACTCAGGGCCTCATGCATGCAAGGCAAGCACTCTAACACTAAGCCACCTTCTCAGCCCCTCAGATTTCTTTTCTAATACCTTCAGTGTCCCTTTGTTCATTCAGCAACATGTTGTTCAGTCTTCATGGGTTTGACAATTTTTTATTTGCTTTAGCCATTTAATTCTAAGTTTGTTCTCTTATGATCTGACAAGATATGGGAATTCAATTAATTTTTCTTTGGACAGAATATCCGTGTGACATAGGATATGTTCTATTTTGGAAAATCTTCCATGAGCTGCTGTGAAGAATGTATATACTGACGCTGAATGTATATTCTATACATGTCTGTTAGGACTAGGTGGTCAATGTAGTTATTTAGGTCTGCAGTTTCTTGGTTGAGTTTTTCCTTGGATGACAATGATTTGTTGAGATGTGTTTTTAGGTTAAGTAATATTTGGTTGATGAAGTGCTATGCTCCAGGATTCAGGGTTTTGATATTTAGACTCTACATATCCTACTAATATAGAGCTGCCATTATCAGTATGTAATGTCTCTTCTAACTAATTTTAATTTGAATTCTATTTTATCTTATGTTAGTAATTCTACTTCAGCCTGTTTAGGGTATCCTCTGCTAGAATTCTGTAATATGTTTCATATCCATTTTGTTTCCTGCTCTTCTCCTTGATACCTATCTCCCCCATGTTTTATCTTCTAACTGAATCTTGAAGTTCCTGCAAGATCGTTTCTTATTTCTTTGATTGGTTCTAAATGATTACCTCTTCTTTCCTGTTAGACCTATTCAGTCTTTGATGCTTGAGATTATCTTCTATGTAATCTATTCTCTGTGGAGAGATTCTTCATAGTTTTTTATTTATCTGTCTTCAAAATGGTCACTTTATATGGCTTTTATCTTTATTAAGGTTTTGTTTTTGGGCTTGTGTGGACTTTCTTTACATCTTTTCTTTGAATAGGGGGGTTGGTTAGTTGGTCTTTTAACTGTGTCTTCTCTCATAAGTTTTAACTAGACATCTATTTTTTCCTAGGACTCCCTTGCCTTCTCAGAATTTACTTATCTTTCTCTTTGTAGTCTCCCTGAATTACTTTGCTAATATTTGGTTGGTCTCATCTTGTTCACAAATTTCTTTGTAGAGGTTTTGTATCTTTTCGGTAATCACATTTTTCAGCACTATTTGTAATGTATTTTGAAAACTACCTTCTATGTCCTTGATTGCCTGTTGTAATGCCTGCTTATTTACTGTGTGAATTACACTACCTTGACATCACTTTTTTTTGTATTTTTCTGATTGGTTCTGTACATTTGAAGGATGTTGTGGCTTTCATTTAGAGCATCTATGATCTTAACATTTGACTCTCTATGTTCTTGGTTGATTTGCCAGGTGTTGGTATAGACTTCTCTTATGATTTTCTGGAATTAAGTTTTTGTCTAGCCCATTAAGTGTAGGAGGAGAGATCAGTTGTGGTGAGATGTTGTCATGTTAATACTTGTGGTTCCAATGACAGTTTGAGCTGTCCAGTGGTAAGGTGAAGTGTGTCTGTGTTTGGATGTGGCTGTCTCTGTCCCTGATTTTTTTCTCATGTGGCCCTTTTATTTCCACCTGCAGCTCTGCTTTTGCACATGTTCCCCCACCACAGTCACAGCAGTCACCTGACTAGCTGGGTAACTTTTCATAGGTTTGTGTTTTTTTGTGATGATAATATAAAATCTTTTTATGTATTGTGGATCTATATATAATTATAGCTGACTTGCTTTGACCTTCTAGAAGTGGAGTACCTGCTAGGACTCTAAATCTCTGTTTCATTAGATAGAGCTAGGGTAATTTTCTGTTGTTTCTCTGCCATTATTTTTCCACTTCCTCAGGTTCAGTTTTTATTGTGGAGTTTTTCACCTAATTTTGGGTATGTGATGGTTGTACCAGGTTATTTTCTTTTTTTCTGTTTGTGTTACTTTGAAATAGTGATTTCAGCCTTGTATGAAGAGACAGTAATAATATGAATTGTAAGTTATTACATCGAATGAAAGGGAGCAGACATTTTAACCTATTTGCTATAAATGCATTAATATTAAGCAAAGCTAATAAAAATGATTACTTCTTTACTCTTCAGAGGATGAGTATAGTACTCTTGGATATCTTGTAGGAAAAGAAATTGGACTCATTACAACTGATGCCTTACATTGAAATTACAGGCTAAACTTTCTTTCTTTTCATTTCTTTCATAATAGTATTACAATATCATGATACCTGAATGTTGATTTGTTTTCGTCTGCTATTTTCAATTCCATTCTTCATCCATTAGGAATCCAGGTCTTTGAATGACCAGTTCTTTAAAATACCTATATTGCTTATATTATTTTTTGAATCTCAGTAAAATAAATATGAATTTATGTCTGAGTCTCATCTTTACCTACATTCATGTGAAATGTATGCAGTCTCAAGCAAGGAAACTGACGATTTTACTCTTTTCTGTTATTTAATCTAATCAATAAATCTTTTCTCTTCAGCAATATGTTCTCACCTTTTAGTGTTGATTTTTTTCTTTTTTCTTTTTTCTTTTTTTTCTGTTTGTTCTCACCTTTTATATTGCTCCAGTGAACATGATGTATTTCCAGTACTTTTATAGAAATACATTTAAAGTTTTGAACATGGAGACAAGCCCCCTCCATTATTTCTTTAAAGTAAACCCTTTGAGACTCTTTTAGATATAAAAATTAAAAAGTTCAATGCTCAGGTTTATACATGAATACTCTAATGGTTCAGTCAATTAGACACAACAACTACAATACCACAATAAGTCTTAAAGGCACCAAAATATTATTGTTCATGAATTAGAAAATGACTAGTCAAAACAAAGTTTATATTATATTTGAAAGCTAAAAAATGAAAATTACACTCAGATTTACTGTCAATATCCTATTTCCAAGAATACATTTTTCAGCAATCCAGGAAACAAAAAAATAAGGGTTTGTCACAGAATGAAAGATGTAAAAACAGACTGTATTTGCTTAAGATGATAAGTATATGCAAATCATTTTATTTTTTTCAAAGATACTATAAAATTTCATAAGAGGATTTGTGATCAGAAGTGATAGGTAAGCAAAGTAACTGGAAATCTGTATATGGAAATTTTGCTTTCAAAGAGGATGACAAGTTTCACTAAATGAACCTATAGAAGATGATTTTGTATCTGCAACACACATCCAGTATTTTACACTGTAGACATATTCTGATTCTCTTCCCTCAGTTCCTGTTCAATATTCTTCTACTTTCATGTTGGAGATTCATTGTTCCAAGTTCTCTTTGTCAAAAATATTTTTATATATCCTTTAAATGTAAAGGAGTGTGTGGCTTGGGACCCTATTTACGCTTGGTATTTGTTTACCTTTAATGTTTGCCATTTATCATCCCAGGCTCTCCTTTTGACCATATCAGCTAAGGAATCTGTAATTATTCTGACTATGTATCTTTTTTATATAATCAGTCTTTTCTGATGAGGGCTTTAAGCATCCTTTCCTTGATCTCTAATGATCCTCTAATGGATTATAATGTGGTGGTGGGTTGTTCTGTTCTGGTATTCTCCGTTTGGTGTTCTAAAGGCTTCTCTTCTCTGAATGAGCTTATCTCTTTGGATGTTTGACATTTTCTCTGCTAGAATTCTGTAATATGTTTCCCATCCACTTTGTTTCCTGCTCTTCTCCTTCTTGATACCTGTTTCCCCAAGTTTGATCTTCTAACTGTCTTGAACTTCCAGCAAGATCGTTTCTTATTTCTTGGTTTGGTTCTAAATGATTATCTCCTCTTTCCTATTAGACCTATTCTGTCTTTGAGACCTGAGATTATCTTCTATGTCATCTATTCGCTGTGGAGACCTGAGATTATCTTCTATGTCATCTATTCGCTGTGGAGACTTTCTACTTTCTTTTTGATTTCCCTGTTTTCTCATTGCTCATATTTTAGGGCTTCTCTCTTTATTAAAACTTTGTTTTATGTTTTGTGTGGACTTTCTTTACATCTTTTCTTTGGGTAAGAGTGTTAGGGGATTTTTCTTAGCTGTGTCTTCTTTCATATCTTTTAACTAGGCATCGTTTTTTCCCTTATACTCCTTTGACTTCTCAGAAATTATTTATCTTTCTGTTTGTAGACTCCATGAATTATTTTGCTAATCTTTGGTTGGTCTCATCTTGTTCACAAATTTCCTTGTAGATGTTTTGTATCTTTTCGTTAATCACATTTTTTAACAGTATTTGAAATATAATTTGGAAAGTATCTTCTAGGTCCTTGATTGCCTGTTGTAAGGCCTGCTTATTTAGTGTGTGAATTATATTATCTTGACATCCATTTTTTAAATTTCTGATTGGTTCTGTCCACTTGAAGGATGTCTTGGCTTTCATTTGGGAGATCTATGATCTTAAAAGGTGACTATCTATGTTCTTGTTGATTTGCCAGGTTTTGGTTTGGTCTTCTATTTTCCTTTGTTTTCTGGAATTAGGTTTTTATAGACAGCAGTTGTGGTGAGATGTTGTCATGTTAATAAATACTTGTGGTTCTTGCTGGGAAGGTGGTTCAGTGGTAGAGCGCTTGCCTTGCATGCCTGAGGCCCTGGGTTTGATTCCTCAGCACCACATAAACAAAAAGAAAAAAGCCAGAAGTGGTAGAGCGCTAGCCTTGAGCTGAAGAGCTGAGGGACAGCACCCAGGCCCAGAGTTCATGCCCCTCGACGGGACCCAAAAAAAAAAATAAATGTGGTTCCAATGACAGTTTGAACTGTCCAGTGGTAAGGTGAATTATGTCTGTGTTTGGATGTGGCTGTCACTGTTCTGCTTTTTTCCCTTGTGGCCCTTTTATTTCCACACTGAATCTCTGCATTTGAACATGTTGCCTAACACAGTCACAGTAGTCACATGAATGGCTGGGTAATTTTCATAAATAGCTGTTTTCTTGTGAAGACAGTATAAAAAACTTCTTTTGAATTGCATATCTATATATAATTATAGCTGGCTTGGCTTGGTTTGATCCACTAGAAGTAGACTTTGTATAGGACTCTAAATCTCTGTTTCATTAGATAGAGCTAGGGTAATTTTCTGTTGTTATTCTGCCATTGTTTTTCCACTTCCTCAGGTTCAGTTTTTATTGTGGAGTTTTTCACCTAATTTAGGGTATGTGATGGTTGTACCAGGTTATTTTCTTTTTTCTGCTTGTGTTACTATAAAATAGTGATTTCAGGCTTGTATGAAGAGACAGTAATAATATGAAATGTATGTTATTACATCGAATGAAACGGAGCAGACATTTTAACCTATTTGCTACAATTAAATTAATATTAAGCAAAGCTAATGAAAATAATTACTTCTTTACTCTTCAGAGGATGAATATAGTACTCTTGGATATCTTGTAGGAAAAAGACTTTAAACTCATTACAACTGATCCCTTACATTGAAATTACAGGCTAAACTTTCTCCTTCAGCAGGCAAAAGCTTCATTTCTTTCATTTCTTTATTATAATATCATAATACCTGCATGTTGATTTGTTTTCCTCTGCTATTTTCAATTCTATTCTTCATCCATTAGGTATGTAGGGCTTTGAATCACCAATTTCTTAAAATACCTATGTAGCTTATATTGTGATTTAACTCTCAGTAATATAAATATGAATTTATCTCTGAGTCTCATCTTGAGCTATATTAATATGAAATTTATGCAGTCTCAAGCAAGAAATGTGACTATTTTACTCTTTTCTATTTTTTAATAAATAAATCTTTTCTCTTTTGGAATATGTTCGCATCTTTTATATTTCTCCAGTGAACATCATTACTTTTATAAAAATAAATATAAAGTTTAGACATGAAGACAACCCCCCCTCCATTATCAGTTTAAAGTAAATCTTTGGGGACTCTTTTATATATAAAATTTTAAAAGTTCAATGCTCAGGTTTATACATGAATAATCTAATGCTTCAGTCAATTAGGCAAAAGAACTACCATACCACATTAACTCTCAATTTACTTAAAGCCACCAAAATAGTGTGCATGAACATCACTCATTTTTCGAAAGTGACTGGTCAAAACATAATTTATATTATATTGGAAAGATAAAAAATAAAAATTACACCCAGATTTGCTGTCAGTAAAAAAAAAGAAATGTATTAAATGTTAATTAAAGATGAACTTATTTCAGGTTCTAGGAAAAAAGGAAAAGCTGGGATAATAGAAGTACAATGTATTTCATAATATCAGAATAACTGTAATAATCCACTTACAGAAATGGTCTATCAAGATGGCTTTTCAAGGTTGACTGTGAAAAATGTTCATTTCCAAGTCACCACCATAAAGCAGATCACATCCCTGGGGGCAAACTTTTGGAAGGAAGGTTCCCCTTCCTTCCTTCTCTTTTGATAAATCAAACCATAATATTTCTACAGTTGTGACCAGCCTGGAACACATTTTCCCAAGAATATTCTGTAGTGTAAAGAGGACCAACTATCAAAATAAAGGTGAAAATTCTTTTCTACTACAGAATGACTTATCTGGCTTATATTTTTTGTTATTTTCATTACTTCAAACACATGGATTATTTATATTGGGATTAGACAAGTGTCAAAGTATTAATGGAATAAACATTCAGTTTACTTTCATATATCCAATATAATACAATTAACCCCTTATGGAAAATTAACTCCAACTGTAGAAACAATGTCAGGAATATAAAATAAGCCTCAATACATATAATCTGGCACATATAAACCAGCATCTACTCAGAAATTCAGTCACTCTATAAATATTTATTTGGTACAAAATAATAAATATTTAATTAATGAATATGACTTTTGTCATCTGAAATACTCCTCGTGACAATAATTGTGTATAATTGTATAGATGTCACCTACACAGGAATTTAACATGCATTTAGAAATCAATTTTCCACAATTTAAGCTAGATGAGAGGAGTAATATCCTCGTGTATTTTGTGGTGTGAATTTTACCACAGTGCTGAACCCTTCCACCTAATACCAAGAGTCATGTCCAATAATTTATTTCATGTTAAGATGAGTGCTAAGTGTAGAATACAATTTGAATTATTACATTAATTCACAGAAATGAAACAATAATGATATGTTATTTGTTTAGATTCTAATGCTATTCAATTTTACAATTCATGAAATATATTATTAAAATTAGTTTCACTTTCTTCTTTTCTATAGCTGGCTATTTAAACATTACATATTACATATTAAACATTCAATATTAAGAAATAAAAAATGAGTAACTTATTATTAAAATGATATATTATTAAATTGTGATTTAAATTATAGTGCTAACAAATTGTGTTGAAAACAACATTTAATAGAATTATGGGTAATATTTTTTAAACTCAGCGGCTTGTTATTTGTTTCCTAATTGTGTCATTTGTTATTACTGGCCCAAGTCATCTCTTCACCTCGGTTAGTTTTCTATTTCATCTCTATTGGTTTGCTGATTGTGCATTTTGTTTTCCCTTTTTAATGGCTGACATGAGGCTGAAAATCTGTATGCTAGGTTTTTACTTCTTATGTAAAAGTAAAATTACTGATCTCCACAGCTGTTGCCCCCACTCATATCTCCTGTATTGCTGCTCACATATATTTTATTTTATTTTTTATTTAAATTGTATTGTCAAGATAAAGTATGGGGAGGGGGTTAGTTACATAAGTAAGGTAATGAATTCATTTCTTTTATAACTTGTTACCCCTTCTCCAATTTTTCTCCCTCCATCCCAATGCCCCCCCCCCTCAAGATTATTTCCAACATTTTGTTTTGTGAGTATCACAGTTGTTTAGGTTACCCATTTGTCCTTTGTCTCACCATTTTGTTTTTTCTATTTCCTTTCCCAAGTTCAGATCAACATAATTACAATACACAGGGCATCAAAATCCAATACAGTGACTTCAGGTGATAAACCATAGGTGGGGAAAACACAAATAAAACAAAAATAAAAACAAATCCCATAGTACATTAAGAACAAAAACAAAGAACATGTATTGGAGTTTATTTCACTTGGAATCACCTTATATGCTGATATGTACTTAGCTATTGAGCTATTCTGCTCATCTACAAAGATTATACTTGATGTACACAATAATGCTCCCCTATTACCCAGTAATCTCACTTCTGGGCATTTAACAACGTGACCACAAACAAGGCTACACTAAAGCTACCAGCACAATTATGTTTATTACAGTAGTATTTACCCTAGCTAAGATATGGAATCAACTCAGATGCCCCTCAGTAGCTGAATGGATCAAGAAAATGACACACACACACACACACACACACACAACAGAGAGATATACATACATGCACTACTATGCTTCCAGGGCTGGGGAAGTGGCTCAGTGGTAGAGCACTTGCCTTGCATTCCTGTGTCCCTGGATTTGATTCCTCTGCACCACATAAGCAAAAAGAAAAAAAGCCGGAAGTGGCGCTGTGGCTCAAGTGGTAGAGTGCTAACCTTGAGCTGAAGAGCTGAGGGAAAGCACCCAGGCCCAGAGTTCAGGCCCCACGACTGGACACACACACACACACACACACACACACACACACACACACACACACACACACACACACACACAAAATCCTATGTTTCCATCAGAAAGAAAGCTACCATCTCATTTTTGAGGAAATGGAAGATCTTGGAAATAAATCATATTAAGTGAGGTAAGCCAGACATAAAGAAACATAGGTCCCATGGTTTCTTTTATTTGTAATAATTAGTTTACATCAAGGATAATCTCATGTAGTTTAATTTGACATTTTGTTCTATGTTGATGATGCAACATTATTGCTATATTGTTTGTTATTATTTCTACAAATAGGCAGGAATATTTAAAGAATTACATTCATCTTATCCATTACTGAAGGAAGAACAAATAAAAGAGCAACCCCTACTCGGAAAAACAACTCGTACTAATTTAGCTTCATTCATATGTAAGGCCAGTGTTGTCCCCTGTATCCTCATGTTGTACATTACGACTCTATACCAGTTCAACCAGTATATCTACTATCTTCTACATTGTGACCTAAATGCCACAGTAATTCCACTTTATTTTACTTTTTAAAAAATTTCTCTCTTAATGTTTGAGGTTGGTTTGTGTGTGTGTGTGTGTGTGTGTGTGTGTGTGTGTGTGTGTGTGTGTGTGTGTGTTTACAAAGATCAGAGTACATTATTTTTCTTCATTTAGAATACATCTTTCAGGTCATTGTAAGTTGTGGCTAATGGCATAAGTATCTTGCTATTTTAAGAATGAAACAGAGAAAGATATTTGTGCATGTATCACGGTTGCTTTATTAGTCTGTAGTTGAACACTGAACTTTGATTTATATATTGGCTGTTGTTGTGAATGATGTGAATAACAATGAACTACAGATATATTTGAGTTACCCAGAGAGAAATAATCACATGATTGGTGGGGCAGATGATATTTTAACTTTGGAGTTCTATAGAAAACTGCATATTACTTTCTGCAAGGAGAACACTAATCTGTATTTTGAAGAAGAGTGTAGAAAATCTCCTTTTCTCCACACTCTCACCAACATTATTACCTTTGTTAAAGGTAATAAAGTGCCTGTTTTTGCTATGTGCAGTACCCCAGACTGGCCTTAGACTTATCCAACCTCCTAAATGCTTGGAATTAAAATCTTTTGCCACCACACCTGATTCCTTTGATCTTTTTGATAAAAGTTATAGTAGTTATGAAGTAGTATCATAGTAATTTTGAATTACATTTCTCTAATGACTTCTGCTCATAAAACATTAAGCCAGCATAGGAGTTGTATTAAACAACTTTGTAAACTTACTGGCGATTTATCAGGGCTTTAAGAAGAATATGTCTATTCTGATCTTTTGTCCATTTTTAATCTAGTTTCTTGTTAATCTCATCTTTAATCTCTCTATACAAAATCAATAATTAATTCAAATTAGTAGAAAGGAAAAATATTAAGCAACTCCTATCATTTTCAATTATCAATAGCATGATATTTCTTAATCATTTTCTGTTGACGCTTGAGACTATATAACTCAATTTAGTCAGACTTTTTACAAGGCTGTATGTGTTTTATTTATTTTACATTGATTGTTCTTTCCAAAGCCTGTGTGTCTAATTTCCCTTGGTTTCTTTCAGTCTCAATTAGTTGAGGTGTCAAATGCAGAATAAATGGAAGGAAGCAAACAAAAAAATAATATAGTTCATCTCATCTGATGATACCGCTACAAGAATGAGGAAAGAGTTGATCCAAGGACCTATGATTGGACATCAAAAAGAGAATTCATTTTTCTAGGTCTTTCTTATCTTTGTGATATAATTTAAATAATGTAAAACACAATTTACTACTAAGATACTTTTATGTTTTATCAGTTTTGCACATTTTCATATGGACTTCACCTCAGTCTACAACATTCCTTCATCATTCTGTCCCTGATATTTTTACACACACAAGACATAAGATAACCAGTTTGATTTACAGCATGAGAAGTTATCCACCTGGCTTCCTTGGAAGCAGAGCATGGTCAATAGATAACATTACTTCTGATTGCTCACTACATGTAATGGTTTCTGAAATACTTATCGCATTCTTTTTAGTATTTTAAAAACTTCTGGCTAAACTCAAACTCATTCATAGACGTTTGTGTTAAGTATTTCACAAGTTTTATTTCCCTTAATTCTTAAGATAACATTTTCTATAAAGCTAATGTTATTACCATTTTAGTGTTTGGAAAAATTGTAATTAAATGCAGTAAGTGCATGGCTCAAACACACACTTTGAGCAAAGAAATGAGTCAAAGTTTCCAAAAGTCTTTCAGCAATACACAAAAGGTAGGTAAAATCTCTCCATTCTCTTACACTCTCAATTCAATATTCATATTTCCAAGAAATAATAGCATAGCAATTATTGCCCATGGTGATAGTTTTCTGTTACATTTGGTCTTCAACACAGATTGTGTTGGTGACATTGGGTTATCATGCACAGAGCTGAGCTTATAAGGGAAAAATTTCTTCAGTCCCATAGTTCCTGTTTCCTTTTTAAAAAGTACTAAAACTTTTAAATATTTTCACTTATTGTGTTAAGAATCCAAAAAAACGAAAAAAATTGCATATAATCACTCCAAAATGCTTTAAAAATAAATGATAAAACAGGACCCCGTGAAGTAAACTTTCTTCTACTTTTAAAATTATTCTAAAAGACTTGCGCTGGTTGGTCACATCTGTAAACCTAACTATTCGCCATATCAACACTGAAGCTAGAGATCTGTGGATAACAGTTGGAAACCAATGAGGGAAAAATAAATTCATAGGATTATTTTTCAAAAATTTCAATGAATTAGCAACAGACCAGGAATGGAGATGTAGCTCATATAGTAGCTCACCAATCTAGAGAGGAAAGGCCTAGCAAGACTTTGAAGCCCTGATTTCAAACTCTGAGCACACCAACATACATGCAATTGGATGAGAACACATGCTCTTGCACACACACACACACACACATTCAAAATACCTTCATATTAGTGTTTTGCATTAATTTCTTTGTTGACAATATTATATGAGTAAAATAAAGGAAATAAACTCTTCCATCTCAGAACATGTTATATGTTTTCTATTGTAAAATTCTGTACACAGGGGTCACATTTACATGAGCAAGGTAATGAGTACATTTCCTAACATGCATTGTTACCTCCTCCTTTATGTTCCCCTACCATCCCTTCCCTCCCACCTCTACAAGCACACTCCCCTCCCTAAGTACACTTCCCCTGCCTAAATTGTAAAGTTCATTTTTCATCATAGTGTCTTGTGCATCTCATTGTTATAATGGGTCAACCTGTATCCCTATTTAAGCATCTTGTTTTTTTTCCTTTCCCTCCCCAGATTAGAGGAACGTATATAAAAGATGTGGGCGCACCAACTTCAAATACAGTGTAAACGGGTTATAGCATGGGGGAGGAACATATAAAGAAACAAAAAAGACACATCACCTGTTATAAGTACGTTAGAATCAATAACAAGCAAGAGAAAAACACACGTGTGTTCCTATCTTGGGTTTGATTTGCCTAATCTGGTCATATGTGCAAAGCTTTTAACCTTTTCTGCTTATCTCAGACATAAAATAGTTATTAAAAATTAAGGAAAACATAGGGCCTATGTTTCTTTGGATCTGGCTTACATCACTTAATATTTTTTTCCAAGTCTTTCCATTTTCTAACAAATTGTGCGATGCCATTCTTTCTGATGGAGGCATAGAATTCCATTGGTATAAATACCACATTTTCTTGATCCATTCATCTACTGAGGGGCATCTGGGTTGGTTTCAGATCTTAGTGATGGTAAATAATGCTGCAGTAAACATAGTTGTGCTGGTAGCTTTAGTGTGGTCTTGTTTGTGATCATCTGGGTAAATGCACAAAAGTGGGATTCCTGGGTCATAGGGGAGCTCTATGTGGAGTCTTTTGAGGAACCTCCATAGTACTTTCCAAAGGGTTGAATAAGTTTACACTCCCACCAAGAATGCAGTACAGTTCTCTTGTGGCTACATCCCCTCCAGCATCTGTTGTTGTAAAAGTATGCAATGATTCAGGAATTTGCCTGTCATCCTTTCTCAGGGGCCATTCTAATCTTCTCTGTATTGTTCCAGTGTTAGAGTACTTGATGCTGAATTGAGCATAGAACATTTTTTATATATAAAGTGTAATTTATTTTCTTAAACTAGACAATTCAACAAAAAGTAAGCTCAAAAGAATTGCCATGAAATTTTAGAACCATGTACTTCTTACATAAGCACACATTTAAGAATAAAGACTGACATGTCAAAAACAAAATAATTCCAGATATTTGTTGTTCAAGAGATGTGTAAGAGGAGGAATTCAATTGTTTTATACAAGGCACCTGTCATAATGAACACTCTAGCAAGTGTTAAGGTTTTTTTTTAAGTTTTAATGTTTTAAACATATTTAGTTTTGGGAATTTGCTTATATATGCCAAAACTAGGACTGTTTGGCAGGACATAAATTATTTTTGGGGTGGGAGTCTGCGAGTGGGGCCTGAACTCTGGGACTGGGCGCTGTCCCTCAGCTCTTCAGCTCAAAGCTACTGCTCTACCACTTGAACCAACGTGCCAGGTCCAACTTTTTTCTTTTTGCTTATGTGGTGCTGAGGAATCGAACCCAGGGCTTCATGCATGCAAGGCAAGCACTCTACCACCGAGCCACCTACCCAGCCCCAGGTCATAAAACTTTTTGATAAAGTATTTAAGATTTATGGTAGCAGACATATGCTACTAAGTATGTACATTTCAGAGTTTATAGAAATTTTACTAATGAGAAGTTGCAAAGTCTTTGTGTAAAGGAGCAGAATAAAGAGTTAAGACTTTTAACTACATAGTTTCTATTAAAAATATAGGGCTTCCTTATTTTAGATGTTAGTGAGGAACAAATGATGATATAAGCCATATACAAATGATGAGATGAGCCATAAATAATAATCTTAATGGGTAACTTTAAAGACTGCTCATAGCCTTTAAAACTCTTGTTGAACATCATAATCTTAGGCAGTTTTAAATGTACAGGAATATGAGAAAATAGTAAAATCTAATACATAGTACCCTTCAAATACTGAAAACACTGGTAATTGTTTTGTTTTTCATTTTATTAATCATTAATATTTAATTATTGGTTTTTCTTATTTGTAGCATTGTTTTCCTTGTTGTAATGTAATACAACTTTTTGTAAGTCATCATTATGAAGTACTTGGAGAAGGTTACTGGGATGGCCAAACCATTTTTTATAGGTGCATGTGAATTTATGAAGAGGAAAATTAAGAACAAAATATTTATTTAAAAAGTTATGAGGTAGAGTCTGAATCAGGAATGTTGATAAATGTCCACACCTAAAATCTTACCCAGAGGCTGAAGCAGTGATTTTAAAGAGTTGAGGCCACAAAAGTGAGAGACTGTGTTTAGTTTTGTTTTATATTTTGATTTTGCTGGTAATGGGGCTTGAACTCTGGGTCCTAGGTGCTGTCCCTCAGCTCAAGGCTAGTGCTACCACTTGAGCCACAACACCACTTCCATCTTTTTCTGCTTATGTGGTGCTGAGAAATCAAATCTAGGGCCTCATGCATGCAAGGCAAGCACTCTAACACTGAGCCACCTTCCAAGCACCTGACAGAATGTTTTTTAAAAAATCAATTATCCAACATTTGCTTTCTGCTTTGGGTTATGTTATTAAATATATGAATACCTTTTTATATCATTGTGAATTGTCATACTTCTGAATTTATACTAACTTCAACCACTTTATCCTTTTCAAAGTCATGAAATAGCTCAGAGTTTGCTTCCATGAAGATTGTTTTTACATTTAAAATTTCTCCTGAGACATTTTTATTTTTAACAAAATAACTTTATATTTCATTTTGATGGGTTATCATACATCAAATACCTTCAAATGTATATGTAGAGTCTAAAGACAGCAGTATGAATATTCTCATACTGCTCTTGTTTATCTTTTATGCACTTTCAGTATTGTGATATTTCTCTTTCTCTTTCACTCTCCCATTTCCTCTCTTTCTCTTTCATGCTCCATATCTGCTGCTCTTCTATGGTGAAAACTTTAAAAACTTGAAAAAGGAAATCAAAACAGAACTTAGAAAATGGGAAAACTCCCATGCTCCTGGATTGGAAAGATTAACATCGTGAAAATGGCAATACTTCCCAAGGCTATCTACAAATTTAATGCAATACCTATCAAAATTCCAACCTCATTCTTCAAGGAAATAGAAGAGGCAATCCAAAAATTCATATGGAATAATAAAAGACCCCGAATAACAAAAACGCTCCTCAATGGAAAGAACACTGCTGGAGGAATATCAATACCAAATTTCAAACTCTACTATAAAGCCATAGTAATCAAAATAGCTTGGTACTGACACAAGAACAGACTTCAGGACCAATGGCATAGAATTGAAAACCCAGAAATGAACCTACAGACCTATAGTCATCTAATCTTTGATAAGGGAGCTAAAAAAATAGAATGGAAGAAAGACAGCCTCTTCAGTAAATGGTGCTGTCAAAATTGCTTAACTACTTGTAGAAAACTAAAGCTAGATCCTTATATATCACCCTGCACCAGAATCAACTCCAAATGGATCAAAGACCTCGGAGTCAAAGCAGACACTCTGAAAACATTACAGGATGGAATAGGAGAAACCCTACGTCTCCTTGGCTCTGGCTGAAATTTTCTGAATAGAGACCTGGAAACACAACAAATCAATGAAAGGTTGGACAAATGGGATTGCATGAAGTTGCAGAGCTTCTGCATGGCAAAGGACATAGCTAGCAAGATCAATAGAAAGCCCACAGATTGGGAGAAGATCTTCACTAGCCATAAAACGGACAAGGGTCTCATGTCTAAAATATACTTGGAACTCAAAAAATTAAATCCCCCAACAATAAATCCTCAAAGAAACAACTGCCCAATAAATAAGAGAAACTTCTCTGAAGAAGAAAGAAGGATGGCCAATAGACACATGAAAAAATGCTCAACCTCCCTAGCCATAAAAAAATGCAAATCAAAACAACATTGTCATACCACCTCACCCTAATATGTCCCTCCCCTACAGTATAACCCCTGCTTTCACTATATTTGATGTCGGTATAATTTGTGGAGGGGAAGTGGAAAAACAAGTCGTTTAAATAAGGATACAGGTGGACCTGTTGCAGCAATGAGAAGTACAAGTTGTCATGTCAAAATCGAACTTTACAACTTGGGGGGGGTAGGGGTGGGAGGAAAGATGGGAAGAGATAGGAAGGGTAAACAAAGGAGGAGGCTACAATGCTTGATAAGATATGTACTCACCGTCTTGCCCATGTAATTATAAACCCTCTGTACAGTATTTTCACAATAAAAAAAAAAAAAGAATTTCTGCTGGTCTACTATTATCCTTCAGAATCCACTGGTTTTGTGGGAACATGATAGCGACCATCAGTTACCCTTGCATTCTTTAAGAGTTATAACAGTGACGTGATGTTATTCATTTGTATTCTAAATGGCAAAACAACAGATCTAGGAATTCCTTTTCAATTTTACTATTGTTATAAATTTTATCTCATAGGAATCATTGAAACGGATAGGATACTTTTAACCTCTGACCTAAAAGTTCGTTTTCTTTTTTCTTTTACAAACGACCTTTTTCTTTTATTATAAGTAAATACATGTAATGAAAACAATGCTTTCCTGTGGAAAGTAGACCGAATATATTCAGGGATGAAAAACAAGGTAATGGGGGAAGTGATTACAAAGGATGCCCATCATAGAGCACGGAACCTCAGAGCAGTTTATCATGTACACTTTGTGAGAATGACAATGTGCTGGGAACTATAGATTAAATCATTGAACAACTGATATAAATATATACACATATATTTATATATGTATATTTATTTTTAAATGCATATATGTGTGTATATGCCCTTATATATGTATACATGCATGTTACTCTACGCAAAAATACATACATACACACATGTACACATGCACACATGGAGAAAGACACATAGTTACAGACAACACAAGTTTCACTACTTGTTGAATATGCCTTAGACATAACGTTTGGAATCAAATATGTTGAAGATGTATTTGTCTCTAAAAATTCTTTTACCACTCCTATCTCTTTTTTTAAAGTAATTTATTAATTTATATGATAGTCCTATTCTTACGGCACACTGGAGACAGGTAACTTGCCAAATACATGAAGCAGTTTGTTATGTACTCAATACAAGCTCCACCCCAGTGTAGACCTTGAACTCTGGGCTTAGGCGCTGTCCCTCAGCTCTTCATCTCAAGGCTAGTGCTCTACCACTGGAGCCACAGCACCACTTCCAGCTTTTTCTTTTCATGTGGTGCTGAACAATTGAACCCAGGCCTCTTGCATGCAAAGCAAGAACCCTACCACTGAGCCATCTTCCCAGCATCTCCTCTTATCTCTTCAAATGGGTAGGTTTTGACACATTCGACTTTCAAAATGCAGTACAAGTGATAGCAAGTCAATCGGAAATCTCAGTAAGTAAACGTCATATGGCGTCTATTTGCTCCCCAGGGAATGCTAGTTCTTGTAGACACTCTCAAAAACCAAAGTAGCAGGAAAATACCCTGGTACAGAATAAAGTTATAAGGCTTTAAATGGCATTCTTCCTTGAGTTCTTTTCCAACAGCCAGCATCAATTCTTAAGCAGATGAGTGAGTCCTCAGAAGATTGGAGCTCAGGTCAACATTTAACAAACTCATGTGAAAAGTCCTATGTGAGAAATGCTGACTGAGGTCTTGCTGATTTCATGGTCAAGAAAATAAGACAAAAAGAAGGTATTTTAATGTATTAAAATTTGAGAATAATTTGTAACCTGTCAATAAATGTGTAGAACACAATTATACCAAAATGACAAAAAATGATGTGCATGTGAATTACGTGCTCTTGGACTTGGCGAGTGATCTTAGGTGTGTCTACACAAGTAGAATCAGCACAAATCAATCAGCATTTCTTCATTTAAGATACAAGGAAAGGATACAGGTTGACCCATTGCAACAATGAGATGTACAAGACACTCTATCGGGGGAGGGGGTTGGAGGGAAGAGTTGAGAGGCGTGAAGGGAAGGGATGGTAGGGGAAAAACCAAGGAGGGGGTAAAAATGCTCAATAAGAAATGTACTCATTACCTTACATATGTAACTGTAAACACTCTGCACAGGACATTTACAATAAAAATATGTATCAAAAACATACAAGGAAAACTTCTGTACTTATCAGAAGTTGTATTTGTCACTCAATATCAGTAAGGTATCAGTTTTATGATCACAGGCATATTAAAATTCTGGATGCTCAAATTCTCTACATAAGCACAGTCTATTATTTACATTAGAATCTGCCCACATCCTAGTGCAGTGTAATTGCAATGAAAATTTTTACTACATTCTATGTTTGTAATAAAAATAAAATCATATGCACTATCAACTGATGCAAATTTTTTCAGATAATTTTTTAGTGTGAAAATACTGTAAACAGAGGATGCAATTACATGGGCAAGGAAATGAGTATATTTCTTACCAAGCATTTTTGCCACCTCCTTTGTTTCCCCTTCCCATCCTTTCCCTTCTCACCATCCCGGTCCCTCTCCTCTTTAATCCCCGCCCCCCAGCCAAAGTTGTAATGTTCGTTTTTCCATATAAAGTCTTGTACATCTCATTGTTGCAACACGTCCACCTGTATCCATATATAAACAATTTGTTATTCCCTTTCGCCTCCACAAATTATATTAACATAAACTACAGTGAAAGCAGGGGTTATACCTTGGGCAAGGGACATAAAATGCAAGAAACAAATCATCTTATAAATATGTTAGAAACAATAAGAAAAAAAAAACCATTTGAATCCTTACCTTAGGGTTCATTTCATCAAACATCTACTTATCTGAACGTTTCTGCTGTCTCAGACATATACTAGGGATTGCAAGTAAGGGAAACCATGAGAACTTTGTTTCTTTGGGGCTGTCTTGCTTTACTTAATATATTTTTTCCAATTCTTCCCATTTCCTAACAAATGGAGCAATGTCATTCTTTCTGATGGAGGCATAGAATTCCATTGTGTATATATACCACATTTTCTTGATCCATTCATCTACTGAGGGGCATCTGTGTTGGTTCCATATCTTAGCCATGGTAAATAATGCTGCAATAAACATGGTTGTACTGGTAGCTTTAGTAAGGTCTTATTTGTGATCATTTGGGTAAAAGCCCAAAAGTGGGATTGCTGGGTCATTGGACAGCTCTATGTGGCGTCTTTGAGGAACCTCCATACTAATTTCGAAAGTGGTTGAACAAGTTTACACTCCTACCAACAATGCAGTAAGGTTCCCTTCTGTCCACATCCCCTCCAGCATCTTTTGCAATTATATTTCTTGATTTAGCCATTGGAACTGGGGTGAGGTGATATCACAATGTTGTTTTGATTTGTATTTCTCTTATGGCTAGGGAGGTTGAGCATTTCCTCATGTATCGATTGCCCTTCCTTCTTTCCTCTTCAGTGGGCCTTTAGCCCACTTATTTATTGCCCAGTTGTTTCATTGAAAATTTGTTGTTGGGGAGTTTAATTTTTTGAGTTCCAGGTATATTTTAGATATGAGACCCTTGATCTTGCTAGCTATGTGTTAGCCATGCAGAAGTTCTGCAATTCCATGCAATCCCATTTTTCCAACCTTTCTTTGATTTGTTGTGTTTCCAGGTCTCTATTAAGAAAATATTGACCTGTAAAGGAGACCTAGGGTTTCTCTAATTCCATCCTTTAAAGATTTCAGAGTGTCTGCTTTGACTCCGAGGTATCTGATCAATGTGGAGATGATTCTGGTGCAGGGTGATATATAAGGATCCATCTTTAGTTTTCTACAAATGATTAACCAATTTTTCCAGCACTATTTACTGAAGAGGGTGTCTTTCTTCCATTCTAGTTTTTAGCTCCTTTATTGAAGATTACAGTGCTATAGGTCTGTGGGTTCATTTCTGGGTTTTCAATTCTATTCTAGGTATATTTTAGATATGAGACCCTTGTCCATTGTATGGCTAGTGAAGATCTCCCAATGCGTGGTCTTTCTGTTGATCTTGTTAGCTATACCCTTTGCCATGAAGAAGCTCAGCAATTTCATGCAATCCCATTTGTCCAACCTCTCTTTGATTTGTTGTGTTTCTAGGTTTCTATTAAGAAATTTTAGGCCTGTACCAAGGAGACCTATGATTTCTGCTATTCCATCCTGTAATGTTTTCAGAATGTCTGCTTTGACTCTGAGGTCTTTGATCCATTTGGAGTTGATTCTGGTACAGGGTGTTATATAAGGATCGAGCTTTAGTTTTCTACAAGTAGTTAACCAGTTTTGTCAGCACCATTTACTGAAGAGGCTGTCTTTCCTCTATTCTAATTTTTTAACTCCCTTATCAAAGATTAGATGGCTTATATGTCTGTAGGTTCCTTTCTGGGTTTTCAGCTCTATTCCATTGGTGCTGAGGTCTGTTCTTGTGCACGTACCAAGCTGTTTTGATTACTATGGATTTATAGTAGAGTTTGAAATTTGGTATTGATATTCCTCCAGCACTGTTATTTCTGTTAAGGATTGTTTTTGCTATTTGGGGCCTTTAATAGTTCCATGTAAATTTTTGGATTGCCTCTTCTTTTTCCTTGAAGAATGCCGTGGGAACATTGAAAGGCATCACATTGAATTAGTAGATAGCCTTGGGGATTATTGCCATTATCACGATGTAAATCCTTCCAATCCAGGAACATGAGAGGTTTTTCCACTTTCTAATTTCTGTTTGATTTCCCTTTTCACGTTTTTAAATTTTTCTTTTTTCCACGTTTTTTAAATTTTTCATTATAGAGGTCCTTCACTTCTTTGGTTAAGTTAATTCCTAGGTATTATTGATTGTGGGACTATTACAAATGGAGTTGCTTTCCTGATTTCAGACACACTTTTCTCATTGCTGCCATACAGAAAAGCCATTGATTTTTGAGGGTTAATTTTATACCCCATTACTTTGCCAAAATTAGAATCAGCTTCAGTCATTTGGGTGTGGAGTCCGTGGGATTCATTAAACACAAGCTAATGTCATCTGAAAAGAGGGAGAGTTTTATTTAATCTTTCCCTGCTTGGATCCCTTTATTGCCTCTTTTCTTATTGCTGTAGCTAGTCATTCTATTACTAAATTGAAGTGGAGAGAGTGGACATCCTTGTCTCATTCCTGAGTTAAGATGAAATGGCTTTAGTTTTTCACCATTAAGTAAAATTCTGGCTGTTTGTCATATACAGCCTTTATTGTATTGAGGAATGTTCCCTGGATTCCTAATTTTTCCAGAACCCTCATCACAAAGGATTGTTGGATCTTGTCAAATGCTTTTTTCTGCATCTATTGAGATAATCATGTGGTTCTTATCCTTGCTCCTGTTGATGTGATGAATTATGTTAATTGATTTGTGTATATTGAACCAGCTTTGCAGCCCTGAAATGAATCTTGTTTGATGGTGGTGTATGAGTTTTTGGATGAATTGTTGAAATTGATTGGCCAGAATTTTGTTGAGAAGTTTTGCATTAATGTTCATCAAAGAAATGGGTCTATAGTTCTCTTTCTTTGATGAGTCCCTGCCTGGTATTGGGATGAGGGTTATGATGGCTTCATAGAATGAGTTCGGTAGTGAACTTTCTATTTCAATTCCATTGAAGAGTTGGAAAAGTATTGGTGTGAGCTCTGCCATGAAGGCCTTATAGAATTCCGCTGTAAAGCTGCTTTTCTGAGATGGGAGGTCTCTTATTACTGTTTCTATTTCAGTGTTTGATATGAGCCAGTTAAGATGGTTTAACTCACCTTGGTTTGTTTCAGCATTTCGATATTGGCTTGGAAAACGTCTATTTCTGCCAGGCACTCTAACTTATTAGCATAATATTTTGAGAAGTATTCTCTTATAATGTTCTGAATCTTGGTTGTTACTGTGGTGATGTTTCCATTCTCATACCTGAGTTTATTTATTTGAGTGTGTTCTCTTCTTTTTCTCATAAGATTTGCTAAGGATCTGTCAATTTTTTTAATTTTTCAAAGTATCAACTCTTTGGTTTTTGGTTCTTACAATTTTTATTTTTGGATTCTAATTCGTTTAATTCTGGTGTAATTTTAATGATTTCTTTCCATCTACTGTATTGTAGCTAGGCGCCAGTGGTTCATGATTGTAACTCTAGCTACTAAAGTGGCTGAGAGCTGAGAATCATGGTTCAAAGCTAGCCTAGGCAGGAAAGTCCATGAGACTCTTACCTCAAATGAGACAAAAGAAAACTGTTAGTTGCTCAAGTGGTAGAGCACTAATCTTGAGCTGAAGAGCTGAGGGGCAGTGTCCAGGTCCAGATTTCAAGTCCCACGACTGACAACAATTAAAAATAAACATTTACAAATAAACAATATTTTGACATAAATGTTAAATATATATTCTAAAAATTTTTAAATCCTCACTGGATATATTAGTTTATATAAATATATAGAAGTGTTTTCTGGTTTTAGTTGTTTTTGAGTCAATTGTGTAAATCAAACATTTCTCATTCAATTCATATGTGTAGTTTTATAAACTTATAGGCCATAGTATAAAATTAGCAGATATGTGATAGACAGTGCTGTTTTAGGTATCTACCTTGGCATTCTAAAATTAAGACTTCTCCCCCAAAATCGATATGCCCTCTAACCTTGTCAGAGGTTTCATCTTATTGGAGCAGAAAAGTATCATCGTTTGGAACAACTGTAACATTTTACATGTATTCCACTTAGTTTAACAACCAAAACATTCAAGTCATCTGAACCATGCAAGTAATAACAAAATGTCTTCTGACCTTTTTATTCTCTTAAGAGATGAAAATCTTTAATTATACATTTATTTTTTTCTGCCTAAGATCCTATATCTTAGGAAGATCTTTTTGTGTAACCCTGTGTTCCTGATAAGAAAACCAGAACAAAGGCAATAATGAAAATAGCCAATGAAAATACTTGAAAGCAGTATTGCCATTTTCACTATATTGTCTGCCTATCCAAGAGCATGGGAGGTCTTTCCATTTCCTAGTATCTTGTGTAATTTCTTTCTTTAACTTTTTATAGTTTTATTTATTTTTTTTATTGTGAAAATACTGTAAAGAGGGTTTATAATTACATGGGCAACATAATGAGTACATTTCTTATCAATCATTGTAGACTCCTCCTTTGTTTCCCCTTCCCATCTCTTCCCATGCTCCTCCCGCCCCCACAACCCAATCCTTCTTCCCCCCACCAAAGTTGTAAAGTTTGTATTCGACATAATGACTTGTATACCTCATTGTTACAATAGATCCACCTGTATCCCTATTTAAATAATTTGTTTTTTTCTCTTCCCCTCCACAAATTATATCAACATCAAATACAGTGAAAGCAGGGGTTACACCATGGGGCAGGAACATACAAAGCAACAAAGAACTAATCTTATAAGTGTGTTAGAAACAATCACCTGAAAGAAAAAATACATTTGAATGCTTATCTTAGGGTTCATTTCTCTAACATCAACTTATCTGACCTTTCTGCTTGACTCAGAATATACTAGTTTTAGCAAATAAGGGAAATCATGGGACCTAAGTTTCTTTGGGCCTGGGTTACTTCACTTAATATAATTTTTCCAAGTCTTTCCATTTCCTAACAAATGGGGCAATGTCATTCTTTCTGATGGAGGCACAGAATTCCATTGTGTATATATACCACATTTTTATAGTTTTCATTAAATAGTTCTTTTACATCTTTGGTTAGGTTAATTCTTAAATATTTTATTTTGGGGGAGGTTATTGTGAATGGGGTTGCTCCCTTTCTGCTTGTACATTGTCAGTGTACAGGAAGGCAACTGATTTTATGGGTTGATTTTGTATCCTGCTACTTTGCTGAAGTGATTTATGATTTCTAAGAGTTTGGGAATGGAGTTTTTGTGATCGTGAAGGTATAGTATTTTGTCATCTGTAAAAAGGGATAGTTTAACTTCTTCTTTTCCTATGCGGATCCCTTTAATGTCTTTTTCTTACCTTATTTACCTGGGTAAGGGTTCCAGGACTATTTTGAAGAGGAGTGGAGACAGTGGGCATCCTTGCCCTGTTCCTGATTTTAAGAGAATTGGTTTTAGCATTTCCGCATTAAGTATAATATTGGCTATTGGTCTGTCATAAATGGCTTTTATTGTTTTAAGAAATGTTCCTTCTATTCTTATTTTCTCCAGAGCTTTTACCATGAATGAATGTTGAATTTTATCAAAGGCCTTTCCAGTATCTGTGGAGATAATCATGTGGTTCTTGACCTTGACCTTGGCTCTGTTGATGTGTAGGATTACATTTATTGACTTATGTATGTTAAACCATCCCTGCATCTCTGGGATGAAGCCTATCTGATCATAGTGTATGATTTTTTTTTATGTTTCTGGATTCTGTTAGCTAGAATCCTGTTAAGGATCTTTGCATCTGTGTTCATCAAGGAAATTGGCCTGTAATTCTCTTTTTTGGTTGGGTCTTTGCCTGGTTTGAGGATGAGTGTGATATTGGCTTCATAGAATGAGTTTGGGATAGCTCCCTCCTTCTCTGTTTCTCTGAAGAGCTTGAGGATTATGGCCATTAGTTCTTCTTTAAAGGTCTTACAGAATTCTGCTGTGAATCCATCTGGTCTTGGGCTTTTCTTGTTGGAAGACTTCTGATTGTTTCTGTATCTCGTTGTAGGATATTGGCTTATTTAATGATTTAATTCTTCTTTGTTCAGTTTGGGCAACTTGTATTTCTCTAAAAATGCATCCATTTCTGCCAGGTTTTCTTACTTTAGAGAGTATAACTTTTGAAATTAGTCCGTTAAGATTGTTTTAGATATTTTGTGTATGTATTGTGAATTTTCCTATGGCATCCCTAATCCTGTTAATATGGGTTTCCTCTCTTCTTTTTAATTAATCTTGCCAACGGTCCATCAATTTTATTTATTTTTTCAAAGAACCAGTTTTTTCTTTGGGTAATTCTGGCTATGGTTCTACAATTTTCTAATTCATTAATCTCCAGTCTTTGTTTGGTTATCTGGCTCCTTCTAGTAAATTTAGGTTGCATTTTTTTTCATGTTTTTCTAGCTATTTTAATTGCAACATGAGATAATTTACTTGGTCTGTCTCTATTTTCTTGATGTGGGCACTGAGGGCAATAAATTTTCCCCTCAGGACTGCTTTTGATGTGTCCTACAAGTTTCTTTGTGCGGTGTTTTCATTTTCATTGAGTTGTAGGAAATTATTTCTTCTTTGTTCTCTTCTGTTACCTAGCCATTGCTTAGAAGTGTGCTGTTCAATTTCCATGTATTAGAATAATTTCTGCTGTATGCTTTGTTATTGAGAACTAGCTTGATTCCACTGTGGTCAGATAGGATAGAGGGGATTAAGTCGATCCCCTTGTATTTGCTTAAGTTCCTTGCATGAACTATGATATGGTCTATTTTGGAGAAAGTTCCATGAGCTACTAAGAAGAATGTGTACTCTGTTGTTTTAGGGTGAAATACTCGGTAGATGTCAGTTAATTCCGTTGAAGTATGGCCTCACTTAATTCAGTAGCTTCTTTTCCAATCCTCTGTTTTGTAGACCTGTCCTTTGGCGAGAGTGGGGTGTTAAAGTCTACTAGTATTATCATATTGGGATCTATTTTATTCTGTAAGTTTGAGAGTATTTGCTTAACATATCTGGGTGCACCAATGTTTGGGGAATATAAGTTGGTAATATAAGAGGGAACTGTCCTCCTCTTGGGTTGTTCCCTGTATTAATATGTAGTGTCCAGCCTTGTCTTTTTGTATTGATTATAATGAAAAGTTTATCTTCTGAGATATCAGGCTTGCTACACTTGCTTTCTTACTGGGGGCATTTGATTGGTAGAGCCTTTTCCAACTCTTTACTCTGAGTTTGTTTGTATGTTTGGCTGAGAGGTGTGTCTCCTGAAGGCAACAGATGGATGGGTCATGTTTTCTAATCCAATCCGCAGTTCTTTTTCTTTTGATTGGCAAATTAAGCCCGTTAATATTAAGAGATAGTATAGAGAGATGCATTTTGATCCCTGTCATTCCCAATTTCCCTCAGTTTTTCTTCTTTCCTTTCCTCCTGGGCTTGCTCAGTTAGATTTCTATTAATGACTGTCTGGGTACATGTCCCTGTTCCTGGTTGCTTTCTTCAGGTTGTGTTCCCACTCTTAGTATTCTTTGTAATGCTGGCTTAATGTTTATGTATTCATTTAGTTTTTATTTGCTATTAAAAATTTTCAGCTCTCCATCGAATGTGAATGCTAGCTTTTCCGAGTATATCAGTCTGGGTTGACAGTTATTGGCTCTCAGCGCTCGTATGGTACTTTCCCAGGCCTTTCTTGCATTCAGTATTTGTGTGGAGAGATCTGCAGTGATTCTAATTTTTTCCCGTTTATTATAGCTTCTTCTTCATTTTTGCTGCATGCAAGATGGTTTCCTTATTATTCAGGTCTATCATTTTTACTATAATGTGTCTAGAAGTGTTTCTCCTGGTGTCTTGCTTGTTAGGTGTTCTATATGCTTCTGTCATGTAGGTAAGATGTTCTTTTTTGAGATGGGGATAATTTCACTGATTATCTTGTTGAATAGGTGTTGCATTCCCTTGCTTTGATATTCCTCACCTTCGTCCACTCCAATTATACAAAGGTTAAATTTCTTGGCACTATCTGCTTGCTCTTGAATTTCCCTTGGGCATAATTTAAGTGATGTTTCCATATCTGTCATTGTTTGGTCCAGTTGGTGTATTCTGTCTTCTGTATCTGACACTCTACATTCCATTTCGTTCACTCTGTTAACTGTGGGTTCCATTGTGGTTTGCAAGGAAGAAATGGACTCATTTATGGATTTGGTGTTGGTTCTCAAAGTACTGATCTCACCTCTTAATAAGGTATGTATTGCCTATTTTGGCATTTTTCTCACTTCTGAGTGAGGTATGTACTTCCTCTACTTTTGTGTGTACCTCGTGTTTGAGATCCTGCATCTCTTTCGATAGTTTGTCCCCATGTTCTTTAATTTCTGGTCTATTTCTCGCTTTGTTTTTTGAGTCATTGTCTCCAGCATCCCTTGGATGTAGCTTTTGTCTTTCATTCCTGCTTTGCTCCCACTGGGGCTCTCCCCTGTGTGGCTGCTGGCTATTGGGGATACCTTGCTATCCTGGCTATTAATAAATCTTGTAATTTTTCTCTGTGATTTTCCCATGTGGGTCCAGGATTATTGGAGACTAATCTGAAATTTTGTTTTGGTCAATATGTGTCTGATTTTGCTTGGTTGTTGTTTCTGTGTTGGTAGAGAGCATTTGTACCTGATTTCGGTTCTGTTGGGGGCCGACCTCCAGCTGCTGGTCTGACCCACATAGGGTTCTCAGCTCTTTGCTGTAGATCACTGGCAGCTCTCGTCATTGGAAGGGTTGAGCGGCCTAGACTGCTCCTGTTTGCTCCTACGGGTGCTCTTGGCAAGATTGGATGTACTGGATGAACTCTCTCAGATGCTGGAGTCTGCTATGGGCTCCTGATGGTTTTTTTTTTGTGGAGGAAAGGCTGGTTTTGGCCTTGAACTCTGGGCTTGGGCACTGTCCCTCAGATCTTAAGCTCAAGGATGGCATCCTACCATTTGAACCACAGCACCACTTCTGACCCTTTGTGCTTATGTGGTGCTGAGGAATCAGATCCAAGACCTCATGCACCCAACACAAGCACTCTACTGCTGAGCCACCTTACCAGCCTGAGCTCCTGCCTATTATCAGGTCCTGGTGGCCTGTGTTGTCTAATAACCTAGAATATATGGATCGGGTTCTGGTGGGGTTTGGGGTTCTCTTGTCCTGAGCCCCCCTGGTCTTTTGCTCTCACAGGCGCGCTTCCCAGTGGGTGCAGTTCCTTGTTTTCTCCCCTCTGCTGAGGCTTATGCTCAGCTTCTGACTTTAGTTGTGAAAGGTTGGTTGTGTTGCTCAGGCACTGGATCCCCAGGCCTGGTCCCGGCCCAAGGCCTGGGGAACGCGGGTTGGAGATGTGCTGCTGTGTATCCCACCTAGGTTACACAGCCTGGGGTACACAGTTCAAATTTCTTCCACTGTTGGGTATCTTGACCCTGGGGTGCTGTTCCTGGCTTTGGCGTTTAAGCTCCCTTCCAGGGGCGCTCTTGCTGTAGCCTGGTCAGCTGAGTGTGCTATACGGTTTGGTGGAGCTCTCCAACAGTTCCCAGTTTTAGTGGGTCCTGTGGTACAGGTGTTGGGGTAGGAGGTCTGGCTCATGGTCTGGGGATTCCCACCAGCCCTGGTCTCTCTTGAGGGATACAGAGTCCCCTGCGGGGTACTCACCCTGGAGCTAGTTGTTTCTGTGTGATGTAGGTCATTGGTTGCCTTTTCAATCAGAGTTCAGTTGAGGTGTATGTGGGCTGGGCTGGGCGGTGGTAGCTCTGTGTGATTCTCTTCTGTCTCTGCCTAATTTGATGCTGTTTGGGTCTGCACCATGAGATGGGCCTCTAATCTCTGCCCGAGGGGTGGGGGAGGGGCCTCCGTGCAGGTTCTGAGTACTGGGGTTTGTCTGCATTTGCACTCTCCGGATCAGCACCAGTTCCTTGCAAGTCTTCTGCTCTGGTGTTCGGTGGGAGTCCCATGTAGTTCTGGGGTTCCTGCCATGGGGTTGAGGGGCTTTGGTGGGATGGAGCTTCTCTGCTCAGATGGAGAGTGAGGGGTGGGATCTTTCTTCAAGCTCCCGGCTAGGAGGTTTCTCTGTTCATCACGATCAGTGGGTCTGACACTAGTACCTCGGGTTGCTTCTGCGCAGGTTATCTGCAGACAAACTCCTGTATCTCTGGGACTTGGACAGCCCCTGCTGGGTGGTCTGGCCATGGCTTGGTGTGCTGCTGCGCGGTCAATAAAGGTTGAGGGAGGAGTCTTCCTGCTCCTCTGTTCTGAAATTCTTCTTTTTCTCTCTTTCTTTTTTGTTATTTTCCACCTTCTGTTTTTCTCTGGGTGTTCATCTTTTTGTTGTTGTCAGTCTCTTGGGGAGATTAAGCATCGGAACTTGAACTCTCTTTTGGATTGGGTAGAGCTATGGCGTTTCCCTACTGCCCTGTCACCATCTTGGTACCCCTTCTCATCTATTTTTTTATTGTGAAAATACTGTACAGAGGGATTACAATTACATGGGCAAGATAATGAGTACATTTCTTATCAAGCATTGTAGCTCCTCCTTTTTTTCTCCTTCCCATCCCTTCCCATCCTCCTCCAGGAAAGTATGAAATTCTTGATTTGAAGCCTTTTGCTTGATATCCACAACATGTCATTCTTCCTTTATTAATAGGAGAATTTGGAGAAAGGATTAGAATTCACACTACAAAAAGGAGAAGAGGAAAAGAGAAGGAGAAATCTAGATATTTTGTTCTTCCTCACCTCAATCACAAGGTCTGGATAATGATTATGGATATTAGATACAATGACCTAAAATGATTAAACCCATCTATAGAAAATAGATAACCCCATAAATGATCACATGGAGAATGTTTATTTATAAAAAAATTGTAATAATGTCCAACAGGAAATCTTATCTATTTGTTTAGTTCTTGTTTTGTATTTATTAAATTCTAGTATGCTATAGTCAACTAACATAAAGGTATAAAATATAAGAAACTAACATCTTAATATCATATTCTAACATTAGCTTAATTCTGCTTTTGTTATATGGAGAGGCTGTATTTGAGTTTTGCCTCAATTTCACATGATATATTCTTCTAGTATATAAGTTGAAAGAAGACTCATTTTGAAACTATGCTATTTTTATAGCTAAGGGAAAACAATTCAGCTATTAGACACAGACAATGAGACAGAAATCTTCCCCTAGAAATAGCCTTTCACTACTTCTGGTTCATTTTTGTAAGCTGATGTAAGTCACATGAACCAGCTTGACATTGCAAAGTACAGGTAAATCTCACCAACAGGACGCTGATGCAGGACATAGAGTAATATGACCATATATACAACACTTGAGATAAAGAGGGGGGAAAAAAGAGAACTATAATACAATCAATCATACTCGCTATCACAAATCTCTACAAGAAGGAAGTTATTATGTACCTTTATTTTTAAAACTACTGAGATCTTCAAATCATGTCTTTTATGCTTGGATGTTACAGGAATTAGAGAACATTTTGATACTGAGACAGCATAAAATTTCCAAGAAAGCTGGAGTAAGCATTTCAATACTACCGTTTATTCTCCAAGAAAAGAAACCATTTCATAGACAATACTTTATACTTTCTTACCTAGTATCTTTTTTTCCAGAAATGGATTTTGTTAATATATGTTACTATCCACCAGAATAAATGTTTCATTTCTCTGCATCTTGTGCAGACAGTATAGTCAATTACATGTAAGAGGGAGTTCATCAATAGCACTTTTTAAAAATGCAAAAAATGTGGACAGAGAGCTAATATACATATTTTTCCACCATCACCTTCCACATCCTCCTTCTTCTTTCCTAGGAAACACACTCTATCAATTAAAAAGGCTTAGATATTTGCCTCTTTATCTTGAAAGTGGAAGCAGAATGTTATGGATGTCGGAGATGATGACCAATAGTGTTTTACATAATAATGTCACATGCATCAGGCCTATGCGTCCTGCTGGCCTTAACACTGTACTTACTTAGTGATGTGATAGGAATGTCAGCCTTACTGGACTTAGTATTGTTTTCCACTTCTTTTTCTACCACCTGGCCTAAATTAGAATACACAGTAACGAAATGAAAAAGTAATGCCAACTTAATCAAGTGTAATTGCGACAATGAGATGTATAAGAGGTTATGTTGAAAAACAAACTTTACAACTTTGGCGGGGGTGGGAGGGGGAGAATCGATGGCAGGGATGGTAAGGGGAAGAGATGGGCAACAATGATTGCTATGAAATGTACTCATTACCTTGCTCATAAAATTGTAACCCCTCTGTGCGGTATTTTCACAATAAAAAAACTTATTAATATAAAAACGAAAAGAATTTTTTTAGGGCTCTGGGAATGTGGCTTAATGGAACAGTTATTGCTTAGCATGCATCAAACCCTAGGGTTGATTCCTCAGTACCACATGAATAGAAAAAGAAACACTGAAAGTGGAGTTGTGCCTCAAGTGGTAAAGTGCTAGCCTGGAGCCAAAACAAACAAACAAACAAACAAACAAACAAAAAAACAGTTCCCTGTCCCTGAGTTCAAGTCCCAAGATTGGCAAAAAGTCATTTAGCTAGTAAATGCAAAATAAATAACCCATACTTGGAATATACAATTGATCATTCCAACTGATGCCTAACAATAGTCCGTAATTTATTTTACCTATATTAGATTACTATTATTTAACAAAAGGGCTGGGAAGGTGGCTCAGTGGTATAGATTGCCTTGCACTCATGAGGCCCTGTGTTCGATTCCTCAGCACCACATAAGCAAAAAGAAAAAAGCCAGAAGTGACGCTGTGGCTCAAGTTGTAGAGCGCTAGACTTGAGCTGAAGAGCTGATGGACAGCGCCCAAGCCCAGAGTTCAGGCTCCGCGTCCAGACACCCCCCCCCACCAAAAAACAAAAAACAAAAAAACAAAAAACAAAAAACAATGTTCTGTTAATAGGTCGTGGCAATTTAATGCCAAGAATGTGCTTAGATATCAGGTGGAGATTAATCCTGGAAATTCAAAGATTCCAGGTTTTGAGCCGTCATTTCTAATCACAATGAGAAGGGTAGTCTATGTGAGATTTGGAAATCTTTTTGGTAAGTTATAGCATCAAAAAGGAATAGACTAATTAATAGTTTTGAGAAAAGAGAAGGAATAACTTCACATGGAAGGAATAAATGATAATAACTAAGTTATACCACAATCTGTTCTAGGGAACCATTTTTGGTTATTGAAGAACTAGTTATCAACTAGGCTTATTCCTCATTGTCTTTAGCGTTCTAATTCCTTAGGCTAGTTCTTAATCTCTGTGTGATAAGTGGTATATACTTCTATGCTGTTCTTTCATTCCTGAACTCCTTTGCTTTCTAAAATCTTCAGTCATTTCTGATACTAAGTCCACATACGCAGACAACAGAGGATGCTAATGTAAGAGTCCCATAACATGAGTCATTAATGTAACAACATGGAAAAGGAGGATATTTTTATTGCTACCTCAATTTTTCTGAAAAGCTGCAATGTCATCATTGATTCAAATTTCCATTGTTTGTCTACATAGTGTCATTAAGTGCACATAAATGCAAATATAAGCCGGATGCTGGTCACTCATGCCTATAATCCTACCTACTGAAGAAGTTGAGACTAGAGGATTGTGGTTCAAAGCCAGACTGGCCAGGAAAATCCATGAGACTCTTATGTTTAATTAACCACCAGAAATCCAGAAGTGGTGCTGTACCTAAAGTGGCAGAGCACTCAACTTGAGCGGAAGAGCTGAGGGACAGGGCCCAGCATCAGAGTTAAAGCCCCATGACCACCAAAAACTGCAAATATGACTTCAAGTTTCCCCAAAAGGAACAACGAAGTCAATTGTAATCTTCCCAAACAGAAAAAATAATTCCAAAATGATTCAGTGCACCTACTTTTGCTGAGTTATTTAAGTTATGGCTTCTTTGCTTGACATATTCTCTTCTTTTAAAAATGGTCAAATATTAACTTTATTATAAACTTCATCTAATAATTCTTGTTTCAAAAGAGAAGTCCATACAGTTTATGTCACTTGGCTTTCTTACTATCTCAGTTCAAAGTCAACCCAGGCAGGACAGCCTGTTAAACTCTTATCTGTAATTAAGCACTAAAACAGGCAGAATTTGAGTTTTAGCTCAAGCAGTAGAGTAGTAGTTTAGGGGGTAGGTGGGCAGGAAAGACAACTGTATAGGGACAGGGTCCACCTTCTGGTTCAAGCCCCAGAACCAGCACAAAGTAAACAAACAAACAAGAAAATGAAAAACCCACATATTTCTTCAGGACCATCCTTAAAGCACTGGTTTGAGAAGAGGCTCCTTTTGCTGATTATACTCACTGGATCCTGCTTTTTGGAATCCTTATTGCTGTGGAGGACCCAGGACCAGAATAAAGAAATGGATAACTGACTTCTACAATAGGAGAATCATCTCAGGAGAGAAATATCCGTGCATAAGACACATTAAAACCTCCATGTCTTTGTTTCTTTGCACTAGAACACTTTTAAAACAAAGTTATTTCCTTTTATTCTATGCTGGCCTTGAAATGGAATATTGTTTCCTTTTGTAATACTCCCAACTGGAAGCTTACAGACAAGTTTTATATGAGTAAAGGACACACTCGAAAAGGTAAGGGACAGAGTTTCCTTCAGGCCTTGGATTCTTTTCTTGTACCATAAAAAGGACAGCACAAATTAACTTGAACTTTTTCATTTCTCTATGTTCAATTCCTCTGTTGGGATCAGTTTCCACTTCCAGTAACAGTTCCTTCCACTTATCTCCAGTAACAATCTATGATGCTGCTCCAAGTAAAATTAATATTTTCTGGTTTCATTTAAATAGCACAAGTACATCTTTGGACATGAGGTAACTTGTGTTTCAGAAATAACTTTTTAAAGAGAAAATATGGAATTTAAATCGCTTATAAAACATTATCCATGTACACATGGCCATATAAGATGATGTTAAGTGAAATGTACCCCAAGATAGTGACACAACTTGATTTTTCTCTCTTGCTATTGTTTTTAATGTATTTAACATGTAGTATGTATTATTTTTGTTTGTCTTCTATGTTCTTCCTCCATGATATAACCCATGTTTTCACTATATTTGTTGTCGGCAACCTGTATCTTGCATATACATTTTATTAATGTGGGGAAGGGAAGGGAAATAACAAAATGCTGAAACAAGGATACAGTATGACCCATTGTAACAATGAGTTGTACAAGGCACTATGTCGAAAATGAACTTTACTACTTGAAGAGGGGAGAAGGGAGTTGGGGCGGTGGGGAGGAAAGGGATGGCAGGAGAAAAACAAAAGAGGAGGTAACAGTGCTTGATAGATTATGTACTCATTTACTTATTTATGTAACTCTAACCACTATTTACACCATTTTTGCAACAAAAAAAAAATGAAAAAAACTTCCTGGAGTAGTTTAACTTTAAATTTCCTAATTGCACTGTAATTAAGACCAATTTTAAGTGGGAAGAAGGTTCTCAGAAACATTTCTTTGTGAGTGTGTGTGTTGTGCATTATTTCCCAAGTGTACATAAGTTAACAGTAGGAGAAACAATAGGAATAATACAAGAAAAAGAAGTTTTGTGCTTAAGTTTAATAGTTCAATAGACTACAGAAGCCTCTACAAATAAGACAACATTGAAACAATAAATTCAAAGCCAGTAAGTAGATCTATGGGAGTGATATAGAGAAAGCATTACTACTAAGTGGAACATGAAGGATGAGGCCACTCTTGTTTTCCACTAGATCTAAATCATGGTAGCTAATCATGAAAATTTGTAATAACATAGTATAGAAGAATAATTCTGTTCACAAAGCAAGTCAGATATAAAAGCATGGACTTAACTGGAAAAAAAAGGCCATGTTGAGAGAGCAGGAATTATACTAGCAATGAACTGGTGGCTAAGATCACATTTCTTTTTCTTTCTTTCTTTTTTTGATGGTTGTGGGTCTTAAACCCAAGGCTAGAGTTCTACCACTTGAGCCACAGTGTCAGTTCCAGTTTTCTGGTGGTTAATTTGAGATAAGTGACTCAGAAAACGTTCCTCCTGGTGCTGGATTTGAACTGCAATACTCAGATCTCAACCTCCTGATTAGCTAGGATTATAGGCATGAGCCACCAGTACCCGGCTCAAGATCACATTTCTAGCAGTGTACACTCAGGATATATAATGTGTATGTTCATCTACCTTTGTATGAATTCTTGAGTTAAAAATCTGGGCTACAGGTTAGACTTTACATTCACGAAAGTGTTTCTAGTTTAAAACATGATACTCCTGGAAAAAATAAAAACTAAGAATGTAAAAGAGTCTGGGAAGTTAAGTTTGAATCCAGCCTGGGCAGAACAGTCTTTGCAACACTACCTGTAATTAACCAGCCAAAAGTTACACTAGAAGAATGGCTCAAGTGATGTAATACTAGTCATGAGCAAGATTGCTGAATAAGAGCTTGAGGATTTTGCATACATACATACAAACATTCACATACACACAGAAGCACTTACATGTGCAAACACACATATGAAACAACTCTCAGAATGTGTAGAAAAGTTAGAAAATAATAGAAAATATGTCCTGAGTAAGACTATAATCAAGTCAGAATTTTCAATATTAGAAACTCCTCAAGTGAACTTTCCCCCAAAAAGCTTGATAATATTACATAGGTAGGGACCAGACACAGTAAGAGAGGCAAGTAATCATCATGGAGGATCCATGGAGGAATGAATCAGAGACCCCTGCAGGTGCATCTGAAAATGTTCATACCCTGTGTCAAATGTTAGAACATCTTTGAAAATTGTACAGAAACACTTTGAGCAGTCAGTCTAGTGGATAAGATCATCGGAGAAGTTCAGAATTACTAGTATGCTTCTAGGTTAAATAAACCAACAAACTATGGTAGGACAATGTGATACAAGCCTGAAATTCTAGCATTCAGATTAAGACAGGAGATTAGAGAGTGGATTACATAGTGATACCTTCCCGTAAGTAGTTAGTATAATTTTGCTTAATAAAACAAACCAAAAAACAAGACAGGAATTCACAGTTGGAAGTTAGGGCTAATTTTGTCATTATGTTTTGAGAAGTCAAGTTTCCTATTGAAATGCAACCCATATATCATCCTCAGTCATGTTTTAAATGCTCTCTTCATTACAGAACATTCCTAGATGCAAAATAGCTCATGATTCCAAACCAAAAATTTAAAAAAGTAAGCATCATTCTGTTGGTTTCCACAGAAGTGATGAAGGATTACAAAAGCTTAATCCTGGAGAAATAGCAAAATTTTCTAATGTAGGACTTTGTAAACCTGGCTAAATGAGAATTTAAATTTAAAATAAACATGTTTTGTTTGTAATTTTATATTTAACAGGATACTACAAAATTCTTTTTAAGTAGAAGTTTTAATTTACAAATTTACAAATTATTCTGGCATTCTATTTGTCTAGAATATTCTTTCAAGCGAGTTAAAGGACTTAGTTAATAGATAATTCCAACAGTTCATGTATAACATGATAATGCTAGAAACAGTTGCCAACAAATGGATAATATTAATTTATAAATTTAGAAAAAGAGCAATGTTTTGAGGCTTTGGTGTAACATGGTATGAAGAGAGTTATTGTGCGACATCTTTTTTCTTCTACCTATACATAACACAGGAAGACATTTCCTTAATTACGTACCTCTGCATGCAATGAGAAAAATGCTAGGTTTGGGGTTTGTTTTCATTTTTTGTTTTGTTTTGTTTTGTTTGTCCTAGGGCTTAACCGCTGGGCCTGGGCACTGTCCCTGAGCCTGTTTTTGGTCAAGGCTACTGATCTACCACTCGAAACTCAGTAACACTTGTGTCTGGCTTTTCCTGAGCAGTTTATTGGAGATAAGAATCTAAGGAACCTTCCTGCCTGGGTGGGTTTTGAACCATAATATTCAGATCTTAGCCTCCTGAATATCTATGATAGATAAAAAGATGAGTAGAAATAATATTTGCAAGTTTTCTGATCTCAAGAATACCACTTGAGGTAAAACGATGCAGCAAAGTTTAGTGTAGTTTTTTTTCAGCAATCGAAAGGGCATTTCATTATCAGAAGTGTAGAATTTTTTCACTATAATGATAAGCTAGTCATGCTGTGAATTTAGGGAATTTTAAGGTGCACCTTACAATTTGGAAAGTGTTGGGCTAGAATGACTTCACTGCATAAAATGTTGGGATTGATTGTCATAAAAATAATAGCTTACTCTGATGAACAAATGTTTACTCTAGAGGAATTAATTATTATAGATACTTCATAGTTTTATCTTCTACCAGAATGTGGCTAGTTTTTCTGTTGACTTTTAACTATGTAACGCCCCATTGGAAACTGCATTTTTTGCGGAATTAAATAAAATGCATACAGGCACTGTTTTAAATATCTCTGGTGTGGCATGTTCAGAATTTGAAAATGAGTCGTTAGTAGTCATAGGAATTTTGAAGATCACATATACTCTGTCCTATCAACAAATATTTAGTTTTAAAAGTTAGGAGTTTCCAGAGAATTGAACTATTTTCTATGTAGTATGAGACAATACTAAAATAATGTTTTTTTGTTTTTTATTTTATTTTATTTTATTTTATTTGAAAACATACTGTACAGAGGGGTTACAATTACATGGGCAGGAAAATGCATACATTTCTTACCAAGCATTGCAGCCTCCTCCTTTGTTTACCCTTCACCTCCCTTCCCAGCCTCCCCCCTCCCCCCCCACCCAATCATATCCCCCCTCCCTCCCCCCCACCGACATTGTAAAGCTGGTTTTGACATGACATTTTGTACTTCTCATTGTTGCAACAGGTCCACCTGAATCCTTAAACGACTTGTTTGTCAAATAATGTTTTTTTCAAAATAATGACAAGTATATTCTGAAAATTTTGTATAGTTTGATAACATTCAAGTTGATGACCCTCTGATAAAGAGAGGGACAATTAATTCAAATTAGAAGCCAAATATTGTTCATTTTTTTAAAAAAGGTAATACACATAGAATAATATTTACTATGCCAATACAGTGAAATTATATTTTATGTAGCTTGTTTTTAAATTTAATTTTATTGTCAATTTAATATATAAAAGGGGTTGCAGTAATTGAAAGGTAGAGAATACATAACATGTCGAACTTTTTATCCCCTCCCTCTCGTTTTAATCACAATTTTCAATCACAATACCCCTCTAAGTAGTAATGTAAATTTCCAAAATGTTTTCTTCTGAGTATTGCTATTGCATTGGTTTGCCCTTTGTCTTTTGTGTCGCCATTTTGTTGTTCCTCTTCCTTTGTAACATTAAGATAAATATGTATACAATACACAGGTTACTGAAATTAAATACAGCAGGGGATAAACCAGAGGGGAACACTAGGAGTTCATTTTGCTCATCATCCACTTATATGGTCACATATACATAGGTATTGAGCCATTCTGCTCATCTGCTAAGACTACCCTAGACACTTCCTACTCATTACACATGAGGGAAACCATGGAATCTTTTTCTTTATATCTTGCTTATTTTACTTAGTAGGATTTTTCCAAGTCTTTCCATTTCCTTATGAATTGGAAGCATAGAATTCCACCGTGTGTGTGTGTGTGTGTGTGTGTGTGTGTGTGTGTGTGTGCGTACCACATTTTAGTGATTCATTCTTCTGAGTGGTATATTGGTTTAAAACATGATTGCATGTAAGTATCAGTTAGGGTCATTCAAAAATTACAGATGCCACCTCCACAGGTATACTAAAATAATGATTTCTAAGTAACATAGTCTTTTATGTTGGTACAAGTGTTGAGATATCTGGATGAGTCTAATGTATATTTTGCACTGAATTAGGCAGGAAGATATCATATAGGATAAAAATGGTAGTGACAAAATATTCCCTTGAGATAGATTAAGGAGGCTGCCAGAAGTATGAAGAAATTCAGATAATTTAGGAGAACTTAGAAATGCAAGCTCAAGTTTGTCTCTTTAAATAAAAATTATGTAAGTAGATGGGCAAAAGAAGGGGAAGAGAAGAAATAACAGGCAGCAGATCATTGAACCAAGTTAGAGTATAAAAAGATATAATCTATAACTTCCAAGTTAAAAAAGAGAACAATATAATAAGTACCTCTTAATTTAGGAACATGCATAATATTTACTTGGCTTTTCTCTAATTTAATGCTCCAAAATAAATGTAGATTTTATAAGAAAATTTAGGTGATTTCCATTACTTCAACACTAACTGTGATTAGCCCTCTTTTTCTCACTTTGCACTTGGAAAAATAGTCCCTAAATTGATGATGTTGTGGCTGATTAGAGTCAGAGTTAGGGGCTTCTATTGTACAATTATCCCAGAATAGTTTAAAGCAGTTTTTTCCCCAAGATATCCAACTAAATTCTCTGAATCAATACTTTGAACACATCCTCACACCTGAGCACATAATTTGAAATTATACTTCAGCATTTCCTTGGCACATTCTACTTTGTGCCTTTCGCTTTTTTGCACATTCTTTTTGAGTTCATGGTTGCTCTATTTCCATTTCATCTTTGCAAATTGCTGAGAACATTGTTCACCTACTACTTCTTCTTTGCACATGACAGTCTATGTATGAAGGTACTGTGTCTATGTTAAGCAATAGGGTAGTACTCACTCTCTGAGGAGAAAAGTTCCACAGTATAACACTATGCCCACATTAGAGGGTGTAGAATTTAAATTTAAATCATTTTGAGACAAACAGTGATGTTAAAAGTGTAAGGCTCCCTAGGGACATTTGCTTGGAGCTCATTAGTTTTCCTAGGAGAAATATAATTATCCAGAAAATTTGGAGCTAATTGGTAAGTAACCAATTAACACTAGTTCCTAGATGTTGTGTTAATACAAGTCAAAATTGTATTATTGTTACATCAGAATCTTTCCCTACTTGCCAATGTGTATGAAAAAATGAAAGAAAGGCAGTAACACAAAATGTCTGATATTTTTAGGCTTTTAATCCTACTGGTGAGGGTAATGTCTGAACTCTTCCATTCAATAAAAGCTTGAAGTTTATAAGAGCACTTCCTATATATAAGAATTTGTGGCAGGTTGATTGACAGGGTTATTACAGCATGGAGATATCCCTAACAAAAATTAGATTTAAATAGAATATATGTCAGTTACGATTTGTCAATGGTTAATGAGGCATTTTCTATTCTAAAGAAGAAGCAATTCGAGGAGTCTTCAATCACATCAGTAAAGATGTATGTTCAACCTAATACTTGGTGTTACTTGTCCTACATTTATAATGATTAGGCTGATAAGATATCCAAACATATCTAAAGATATTTCAATAAAGTTCCAAACTGATGTGGATACATGTGTCACTCATTGGAACTGAAGGATAAATTAGGCTTGTCTATGCTGTAGTTCAATCTTTAATCACCTGGCTAAAATAATCTTCAAAAATATTCACAGAATACTTCTAAGTAAAGTTCATGAGAGTTATATCTGTATAACTCTTCTAAGTTCAGGATAAAAGCATTTGTTCCCAGCATTTAAAATCAACAGGATCTGTTGAATTCATGGATCCAAAATTTCATGGCTTCACATTCATATCTCAAAATTTTATCAATATGAATTTCAACCACTAAGCCAACTTCTCAGCCTTTTTTCTTATAAATAAAATTATTAATTTCCACATTTTGATGGACTAAGCTATAGTTTTCAACCAAGTGTGATTAGTTCAATAACATTCTCATATCGATAGTATTCAATAACCAAAGTTTCCAATGATATATTAAGAGTATTTCTTCAGTACAGCTGTAAACACATGACCCAATTTACATAATTCTACTTACATATCTATAGTTACCTTAAAAGGACACAGACCGTAGAGCCAGTAGTTAAAATTTATTTTTATTTTTATTTCTGCATGAAACTATTTGTAAATTCATACCAACAAACTGAATTTGACTCCTTATTTATAAGCTAAGGTGGAAGATCCTATACAATTCTCTTTGAACATTTGAAAACTTGCTGGCTATAATGATTGCAGTATTATACAAATTGATTTGCTATGTGGAGTATATCAATCCACAAATGCACTACTATATTTTGTGTAATCTATTTATATTATGGTCATACTAGTGAGTTTTCTTTTGATTTTTTCTTAGATACTAAAGAGGAACTTATTTCACATGCTTCTCCTATTGACTATTAATTTGCATATGTTCTTTAAAGAAATAACCTATTCGGGAAAAAAGTTATTTAGAATTAGAAAATATAAAAATACTTACACTCAAAATCATTGTAGCATTAACAGTGTAGCATTAACAAATACGTGCCCGCTATCTGTTGGATATTTTTTCACTTCTATTATATTGTCCTTTGAATTATGAAAAGTTTTCAGTTGATATTATCCAGTTTATTCTTGCTTTTCTTTACCCACTAATGCTCTCCATATCATTTTTTACAAACCTTTACTGATCCAATGTCATGAATTTTTACACTTATGTTTTATAGGTTTTTACATCTCACATTTAGTTAGATAATCTTTTTTTTTATCTTTGTATAAGGATTGAGGTAATAGTCTAAGATCTTATTTTAAATCTAGGGAGGCAATAGTGCCAGTACACCCATTTAAGATTCTGTTTTTATTTCATAAAGTCAAGTAATCCTTTTCAAAATCTATTGACCATACAACTGAGAATATTTTTATTGTGAAAATACCTACAGAGTGGTTACAATTACATAATAGTATTAACCAAAGCATGCTATTTGCAGAGGAGTATTTAAAAGGAGTAATTTCTTATAAAATTGAACTTTTAATCCAACAAAATGAATACCAGGAAACTATCACTTGGAAGATGTGAGTGGAAGTAAAAGGGAAGGAATAAAGAGAGTTATGGAGGAAGAGAGTGAAGGCATAATATTCAATGCAGATAGTGTGTAAGTAGAAAAAATGAAAGTGAGGTGGGGTTTAGAAGGTTGTGGAAAGTTATGTAAAGATCCATTGTACTTATAAACTGATTTGTGTAATGGAAATTCTTTTGAGCAACTATTTAATAAAATATAATTAAAAACAATGGAGACATCTAAACTTAAACTGCGTTCTCTTAAACCATGAGTCAATATAATAGTTTCCTCCTCAGAAATATTCTTTGCAGGTATTTTCCTCATAATAACAGAAAAGTGACCAGTGCAATGAATAGCAATACATCACATTGTATATTCTAAATAGACACAATATAAAAATCACAGTAAAAATGTTAGAATTCATCACATGATAAAATAACAGGTAGAAAGTATCAAATGCTGACTGATTGTTTTTCCAAGTACTTTACCTATGGTATCTAATTTAATCCTCACAATAATCCCATAAAGTGGAACTACTTCTATTTTTAATTCTCAGATGATGATATGGAAGTCTTCAGAGTTGGAATTACTAGTACCACATTGCACACATGGTAAGAGTTAGCCTGTGGCCCATCTCCCACTGTATCAAAATACCTCATTTTATTTTATGACTAATATACCAGCACTTAGTCTACTAATTCTAGGAAATTTTCCCAGAATTATTGTGTACACTCTAATATTTCACTTTATCTTTGTTAGAAAATAGGTAGCTTTAATATGAAAGCTCCAAGTTCATAATCAATTTATACCTCCCTGATGAAAGGAACTGCAAAAGTATAACATTCTTGATTTCTAGCTCAAAATAGTAGAAACCATATTCTATCCCATGACTCAACACTGCACTGTTTGGGGACCCCATCTCTGTTTAACACAGTCTTACTGAAAGAATGACCTGCCTAATTCCGGGTGGAAACAGACTGCATGTCTTATGGACCAATCATTTCCACATTGTAGCTCACGTAAGTTGTTTACTATGAGAAGTATTTTGATTGCTTTATATGACCAAAATTTTGAGAGAAATGTACTACTTTAAAATACTATTAAAGCAAGAATGATATAAAAATCACCTTTGACTCCAGATAAACATTTTACCTTTCATATACCAAAAATGCAGTGTGACCTACAATTAATATTAGGAACGAGAGGTTAAAAATCATAGACACCAAGACCTAAGTATGAATTAAAGACTCTCCAACTTGTGAATACAATTGGTTTAAAAAGTCATCAATACTACTGCATTTAAAAAAAATTCTTATGATACTGAAGATTCAATTATAAATTATTTACACGTGAAAATAACTCATTTTCTTTGGAGTAGGACACAAAACACAAGATTATTCCTAATCATTTTATTATTTTTTATTTTTTTCCTAATCATTTTAAAACCTTTATTTATACTACAAATTCACTCTTATAACTAAAGATTCTAAAAGTAACTGAAGTAAAGAGACACAACGGAAATAATTTAACTGCATCATCTTCATTCAAAAAACTGTGTTAATAGAAAACAAAGTTATATTAATAATTAATTAGCTTAACAAATTCACTTGTGTTCTTTTATTCTATTTCATTTAGTTTTATAAAAACTTGATTTTCATAAAATGATGCATATAAAAGCCTATATACCCACTCACATTTTCAGACCTTAACAATATTTATTTCAGAAATGTCTTTAGCTCTATAGTCAATGAGCTGAAATAATACTAAAATATTCAAAGGCTTTTCAGAAATTGCAAGACTCACTCTGTGATGTTATTTACATTGGAAAAGATATTGAAAAAGCCTTATTTGTTAAGTTCCTATAGTTACTCCCACAAAAGAACCATTAGTGAACATCCCTTTGAATGTTCAAAACAACTTCTAATACATTCACACTCTGGAGACGAAATAAGCTTTTTTTGTTTGTTTGTTTGTTTTTGAAAGTAATATCTAACAAGCATATCCACAATACTTATTTGCAGTTATTATAATGAGATATTCAAACGTAAAATTATTGGGTTGATTATCTCTTAGTGAGAATAGATATGATCTTACAAAGACAGTTATTTTCAACAGAAAGCAAGAAAGAGTTTATCCACCTTGTGTTTCATGGAATAACCAGAGAGTAATACCTGTTTGCTCAAGTCGGGCAAACTCACTCCATGAGCATATCTTAAAATTATAACCAATTTAAGAGATCAAATACATATTTTGTACTGACAGTCATCTTACAGCAATAACTTAGCACCTAATTATGTCTGTATCTCCTCACCTAACATATAAAAGAGCTGTAAGCAGTCTCTTTTATCTATCTTAATGTTGTAAATGCTTTGATTCTGATGATGTTATTATTTGACAAATAAAATGTACAGAAAGGTTGTCCAACTGAAATGACATGACAGAACAGTGATAAATAAAAACATTGCAACACAGTTAGCTCTTTTCAACCTCACCCTGTCGATATGGGCAAGCAACATTGCAACAGCACATGCACACCTTTACACATACACACATGTGCACACATGTACACACACATATACATGCATGCTAAATTCAGGGTTTATTGTACAAAAACATTCAAATTAAATATTAGTGATTAGTACAAATGATTATTTGCCTTACTACCAAATAATGCACAATCTATTCACCATGCCTATCAACATGTGACCACTTAATTTATTTTTAATTAATTAATTAACTAATTCATTCATTCATTTGTTTGGTGCTAATAATAGGGCTCTGTCCCAGAATTTGTTATCTTTTTGTTTTAGTTTTCTGAAGGCTAGCATTTTACTGCTTGTACCACAGCTCCATCTCTAGCTTTTGTTGTTTTCTTTCAAATCAGAATCTAATGGACTATTTTTGTTGTTTGGTTTGGTTTCAAACCACAATCCTCAGACTTCATCTTTCTGATTAGCTAGGATTAATGACATGAGCCACCAGTGTGGCTTCTACTTCTTCCTCTATACTTATCTAATGCACATAATTAAATAGTAATTTAAAACTGAGAGTATAGTAACAAGTTGTACAGTGATGAAATTGTCCTGTCAAAACTTCAAGTTAGTAATTTAAATTTCTTCTTAAGACCATACACAAAAAAATACCATGATATAGTATAAGAGAACTCACAATTGGACGTATGAGCTTCAAGAGCTTTTTAATAGATTCATTATTTATTGTTACCCAACATTAGGAAAAAAATGTACAATGCAGTAGTAAAATAGAGTCCTTTGCATGACTACTTAAATTCCTGTTTTTTTAAAGACACTTGTTTTCATCTACAAAAGTAGGCGTGTCTATTGGCTTCATGTGGTTTCTATGATTGAAAGTGCTTAATGAGAAGTAAACATGTATTAGTAGTCCTTTGCTATCATTAAATCTCACTTTGATAATAAAATTTAAAAAATAATCTGCATAAAATATAATTTCACTGTATTGGTATAGTAAATATTATTCTCTTTGTTGTAACTTTTTAAAAATCAATAGCATTTGGCATCTAACTTGAATTAATTACCCCTTCTTTATTAGAGGTTCATCAACTTGAATGTTATCCAACTAGACAATATTTTAACAATATATTGCCAATATTTTGAAAAAAGAATAAATTTATTACTTTCTCATACTAAAACCGAAAATAGTTTAATTCTATGGAAACCCATAACTTTTAAAAGTAAATAAGTTTTTAAGAGGACAGAATATATGTGTTATTCAAAATTCCCATCACTAATAACTACTCATTTTTAACTTCTCAACATTCTATACTTGAGAGATTCAAAACAGTACCTGTTTGCATGTTATGAAATTCTGCAGTAGATGCAATTTCCAATGGGGTGTTATAGATTGAGAAATCAGCAGAAAAATTGCCACATTCTGGTAGAGGATAAAACTATGAAGCATCTGGAGGGGATGTGGACAGAAAGGAACCTTACTTCATTGTTGGTGGGAATGTAAACTTGTTCAACCACTTTGGAAAGCAGTATGGAGGTTCCTCAAAAGACTTCACATAGAACTCCCTTATGACCCAGCAATCCCACTTTTGGGCATTTACCCAAATGTTTACAAACAAGACCACACTAAAGCGACCAGCACAACTATGTTTATTGAAGCATTATTTACCATAGCTCATAGCTAAGTTATGGAACCAACCCAGATGCCCCTCAGTAGATGAATGGATCAAGAAAATGTGGTACATATACACAATGGAATTCTATGCCTCCATCAGAAAGAATGACATCTCCCCATTTGTTAGGAAATGGAAAGGCTTGGAAAAAATTATATTAAGTGAAGTAAGCCAGGCCCAAAGAAACATAGGTCCCATGGTTTCCCTTATTTGCAATACCTAGTATATATATGAGTCAAGCGGAAAAGGTCAGATAATGTGATGTTAGGAAAATGAAACCTTAAATATGTATTTTAATGTTTTTTTCTTTCATGCATGTGTTTCTAATGCATTTATAAGATTATTTCTTTGTTGCTTTGTATGTCCCTCCCCCACAGTGTAACCCCCGCTTTCACTATATTTGATGTCAGTTTAACTTGTGGAGGAGATGGGGAAAAACAAGTCGTTTAAGGATTCAGGTGGACCTGTTGCAACAATGAGAAGTACAAAATGTCATGTCAAAAACGAGCTTTACAATGTCGGTGTGGGGGGGAGGGGGGGAAGGATTGGGTGCAGGGGAGGGGGGAGGCTGGGAAGGGAGGTGAAGGGTAAACAAAGGAGGAGGCTGCAATGCTTGGTAAGAAATGTATGCATTATCCTGCCCATGTAATTGTAACCCCTCCGTACAGTATGTTCTCAAATAAAATAAAATAAAATTTAAAAAAAAGAAAATAGAGGCAAGGGGTGACAGTGTCCAAAAAAAACAAAAACAAAAACAAAAAAACTATGCAGCATCTGTGATAATTACTTCTTCAAGCGTAGCCAATTGTTCATCAGAGTAAACTATTATTTCTATGACCATCAATCCCAAGATTTATGCCATAAAATCACCCTAGACCCTAGAACAGTTTCCAACTTGTAAGGTGCACCTTAAAATTCCTTAATTCACATCACGAATAGCTTACTCTATATGATAAAATAGTACACCACTGCTAATGATGCGCTCCTTGTTCTGGAAAGAACACCACAAAAAAACCGCATGAATTTTTCCCCAACTGCTATTCTTGAGATCAGAATATTTGCAAATATTATTTATATTTATACTTTAACTATCTTAGATATTCAGGATGCTAATATCGGAAGATTACAGTTCAAAGCCCACCCAGGAAGGTATCTTAGAATCTTATCTCCAATAAACTTTTCAGCAACAGCCAGACACAAATGCCACTGAGGTTGAAGTGTAGGGCTCGAGCCTTGAGCATAAACAGGCTCAGAGACAGTGTCCAGGCCTAGGGTTCAAACTCTAGGAAAAACCAATAAAAACAAAGAAAACAAACTCCAAACCTAGCTTTTCTCTCAATGTATACAGAGGCATGTAATTAAGGAAATCGCTTCCTGTGTTACATATAGATAGAAGAAAGAAGATGTCATACAATTACTCTCTTCATACCATTTTATACCAAACCCTCAATAAATTGCTGTTTATCTAAATTTATAAATTTTTAGAAATTTATAAATTTGTTGGCAACTCCGTCTAGATTATTCACATTATCATGCTATACACGAACTGTTGGAATTATCTATTAAGTTCTAATTTTAACTCTTTTAAAAGAATATTCAAGGGAAATAGAATGCCAAAATCATTTGTGAATTTGTCAATTAAACCCTCTACTTAAAAAGAATTTTGTAGTATCCTATAGAATATGGAATTACAAAGAAAACCAAAGTATTTATTTTAAATCTAAATTCTAATTTAACAAGATCTACAAAATTCTACATTAGACGAACTTTGCTATTTCTCCAGGCTTAAGCTTTTGTAATCCTTCATCATTTCTTTGGAATCCAACAGAATGATGCTTACTTACTTTTTCAAATTTTTCGATAAGAATCATGAGCCATTTTGCATCTATGAATGTTCTGTAATGAAGAGAACATTTAAAACACAACTGAGGATTATATATGAGTTGCATTTCAATAGGAAACTTGACTTCTCAAAAGTAGTGACAAAATTAGCCCAAAATTCCATCTGTGTATTCCTTTCTTGTTGTTTGGTTTGTTTTATCAAAACAAAATTATACTATCGGGTCCGGGGAAGGTATCGCTATGTAATTCCACTCTCTAACCTCCTGTCTTAGTCTGAGTGCTAGAATTCCAGGCTTGTATCACACTGTCCTGTCATAGTTTGTTGGTTTATTTAATCTAGAAACACAGTAGCAATTCAGAACTTCTGCGATGATCTTCTCCACTAAACTGACTGCTCAGATTGTTTATGTACTATTTTCAAAGATGTTCTAAAATTTGACACAGGATATGAACATTTTCAGATGCACGTGCAGGGGTCTCTTATTCATTCCTCCATGGATCCGATCCCATTAATAATGATTACTTGACTCTCTTACTATCTCTGGTCCCTACCTATGTAATATTCTCAACTTTTTTTAACAAACTTCACTTGAGAGTTTTCTAATATTAAATATTATGACTTGATTCTAGTCTTACTCAGGACATATTTTCTACTGTTTTCTAACGTTTCTACATATTCTGAGAGTTGTTTCATTTGTGTATTTGTGTGCACATATAAGTGCCTCTATGTGTATGTATGTGGTTTTATGTGTGTATGCAAAGGCCTCAAGCTCTTATTCAGCAAACTTGCTCATGACAGGTATTCCAGCTTTTGGCTGGTTAATTATAGGTAGTGTCTCAAAGCCTGTTCTGCCCAAGCTGGATGCAAACTGAACTTCCCAGACTCCTTTACATTCTTAGGTTTTATTTTTCCAGGAGTATCAACTTTTAAACTACAAACATTTTTGTGAGTGTAAAGTCTAACCTGTAGCCCAGATTTTTAACTCAAGCATTCGTATAAAAATGGATGAACATACACATTACATATCCTGAGTGAACACTGTTAGAAATGTGATCGTAAGCCGAGTGGTTGTGAGATCTCAGAATTGGGGTTCAAAGCCAGCCCGAGTAGGAAAATCCTGGAGACTCTTTTCTCCAACAACTAACAGAATACTGGAATTAGCATTGTGGCTCAAGTGGTAGAGCACTAGCCTTGAGCTGAGTAGCAGAGGGACAGCATCCAGTCTGAGTTCAAGTGCCAAAACAACAAAAAAGAACATAAGAAAAGGAAAGAAAAAGAAATGTGGTCTTAGCCACCAGGTTCATTGATAGTATAATCCCTGTTCTCTCAAGATGGACTATTTTTTCCATTTAAGTCCATGCTCTATATCACTCCCATACATCTCCATATTGGACTTGGCTTTATTGTTTCAATGTTGTCTTATTTGTAAAGTCTTCTATATTGTATTGAAACCTTATACTTAAATACAGAACTTCTCTATCTCCTATTATGACAATTGTTTCTCTTCCTGTTATCTCATGTACACTTGGGGAAGTAGTGCACAGCAGATTCACTCACAAAAAAATGATCTGAGAACCTTCTTCCCATTTAACATTCACCTTAATTTACAGAGCACTTAAGAAGTTTGAATTCAATGTACTCATGGATAATGTATTTATAAGCAATTTAAATTTCATATTTTCTCTTTCCTAAGTTGTCTCTGAAACACGTTTTACCTCATGTACAAAGGTGTCCTTATGCTATTTCAATGAAACCAGAAAGCATTCATTTTATCTGGAGCAGCACCATAGATTGTTACTGGAAGTAAGTGGAAGTAACTATTACTGGATGTGGAAACTGAAACCAGGAGAGGAATTGAACATAGAGGAATGACAAAGTTCAAGTTAACTTTTGCTTTCCTTCTTACCATACAAGAAAATAATCTAAGGCTTGAAGGATACTCTGTCCCTGACTTTTTTGAGTGTATTCTTTACTCCTGTAAAACTTGTATGTAAACTTCTAGTTGAGAGTGTTACAAAAGAAAACAACGTGCCATTTCAAGGCCAGCATAGAACAAAAGGAAATAACTTTGTTTTAACAGTGTTCTACTGCAAAGAAACAAAGACATGGAGATTTTTATGTGTCTATTGCATCTCTCCTGAGATGATTTTCCTATTGCAGAAGTCTGTTATCCATTTCTTTGTTCTGGTCCTGAGTTTTCCATAGCAATAAGGATTCCAAAAACAGAGGAGTATGAGTATGATCAGCAAAAGCAGCCTCTTCTCAGACAAGTGCTCCTTTTAGGAGGGTCCCAAGAAATTCCTGGAGTTTGATTTGTTTGCTTGTTTGTTTAGTTTGTGCTGGTTCTGGGGCTTGAACTCAGAGGCTGGACCCTGTCGCTGTACAGTTGTCTTTCCTGCCCACCTGCTAAAATCTAAATACTCTACTGCTTGAGCCAAAAATCCACTTCTGGTTTTTTGGTGTTTAATTACACATAAGGGTTTGACAGACTCTCCTGCCTGAGTTTGCTTTGAACTAAGATAGTAATAAATCCCAATGCCATCAATTGTATGGAATTCTCTTTTGAACCAAGAAATATTAGATGAAATTTATCATAAAACTAATATTTGACAATTTTTAAAAGAAGAGAATATGTCCAGCAAAGAAGCCATAAATTAACCCAGCAAAAGTGCACTGAATCAGTTTGGAATTATTTTCTCTGCTTTCGAAGATTACTAGTGACTTCATCATTCCTTTTTGGAAATGAAGTCATGTTTACACTTTTTTGTTGGTTGTGGGGCTTGAACTCTGATCCTGGGCACTGTCCCTCAGCTCTTCAGCTCAAGTTGAGTACTCTACCACTTTAGCTATGGCACCACTTCTGGGTTTCTGGTGGCTAATTGAAGATAAGGGTGTCATGGACTTTCCTGACCAGGCTGGCTTTGAACCACAATCCTCTGGTCTCAACCTCCTGAGTAGCTATGATTACAGGCATGAGCCACCAATACTTGGCTCATATTTGCATTTAGTGCAGTTTTTGACACGAAGTAGACAAAGAATGGAAATCTATATCAAATGATGTGACATTGAAGCTTTTCAGAATAATTGAGGTAGTAATATGTCCTCCTTTTCCATTTTGTTACATTAATGACTCATGAGCTATGGGACCCTTACATTAGCATCCTTTTCTATCTGTGTAGGTGTATTTAGTATCAGGAAATGTTCATAGACAAATAGAGAAAGACAGATTTTTAGAAAGCAACGAAGATCAGGTATGAAAGAACCGCATAGAAGGCGACACATTTCTCACACAGAGATTAAGAACTAGCTTAAGAGATTTAGAATACTAAAGGCAATGAGGAATAATCATAGTTGATAACTAGTTCTTCAATAACCAAAAATAGTTCCCTAGAATGGTTTCTGATATACCTAACTTACAGGACAAAATAGCAAGCCCACCTTTTTAAAACATAGGATCTCTCTTTACCTACAGTTGTGTTATGCATCTTGCATTCAGTATAGTTATTCTTTTTATTTTGTATCTTATTCATGGATATATTGTGTATTTTATTGAATATGGTGATTGCTATAACTGTGCTGACATGAATGATAACTTATTCCCATGGCTATAGAGTTGCCTATGTAGAATTCTCCATCCTCGCTGATACCCAGGACTTTCACAAGACAGGAAAACAGGTGGATTGATTGGCTTCTCACATCAAGGTGAATCTTTTGGCAGTTCTGGGATTGGAACTCAAGGCCTAGCAGACCCAATTGGTAAATGAATCATGGGGAACACACCAGCCTGTAAGACACTAAGGAGCTAGGCCATTCCCAGGACCTGAGACAGAGCCCTGGTTGGGGCCAATATAGTCATAAATTCATCATTTAAACAGATGATCTATGTTTATATACATGGGTGGGCAGCATCTTGTGTTCTGTGTAGTCATTCTCTTTATTTTGTGTCTTATTCATTGATGTGTTGTGTATTTTCTTGAGTATAGGATAACAGATATAACTATGGTGACCTAGATGACAACCTATTCCCATGAGCATACAGTTGCCTATGCATTCTCCATCCTAGCTGAGACCCAGTACTTGTATAGCACAGGAAAACAGGTGCAACAACTGGCTTCTCACATCCGGGTGAATTTTTGGCAGTGCTGGGATTCAAACTTTGGGCCTAGGAGGCCCAACTGCCCAATGAGTACATATGAGCACACCAGCCTGTTAGCCACTAACGAGCTGGGTCATTCCCAGGAACAGAGATTGAGCCCCAGGGAGATCAAAATAGTCCTGAATGCATCATTTAAACATAGGATGTACATTCATCTGTGTGTGGACTGCATTGTGCATTTAGTGTAGTTATTCTGTTATTCATGAAAGTTTTATATATTTTCTTGAGTATATGATGACAGGTATAACTGGGCTGACATGGATAACAATCTATTCCCATGGCCACAGGGTGGCCCATGCATTCTCCATCCTAGCTGACACCCAGGACTTGCACTGGAAAACAGATGCAACGATTGGCTTCTGACATCAGGATGAATTTTTTGGCAGGGCTGGGATCTGAACTCGGGACCTACCAGGCCCCATTGACGTATAGGTCCATGTGAGCACACCAGCCTGTGAGCCACTAAGGAGCAAGGCCTTTCCCAATACCTGAGATGGAGCCCCCAAGTGTGGCTCCAGGGGTGGGCACACAGCAGTCATCCATTCATAAGTTGAAGGTAGTAAGCAAACAAGTACATATTTGTATAGATTAGGAGAGATGGTAACCTGTGATAAAATCCAATCTCCAATGTGTTTACTGATTCTTGGATCTTTCCAGATGCCTCCGTTTCATGACTGTGATGATTATTGCCACACTTAATCAACACTTCTTTACAAATAAGCGATACCACATGAGTCTTGCCTATCATTTCCTACTTATATCATGCACGAACTACTCATTCAAGGATGAGATCAATGCCATTCTATGACTTTTCCTGGTCCAGAAACCAGTATCTCAGGATTTCCAGCCATTGCCTTCTCATAGAGGGGCTGAATTCAAGCCTCAGGCATGGAAAACATACTCCTTAAATACATTTTAAAGATAAGATTTATACTTCCATACAGATGTTCAGGACATAGTATGCTTGGTGTGGTTGTTCATTTTATTTCATGTTTTATTTTTATTTACCAATTATTTTATTGATTCTGATGACACCTATACCATTTACTACATTGTTTACCTCCTGTCACATAGCATCTAGATTTGTAGATGTGTTCTCCATCATGCCTCACACCCAGGACTCTCCCAGAAAAGTAAAACATGTGTCACACTAGGCTTCTTAATCCAAGATTAAATTTTTTGACAGTGATGGGATCTGAACTCAGGGTCTAGCAGGCCCAATTCATGAATGGGTGAGTAGGAGCACAACAGCCTCTAGCCAATAAAGCTGTCAGGTGGCTCCCAGGCGCTGAGATCAAGCCCCAAGTTTGGCCAAAACAGCAATACATGGATAGGCAAATGGTGGTATAGAAATAAATATATATATTGGTAAAGAATGCCAGTGCCGTCTATCTATGATTGAATGGCATCTGCTACGTTCCTTCCAACTCTTAGGTATTTATTATATCGACATTGAAATAACATTATTCTTTTCATGCTCAATAAACTATTAATTAAGATCAATCAGCATCCTAGGATTATTGCATCCAATTTTAGAGTAGACAAATGCATGAACTACTCTTTCAATCGGTATTCTTATGCATAGGAACAAGTCTTTTGTGATCTCCTGCAATTGGTAGGTGTAAGGATCAGGATTTGAACCCAGGGCCTATGTTGACATGTTGGTTTATGGCTTCCCTGACAGCCTGCCAGCCATCAGCAATGGCAGGTCAGGTCCACTTTGCAACCGTGTCATTCAGATCCAGATGGTCACCGTAAAAAGAAAAAAATTGTAAAAGCCTCCAGCCCTCTGCAGTTCACCACTTTTTGTGCTGTCCCACTTTTTTTCTTCCTGCAAGCCCTCTGGGCCTAGGGTCTCAGGATTCGCTATGGGTCCTGAAGCTGAACTCCAGCCTAGGGAGATCGAAGCTGAGGCAGAGTTGCCATGACCTGAGATCAAGCCCTGTGGTTGGCAAAATTAATTAATTAATTAACTAAATAAAAAAATAAAGCTCCTTGGATTGGAATTTCTACCAGTTTTCTTTCCTAGACTGGGATTTGAACTCAGTGTCTTGGTAAATCTATACCAATATGAGGGAAGGTGCAGAGTTGCCACTTCTTGATTTCAAACCCCATGCCAAGCCAGAAATAAATAAAGTCACTGACCTTGACAGGGAAAGGTTGTCGTGGATATGGGAAGGAAGGGGGGGAAAAAAAGGAGGAGGCAACAATGCTCAGGAAATGTACTCATTACTGTGCTCATGTAACTGTGACCCCTCTGTACAATATTTTTACAATAAAAAATGTACAAGAAATAATATATTGCTCAGATAAGCACTGTGGGGGTAAGGGAAGGATGTCTGAATAGCTGTAAAAAATTCTACACTGATGTTTTTTATAATGGTCAGTATGGAACTGAATAAACATAACAATTTCCAAAACAAATATTAAATCACTGACTTGGAACTGGGGCCAGTATTTTTGCCATTGATGGAATTTGAGCACACAGTTCGGGCAACTCTTTTACCATTTGTGAACGTGAAGCTCACTGTCCTTAAGGAAAATAAATTCAAGTTAGAGTTCCCAGAGCCTGCAATGGAAAAATATGTATATACATGTGTAATATATGATATATATGTACGTCTGTACATTTATTTCATATTATTATTATTATTGATTTTGTATTCACTTTATTTTTATTTTATTCATTTTATTGTTTATTGTATTTATTATTATACACATAATATTTATTATGTTTTGTACATCTATTATATAATTATACACAATAATTTAGGACATTGACTCATTTTTCATTAATACTTTATTAAGTGCTGAAACATGGTACTTAAGTAGAGGCATTTGTCACAGACATCACATGTTTAGAGTCTGTCCACAGTATGTGCTTTGTCTTATTTACCTTTGGACAACTTCCTATAGGGATTTCTTTAGATGATTTATACACAGAAACCTTTTCTTGAGGATAAGCAAGTTGAGGAATAAAATTGTGAAGTTGGGGCTAGGAATGTAGCTTACTGGTAGAGATCATGCTCGGCATGCATGAATGCCAGGATTTGAAAGCTCAGTGCCACATACTCAGAAAAAGCCAGAAGATGTGGAGAGGCTCAAGTGGTAGAGCACTAGGCTTGAGAAAAAGGAACCAAGGCCCTAAGTTTAAGCCCCAGGTCTGTCAAAAACAATAGGCCAGATGCAGATGCCGGTGGGTCACACCAGGAAACCTAGCTTCTCAGGAGGCTGAGATCTGAAGACCACAGTTTGAAGACAGCCTAGGAGAGGAAAGCCTGTTAGACTCTTACCTCCAATGAACCACCAAAAGACCACATGTGGCATTGTGGCTCAAGTGGTAAAGTGTTTGCCTTGAAGTGAAGGGCTCAGGGACAATGCCCAGGCTTCGGTTTGAGACACACAACTGTTAAAAGAGTGAAGGCTAATCAAAGTACTTTTCCTATATGCTAATTATGAGAACATTTTCTGGAAAATGAACGCTGGTGTACCCCAGAGTTGGAATCAGAGCTCAAAGTTCAAGTGTATCACATCCATATGCCCAGCCTCTCACACTCTAACATTATAACTTTGTGTCCTACAGGGTTCTGAAAGGTCCACTGTTGAAAGGCTTAATATGCTCCCCAAGCCCTTTATGATAAGTAGTTGACTTGTATTGTCAATGTCATTACAGTTCTGAACCTAGTAGAGAACCAATAGCTCATGCCCATCACCCCTGCTCAGGAGGCTGAGGTGTCAGGATCACAGGGTGAAGTCAGCCAGGGCAGGAAAGTCTATCACACTCTGACTTCCACTTCTGAAAGGTCAGATGTTCAAGAGCTTCCTGTGTTTCTCTTGGTGATGAGATGTTACTTGCACTCTAAATGTTCATAGAGTTCTCAAGCTTTAGAAGATGGAAAGAAATATTATTGACACATCCTGGGTTCAAATGAAGTTCTCAGGATCCAAGCCCTAGCCCTGTTAGCAGGAAGAACTCCAGTGTAACCCTGTATTTGAAGGAAAGAAAACAGTTTCAAAAGCCAGGCTAGGGGCAGAGACCTAGACCTGCAGGAGTAGGAGGCAGAACGTACACTCTCATCAGGGAAGTGAGCTGCAAAACCACTTCATTCATACCAGGCACAGCCAGCAATGGAGGGAAACCTGAAACATTTATTAGAGTTACACCATGGTCAGGCTTTTCTCAGCCTCTTCAAACATTGACTAATTAACCTTCCTCCCTCAGGGGAAGGGAGCCTCAAGCTATCTTTAGGTTACCAATAGAGAGCCAGTTAAGTGGGGGAGAGAGGAGTAACAGAGTAGAAAAACCCTGCTCTGTGGTCTTAGGGAGTGGGGTTTTGACTCTCCATCTGTCAGGTTTGAAGGCCCTTCTTCTATCTCTACCAGTCCATTCTCCTTCCTTCATTCTCCACATCATTATTGCAAATCCCCAGTCCAAGGAGAAGCAGAGCCATTTCTGTTCTGTTTCCGAGCACCTGAGTTAGAACCTGGCTATGCCCGCTATACTCTGGAGCTCTTTGCTGCCTGAGAGTTGAGACAGACAGTCTTCCTGTTCTGTGGTTGTGTGAAGGCGATGCTGGTGTCCTTGCACAATGCAGAAGACCTCATGACTGGGAAGTGTTCCCTTCTTTCCTTCTGATACCCAAGACCTGACTCGTCTATCATGTTTCTATCATCTATCTGTCTACCTACCTACCCCTACCTACCTACATACCTACTTACCTAGCTATATCTTTGCCAGTTGTTGGGTTGAACTCATACCCTGGGCACTGTCTCTAGCACTCTGCTACTTGAGCCACAGCACCAAATCTGGCTTTGTCTGTGTATGTGCTCCTCAGGAATCGAACCCAGGGCTTCCTGAATGCTAGGCAAGCACTCTGTCACTAATCCACATTCCCTGCCCCTTCATCTTACTCTTAAAGGTAGTTTTTGCATAAGTAATGCTACCATTTTATTTTCCCAAGTTTAAGTTTCTGAACACCGGTTACTTCTCCGAACCCTCATTTTCTCTTTCCTGCCTGATTTGTGACTGTTTCTGCTTTGGCCTCATAATGAAATATAAATGAAGGCTGCTGAGAGCTTAAGTGTGCATCATTTAGGGACACAGGCCTGGAAACCTGGAAGAGAAAAGTGATGGGCCTGAAATGAAGAGAATGATGCAGTATGCCCAACTAGCAAATCTGAAAAATAAACCTGTAAATAAAAGCAGAAGCATTGCATACGTCTGTTTGCACTTGGGGAAATAATATACATAAACACATAACTAGGTGTTGGGTCTTCGTCCGTCTTTGGACGGACAGGGTCCGAGGAGAGGTAAGTACGAAGTGTGGCTGGTCGCCCGTTCCCCACCCTTCCTTAGCCCAGGAGATAATCAGATGCAGCAGGGAGTCAAACCAAGCAGGAACTCGTTTATCAACAGGGAGCATCCCCTTTTTAAAGCAAAAGACTGCATGGGAGGAGAGGAAATGGGATCAACCAATCACTGAAAGGCCACACCTTAACATGCACCTAAGCTTCCATGAGTTGTTTACACACTGAACCTGAACAATTCCGGCTCTGCCCACTCAACTTCCTCTCAGGGCCATCTTTGCTACCCCCCACATATTCACCCTTTTTGTTTTAATGGCAGATCCACCTCCCAGTTAGTTATCTTTTTCCCCTCCTCTGTAAAGGTTATTTTAACAGGATTACATTTGGCCATGCAGGGGGTTGGAGGCAAGGCTGGGGAGAAGGAGGGCCCTTATGCATAAGAGCCTCTCCCAGTTACCTCTCATCCCCACCTAGCACAATAATAAACATTAGCCCCACCACAGCTAGAAATGTCCCAAGCAGTAAAATTTCAAACAAACTGTAGAAATAGCAAAGCAATCCTGGGCACCTGATGTCTTTCAAGTAAGCCAGTTCCTTGTACGTGCCTACAAGCGAGCACAGGGGTCAAGATGACCTTTAAGCTTTACTGTCAGCTCCCAACACCCTGTCGTCTTTGTCTAAAGAAGAGAACCCACCTGTCTTAGGTTGGGTAGATTGCTTTGTCTGTCTTACCCGTCATCGGGAACTTCTTCAGAGCAAAGCTGAAGGCCCTGTCTTAGGTTGGTAAGACTGGCACCCCCTCTTACCGGTCTCTGGCTGCGGTTCCTCTCGGGGAAATTTATTTACTTGGAGCTTGATCTTATGTAACTGGCTGGCTCATAAGAGTTTTGCATTGCACGTATAATGCAAGGAAGGCATAGAAAAAGCATCAGCAAAAGCATTCCCAGGTCAAGCAATGTCAGCCCTTTAACTTTAGGGATGGGATAGCAGTCTTTGCCACTTTAGAGTCCAGAGGTGGGGCTTGTTCTAGAGTAGGTTTTAGACATATTTATAGGACACATAACAAAAGGTAGTTGCACAAGCAATTAGTAAAAGAACAATTAGAGCAGGTAACATTAAAATAGATAGCTCCTAAAAAATATGTGTTAAACAGTCCATAAGTAATGACATAGGGTGGTGATCAAAACGAAGGTCAGGCCACCAGGTCGAAAGGGCAGTTTCTCTTGTGGTGCTATTGATGATTTCCATATGGCCAGTGCTGATCACTGCCCAGGTCACCCGTTGAGGTTGATGTGGATTCCGTAGCCATTGCAGGGACTGGGAGGGTCAGGACAGCCATCAGCTTGATTATCACCATCTGCAATTGTTAAAGAACACAAGAGTTTCTCAAGGGCTGGTTGCCCTTGGGGATGGTTAGTTTATCCTTGGGCATCCTCCTGTATAGAGGAAATGGGTAAAAACTTAAGGTTCCTGGCAGGAATCCAAATGGGAGCTGTCTCCCCTATGGGAAAAAAGCATCCAAATCCCCTGCCCATAGTAACTAGGGGGTCAGGTCCTCTCCATTGTTGTGTCAGGGGGTCCTTCCACCTGACTTTCACTTGGGGCTTAGGGTTTAGTTGTCCCCAGTGCTTCTGAAATCTGGATTCAGTTGCCCCTTTTGACAAATTTAAAATGTTAATGGTAAATAAAGCTATCTGTAACTGTTATGGAGGCTAACTCCCTCTTTTTTTGTTTTAATAATTGCTCCTTAAGACATTGATGATTTCTTTCTATAATTTCTTGGCCTTGGGGATTATAGGGAATTCTTGTAGTATGATTAATATGCCATCTGTCAAAAAACTCTGACATTGCTTTACTAACAAAACAGGGTCCATTATCGGTTTTAACTTGTGCTGGTAGACCCAAGGTGGCAAAGCAATGAAGAAAATGTGCTTGTGAATGTTTAGTCCTTTCTCCTGTATGTGCTGTGGCCCAGCATGCTCCTGAGTAGGTATCTATAGAGACAAAGATGTATTTAAACTTACCAAAGGCTAGGAAATGAGTAATATCTGTTTTCCAGAGGACATTAGGTTTAAGGCCTCTGGGATTTACCCCTGGTGGTTGTAAAGGGGGTACTTTTAAGAAGGGCTGGCATGTTTTACAGGTATGTACCACCCTTTTGAGGTCCTTTACAGGAATCTGAGGAAATCTATGCTGAAGACCTCTCCAATAAATGTGGGTTAAGTCATGCAAACAGGTAGCCTCTTGTAACGTTAATGCTTGCGGGCCAGTAGCTAACTGGTCCACACACTTATTGCCTAGGGAAAAAAATCTAGGAAGTTTTTAATGCCCTCTCAAATGTTGAATATGAAGGGCTTCCAGACCTTCTAATAGGCCCTTAAGGGTAACCATAAGAGGGGAAATAGGGTTTTCATCCAGCTTGATATGTGCCTGGGGAATATGAGGGAGCACGTTAATCATATATAGGCTATCCGAATACAAATTAAAGGGTTTTTGAATGTCCTGAAAGACCATAATTACGGCCAGCATTTCTTTATATTGTGCTGACCCTTGACAAGGTTGAAATCTTTGTTGGCTTGGGGTCTTTTGTTGCTCCTCAAAGGCTGCATACGGAGAGCCTGCTTTACTTCCATCAGTGAAAACATGGAGGGCGTCAGGAATAGGTGTAGAAGAAAATAGAGATGGCATTTTGAAGGAAAGTCTCCATAACATGACAGTCCATTTGGATTGCCCATTATGGCATTCAATTTGGCCTAGAAACCCCTCCAAGGAGAGAGCAAGACGAGTGTTGGCTGAGAGAGCCACTTAACATCTGCCATCCAAAAAGGAAAAACAATGGAGTGAGGGTCAAGCCATAAAACCTTTGGGCTTGGGTCCTTCCCTTGACAATAACATCCGTGAGTTGGTCTGCTTGAGAGTACGCCTGAGGCATGCCACCCAGCGGAGTGTGAACCCACTCTAATGGCTCCCCATTTTGAGTTAAAACTGCAGAAATTAACTTGACACCTGCAAACAACCAAAGAGAAATGGGCTCACAATTAGAATACCTCTTTAGAGAAACTTCATCGATGGCTTTTTGGAACTGCAAAAATATTGCCCTATGGCTGTCTGTAATTGTAATAACTTCTTGTGGTGTCCTGTCTTTTAGCAGGGCAAATAAGGGCACAAGACTATCTTTAGGGACAGAAACCCATGGCAACAGCCAATTGATTTCCCCTAAAAGACTCTGAAGTTGGGTTAAGGTTAGAGAGGCTGGAATATCCAGCAAAGGCTTAAGGGGGCTGGCCTGAGTCAAGGTAAGGTGGGTCCCGAGCACCTTAAAAGGGGCTACCTTTTGAATTTTATTAAGAACTATGGTAAAACCCCCTTTTTTTTAATATGCCGAGAACCTGGGCCAGAAGGCCCTCCAGGCAGCTTGGGTCTTAGTGCCCCAGAATTATATCATCCATGTAGACATAGGCAAGGGTGGTATCTGAACCCAGCACAGGCCCTAAAAGTGTGGCCAGGTATTGTTGGCAAAAGGACGGGCTATTGGCCATTCCCTGTGGCAGCACCATCCATTCAAACCTCCGATCAGGCTGGGAAAAATTAAGAGAAGGTATACAGAAAGCAAACTTCTCGCAGTAATCTAGATGCAGGGGGATAGAAAAAAAAAACAGTCTTTAATATCAATCACAACCAAGGTATATTCTGAAGGTATAGCAGGAGTCCAGGGCATGCCTCTTAGGGGCATTCCTACTAGCTCCATCCTTGCATTTACCTTACATAGGAGCATATGCCAGGTCCCAGAGGTTTTTTGAATAACAAATACGGGTGTGTTCCAAGGACTTATAGAAGGGCGAATATGCCCAAGGTTTATCTGTTCCTCCACCAGAAGGTGGAGGGCTACAAGTTTAGGTTTGGTCAATGGCCACTGCTCTACCCAGATTGGGCTTCCCTGCTTCCACCTAATGGGAGGTACTTGGAGGGCAGTGGCCTTTAGGATTGGGGGTGCACCTGAGCGGGTCCCTTTTGTTCTTCTCTGTGATTATGAAAGTTAAAAAAATCCCTTTCCTTAACTCCCTCTGGATCCTGATTACACCTTTGTGCTTCTTCCCCATCCAGGATATCATTATAGCATGCTCGATGGTCTGTAGTGACCACAGCAACCATTTGTCTTAGCATGTCTTGCCCTAGTAAATTGGCAGTGAGGTTCTTTGCCACTAAAGGGAGTATCTTTCCCTGTTCGCCATCTGGGCTAGTCCATGTCATAAGGGTAGCCGTTTCTTTGGATGGGGAGTTACCCCCTACCCCCAATATCGGGGGCCCAGGTGCAAGCTTCCAGTCCAAGGGTACTTCCTCCTCCCTGAGTATGGTTTGGTCTGCCCTGGTGTCAATTAAACAGTGAAACCTCTTTCCGCCTATGAGGATACTCATTTTAGGGTGGAGTCCTTCCACCAGGGAGACTGTCCAATGGACCTGAGCCGTCCTGCCACGAGGCTGCCTGGGCCTCACAGCAGAGGAGGTTCCTCCTTGAGTTAACGGGGCTGGAGGATGCCCCTCTCCTAGTTTAAAGGTTTCCCATCTAAATCAAACTTGGATCGGCAATCCTTTTTCCAATGATATCCCTTCCTGCACCTGGGGCAGGGTGTAGGGGGCAGTTTGGCCCCCCAGGGCCAGTTGGCGGGGGATTGTCATGTAGAGCCCCTCTTAAAGTGCCCCTCCTGCCCGCATTTAAAACAAGTCCCTCTCCCCATTGGTCTTGGAGTTCCTCAGCCCTGGGCTGCCAGCGGCTCAGTAATAGCCTCAGTCAATGTAGATGTCTGAGACTGTAAAGCTAAAGCTAGTGATTGGGACTGGAGCTGTTGTGTTCCCACATCCTGTGAGGCCACCACCCATCTGCTCAGGGAACTCTCTCTCAGTCCCGCGCAGACCATTTGGTGGTCTGCATTCATCCCTTCCCAGAGCAGCAGCTTTACAAACTGATCTCAGAGGTTCCCTGCCGGCAGCTTGCGGTGAACACTCTGTTGGACTCGGTCTATGAAATCAGGTAGAGGCTCACCCAGTTTTTGTCTCACTCCTGCCATGGGGGACTCAGTAGGCCCATCATCTAGTTTGTACCACGCAGCAAGTCCTGCCTGCCTTACCTGGTCACAGTACGGCCAGGTATTGTGGCCTGTTGGACGCCGGTAGAATAGGCTTCTCCCGTCCCTGCTAACATGGTATAAGTAATAGGTATTGCGGGTTGAGCCTGCCGGTTAGTCTCCGCTCACACTCTGCATTCCTCCTTAAAGAAGGCACACCATTTAATAAACTGAGCACTAGTAAGAACAGCTTTGGCCACATCCATCCAGTCCTTAGGGACACACTGATGATAGGCAATGTCCTGTAATAGGGTCTGGGCCCAGGGAGAGTTTGGGCCATCCTCCACCACCGCCTGGCGGAGCTCTTTAAGATCCTTAGCTTCCCATGGATACCATTCCAAGGGCCTGTTAGCCTCTGGTGCCAAAGTGACCGGATACGCTTGGGGAAGCGGATCATGTGGCCTAGAGTCTGGGCTCTTGGGTGGCCCTTCCTTTCCAGAGGAGGTCTCCGAGTAGGTTACTTCCCCAGCCCTCAGCCCCTCCAGTTGGTAGGGGTCTGGGACTTGGAAGTCCCTCTCGCAGGTCTCATAGGACGCAGTATCTCCCTTCCAATCGGGGGAATGGGGAGGGGGCCTAGGACTGTCCGGGGCACCTGAGTAGCTGCCTTTGCCCCTGCATGCACAGATAGTGCGTTCCCGGTTGAGTTTGACCTTTTCCTTTTCCTTTTCACTTTCCAAGTCTTCCTGTACTCTTTGTAGGCCTAATGTTTCCTCCTCCTCCTATCTTCTTCTGTGATATAACATTACCCATATTTAGGGTTTCACTTACCCCGAAAGACTGCTTAGCCTCGGCCGGTATCTTTTCCTTTCGTGCCCCACGTTGGGCACCAGATGATGGGTCTTCGTCTGTCTTTGGACGGATGGGGTCCAAGGAGAGGTAATTGTGAAGTGCGGCCGCTTGCCGGTTCCCCAGCCTTCCTTAGCCCAGGAGATAATCAGACGCAGCGGGGAGTCAAACCAAGCAGGAACTCGTTTATTAACAGGGAGCATCCCCTTTTTAAAGCAAAAGACTGCGTGGGAGGAGAGGAAATGGGATCAACAAATCACTGAAAGGCCACACCTTAATATGCACCTAAGCTTCCAAGAGTTGTTTACACACTGAACCTGAACAAATCCGGCTCTGCCCACTCAAATTCCTCTCAGGGCCATCTTTGCTACCCCTCACAACTAGGTAGGACATTGATACATAAACCTGGCATTCTCTTTTTGAATATTTTTCTGGCCATCCCAGGGCTTAACCTCAGAGCCCGATGTATTCCTGAGCTATTTTGCTCAAGGGTGAGGCTCTACCATCACCACAGCTCCACTTACAGCCATCTGGTCATTAATTGGACAAGAGCAACTCCCAGGCTTTCCTGCCTGGTGTGGCTTGGATCTCCTGCTCAGCTTTCTCTCTCAAAGCTGGAGCTCTACCCTCTGGACCACTGCTCCTCTTCTGGCTCTCTGGTGGTTTATTGGAGATAATAGTCTCACAGACTTTCCTGCTCGGCTGGCTTTGAATGGCGATCTCCTGCGAAGGGTTCAAGTGGCATTCCTCAGTTATTCCCCGAGGAGCCGCTCCACACAAACCCTTAGTCTAAATCTCTACAGGTACTAGAGAAAAATGGAAACATGAAGATGCTACTCATGTGTTCTAGATACTTAATATTGGAGACACAAAACACTCATAATTATTAGATCAGTTTATAGGCAAAAGGAGAAATGCAGACAGTATGAGGATCGTTCCAGATTTTGGTCCTCTCATCCTGAGACAGTAAATTAACTGCAGCTCAATGCTAAGTGACAGAACTGGCATGTCCTGTGGATATTTGCTCCCAAATCATCTGACACTCATTTCTCACTTTTGGCTTCAAACCTGTGACCAATCCCAGGGTAAGATGAGGAGAGAAAATCCTTCTCAAAAAAGCAACTATATCAAACATTGGGTAGTTTACTTATAAATTCAAACCATTGGAATGACCCTGTTAAGAAGTCATATTGTCCAGATTAACAAATGAAGAAGAAGAAAAAAAAATGAAGAAGAAAAGAAAGAAGGTGTCAGTGGATGCTGACTGTAATCCCTGCTCCTCAGGAGGCTAAGATGTAGAGAATCTGAGTTTGAATCCAGTCAGTGTAGGAAAGCCCATGACACTGTTATTTCTAAGAGAAATGAGGCTGTGAATCAAGATTAATGTACTACCTTTTCGCAAAAGGAGCTCAGGGACAACGTCTAGGCTCATAGTTCAACCTCAGGACCTGCCCACTCAAAAAGAGCCTGTATCTCCATGTCCTTGTGTATATATGGATATATTCCTATAGGTGAAGCTCCCAAGTAGCTCTGATGAGTGGCAACAAGCTAGGAAATTTGTATTCAATACAATGGTTTCATAACAGAGAGTGTTTTGATTGCAGTGCATGTTCTGGGGCTCCTCTCACTGTTCCTAGTGTAATCTAAGGGTTTCTCTGCATCCCAGGTCTGCTGGAAGAAGTCACTCTCACTGTCTGGTCAGTCAGACAAAAGGCCTCAGTACAGTACAGCTGGGTAACAAACAACTCCATCCAGGCCAGTTAGTGAGGATGAGTGTGAATGAGCTCTGAAGGTCAGGAGAAAAAGGCTTGTTTTTACACCAAGCTAACTCTCTCCCCATTGCTCTGTTTTAAGAGGAAGGCTTCATTTGTGCAATGTCCATGGCAGACCAAGTTCTGGGCACTTATCCTGCCTTTGTGAGACTATATTCCAGTGTTCAGATACAGTGCTCAATATTATTCAGGAGTCCTTCTGGCAGACAACTAGGGAACTCAACCTAATGAAATGTTTCATTGCCTGCAATGATGGGATTATGATGCCTCTCCTAGGTTTCTGCCAGCTTGGGAAATCCAAGCACATATCTGATATCACAAAACTTCCTGTCATCTAGGGCTGGTGAAGCTCATCAGGTTTTGGAAACTTTGACCTTTCCTATTTAGGTTCTGGATGGCTAGCTTTTGGGGTTGAACACAGGGTCTGGGTACTGACCAGGAGCTCAGTGCAGAAGCATAGTGCTTTATTATTTTGTGTAACAACTTCTGATGTGTGTGTGTGTGTGCGTGCACACACACACACACACACATGCATGTGCGCACACACATGCATGAGTCCTGGAGCTTGAACTCAGGACCTGAGCACTGTTCCTAGTTTCTCTTGTGGAAAGATAGCTCTCTCCTACTTGAGCCACAGAGCCACTTCAGGCTTTTTTCTAGTGATGTGGTCCTGAGAAATCAAGCCCAGGGTTTCATAGATGCACAGCACTCTACCCCTAAGGCACATTCCCAGCCCTCTACATGAGGTTTGTTAGCTCATTTCTGTCTTTTTTTATTGTTGTTGTTGGTTGTAGGAGTTGAAGTCTGGGCCTGGGTGCTGTCCCTGAGCTCTTCAGCTCAAGTCTTGTGCTCGCCACTTGAGCCACAGTGCCACTTCAGGTTTTCTGGTGGTCTATTAGAGCTAAGTGACTCAAGGACTTCCCTGCCCAGGGTACCTTTGAACCATGATTCTCAGATCTCATCCTCCTGAGTAGCCAGGATGACCAGCATAAGCCACAAGCACCAAACTTCAACCTCAGGTTCTTGGTGGTTTATTGGAGATAATAGTCTCATGGGACCTTTTGTGTCTGGGATAGTTTGGAACCCAGATCCTCAGATCTCAGCATCCTGAAAAGGCAGGATGACAGACCTCAACTACCAACCCCTTGGTCATGGCCTCAGCTGCAAGGGCGGGCGTCCATGGCTCCACATGATTGAGTGCTAGCCATGAGCCCAAGAGGTAAGGTCAGAGCCTAGGCCTCGAGTTCAAGGTTGATGACTGAGAAGAAACAAAACAAAACAATTGTCTACAGGAGACAACTCACTAGTTTTCAGTAATACATAATTTCATCCCTGCTATGGGGACCTATCTGAGCTTCAATATTCTTTTTGTTGTTGTTGTTTAATTTTTATTTTTTGTGAACATACTTTACAGAGGGGTTACAATTACATAGGCAAGATAATGAGTACATTTCTTATCAAGCATTGCAGCCTCTTCCTTTGTTTACCCTTCACATCCCTTCCCAGCCTGCCCCCGCTCCCCCACCCAGTCCCCCTCCCCGTCCCCCCCCCCCCCGCACCAAAGTTGTAAAGTTCGTTTTCGACATGACAACTTGTACTTCTCATAGTTACAACGGGTCCACCTGTATCCTTAAACGACTTGTTTTCCCCATCTCCTCCACAAATTATACTGACATCAAATATAGTGAAAGCAGGGGTTATACTGTGGGGGAGGGACATACAAAGCAACAAAGAGATAATCTTATAAGTGCATTAGAAAAAAATGCATGAAATAACAAAGCATTAAAATACATATCTAAGTGTTCATTTTCCTAACATCACATTATCTGACCTTTTCTGCTTGATTCATACATATACTAGATATTGCAAATAAGGGAAACTATGGGAACTATGTTTCTTTGGGCTTGGCTTACTTCACTTAATATAATTTTTTCCAAGCCTTTCCATTTCCTAACAAATGGGGAAATGTCATTCTTTCTGATGGAAACATAGAATTCCATTGTGTATATATACCGCATTTTCTTGATCCTTTCATCTACTGAGGGGCATTTGAGTTGGTTCCATATCTTAGCTATGGTAAATACTGCTGCAATAAACATAGTTGTGCTGGTAGCTTTAGTGTGGTCTTGCTTGTAAACTTTTGTGTAAATGCCCAAAAGGCCTCAATATTCTTGTCTGCATAATCATCTCAGTTGTGGAGCTCTTACAAGGACAAGATATAAGAATGCAATCGGTAAGTACACAGCACATGGCACTCTTTACATGACTCAGCACAGAGCATCCTGTGAAAGACTCAGCACCCAGCACCCAGTACAGGACTCAGCACACTGCAACCTGTGAAGGACTCAGCACATAGCAACCTGTGCAGTAATCAGAATGGAGCACCCTATGGAGGACTCAGCACATAGCTCTATTCCACAAGCTGTCATTAGAATTAGGGTGCTTTAATCAGTATCATCATTCTTTGAAGTAAATTTTACAAACCATTAAAGTTCACATCTAATGGTTTAGTGGGGTTTGTTTTTGGGGAGGAGGGGTTGGCCATGGGGTTTGAACTCAAAGCATGGGGATATTGTTCTAATAACATTTGCTTAAGGCTAGAGCTCTACCATTGGAGCCACATTTCAAAGAGTCTAACAAACTTCCTGCCAGGACTGGGTTTTAAAGCCCCTGAGAAGCTAGGATGCCGGATATAAGCCAGGATGACATGAATAACTCGTGGAGCTGGGTTGCAGTAGTTTACATCTGGCTAAGTCTGGTTAGGTGTCAGCTATCAGCATCAGACTCCTAGCTTGCTCTGTAATGAGGTATTTGAAGTTCAGTACTTCTATAATTGCAGTTAGAACATCCTCCCTTTTTTTGGCGGCATTCATGGGGCTTGAATAAGAGCTTAGACACTGTCTCTAAGTGTTTGTGTTCAAGGCTAACACTCAATTGATTGAAAGACAGCAGAATTTACGGGTTTTCTGTTTATGTGGCACTAAGTTATCTAACCCAGGGTTTCATGCTTACTAGGCGAGCACTCAACCACCGATCCACAGGAGTGAATGAGGTAAAAATAGAGAGAGATTGCTGTATATAAATATTATATACACAAAAAGAGATGTCTGCATATTATTAAAATATAGATAATATTACTACCAACTATAGTTATTAAATTATGTCTCCATTTATTGATGTGTCCCAGTTAACTATTAATAAAGCATTAATAATTACTCAATATCCTGTTATTGTTTATCATATATGTACATATATCCATATATATAATTATATATTTCATAGAATGAGACCAATGTGTATATATTATTAAATTATGCATCATGTGTTACTACCAATTATTAGGTATTTAATTATGTTTCCACGTACTTTTTATTCTCTTAATGCTTAATAAAATATTAATTAAACTTAATGAACATCCTATACTTATTGCATCTAATTTTACGCTAGAATGCTTCACTACTAATTCAATCTGTTTATCATTGATTGTAGTGACAATTCTTCCACCTATTACATTTCTTACCTTTATAAAATCCTATTACATAGCATATACGTTTGCACTTGAATTATATATCCTACCTGACACTGAGCACTTTCACAGAAAAGGAAAACATGTGTCACGCTTGGCTTCTCACTCCAAGATTACATTTTTGGCAGTGTTAGGATCTAAACTCAGGGCCTAGAAGGCTCAATTCATGAATGGGTGACAGCCAGCACAGCAGCCTCTAGCCAATTCAGCTGCCATGCAGTGCACAGGCCTTGAGGTTGAGCCCGCCCCGTATGTTGACTTCAAATTGCACTTAGTGTAGTTATTAATTTTATTTTTTGTTTTATCATTTACCACTTATTTTATTGACTGCTATTACACATGGAATATTTACTACATTTATTACGTAGGATATAGATTTGCCTATGTATGAAACTTCATACCTGACACCCAGGACATTCACAGAAAAGGAAAACACGTGTCACCATGGGCTTCTTACTGCACGATTCAATTTTTGTGAGTGCTGGCATCTGAACTCACATCTTACAAGGCCCAATTCATGAGTGGGTGAGTGTCAGCATGCCAGCCTGGGGCATATGGAGTTGACAAGCATTTCCCACACCTGAGAACGAGCCATAGGGGTTGACAAAACAAGAACAGATTGACATGCAGATGGTAGTACACAAATAAATACAGATCTTTATAGAGTGCCAGAGATATCTATACATTATGCAGTTATATAGGCTACATTCCTACCAATTCTTGGGTATTTATTTTGCCTCCTCCATGTAATTAACATTATTGTTTTCATCCTTAATGAATTATTAATTAAATCAACCACTGTCCAAACTATTGTGTCCATGTAATTAATAATATTTGTTTAATGTGTCCAAAAATATTCATTAAAATCCATCAGCCTCCTAAAATCAATCTCTAATTTTATAGTAGAATCACTCAGGAACAACTAATTCAACCTTGATATTCACATACTTCTATCCTTATTCCTATGAATAGGAACGAGACTCTTAGCATCTCCCTCCATTGGTAGGGGTCAGGACTGGGCTTTGAACACAGGGCCTAGGTTGCCGTTTTGGCCTGTGGCTTCCCTGGAAGCCATCAGCCTTCACCATTGACAGGTTACCAACAGTTTTCAGTCGTGTCATTCAGACCAAGGATGGTCACCTTGAAAAGAAAACAAATGTAAAACCGACATCCATCTACAGGTAGCCAGATTTTTATCTGTGTCTTTTTATTTATTTTTATTCCGGTCAGTCTTTGGGGCCAAGGAACCCAGGTTCAGCTGTGGGCTCAGTGGCTGCACCACAGCCTAGCATGATCAAAACTGAAGCAGAGTTGCAATGACCTGAGCTCAAGCCCTGTTCTTGACAAAATAAAAATAAATTCATACATACATACATACATACATTCAAAATGTTTAAAAACCAATGAGGCTCCTTGGCTTGGGATTCACGCCATTTTTTCTACCAGGCCTGGGATTTGAACTCAGGGTCCGGGTAAAACTGCAGCACTGTGGGGGAAGGGGAAGCTCACCGTGCTGGAAGACAAGAAAATCAGGCTTTTTCCCAGGGGCTGAATTCAAGCTCTAGCACTCGAAAAAATAATATTCGTATACATTTTAAATACATGATTTATATTTATATACACATGATTACTGCATATTGCAGTTACTGTAGTTATTCATTTTATTTTGTGTTTCATTTATTGATTATATAGAGAGTATGATTACACGTATAACATTTTTTACATTCTATTACATAGGATATAGATTTGCCTACGTATTATACATCAATTCTGAGACCCAGGACTTTCGCTGATAAGGAAAACAAGTGGGACAATTGGCTTCTTCCACCAGGATTAAGATTTTGGCAGTTCTGTGATTTGAACTCCAGGCCTAGAAGGCCCACTTCATGAATAGGTCAATGTTAGCAAACCAATCTGATGCAAATTAAGTTGTCGGGCAAATGTGGGGGACTTGTGTTTGAGGACTTGAAATCAAGCCATAGGTGTGGCCAATATATAAACATATGACTATGCATCTATGAATAAATTTATAGAGACTGATAGACGTTCATGTAGATTCTACTATATAACTCTATATAAAGAGTGATGTCTATATCTTATTTTTATATATTCTATTACTACCAATTATTTGGTCTAAAATTATGTGTCTATTAATTAATCACGGTACGAGACTTAATAAAGTATTCATCAATGACCTATATTTATTGCATACAATCTTATACTAGAATGACTAGCTAATTAGTAATTCAGTTGGTACTTGTCAAACATTCTATTAGTGTTCCTATAGATAGGAACGAGTTCTCTAGAATCTTCAGCAGTGTGTAGGTGGCAGTCGCAGCATCGAACTCAGGGCCTAGGTGTCTGGGTTGGGCTCAGGCTTCACTGATAGCCCGAGAGCCTTCGGCCATGAAAGGTCACGTACAATTTTTAAGCCTAGTCATTGAGACCCAGTATGGTCACAGTACAAAGCAAACAAATGTAAAACAGTTGTGTAAAACTTCCAGGTTTTTCCTCCACCATCTTGGTTGGTTTGTTTTTTTTTTTTGCCAGAGCTGGGAGTTGAAATTGTGTACTAGGATAGCTGGATCATCTGTGGGTGTAAAAGCTGCACCCCAGCCTAGGGTAATCAAGGTTGAAACAAAGTTGTGATGACCTGAGTTCAAGCCCCGTGCCTGCCCCCCAAAAAAGTTAAGACACTGGCTAGGAATTTGGGCCATTTTTTCTGCCATACCTGGTATTTGAACTCATGAATTGGGTAACTCTATTGTGCTCTGGGTGAAGTGGAAGCTAACCTCCTGGAAGAAAAAAAATCAGGAGCATTTCCCAGGGTGTGAATTCTAGCCCCAGAACTGGCAAAAATAATATTTATATACATGTATAATGTATATAATATATGTATTTGCATAGATATTACATATTGTACCTAGGACACAATATTTCCACAGAGAGGAAAACAGGTCAACATTGGTTTCTTTCCTCATGTATTGCCTTCAGCAATGCTGGGATTTGAACTCAGGGCCTGGAATGCCCAATTCACCAAGGGGTCAGTGTAAGCAGAGCAGCCTCAAACAAATTCATTGCCAAGCAGTTCCCAGGACCTGAGTTCTAGCCCCAGGAATGGCCAATATATAAATACATGTATAAATTGTTGCAAATATATATATATATATATATATATATATATAGAGAGAGAGAGAGAGAGAGAGAGAGAGAGATGTATATCCACTGTATATTTAAATATATAAATGCATTTATAGAATGTGAGATGTCTATACATTATTAAATTACATCTAATATATTCCTGATAATTATTAGGTATTAAATTATGCCTCCATTTAATGATGTATCATGGATTAAGGCATAATAAAGTGCTTCCTTGTGCAAAAGGAGCTCAAGGACAATGTCTAGACTCATAGTTCAAACCTCAGGGCCTGCACCAAAAAAAAAAAAAAAAGAGCCAGTAACCCCATGTGTCTGTGTATGTATGTATGTATTTCTATCAGTGAACATCCAGAGTCATTATGAAGAAAAGCACCCTGCTAAGAAATTTGCTTTGAATAGAATGATGTCATAGCACAGAGCATGCTTTCAAGACAGTGCATGTTCCTGGTTTAAAAAAAAATTAAGACCCTGGCTTGGAATTTGCACCATTTTTCTGGCAGCTTGGGATTTGAACTCAGGGTCTGGATAATTCTGTGGAACTGTGGGGGAGGGGAAACACTGTCTTTGAAGACAAGAATTCCAGACCAGTTTCCAGGGCCTGAATTCAAGCCCCAGAACTGGAAAAATTAATATTCATACATGAGATCTATTTACTTACCTGGGTTTAATCCATATGATATTTATTACCATTATTCATTTATTATTTATTTTATTTAGTATTTTTCATATATAATATTTATTTCATTCATCACGTCTTATCACATGGACTTATTTGCATATGGATTCTACATCATACTGAGACCCAGGACTTTCACCAAGAAGGAAAAAAAATGGGTCAAAATTGGCTTCTGACTCCACATATAATCTTTTGACTATGCTGGGATTTGAACTCACAGCCCACAATGCCCAATTCATGAATGGTTCAGTTGTGGAGCAAAAGCCTTTGGCAAACTGAGCAGCCAGCCAGTGCTGAGGACCTACAATCTGGCAATAGTAGTGGCAGATAGATAGATAGATAGATAGATAGATAGATAGATAGATAGATAGATAGATAGATAGATAGATAGATAGGTAGATGTGTAGTTTGCTATATATGAGAGAGAGAGACAATGTGAGGATATTAAATTATATATATTATGAATTATTAGTTATTAAATTAGGTCTCCATTTAATGAAGTATCATGGTTTAATACTTATTGAAGCATTGGTGTAAAAAGAGTCAGTATTCCTTAATTAGGAGAATCATACCATGGTGCTAGAATGAAAGACATAATCCAATACTTTTTGGGTGGCATTCTATAAGAGAATCATGAACTAACTGCAAATTTAATTGTTACTTTTATAACATTCCATTAAGCATTCCCATGGATAGGAATGATTTTCTCATGATCTCCCTCCATTTGTAGGTGGTAGTCCTGGCATTTGAACTCCAGGCCTTGCAAATGCAAACCATTAGAATGACACTGTGAAGATTTCAGTTTGCCACATTGAAAAAAGAACAAGAAGAAAAGAAAGCCAGGTGTCAGTGGATCCTGCCTGTAATCTTAGCTCTTCAGGAGGTTGATAGGTAGAGAATGCCAGTTTGAATTCAGCCAGGACAAGAAAGTCCACCACACTCTTATTTCTGAGGGATCACAGGAATACAAAATCCCCATGAGTGGGGCTATTGCTCAAGGGCAGAGTGCTACCCTTGAGGTATCTCCCTAGGTTTCTGGAAGCTTGCTAAATCTAAGCACATGTGTAATATCACAATGCTTCCTGCCATCTAGGGCTGGTGAAGTTCATCAGGTTTTGAACTTTTGACCTCTCCTAGTCGGGCCCTGGGTGGCTAGGTTTCGGGGTTGAACACAGGACCTGGCTGCTGACCATGAGCTCAGAGTACAAGCTCAGTGTTGTACCATTTGCTGTTACAGCTTCATTTCTAGTATCTGTTGTGTGTGTGTGTGTGTGTGTGTGTGTGTGTGTGTGTGTGTGTTTATGTGTATGTGTGTGTGCACATGTATTTGTGTTTATACACTTGTCCTGTAGCTTGAATCCAGGACCTGAGCACTGTACCTGAGATTTTCCTATACAAGGATAGTCCTCTACCACTTAAGCCACACAGCCACTTCAGGCTTTTTTCTAGTGATGTGTTACTAAGGAATCAAACCCAGGGATTCATACATGCAAAGTATTCTACCCCTAAGACACATTCCCAGCACTCCACTTCAGGTTTCTTTCTTTCTTTTCTTGGAAGTTGGAAGAATTGAAGTCTAGTCTTGGGCGCTGTCCTTGAGCTCTTCAGCTAAAGCCAATTGTTCTACCACTTGAGCCACAGCACACTTTGAGTTTTTTAGTGGGCCACTGAACAGAAGCATCTCAAGGAATTTCCTGCCCAGGCTGGCTTTGGACCGTGATCCTCAGCTCTCAGCATCCTGAGTACTTTGGATGAAAGGTGTGAGTCAGCAGTACCCAGCTTATACTTCTATTTTCTAAGTGGTGAATAGGAGATAAAAGTCTCATGAGACCATTTGTGTCTGGGATGGTTTTGAAGCCATATGGTCAGATCTCAGCTTCTTGAGTAGACATGACAGACCTCAGCTACTACACCACTATACCGTAACAAGCAAGTGCATGGGGTCAGCGGCAATGTTGGCTAACCACCTGAACCATCCTTAAACATGGACCAAGGAGTCTAACCCATGCGCTCAAGTCAGGGGTTTGTGCCAAAGCCGCCATGGCACAATGAAAGTGAAGGCCGGCAGGGTCACTTGGGTGCAGGGTAGGCAGTCATCTGTAAGGATTTCCCTGCTGCGTGTTGCACTCTCCCCCATGCCCTTGTCTCCTGCCTTCTCCTCCCCTCCCTCCCCCCGCTGGCCAAGGTGGGATCCTAAGCACTCTGCACCTCAGAGAACAGACCAACCAGGAGTGTTCTGGGAGCACCTCAAGAAGGCAGAGCAAGATGTGGCTTTTCACACTGACCTCCCTTTCCGTGGAGAGAGCCAACCCCTGTGCTGATAACAAGTCATGGGAAGAGAGGGGCAAGATCAGGGCACCCCCCTACTCCAGCAAGTACAAGTCCCCGACCTCATGGCAAGGGCGGGGAGAGACCAGCCAGACCCGGTTGCTGCACCCCTGCCTCTTGCACACGACAGGCATGGTGGGACGGTGAGGGCAGGGGCCCGCGGGCAGAACGAGAAGAGTGGTCCCATTCGCAATGAATGTCCGTCCCTCACCTGGCACAACCTATGCCTGGGCCTGAAGGAGATCGCAACATCTCCACATTAATCACACCAAGGGTATGGAGAAGACAGCCACATGGCACTTGGGAGGCAGTGGCCCAGGAACGCAGCTTCTGAGAGGGCCAGCCTGGGATAAACGTAGCCAGGACAGACACCGTTCATGAGTAATGAACGAAGCAAAATAAATTAAAAAATAAAAATAAAAAAGTGAAACCAAGATGGAATTTGCACGAACAAAGCACTCTGAACCTGAGAAAACTGCCGATAAACTGGTAACCCGGGATAGGTCCCAAGCAGACAGGGGCGGCAAAGTCGGCCAGCCTGCCCTCATGACCTCTGCCACACATGGCGCCTCTCCCCTCCCCCACCCCAACATTTCCAGAAAAGCGCAAGTGAGAGCTTGTCCCACTGTCTGCCTACCCTTTCTTTTTTTTTTTTTTTTTTGTTTGTTTGTTTTCTTTTCTTTTTCCCCTGATGGAAATGAGAAAACCAAAGATGGGTCAGGTCCAGGAAGAGACAAGCTGGGAGGAACCCCGCTCACTTGTGAAATTCATGAGCCAGGAGCTCAAACACAGCTAGTCCAGAGGAGGCTGCATGCCTCACCTGCCTGCACAACACACTGTCCCCACTCCACCCCTCACAGGGAAAGGGGAGGGGGAAGGCCAGAGAGAGTTTTCTTCTAACACAGAGATGTTAGGTACGTCACACACACAGGTCTGGAAAACTATGGTGACAGTGCAATGGGAAGTGTGAGTCCACTCACGCATCAATAAATGACAGGAAAGTCAAACAAGAGCCCCTGGGTGAGAAAGGAAGGGGAGGTGGCACCCGTGGGACACTTATCCCGGGCACCAGACGGAACGACCTTCTGATCTTTCCTCCTCAAATCTGTCCAGACAGCTAGCCTTTTCTAATAGGCTTTTCCACTCTCTCTGGAGCAGTTCAAGGCATGAGGTGAGGAATCTAAACCCTAGACACGTATGTTGGAGGGTAGAGGCATCATCACTCACATGACTGTGGTGGACCAGGACTTGAGCAGGGTAGTGCACAGTGTGTGGAGGGGGGGCAGGTAGGAAACCCCAGGAGGAAAGACAGGGAAAGAATAGGGGCCCTGTTCCAAACATAGTGGAGGGATCAGAGGGGCAATCCTATCTCCCGGTGGTGATGCATGGTTAGAACCCACAGACCAGGCATACTTCTCTTTGGGGTTTGCAATGGGAACATATGCAGGCAGAAGTGTGCCAGGACACACATCTCTTCACAGACAGGTAGACAGGCAGAGCCAGGGGGTCAGGCATGGCAAACACCCTATTCCATCAACACACACACACAAACATACACACACGTTACGGTGTGTGTATAATATCCACAAGGTAAAAGTTTATTCATCCATTCTCAAAAGAATAGGAGTAAGATTATGTCAGTTGCAGGGAAATAGACCTATGGACTACGAGCGGGGCAGGGGTTGGGGGGTTGTGGAGGCCAGAAGAACCAAGAACAGGTGATGCCAGAGGAAGACAGACTGGCAGAAAGACAAACAGACCGACTGACTGACCAACAGCATGTGTTTTTTCTCCTATGTGGATACTAGACCTAAACTATAACTGGACATAGTAACCTACACAGCACTCTGGGCAAACACAGTGTGTGTGTCCCCGCGTGTGTGTGACACATATACTCTCCTTTTGTCAGAAGGTATAATTTCTCTGAACATTTAAGATATTGCAGATAAGACATAAGACGTAATATCTATAAGTAGCACAACTGTGAATGTACTATAATAACTAGACATGTTAGGATTAAAGTTGGAATTAGGAGGATAGAAATGTATCTGTAAAAATGCTATTGGTCGTTATTACAAGTACATTTGGTTTAGGATATTTCTGAAAACACCGATTGATCTTTCTTGGGATGATGGTCTATGATCACACTAATAACCACTTAAAAGCCAGATCATCTGTTGGATACATTTCAATTGGTTTATATTGCATCCTCAAATATTTTTCTCTTCTTTTTATTCTATCTTCTCAATAAAGATCCAGTGGTATAAAGCTACTTTTATGCCCTTAATATTACATAACTGAAGTGATCTGCTTTGTTTTGCAGCTTTCTCAGCTTAATTCACTGAGGCCTATTTAGTCACACATGATGAGAGGTCCAGAAACATCTTTGGGGACACAGATGGCTTTTGTGTAGTAGGAAGACCCTTACTCACACAGGCAGCCCACCTAGTCGTCCGGAGTGACAGAGCCCACCGCAACAAAGTTGTTAATAAAGAAGCAACTTTATTGAGAAGGTTCCTACACTGACTAGCCAGGGCCGCAGCACAGGCTCGGGTGCTGATACTGCGACCCTGAGTAGCCCACGTACTTAGGTTTTTAAAGGCAAAATTCATAAGGTCAAGCCTGTTCATTCAGGTGACCAATGAGGTTGTCACACACCGAAAAGATTATACTAGACCACATGCAGGTGGCCAATGAGGTTACACTTTGTCACATAATGGCTGTTTAAACTTTTGGTTTAAATGACTCACGAATTCAATGGTAAGTTGGAGCTTACAGTAACCATACACAAAGGAGTTTAGTGGAGTTTCACATAAACAGGTGAAAAAGGTGGAGTTTATGATAAGCTCAGAATGTTGCCAGTATGAGCCAGATTACTGGCTATCTGTTTAATCATTCAGACCTTAACAGAACAATGAAGGTGGGTTAAGTTGTTAAGGGGAGGGGAACCTAGAGGCATTCTTTCCATTCCAAGAACTGGGCTGGATGGAACCAAGGTCGAGTTAACCTTGTTTAGTTTTTTTTTCTTCCTAAAACCGCTAAAACAAAGGCAAAGCCTGGAAAGAACCTGTACCAGGCTCCTCTCAGGGCCTACTTCATTTTGTAAAGTCTATTTGGGGAAATAGCAAATATAATCTACCATGTCCTAAAATGTAACAGATTATCTCTATGGGACGGATAGAAATATCTAGATGTACCCTGTCACCAGCCAGTTATTTTAATTTACTTAAGGGAAATCAAGTGAATAAAAGACTATTGGTAAGTTTATAAAAACAGGTAGCCGAGTAAAACAGCACCATGTGAAGAACGTAAAAATATATAGACAGCCCCTAACATCCATTGTCACTTCTGTACCTTTGCTTGCTAAAAAATCTACTAAAATCTTGAGGAGTGGGGTGAAAGAGGCAGAAAACTGGGCTGCCCTCATCAAAGTAGGCAAGTACCACCTGAATGAATTTATTAAAAGGCATGGAGTAAGATTAATGCTTAATGTAATAGAAATTAGAAGTTATGATTACTAACTGCTCATTTTTGCTTCTGTATGAATTGCTTTGAGCTAGATGATTTTATGGTTTTTGTATGATTTTAACTGTGACTGGTTTGAGTTAATCAGTACTGGAATGTCAGGCTGGGAGCCTAGAGATGCTTGGTAAAAGCCTTGACCAAGGGCGCAAAATCCTCAGAATTCTCCCCAAGCTGCAATGCCCTTCCTGGAGGCCAGGGCAGTAAGGCCCTAGGGAAGAAATATAATGTTTTAAGAAACCTAAGCAACTCCATTTTTGTTTAACACTCCATCTCAGTTCTGTGACTTGACTTGTGATCCACTTTAGTCCGAATGCTAGGATTTTATGACAGAAAGCCATGCACAATTCTTGGAGCCATAGATGGCGTTTGCTTAAGGCAGGTGTTAGCCCCCAAGTGGTGTTGCCCCCCAGCCACCTAGGACTAAGAGTTTCTGACCAACCGGTACTTCAGAGCCCAGGGCGAGACATGCCATGCATTCTGTTGTTCCGGGTGTGACTCGTAACCATTTTTGGTCAAGCTATGGATCAAGGACATTTTTCTGTAAAGGTCAACCAATCATATTTGCCCAGATTAGCTTGCTTTAAATGTTAACCAGTCATGTAATTTCTTATGTAAAAGTTCCTTAAAGTTGTTTGTTCAATACTATAAAAACTGTGCTGATTCTATCCTCAGGGCCTCTTAGCGTCACCAGTTACCATGTGCACAGAGGACCAAGCTCGAGCTTGCAATAAACTGGTTCTTTGTTGCTTACATTGATCGTGGTCTCTGGTCTTCTGGGGGTCCCCGAATGCTGGTATAACAAATACATTTGGTATTCAGGTAAGGGGTAGGTTTATTCAGACCACCTGCTGGAACCAGATAAGGTTGGCACACCACATGGCTAGCAAAGACCTGGAAAAGAGAGCTGGGAAAGAGCTGGGAAAGAGAGCTGGCAAAGAGCTGGGAAAGGGAGAGAAAAGAGCTAGAAAAGAAAAGGCATCTGGGCCTTGGTTAGGCCTTATCTAGGGTAAGTGAGGAGAAAGGTGTAACCACATCAAATTCAGATGTGACCTCAGCGGATGAAGATGTGAGGTCTTCCAGCTGTGCCAGTTGCCTAGGTAATGCAAGTACTGGGTGGAGACTTTGTTGTGAAGAGGGTGGAGTCTTCTCGCCATCCAGGAGCAGAACTTACAACTATATAGTTCAAGAAATTTTATTCTGATATGTATATAAAAAGTTTACCTCAGTGGATGAAGACATTTGCATGAAATTGCACCTAGTGCAGCAATTGATATTTATAACTCTCCCTAAACTATCACATTGCATTTTTTCCATTTTCTTGTCACTCCTTCAGAAATGTTCCCAAGTCTCATTTTTTTACCCACTTCAGCCAATGGGACCCTTTTTCATAATACTGATGTAAAGACATTTGTGTTACTGTTTATAAATTACAATCATAAATAAACTGGTACAGTTTGCTCGTAAGACGTAATATCCAAATGAATTCCAGGATACAGAAGCCTAGGAGGTCTGTTGCTACAGTTGGCTGCGGCAGGGGTGGCGGCAGCGTTTGTTTTGAACTTTGGGCTTTTCTTTTTCTTTTCGGTAGGTGGGAAAGGGGGGCGGAAATGGAGGGAAGCAGGGCAACCCAAAGCAATATGGTTTTTGACATGCACTGTGTGGAAAAATCACCTATGCAACTGGTGGGCAGGGATGTGAAGGGAGAAACTGGGGGAGCAAGCAAAAGAAGGTAACCATGTCTAGAAAATAACAAAAAGTAAAGACACACCCCCTACGGTCCCCCCTCCCCCCTCCACTCGGCCCTGCCTTCAAGAAAATTTCCTTGTTTGCTGTTTTTTTTCTTCTGTTTTATTGTAAATAAAGCCTCAGAAGAGAGCTGGCAATACTTCATCACTATTCTCTTCGCCAGCCTCCTCCATCAGCCCCGAATCACTCTCCGTCACTCCATGAAGTGTCCAATAGTTTGCACCCCAGAACAAGGGAAAAAATGTCAGACTCAAGATCGATCAAAACAGAACCCACACTTAGGAAGGTCTTGTGAGGAAGGAACACCTCCCCTCCCAGGTACACACACCCATACGCCCCAGCATCCCTGCCCACACAGGTCATGAATGGCAAACCCCATCCCACCCGGGCCAGAGATTCCCTATCACACAGAGAGACAGACAGACAAATCACGGGGTGTGGAGAGAGTCGGAAAATGAAAAAAATATTTTCCCGGCTTGACCTATGAATGGGCCTGGGTTGGCATTTTGTCCTCTGGGCCCTACAGTCAATCCATGGAGATTGCTCCTCTCTCCTCATCACTGTAATCCTATCTGATATTTGCCAGAGATGAACGTGCTGTGGGGACACTTTGGTTCATCGATCTAAACTAGGGACCAGAGGTGGGGGGAGAGGGGAAGCCTAGGAAGACTGTTGCTATAGTTGGTGGTGGTGGTGGTGGCAGTGCAAAGGTAGATTACATGTTGTCATGCATACCTGTGCCTGTGTGGTAGGAAACAGCAGCAAAGATCAAGGGGTACAGGGTGTGGGTGGTGGTTGTGGTGGTGGTGTGTGTGTGAATGTGTGTGCACTCAAGCGTGCATGTACGCTCCAGTCCTAGGGCTTGAACTCAGAGCCTGAGTGCTGTCCCTTGGCTCTTGAGCTCAAGATTGGCACTCTTCCATTTGAGCCAGAACTCCACTTCTGTCTTTTGGGTTGCTTAATTGAAGACACGAGGCTCACCAAAGTGCAATGCCTTTATACCTCTGATCATATAACAAGAAGTCTTCCCCTTTCTTTGTATTTGTTATCGTCGATGTTGCTTTGTTTTCTCTACTTTTTTCCCCCTTGTTTCTTCCTTCATCTATTTCCATGAGAGCCAAGAAATGGAGGGACCAAGAGTGAAGAAGTACAGCAGTGGCACTCACTAGACACTATGTTGGAAGTGAAGACACAACCTGTGGGTGGGGAACACAACTTGAGGGAGGGAAAACCTGTGAGAGAGCCAGGGAAGGGGTGAAACTGTCCAACAAAAAAAGTACTCTTATTTTGGGGGTGGGGGAAGATGGGAGGGCAGGGATGGTAAGGGGAAACAAAGGAGGAGGCAACAATGCTTGATAAGAAATGTACTCATTTCCTTGCTCATGTCATTGTAACCCCTCCATACGTATTTTCAAAATTAAAACAACTTATTAGCCGGGTGCCAGTGACTCATGCCTATAATCCTAGCTACTCAGGAGACTGAGAACTGAGGATCGCGGTTCAACACCAGCCCAGGCAGGAAAGTTTGTGAGACTCTTATCTCCAATAAACCTCTAGAAAACCGGAAGTGGTGCTGTTGCTCAAGCAGTAGAACGCTCGCCTTGAGTTGAAGAAGCACAAGGACAGCGCCCAAGCCCAGAGTTCAGTCCCCATGAACGACAAAAAAAAAATTTTATTAATAAAAAATAGGGCTGGGAAGGTGGCTCAGTGGTAGAGCGCTTGCCTTGCATGCCTGAGTCCCTGGGTTTGATTCCTCAGCATCACATAAGCAAAAGGAAAGAAAGCCGAAAGTGGTGCTATGGCCCCAGTGGTAGAGTGCTAGCCTTGAACTGAAGAGCTAAGGGACAGCGCCCAGGCCCAGAGTTCAGGACCCACGACTGGACCCCCCCCCCAAAAAAAAATTACTCTTCTTACCACACTTATGCAATGTAACCGTTCTTTTTTCTTTTTTTTTTGTGGGTGGTGGGACTTAAACTCTGGGCCTGGGAGCTGGCCCTATGCTCTTCAGGTCAAAGCCAGTGCTCTACCACTTGAGCCACAGCACCACATGCGATTTTCTAGTGCCTTATTGGAGATAAGAGTCTGGTGACTTTCCTGCCCTGGCTGGCTTTGAACTGTGATCCTCAGATCTCAGCCTCCTGAACAGCTAGGATTACAGGCATGAGCAACAGGTGCAGGCTGGCGTACTGTAACCCTTATGCATGTCACCATTTCCCTAACAATTTGTAAAAATCAAAAGAGAGAGGGAAGGGAGACAGCATCCCCTCGTGCCCGACAAAAATGGAAATGGAAGCCACAGTACGTAGCAGCCTGAGAAGTGAAACCCAACAAGCTTCTAACCGAATTGAGATTCTTTGAATGTTTGTGCGATGTTAATCACAAAAACAGAGGGACAGGTTTCTATTGTCACTCCTTTAGAGGAATGGGAACAGGGACAGGGAGAAGAGAGGCAGATCTTGGCCTGACCTGGGTGGGAATATGGAGAGGAGACAAGAAGCCTGACCTCCTCCTTCCCCTCTGTCTTTACTGTCCAGAGGGTGGGAACTTAGGGGTCTGCCACTGGGACATCCCATTGTCACAGTCACGCCTCCCGGAGGAGCAGAGGGCAGAGCACTGGCAAGCATGACAGCTTCCCTGCTCGCCTCTCTCATTCTGTCCCTGGCAGGCTTGGGCAGCATACTACCCGCAGGGGGCGGGTGGAAGTAGTCTGACAACCTCAGCTAGCAGGAAGTCAATGTCTGCTGCTGGTAGGCAAGGAGGGCCCCAGCAGAAAAAAAAAACAGAGAGCTGACTTTTCCTGCCCAAGTGCAAAAGAGGCCAGTTTTGTAAATGTTAGGTTTTTAAAAAGAGGTATCCGAGTTAAGAACAGCAACACACATGTGGTATTCAGGTAAGGGGTAGGTTTATTCAGTAGGTCTGCTGGGACCAGGCAAGGTTGGCACTCCACATGGCTGGGAAAGGCCTGGGAAAGAGAGAGAGCTGGGAAGGAGAGGAAAGAGAGAGAAAAGAATGAAAAAAGAGCTAGAGAAAAGCAGAGAGAGAGAGCATCTGGGAAAGAGAGAGAGCTGGGAAAGAGAGAGAAAGAGAGAGCTGGGGAAAAGACCTAATATAGAGCTAGAAAAGAGAGAAATAGCTAGAAAATAAAGAGCTAGAAAAGAGCAGAGAGAGAGCAGAGAGTCTGGGCCTGGGCTAGGCCTTATCTAGGGTATGGGCAGAGAAAAGTGTGGCCACATCAAATTCAGATGTGACCTCAGTGGATGCAGATGTGACCTTCCAGGTGTCCCAGTTGCCTAGGTAATGCAGGGACTGGGTGAAGACTTTGCTGCAAGGAGGGTGGAGTCTGCTAGCCATCCAGGAGAGGACCTTACAGTAAAGAGGGTGGGGGGAGGGGTGGGGAGGTCCATCCACTCCCCCCCTTATGAAGTTAAAGAAGCTCAGGGATGGACGCCCCACCTGCCACACTGCCAGAGTGATCTGCAGAGGACTCAGGGCAGGGGCAGGGGGTGGGCTGGCTTAAGACTGGCACCCCAGTCAGCTCCTCAGGGAACTTTAGGCAACTTTCCTTTGTCTTGTAAATGTCATCATGGCAATGACTTAAGCACCCTGACAGAAAAAAGAATAAAGAAGAAGAAACAAACACTCACACCCCTAGCAGGCCTGCCTGAGTTGAGGCCTTGAAATCAACCCCAGTAAGGCCACTAAATTAATAAAAATCATTCTAAGAAACTATTGACGGAGGACCCTCGGGATGAGGTGATTAGGCTGTGTACCTGTGAAGCGAGGTGGCCATGTGTTCCAGCTTTGTGCAAAGATGTTTCATTAACTCGCCTATCTGCCTTCCTAGAATTGAACATAGAGGAAAGCAGGATAATTTCCAGGGGGAAATGAGGCCTGGGAAAGTACCACCAAGAATTCAGAAAAAGACAGCCAGACAACTTCCTAATGAATGGCTCCAGTGAAGTCACATACACATCCTATTTTCTTTGTTTCTCAGTCCCTCATAAATGAACAGTTACTAGGAAAGAAAATTAATAGGTGGGGTTTGGGGTGGAAGGGAAAAGAGCAGCTCCCTTCTTCTGTGCTTTTGCCCAAACAATGAGTATACAGTGTGTGTATCACACTATATATAAGTATATACGTATGTGTATAAATACATATGTTTTTATGTATGCATATATACATATATGTATGAATAAATGAATATATGTGTGTTTATACAAACATACCTATATGTATAAATAAATGAATATGTGTATTTATATATGTACATATATGTGTATGTGTATGTATATATGTATATATATGTATGTATACATACATACATGTATATACATATATACTGTATATGTGTGTTTATATATATATATATATATCACGTACATAGACAACAAAAGCCAAAAGTGGCACTATGGCTCAAGTGGTACAGTGCTAGACTTGGGCCAAAAAGCTGAGTGGCTGAATGACAGTGCTCAGGCCCTGACTTCAAATTTCAGGATTTCCCATCCCCCAAAAAATAATAAAAAAGGAGAGAGGGGGGAAAAAGAAAGAAAGAAAGAAAGAAAGAAAGAAAGAAAGTAAGAAAGAAAGAAAGAAAGAAGGAAGGAAGGAAGGAAGGAAGGAAGGAAGGAAGGAAGGAAGGAAGGAAGGAAGGAAGGAAGGAAGGAAGAAAGGAAGAAAGAAAGAGAAAGAAAGAAAGAAAGAGAAAGAAAGAAAGTGTTAATGATCTGTTTTCCTTACCTGTAAAGTAATGCCCCAAACATCTAGAAATTCAGATTGTAGCAAAGATATACAACTATCTGTGCATAACTCAGCTGCCACATCCCCCCCTCCCCCATCCACTTTAACCCTGAAAACACCCAGGAAGTCAAGGAGCTTTGTGCTTTGTGTATCTTCAAGAGTACCCACACTGTGTTAGAGTATGTCCTTATCTGTCTGTCTGTCTGTCTGTGTCTGCCTTTTTTTTTTGTCTGGTTGTCTGGTTGTCTGCTTGCCTGCTTGTTACTTACTCCATAAAACTCCACCAGAGTGACTCCTCCAGAAATTCTTATTCAATGATCGAAATCAATGACCCTAAGTGAAGAGTCCCTACATTGAAGTGTAGAAGTCACTAATCCTCACCTGTGTTTGGTGACAAGAAGAACTCCATACCAATAGTCTACCTTAATACATGAGCACAGGGAAGGAATAATTTATTCAGGTGATCTAATCAGTCACACTAATGGGTCACTTGCTCCCCCTCCATGTCTCCCTCTGTCTGCCTGTCTGTGTGTTGGTTTGTGTGTGTGTGTGTGTATGTGAGCGCGCGCACCTGTGTGCCTGTGTGTCTGTCTGTTGTTTCAGTTGATCTAGTTATACTTGTGGATCTCTCGCCCCCCCATCTCTCCCTCTGTCTGCCTGTGTGTCTGTGTGTCTGTCTGTCTATGTGTATGTCTGATTAGTCAGTTGGTGTAGTTAGACTTGTGGATCTCTAGCTCCCACTCCATCTCTCCATCTCCCTCTTCTCTGCCTGTGTGTTGGTTGGTCTGTGTGTGTGTGTGTGTGTGTGTGTGTCTGTCTGTCTGTCTGTCTGTCTGATTGTTGATTCAGGGGACCTAGTTGGACTTGTGGATCTCTCGATCCCTTTCCATCTCTTCCTCTGTGTGTCTTTCCATCGGTCGCTGGGTCTCTGTCTCTGTCTCTCTGTTTCTGTTTCTCTGTCTCTTTCTCTCTGCCTCTCTGTCTCTGTCTCTGTCTTTCTCCCTCTCTCCCCACTCTCCCTCTCCCTCTCTCTCTCTCTCTCTCTCTCTCTCTCTCTGTCTCTCCCTTCCCCCACTCTCTCTCTCTTTCTTGCTTGTCTTTGTGGACTCCTGGAAGAATTGTATTTCAGGCCCAGGGGGCTCTGCTTACCCTACTTGCCAGCCTGGAACCTGCCAGAGGCAAATTCTTCCTCAGTGACCCCAAAGGAAGGAGGGAGTAGGAACCAGGACCCCGAAATAGACTCTTTTCTCCAATGAATCGCCCACCCTGTCTGCCTACCAGCCCATGTCAACCCACACAGAACATGAACGCCCACATGAGCTGAAGAACATGCAAAGACTCAGTTTAGAGTCTTCTCATTTTGAACGTTGACACTCAGTCTGTAAACAAGATGGATGCCTCTTTCCCTGCTGCTGCCATTTAGGCCCAAGGTTTTAGGGAAGCACTCTACCACCCAGACACATTCCCAGCCCACGTCCTTGAGAATGTCTCAAGGATGGATGGCTAATTTTACTCAATCATCATCTGGTTTCCAGAAGGAGAAAATGCCTCTGCCCCGCTCCTGCAGTCCCCCCTCCCGGGTGTCTTGCACACAAGATGGCAGTCCTTCTTATGATATTGGAGCTGCTACACCACACCACACCACACTGTGGCAGAAAGTTCCTCCTATTGATTGTCTGGCCTCAGGAATTAACTCTCTCCCCAAGCTGACATGAGCCTAGGCCACTTTTCCTTGGGAAAGGATATCCATGAGGACAAAAATAAGACCAAAAACAGAGCAAACTTATCCATAAGACAGGTAGAGCACAAAACCTCTTGGTTGGTAAAGAAAAACCGCAGGCAAAGGCTAACCAGCCGGGTGGTGCTGGTGGCAATGGCTCACTGCCCATAATCCATCTGAGGTGCTGAGTGAGGAGGCTGAGACCTGAGGATAATGGTTCAAAGCCAGCCCGGGCAGGAAAGTCCTTTTGAGACTGTGCATCTTGATGAGTCACCCAAAACGCCGGAAGTGGAGGTGGACTTGGGGGAAAATGCACTAGTGAAGATTTCCTGGAGGCTGAATTAGTACTGTGTAATGAAAGAACACAAGCTCCCAGAGGACAGTACTGTACCTCTGGTTCTGGGCGGGCAGAACCCGGTGCAGACTCATTATGGTGACAAGAAAAAAAAATCACAGAGGTGGGCTGGGAATATGTCTTAAAGTGCTTGAAGCCCTCGGTTCAATTCCCCAGTACCACATAAACAGAAAAAGCCAGAAGGGGCACTCACCTTGAGCAAAAAGAAACTCAGGGACAGTGCTAAGGCCCGGAGCCCAAGCCCTGGGACTGGCCAAAAAGAAAAAAGAAAAGCAAATGATGATAATAATGAATTATAACATATATGTATGTGTCTGTTAGAACTCTCACTACCCACTACCGTGTTGGTGAGGACTGACTGACTGACTGACTGACCAGACCTATGTTTTGCTCCTCCTGCCACCCCATCCACCTTGTCGACGGCAAACCCCCGCCATCTAATGGTTGTTTTGGGAATTCCAGTTTTCTCTCACGAAATGCATGAAAAACCATGCACTGAGAAAACTGGTCCTAAGTCCTTCTTTTCCAGGCCCAGGCTGGCTGGCCTTGAGAGAGACTGCCTTCTTTTCAGAGAAGGGGTGGGGTGGGGTGGGGATGATGATGTGCCTGGTTGGGGTATGGGGCCCATGCATAGGCAGGCAGGCAGGCAGGCAGGCTCAGATTGAGATCTTTGTGTTTTGGAACACCAGTAGCTCAAGCCCCAGGATTGACTGGTTAAGTGGAGAGAGAGGAAAGGGAGGGAGGGAGGGTGGGTGAGAGAATTCAAACTCAAGAGAGAGAGAGAGAGAGAGAGAGAGACAGACAGACAGACAGACAGACAGACAGACCGAGAAGCAGAGACAGAGACCTCGATGTCATGAATTGGCCCGGGTGGCCTACATGCTCTGTCGCAAGAGATCTTTGAGTTTCCTCCCTCCCTCCCTTGTGCATACACACACAGTCATTCAGAAACACGGAAATGCCCTCTGCCTCCTCTCCATTTGTTAATGCTACAATGTTAATACTACAATTATCCTGAGCCTTAAGTATTTTTATATCTCCTAATTCTATATACATTTCTTTTCTGAATAGGATATTTCGTTAAAGAACATATGTAAATTAATAGTCAATAGGAAGAGCATATGAAATAAACTCCTCTTTAATATCTAAGAACAAATAAAAAGAAAATTCATTGATGTGACCATTATATGAAAAGACGACACAAAATATAGTAATGCATTTGTGGAGAAATTGATACGCTCCACAAAGCGGATCTATTTGTACAATACTGCAATCATTTTAGCAAGCAAGTTTTCAAGTCTTCAAAACCTCAAAGAGAATTGTACATGATCCAGCCATTAGATATTTATGTATGTATTAAAGAGAAGTAAAAAAAAAAAAAAAACTTGTTTGGACAGGTAATGTATGTCATTGACAGTGCACTGGAACAGTATATATGAGACCCTGAAAATAATCCCCAAAAATAAATTTGAAAAGACACACTATAGAGGATATATGCTGGACAAATTCCTGTAAGTGAATTTCATATCTATTTTATTTATTTATGTTTATTGTGAAAATACTATACAGAGGGGTTACAATTTCATGGGCAAGATAATGAGTACATTTCTGTTCAAGCATTGTTGCCTCCTCCTTTGTTTCCCCTTCCAATCCCTTCCCCTTTCCCCAGCCCCACCCCCTTCCCGCCAACCCCACCACTACCACCAAAACCACCATCACCACCACCACCCCACCAGAGCTGTTAAGTTCGTTTATAGACATAACGACTTGTACATCTCATTGTTGTAATGGGTCCACCTGTATCCCTATTTAAACAATTCGTTTTTCCCTTCCCCTCTACAAACTATACCAACATAAAATACGGTGAAAGCAGGGGTTATACCATGTGGGAGGGACATACAAAGCAACAAAGAAATCATCTTATACATATGTTAGAAACAATCGCAAGAAAGAAATAAAACATTTGAATCCTCATCTTGGGGTCCATGTCGCCTAACATCAACTTGTGTGACAGTTAATGTTTGTGTCACATGTATACTAGTTATTGCAATTAAGGGAAACCATAGGACCTATGTTTCTTTGGACCTGGCTTATTTTTCCAAGTTTTTCCATTTCCCAACAAATGGGGCAATGTCATTCTTTCTGATAGAGGCATAGAATTCCATTGTTTACATATACCACATTTTCTTGATCCATTCATCTACTGAGAGATGTTTGGGTTGGTTCCATTTCTTAGCTAAGGTAAATAATGCTGCAATACATATAGTTGTGCTGGTAGCTTTAATATAGTCTTATTTGTGATCATTTGGGTAAGTGCCCAAAAGTGGGATTGCTAGATCATAGGGGAGCTCTATGTGGAGTCTTTTGAGGAACCTCCATACTACTTTCCAAAATGGTTAAACAAGTTTACATGCCCACCAACAATGCAGTAAGGTTCCCTTCTGTTGATAACACCTCTAGCATCTGTTGTTATTAAAGTTCCTGATTATAGCCATTCTAACTAGGGTAAGGTGGTATCTCAATGTTGTTTTGATTTGCAGTTATTTTATGGCTATGGAGGTTGAGCATTTCTTCATGTGTCTATTGGCCATCCTTCTTTACTATTCAGAGAAGTTTCTCTTTAAGTCTTTAGCCCACTTTTTTATTGGGCACAAAGTGGAAAAACCTCCCATGCTTCTGGATTGGAAGGATAAGAATCCTGAAGATGGCAATACTTCCCAAGCTATCTACAAGTTCAATGCGATACCTATCAATATTCCAACCTCATTCTTCAAGGAAATAAGAGAGGCCATCCAAAAATTCATATGGAACAATAAAAGACCCTGAATATCAAAAACATTCCTTAACAGAAAAAAAAACAGTGCTGGAGGAATATCAATACCAAATTTCAAACTCTACTACAAAGCCATAGTAATCAAAACAGCTTGGTACTGGCATAAGAACAGACCTCAGGACCAATGGAATAGAACTTAAAACCCAGAAATGAACCTACAGACATATAGCCATCTAATCTTTGATGAGGGAGTTAAAAAAATAGAATAGAGGAAAGACAGCCTCTTCAGTAAATGGTGCTGGCAAAATTGGTTAACTACTTGGAGAAAACTAAAGCTAGATTCTTATATATCACCCTGCCCCAGAATTAACTCCAAATGGATCAAAGACCTCAGAGTCAAAGCAGGCATTCTGAAAACATTATAGGATGGAATAGGAGAAACCATAGGTCTCCTTGGTACAGGCCGAAAATTTCTTAATAGAAACCTAGAAACACAACAAATCAAAGAGAGGTTGGACAAATGGGATAGCATGAAATTGCTGAGCTTCTTCATGGCAAAGGATATAGCTAACAAGATCAACAGAAAGCCCACACACATTGGGAGATCTTCATTAGCCATACAATGGACAAGGGTCTCATATCTAAAATATACCTGGAAATAAAAGAATTATGTCTATTTTAATGTCTGTTTTAATGTTTACAGCATTTCTATTTGAAGAAATGCAAGTTTGTGAAAATTAGACTTGGAAAACCTATGATTGTACGATTCATTTCCAAAGCACTAAAATGTATACAATAAAAGAAGATAATATATTGCATGTGAATTACATGTCAGCAACAAAAACTATTTTTAAAAATACTTCACATAATATGCAGAATACCTAGAAAGATGTTTTTGGTGTTGGCTAAAAACTTTGTCAACAACAGTTTTTGAAACAAAGATGTGATTTTTGTTTATTTTGAATGTATACAGAGATAGCTCAATCAACAAGTGTATGTGATAACTGGAATAGCTAGGTATTATATATCACTTATAAGTGATAATATTATCTGGAAGAAACTTTTAGCAAATGACAGAAGACACAAATCTATGCATCTGAATTTTATGAAAGGCATATATTACTTGCTTAATCCATTGTTTTTCTCTACTTTGCTAGGAAAAACTGTATTCTCAAGATAAGAGCCATTAGCAGTGAAAAGAAACAAAATATACAACCATCTTGATTTATTTATGAAAATAACAAATGAAATAAACAATTCCACTTAAGTGAGTCCAATATTAGTGTCTATGAAGATGTTCCTGAATGCCAACATCCATTGTATTTTTGGAATTTTAATTTCTATGAACATATGAACACTAGAAGAAGAAAACAAAAATAGTCTTACAGCGAACCATCCTTGGAATAATTTTCTTAATTGTCTTGAAATTACAAAAGAATTGATACCATTCAGCAAATGATCCTTTCTATGGAAATCATTTAAAAATGTTTATCACTTATTATAATTCAAATACCAAGGAAGGGTAATTTTATAGAATCATTACGAATATCATTTTATTTCTATCATAAAATAGAATAAATGACCAGTCCCAATATATTATCTACTTATCATTATTCTTAATTCGTAATCATTACCTGAATATCTTAAACAATCTAAATTGTCATGTCTTTAACGTAGACATAAATATTCTGTAATTTTTACTTAACATTTTCCAAGGGCATGTATTCATTTTTCTAAGAAATGTTCACAGCAGTTAAAAGATCCTTTTGTGAAATTAATGTGATATATTTTGCTGTTGTGGGTGTTGTTTGCGAGTCCTGGGCATTGTCCCTAAGCCTTTTTATGCTCAAGGAAAGCACTCGACAACTTGAAGCACAGAACTAATTCCTGTTTTTTAGTGGTTAATTTGAGATAAGAATCTAACAAGTACTTTTCTGTCTGGACTAATTTGAAAACAATTCCAAAATCTCAGCCTCCAAAGTAGCTAGAATTATAGGTGTGAGTTACCAGACCATGGTTTGATGTTTTTTTTTTAAATTTTAATTATGTTTTAAGATGTTTGTTTCACGATAATGTACATCATTCTACACATAAATTTAGATATATGTATGTATTTCTGATGACAAATTCTCTCTAAAAAGTATGGCTTTCTCCACATAACTTTTATATACATATATATTTTTTTTCTGAACACAAATTTCCTCTAAAAATTTTATGCTACTAATTTTTACCTTTTTCATTTCAAAGATATACAGTCTATTTTTCTAAAATTTTCCTATAGTAAAATAACTAATATTTCAATAGAAAGTAGAGTTTATTACTTTCAAGGAAATTTTAGATATGCACATGATATTGTAGTAACATTTACATTATATTACTTAATAAATTCTGTTCAAACTCTTAAATATTTTTGTGTAATGACAGGGAGAGAAGAAGTTAATTCATACTCGTTAGGAATTTGCAATGCTTCAAAAATCTATTCCATAATTTGATATAAGCACATATTCAAGCTACCTGATATGGTTCAGGTTCTTTCTTTCTTTCTTTCTTTCTTTCTTTCTTTCTTTCTTTCTTTCTTTCTTTCTTTCTTTCTTTCTTTCTTTCTTTCTTTCTTTCTTTCTTTCTTCTTTCTTTCTTTCTTTCTTTCTTTCTTTCTTTCTTTCTTTCTTTCTTTCTTTCTTTCTTTCTTTCTTTCTTTCTTTCTTTCTTTCTTTCTCTCTTTCTCTCTTTCTCTCTTTCTTTCTTTCTCTCTTTCTCTCTTTCTTTCTTTCTTTCTTTCTTTCTTTCTTTCTTTCTTTCTTTCTGGGGGGTCCGGTCGTGGGGCCTGAACTCTGATCCTGGGTGCTCTCCCTCAGTTCTTCAGCCCAAGGCTAGCACTGTACCACTTGAGCCTCTGCGCCTCTTCCAGCTTTTTTCTTTTTGCTTATGTGGTGCTGAGGAATCGAACCCAGGGCCTCAGGCATGCAAGGCAAGTGCTCTACCACTTAGCCACCTTCCCAGCCCCAGGTTTTTTTTCTTTCTTTATTTGTTCAAAATTTTAATATGGATGCATAACACTAGTAACATTAAAGTTATTAATCAAAAAACAAATAATAGTAATATCATAGACATATAAGACTTTCAATAGTTAGCACTTATGTTGCAAATAATAATTTTATGAAGATGTTGATGACCACAGTGCACCCTGATGATTACAATGTTGTGATTGAAAAGTAAAATATTTGGATATTTTTGAAACTAGATTTCCTACACTGAATACATAGTAATAAACAGCATTGGATTACATACAATAAGAATAACCAGAGTAGAGTTTCAATATCAAGAAATACAATCACATAAACAGGTAGACAGTAAAAACACTAATGTTATTCCTGCAGTCTCTCTAATGTATCCTCACTTTTCTTGGTCTTATTGTTTTCTTATACATAAAATCATTTATTTCCACATTTTGATGGACTAACATGTAGTTTTCAACTTAGTGTGATTAGCTCAAATGATACTCTCATATAGATACTATTCAATAACCTATGTTTTCCAATGTTATATTAAGAGTATGATCTTTAATAGAACTGTAAACACATGACACAATTTACATAATACCACTTACATATCTACAGTTGCCTTAAAAGGACACAGGCCTTAGAGCCAGGAGGTAAAATTTATTTTTATTTCTGCATGAAACAATTTGTGACTTTATACCAGCAAATTGAATTTGACTCTTTCCTTATTTGTAAGACAAGGTGGAAAATGTAAGGACTCTTCTCTTTTCTTTTTTCTTGCTCTAGAAGTAAAAAAATATATTCTTCAATATTCCTGGTAAATTACATCCATTTACAGATGAGAAATATAAGGCCAACCATCAATGTAGTGAGTAAATAATAATACTAGAATTTTGGGGGGGGGCGGTTCCTGTTGTGGGGCCTGAACTCTGGGCCTGGATGCTGTTCCTCAGCTCTTCAGCTCAAGGCTAGTGCTCTAACACTTGAGCCACAGCGCCACTTCTGTCTTTTTTTCTTTTTGCTTATGTGGTGCTGAGGAATCGAACCCAGGGACTTAGGCTTGCAAGGCAAGCTCTCTACCACTGAGCCACCTTCACTGCCCTAATACTAGAGCTTTTGTCTGAGCTCTTCACTCTGTGTACATATAAAGAACAGTAATTTGGTGATGGAGAGAACCAATATGAAAAGACTATGGGGATAAAAAACATACTTTGTAAAAGGTTGTTTAAGACTAGGTGACCAGTGATGTTTACATGAAACAGGCTGGTGTCAGGGCAACAAAGGATTACATAGAAATGATATTATAGACAGAAACTGTGAAAATCTTGATCATTCATCTTATCTAATGGGTGGAGTAGAAAGGTAAGAAGAAATCTAAAGTGCTTCTATATCTCTGGCCAGGCAACTCTGTTAGTGATATTCTTGGTGATAAGGATTACAAGTGGAAACGATGGATTTAGGGAAAAAAACTCTGATAGTGCTAAAGTTTATATTAAACAGATGCAAAGATAGGTCGGTTTAGACATCATAAAATTATCGACAACCATGAATATGAAAAACAATAATAAAATCAGGCATTATTAAAGGGAAGAGGCAAAAGAAGTTCTGAGCAATGTGAGCACCAGTGTGGACAAGATTAGAAGGAAGAGATAAATAAGGAAACAAGAAAGTAATAAACACAGATTTACAGAAGTAAAGAAAGGAAAGAATTTGCAGGAAGAAAAGGTAAAAACTGTTACAGAGATATTGAAGGAAATATGCTATTTGGATTTGAAAACTAAAAACACATAGACAAGTTCAATAAGAACAGTGTTTTGGTGAACTGGTAGAGATATAAGTCATATTGGTGAAATTTTTAGATATGAATGTGAAGCCATAAAATTCTCGATCCATGAAGTCAACAGATCCCGTTTAGTTTAAATGTTGGGAACAAATGCTTTTATCCTGACCTTAGAAGAATTATACAGATGTAACTCTCATGAACTTTACTTAGAGGTATTCTATGAATATTTTTGAAAACTTTGTTTAGCTAGGAGATTACAGATTGCACCACAGCACAGAGAATACTCATTTGTCCTAGAGTTTTAATGAGTTAACCATTTATCCACATCCATTTTGAATTTTACTGAAATATCTTTAGATATGTTTGGATAACTTATCAGCCTATCCGTTATAAATGTAGGAAAACTAACACCACATATTAGGTTGAACATGCAGCTTCACTGATGTTACTGAAGACTCCTCCAATTGATTCTTCTTTAGAAGGCATTTTCTAATGCCTCATTAGCCATGACACATCATAACTGCCATATGCTCTATTTAATTCAAGTTCTTGTAAAGGATATCTCCATGTTGTAATAACACTGTCCATCAACCTGCCACAAATTCTTATATGTAGAAGTGCTCTTATAAACTTCAAGCTATTATTGAATGGAAGAGTTCAGATATTACTCTCACCACTACAATGAAATGCCTAAATAGATATGGCATTTTGCTTTAATGCCTTTCTTTCATCTTCTCATACACATTTCCAAGTAGGGAAGGATTCTGATGTAACAATAATACAATGGTGACTTGTAATAACACAACATCTAGGATCTAGTGTTAAAACGGATACTTAGTAATTCACTCCAAATTTTGTGGATATTTATATTTCTCCTGGGTAAACTAATGAGCTCCAAGAAAATGTCCCAAAGAAGTCTTTCAATTCTCGTATCACTGTTTGTCTCAAAATGCTTTAAATTCTACATGCTCTAAAGTGGGCATAGGGTTATATTGTGGAACTTTTCTCCTCAGAAAGTGAGTACTACCCTATTGCTTAACACGGACAAAGTACCTTCATACATAGACTAGGTATGTGCAAACAAGAAGTGGTAGTTGAACAATGTTCTCAGCAGTTTGTATAGATGAAATGGAAATAAAGCAACTGTGAACTCAAAAGGAACATGAAAAAAAATACAAAGGCACAAAGTAGAAAGTACCACGGAAATGCCAAGGAAGAACAATTTCAAATAATGTTCTCTGCTGTGAGGGTGTGTTCAAAGATAATGTAGGTGGATACCTTGGGAAAAAAACTGCTTTAAAACATTCTGGCATAATCATACAAGTAGAAGCTCCTAACTTTGGCTCTCCTATCAGCCACAACAACATCAAGTTAGGGAGTATTTTACAAGAGCAAAGTGAGAAAAAGAGGACTCATCACAGTGTTCAGGTTGAAGTAATGACAATCACATAATTTTCTTAAAGTATTCATTTACTTTGGAGCATTAAAGTGGGAAAAAGCCAAGTAAATATTTTGCATGTATCTAAATTAAGTGCGATGTATTATATTGGTCTCTATTTAACTTGGAAGTTATAGATTATGTCTTTTTATACTGTAACTTGGGACAATGTACTGCTGTCAGTTATTTTATTCTCCTCCCCTTCTTTTGCACTTCTACTTACATAATTTTTGTTTAAAGAGACATATGTGGGCTGGCATTTCTAAATTCTTCAAAATTATCTGAACTACTTCATATTTCTGGCAGCCTCCAATATTTTTCTCAAGGGAAATATTTTGTCACTACCATTTTTATCCTATGTGATATTGGATATCTTCCTGCCTAATTCAGTGCAAGATATACATTAGATTCATCCAGATAGCTCAACACTTGTACCACCATGAAATACTAACTTACTTAGAAAGCATGATTTTAGTATATCTGGTGAGGTGGCAACTGTCATTTTTGAATGACCCTAAGTGATACTTACATGCAATCAGGTTTTAAACCAATAAGCCACTTAGTAGATGAACAAATTGACAAAATGTGGTTTATATATGCATGGTGGAATTCTATGCTTCCAATTCATAAGGAAATGGAAAGACTTGGAAAAATCCTATTAAGTAAAATAAACAATACATAAAGAAACAGATTCCATGGTTTTCCTCATTTGTAATAAGTAGGAAATATCTAGGATAGTCCTAGCAGATGAGAAGAATGGCTCAATAGCTATGTATATATGACCATATAAGATGATGCTGAGCAAAATGAACTCCTGGATATGGAAACAGAGGCTTTTCTTTGTGGTTGTTTTTTTTAATGTACTATATGATTTCTTTTTTCCTTTGTGTTTTCCCCTCTGGTTTATCCCTTGTTGTATTTGATTTTTGTATCCTGCGTATTGTATATAAATTTATCTTAATTTGGCAAGGGAAGAAGAACAAAAAATGCAAAACAAAGGACAAAGGGCAAACCAATGCAATAGCAATACTCACAAAACATGTTGGAAATTTACATTAACACTTGTAAGGTATTGGGAAAAGTCTGAGAAAAATTAGGGCGGAGGTAAAAAGATCTACATGTTATGTATTCACTACCTTACAATTACTGCATCCCCTTCTATACATCAACTTGACAATAAAATTGAATTAAAAATGAGCTGCAAAAAATATAATTTCACTGTAGTGGTACAGTAAATACTATTCTATGTGTATTACCTTTTTAATAAATGAACATTTTGGCTGCTAATTTTAATTAATTACCACTTTCTTTATCAGAGGGACATCAACTTGAATGTTATCAAACTAAACAATATTTTCACAATATACTTGCCATTATTTTGAAAAAAATATTATTTTAGTATTGTCTCATACTAAAACAGAAAACAGTTCAATTCTATGGAACTCCTAACTTTTAAAACTGACTAATTGTTAAAAGGACAGAATATATGTTCTTCAACATTCCTATGACTACCAACTACTCATTTTCAAATTCTGAACATGCTGTATCAGAGACTTTCAAAAGAGCAACTGTTTGTATTTTATTTAATTCTGCAATACACGCAGTTTCCAATGAGGGGTTACATATTTAAAAATCACCAGAAAAAATAGACACATTCTGGTAGAAGATAAATCTATGCAGTATCTATAATAATTAATTCCTTAAGAGTAAATATTTGTTCATCAGAGTAAGCTATTATATATATGACCATCAATCCCAAGTTTTTAGGCCATAAAGTCATCCTAGCCCAACAGTTTCCAACTTTAAAGGTGCACCAGAAAATTCCCTAAAATCACCTCATGGCTAGCTTATCACTATTGTGAAAAAATCCTACACCTCTGCTAATGTGATGTCCTCTTTGATCTGGAAAGAACACCATAATAAACTGAGCTGCATCATTTTCTCCCAGTGGTATTCTTGAGATCAGAACACTTGCAAATATTATTTATTTTTATTTTATTATATTATATATATTAATCTCTGATAGATATTCAGGAGATCTGAATATCTGAATATTAAGATCTGAAGATTATGTTTCAAAGCCCACCCAGAAAGTAAGGTTCCTTACATTCTTATCTCCAATAAACTGCCCACGAAAAGCCAGACACAAGTGGCATTGAGGTTCAAGTGGTAGAGCAGTAGCCTTGAACAAAAACAGGCACAGGGACAGTGTCCAGGCCCAGAGGTTAAGCCCTAGGACAAACCAAACAACAAAAACAAAATAAAAACAAACCCCAACCCTAACATTTTTCTCATTGAGAGGCACGTAATTAAAGAAATTTCTTAATGTGATAGGAATAGATAGAAGAACCAAGATATCACACAATTACTCTCTCCATACCATGTTACAACTAAGCCTCAAAATATTGCTTTTTCTAAATTTATAAAATAATATCATCCATTTGTTGACAACTCTGTCTAGAGTATTCACATTATTTTAAACATGAATTCTTAGAATTATCTATTGGCTAAGTTCTAATCATACGTCACTTGAAAGAATATTTTAGGCAAATAGAATGCCATAATCATTTGTAAATTTGTCAATTAAACCCTATACTTAAAAAGAATTTTGTAGTATCCTATAGAATATGAAATTACAAACAAAACCAAAATATTTATTTTAAATCTAAATTCTAATTTATCAAGGTCTACAAAGTCCTACATTAGATGAATATTGAAATTTCTCCAGGCTTAAATGTTTGTAATTTTGATCATTTCTTTGGAATCCAACAGTATGATGTTTACTTTTCAAATTTTTGGTTGGAATCATGAGCCATTTTGCATCTAGGAATGTTCTGTAATGAATAGAGTATTAAAAACACAACTATTATTTCTAAGAATTTTTATTTTTTAGTTTTTCATGTCTCCATTCTATGCCTCCCCTCCTCTCATCCTATCCTTTTCTTCTCTCAATATCATATTTAATCTTACATAATTTTTTCCCATTATTTGTTCTTTTTTTATTTTAATCACTCTCCTATCATTCTGTCCAATCCATTTCCCTCTTTGAGTTTAGGACTTGGTTAAATTCATTCTCCTTTGACCTCCCCATATCTCTCTAATTCTATTTTTCCCCACATTTTTCCCTAAAGTTAATAATTTCTGGTTTTCCAAATTCTTCTTTGCTGTTCTTAGTCCATTAATCCATAGTTGTTTGATGTTTAATAGATTGTATCTGTTGAATTAGATTGTTTCTTCAGCCTTTTGACAGTGCATCTATAGGACTTTCGTTGATCCTTGCCTTAAAATAGTGTTCTTGCACAAAACTGGTGACATGCATTTCAATAGGAAGCTTGACTTCTCAAAACATAATGACAAAATTAACCCAAACTTCAAACTGTGTAGCCCTTTCTTGTTGTTTGTATGTTTCATTGAGACAAAATTATACTACCTAGTCCAGGGAAGTTATCACTATGTAATTCCACTCTCTAAACACCTGTCTTAGTCTGAGTGCTACAATTCCAGGCTTGTGTCACATTGCCCTGCCACAGTTTGTTGGTTTATTTAATCTAGAAACACACTAGCAATTCTGAACTTCTCCGAAGATATTATCCACTAGACTGACTGCACAGACTGTTTATGTACAATTTTCAAAGATGTTCTAACATTTGACACAGGATAAGAACATTTCCAGATGCACCTGCACGGGTTCTCTGATTCATTCCTCCATGGATCTGATACCTTTAATAATGATTACTTGATTCTCTTTCTATCTCTGGTCCCTACCTATGTAATAGTCTTAAACTTTTTTGAAGAAAGTTCACTTGAGGACTTACTAATATTAAAAAATATCACTTGATTCTATTCTTACTCAGGACATATTTTCTATTGTTTTCTAATTTTTGTACATATTTTGAGAGTTGTTTCATTTGTGCATGTGTGTTTGCACATATACGTGCCTCTGTGTGTATGTAAATGTTTGTATGTATGTACGCAAAAGCCTCAATCAAGCTCTTATTCAGCAATCTTGCTCATGACTAGTATTCCATCACTTGAGCCATTCTTCCAATCCAGCTTTTGGCTGGTTAATTATAGATAGTGTCTCAAACACTGTTCTTCCCAGGCTGGATGCAAACTGAACTTCCCAGACTCCTTTACCTCCTTAGTTTTTATTTTTCAGCAGTATAAACTTTAAAACTAGAAATATTTTTTTGAGTGTGAAGACTTAGCTCTAGCCGAGATTTTTAACTCAAGAATTCTTATAAAGTTCAGTCAACATACACAGTACATATCCTGAGTGTACTCTGTTAGAAATGTGATCTTAAACCGTGTGCTGGTGTCTCACGCCTATTATCCTAGCTACTCATGAGGCTGTGGTCTGAGGATTGCAGTTCAAATCTAGCACGCGTAGGAGTGTTTCTGAGGCACTTATCTCCAATTAACCACCAGAGGACTGGTAGTGGTGCTGTGGTTCAAGTGGTAGAGCAATAGCCTTGAGCTGAAGAGCCGAGGGACATCGCCCAGGCCCAGAGTTCAAGCTCCCCCCACTACCATAAAAATAAAGAAAGAAAAGAAAGAAAAGTAAATGGCCTTTTTTTTTCATTTAAGTCCATGCCCTTATATTAAGTTGCTTTGGAACAAGAATTATTCTTCCATTCCACGTTTTACAAATTTGCTTCATTAGCTACCATGATTTAGACCTAGAAGATGAAAAAGAATGGCCTCATCCTTCATTTTCCACTTAGTAGTAATGCTTTCTGTATATCACTCCCATAGTTCTAAATACTGGCCTTGGCTTTATTGTTTCAAAGTTGTCTTCTATAGTATATAGAACCTTTACACTTAAACACAGAACTTTTCTTTCTCCTATTATTCCTATTGTTTCTTCTACTGTTAACTTAGGTACACTTGGGAAAGAATGCACAACAAACACACACTCACAAAAAAACAAAAAAAAACAAACAACAACAAAAATTTCTGAGAAACTACTTCCCACTTAAAATTGGCCTTAATTTACAGGAAACTTATGAAATTTGAAGTTAAAGTACTCCTGGATAATGTTTTTTTTTCATTTTTTATTGTAAAAATAGTGTACAGAGGGGTTAGAGTTATGTAAGTAATGAGAATGTTTCCTATAGAGAATTGTTATCTCCTCTTTTGTTTTCCTCTGCCATCCTTTTCTTCCCCATCTCTCCAACTCCTACTTCCCCTCCCCAATTTGTAAAGTTCATTTTCTATCTAGTGTCTTGTTCATCTAATTGTTACAATAGGTCAAGGATACAGTATTTTGTTATTTCCCTTCCCTTCCCCACATTAGAAAAATGTATGTACAAGATGCAGGGCACCAACATCAAATTCAGAGAAAACCGGGGTTATATCATTGGGAAAGAGCATAGAAAAGAAACAAAAAAAATCACATAGTACATTTCAGATACATTTAAAACAATAGCAAGAAAGAAAAAAGTTGTGTAACTATATTGGGGTTCATTTCACTTAACTTCATCTTATATGGCCATATGTACATGAATAGTATTTTTGTAAGCCATTTAAATTCCATATTTTGTCTTTACTAAGTTGTCTCTGAAACACATGTTACCTCATGTCCAAAGACGTTTTTGTGCTGTTTCAATGAAGCCAGAAAACATTCATTGTACCTCGAACAGCACCATAGATTGTTACTGGAAGTAAGTGGAAGGAACTGTTATTGCAAGTGGAAACTGAACCCAAGAGAGGAATTGAACATAGAGAAATGACAAAGTTCAAGTTAATTTGTGCTGTCCTTTTTTACTCTACAGGAAAAAAACCCGAGGCTTGAAGGAAACCCTGTCCCTGACTTGTTCTAGTGGTTTACTTACTTATATAAAACTGTACCATGAAGCCACATTCCTAAAGCCCTAAATGACTTTCTTAAGATGGCATTACTTTTTCATTCTGTTACTATGCATTATAATTTTGTCCAGGTGTTAGAAAAGGAAGTGGAAAACAATACTAAGTCCAGTAAGGCTGACATTCCTATCACATCACTAAGGAAATACAGTGTTAAGACCTGCAGGACTCGTAGGGCTGTTATATGTGAAATTATTATGTAAAACACCATTAACAGTTATCTCCGACATCCATAACATTCTGCTTCAACTTTCAAGGTCAAGAGCCAAATATCTAAGCCTTTTTATTATTTGGGTATGTTTCCTAGGAAGTAAGAAGGAGGATGTGGAAGGTGATGGTGGAAATATATATATATATATATATATATATATATATATATAGGCTCACTGTCCACATTTTCTGCATTTTTAAAAATTGCTACTGATGAATTTCCATTTACATCTAATTGACTAAGCTATCTGCACAAGATACCGATAAATGAATATTTATTCTGGTGGATAGTCACATATATTAACAAATTCCATTTCCGAAAAAAAAATACTAGGTAAGAAAGTATAAAGTATTGTCTATAAAATGGTTTCTTCTCCGAGCAGAACAAAATGTAGTATTGAAATAATTATTCCAAGTTTTGTTGAGACTTTATGCTGTATCAGTACCAAAATGTTCTCTAATTCCTTGGATTTGCCTGATTTTTTAAAATAGGTTTTAAAATAAATAGTAATTTTTAATTTTTTAAAAAATAAGTTAAAATAAATAGTAATGTGTTGTTTGCTTATGGCAGGCATGAAACAAGACTGCATTAACATTGTGTGTAAGTTGAGGGGCTACATTTTATCAGAATCTAAACAGAATGAAAAATAGATGATTTTAAGACATATAGCTTATGTGTTGTTCAAATTTAATGAAAGAATTATGCAGGGTATAGTAGAAAGAATGCTATACACTCAATGTGGTATGAAGCAAAATACCTTCCCAAAATATCTATCATTCCCAAATATCGAATTCCTCAAATGTAGATTTAGATTATATATATGTAAAATAATAACCTTTCAACACCTAAGGAATGCAAGTTTAAATAATTATCAGATGGGGGAACTATACTCAAATGGGTACTTAAAAGTCCCACCTGTAGTTCGAAAGGGACATGATTAGGTAATTTCCGTCAGAAAGATGTAAAGATGGTACATTTGAAGATAAAGCAAAAGACAACAACCCAGATTCTGAAGTTTCTGGAAAGCAGAACAGGAAGTAAATGCCTTTTCCACTAGAATCATCTGAAAAGTATTTTAGCTCTGTCGGTGGCTCGATTTTAATCTAGTGAGACTTCTTTTAGATTTCTGTCCTTTAGAACTGTAAAATGATTAATATGGATTATACAAGCCACTTAACTTGTGGAAATTTGTTACAGCACATTTGGTAGCACATTTAGTTTAGTAAACTAATTCAACCTCAGCCTTTTCCTGATGCAACTACGGGGACAACACATGTTCTTGTTTCTGAGAATAAGAAAAAGTTGCCACTAGCTTTGGACACATTTATGACGTATATACTACTAAGGGCCTTGCATTAATGAAGTCTTGAAATTCTAAACAATGTCTAAGTAAGAAGCTCCCTATGTTTATTTTCACATTTGAGAATCACTAAGTACTAAAGTTATGTAGAAGGCTAGAGTAAGAATATGGAAGTGAAATCTATCTCCTAATATTATAAAGATAATTTATGCCATTTTGAGTTACACTTTCTAAAGTAATAAAAAAATAAGGTAAAACAGAAACAGAAACTCAATTTTCTATCCTTCCCTAACTTTCCAACAGGAATTAGAGAATCCAGGAAAGATATAGCAATCCCAGGATGGTATAGGATCACTAGATGGTGGAAAAGAAGATGACAAAAATGGATCCCCTGAAACAATGGGAAACAAAATCTACACGTACAGATTGTGATATAGCTAGAAAATAGTTTCCACTATGCTAAGACTTTGATATTTTAGTTTTGTTTACAAAGCAAGATTCCTCTCAGGAAATGACTCTTTATTAATACTCAAGGGTTTGCAGCTTATAACCCAGCAACAAGCAATGCTTCTAAATGTAAAAAAGCATGATACTAAGAGTAACCAAGTCTACTTCCGTTGTTATAGCTGATAAATAAGAATGATCTTGAGGAATAGTCAAACAATCTTGAACTTTTTCATACCTTTCTTCTTCTCCAACATGAGAAGTCCTAGGCAAGATACGTAAAACATTAATAAAGTTCTTTTATATTTTTTATTGTTCACACTAAAGCAAATGCACTTTTCCTCTTTGCAAGCCTGACTTTGAAAGAGTCAGACCCTCACAATTTTATAAACAAAAGTTTACTCCTTTTGTATAGGTGTTTTCCTGACTTTGGGTGTTGCTCTCTATTATTTTGGCAACTCCATAGAAAAACAAGATAAATCCATTATGCTAATATTGGATTGCTCAAAGTCAAGCTGTCTTCAAACAAACTTTTCTGTTCCCTTCTTACTGCTAATTAAAGTTTAATTATTGCTCTTTAAGTGATAACAAAACATGATACTTTAACGTATATTCTCATTGAAACAGGGGAAAACAGTAAATTCTGTGATTGCTTTTTTAGTTGATTTCAAGTATTTTCCTTTGCTGTTTTCATTATTGCTATTGATCCGGTCTTCTAATCAGGAACACAGGGTTAAAGAAAGAGATCTTCTTAAGATATAGGATGTTAGGTAGAAAAAATAGATGTATAATTAAAGATTTTCATCTCTTAAGAGACTGAAAAGCTATTACTGGCATGGTTAAGATGACTTGAATGCTTTGGTTTTTAAACTAAGTGAAATGCATGTAAATTGTTACAGTTGTTCCAAACAATGACTATGACTTATACTTTTCTGCTCCAATGAGATGAAAACTCTGACAAGGTTGGAGGGCATATCAGTTTTCTGGTAGAAGAGTTAATGTTAGAAAGCCAAGGGAGATTACTAAAAGAGCACTGCCTATCACGAATAAGTTCATTATACTCAGTACATATAAGTATATAAACATACAAAAATGAATTGAGTGAGAAATATGTGATTTACACAATTGATTAAATGACAACTAAAACCAGAAAACACTTCTCTGAATTTATATAAACTAGTATAACTAGTGAGGATGTAAATAATTTTAGAATATATATTTTAACATTTATGTCAAAATATTTGTTTATTTATAACTGTTTATTTTTACTTGTTGTCAATCTTGGGGCTTGAAATCTCGGACTGGACACTGTCCCTCAGCTCTTCAGCTCAAGACTGGTGCTCCACCACTTGAGCCACTGCCAGTTTTCTGGTGGCTCATTGGAGATCAGAGTCTCATGGACTTACCAGCCTAGGCTTGCTTTGAACCATCATTCTCAGCTCTCAGACTCCTTAGTAGCTAGGGTTACAAGCATGAACCACTGGCACCTCGCTACATAATTATTTTTTATACATTTACCAAGTATTGAGTGGTAATCACATTCATTTATATGTTGTGTAATGATCAAGATATATATATATATATATATATATATATATATATATCCACTAATTTCTATATGTAACATTTCTTTTTAGTGAGACTTTTAAAATCTTATCTTTTGGCTGTGATGAAATATCTATTCCTAACTATAAGCATTTTGCTTCTAGTTGTATAATATATTTATTTTTAGTCATGGAAGTCTGCTAATTAAACTTATATAAAACATGAATTTTAACGTGAAAGAAATTCATAATTCCTTTACTTGCTTTAGAAAAACACTTATGCCTTTTGTTTTCAATTTATTTCTGTGGGAATGTGTAAAATTCATTGATTTAACTGTTAAAATTAATAACAGTTACATTATTTCAAGTTGATTCAAACTTGTATTTGAATGACATTTAACACAAATATACTTCCACTTTCTTCTACCACATAATTAAAATAATAGTAAAGCAAAGATTGGTGTTATCCATTCATGTGGAGAATCCTAGAAACTCAGGAGGCTAAGACATGAAGATTTTGGTTCAATAGCAGTCTAAACAGATAGAAATGTGAAAACTTATTTCCAATTGTCCAGCAAGAATGATAAGGTGAGGATGTGACTCAAGGAATAGAGTGTCATCAGCCATTAGCAAAAAATTCAAGGGAGACCAATAAACATTGAGTTCAGGCCCTAAAAATGGCTCATACAGTCAAGACAACAACAAAAAAGTAATATGAACAGCAATAATGAAGACAAAATAGTAGAAAAGGTCATGAGGAATGTTGTGTAAACATCTGGAAGACAGAAATCATTTGACAGGATTTTGATTCATGAGACCGAAAAGTCGCAGTGTCATTTGTACAATCTCATTGTACTCATTGTGTTGAAACCTAGCTACTGAGTAACCCTTGAAAGAGTAGATTGGATTACCTGAAATAGCAGACATTGCCTGTAACTATGCACCATCCCACTCTGCAAAAATCTAAAATTGAGCTTGTTAATTTAAATAAAACCTCATGTTAGAAACTGTATGGTTCACATAGACAAGGGTCCTTATTTTGAGTTTTCAGACCAGTGCTTTTATTTATAACCCCTCCTGCTTTACACCCATTCCCTTGAGCATCTAAATCTTACTAAGCTGCAGCAAGCCAAGGCTTAGAACTAGACCCCCTTGCCTTAATCCCTCCTTTTCTTCAGCTACAACTCATTTCACCTGCTATCTATGTCTTAGCATTAGTTGTTTTTGTTCAAATCCCCACGGGAAAACTCATATTCGTATAATCCCACTATAAATAACCTAAGTAGAAAAGGGAATAATAAGTGTTTAGCACTATCTGAGGGTCTCATCTGGAGGTTTGCTCCCAAATAAATCTGATCTACACTCTCTGTTTTTTCTCCATGGCTTTTGAGTCTGACAAATGATTGGTTTAGTTTGATATAATCCCATTTATCCAGACTTACTTTGGAAGTTTTGACCAGTGCCAAGGAGCCCTCGTGTTTCCCTTAACTCTTCCTATAACATTCTCAAGTTATCTGGACTTACATTGAGGTCTTCTATCCATTTGGAATCTATTCTGGTGCAGAGGGATATATAAAGATGTAACTTTAGTTTTCTGTGTACAGCCAATTCTACCAGTACAGTTTTTTGAAGAGGTTGTTTTTCTTCCATCCCGCGTTTCTGGCTTCCTTATAAAAGATTATGTGCCCATAGGAGTGGATTCGTTTCTGGGTCTTCAATTCTGTTGCTTTCAATGGAAATTCTTTGCTTTCAATGGAAAGAAAGGCATTACACCATTCCTGAGGAAATGGAAAGACTGGAAATTAGTCAGAGCCAATTCATTATATGCTGCATGGTTTTCCTCATTTGTAATAACTAAATATGTCCGTAAATCTACAAATTAATCCAATAGATAGTAAAGGACCAATAATTACACTTGGACATGATTAACTAACAGCACTCTAAGCATTCACATGGCAAGAACAAGGGATGCTATTCTTATAAGAGATTATCAAAATGGCTCAAAAGCTATGTGCCTATGACCATATAAACAGTTGCTTGTTGCAATGTACTCTAAGCATCAGCAATACATGTGAAATACATACATCTGTATATAATTTTAATAGATGTCATGAAAGGAACAGACTTTCCTGTAATCTCAAAAGCAAAATTTTTAGTTTAGAAGATAAAATTGAGGAAAGTTTTCAACACATAAACTAGAATACATAGGGGAAAATGTGGGAGAGAAAAGATAAGATGAAAAGTAGAGTAGCTATCTATTGAAGAATTCATAAACAATTTCCAAAACTATACAAGGGAGTTGGGGTACAGCTCAGTTGTAGGACTAGACTAAAATATACAAAGCCATTGGTTCAATCTCCAAGAAGGCCTAATAATAATTAATAGTAGTAATAATATAATTACTTGAAATAAGTGCTTTTAGAGAGGACTGAATCCTAAAACAATAAACAAAATACTCTCAGTTCTTGTATCCAATGACATGAAACTACAAGAATGAAGAGAAAATAGTTTTCCTTTTCTATCTTTCCCTTTCCTTTTCCGTTTTCTTCTTTTCTTTTTTCCTTTGGCACTACTGGCCCATGAAGTTGCTAAGGCTCTGACCACCTTAGATTATTTTTCAGAGGAGATCTTACTTTTTGGCCAAACCTTCCTCGAGCAATAATCTCTTACTGATAGTTTCCACAAACGTGAGATAACAGGGAAATTACACTATATCTAGTTTTTTTTTGTTTTTGTAGTCTCTCAAGAATTTTTTGTCAGATCTGGCCCTGGATATCGGACTTCTAATCTCTGCCTTCTAATTAGCAAGGTATATTTGATCTAAAGCTTGGACCCAGATTATTTTTCAATGGAAACATCCAATATTGACTTCTGTTTTCTAGAAATCATTAAATTCAGTTGAGGTTAGTATGTACCTTTATGATATTATCAGAAGAACACAGAGAATTCCCTTGAATATTTTTCCAATTTATTTAAATATTTCTAGTATGACATCACAAATAGGAAATTAATATTTCACAAGTACCTTTTTTATTGTGAAAATACTGTAGAGAGGGATTAACTTACACGGGCAAGACAATGATTACATTTCTGACCAAGCATTGTAGCCTCCTATTTTGTATCCCCCTCCCATCCCTTCCCATTTCTCCCCCACCCTCCTATCCAATCTCTCGGTCCCCTGACCAAATTTGTAAAGTTTGTTTTTTGACATAATGACTTGTATATCTCATTGTTGCAATGGGTCCACCTGTATCCCTATTTAAACTATTTCTTTTTTCCCTTCCCCTCCACAAATTATACCAACATCAAATACAGTGTAAGCAGGGGTTATACCGTGAGAGAGGGACTCTAACAAATGTTGGAGGGGATGTGGACAGAAGGGAACCTTACTGAATTATTTGTGGGAGTGTAAACTTGTTCAACCACTTTCAAAAGCAGTGTGGACGTTCCTCAAAAGACTCCACATGGAGCTCCCATAAGATCCAGCATTCTCACTTTTGGACATTTACCCAAATGATCACAAACAAATCCACACTAAAGCTCCCAGCACGACTATGTTTATTGCAGCACTATTTACCATAGCTAAGATATAGAACCAACCCAGATTCCCCTCAGTAGATGAATAAATCAAGAAAATGTGGTATATATACACAATGGAATTCTATGCTTCCATCAGAAATAATGACAGTGCCCCATTTATTAGGAAATAAAGGCTTGGGAAAAATTATATTAAGTGAAATAAGCCAGGCCCAAAGAAACATAGGTCCCATGGTTTCCCTTATTTGCAATAACTAGTATATATCTGAGTCAAGCAGAAAAGATCAGATAAGTTGATGTTAGGGAAATGAACCCCAAGATAAGTATGAAAATGTTTTTTTCTTGCTGTTTGTCTATGCTTAAGTAAGCAGAAGAGCTACTTCCTCTGCTCCCAGGAGTCTGTGACATGTGCTTTCCACATGCACAAACACAATCCTCAGATAATCCTGAGGCCGGAACCTGCATCATTCTGCCCCTCCAACACAGACCCTGAGTCTTCACAGGGGTATTCTTGTGTGTTTGGTTGTCTATGGGCAGAGGCCTTCTAGCTGGGCTTCAGGCACAGAGCTGATACTTCCTGTCTGTTGGTTGCAGAGTGTAAGCTTTTCTTCCTGGCCAGGTTTTGAATTGAGATCCTTTCATCTTAGGATTCTAAGTAACTAGGATAAGAAACATGAACCACCACCAATTGGCTTGTTTTAGAAGCATTGGTTTTCATTCATTGCTTATTTTCCTGGAAGGTTGATCTAGACAGGTTGCTTGTACCTCATGATAAGGTGATTTGAATAATACCCTTTGCCTCTGGCATTTCTGAAACTCATTTTCTTAGTTGTAGGCAAATGAATTTGTTCTAAAGCCAATAGCATTTTCCTTCTGAGATGTTAGGTAGTTATTTAAATCTCGTATCCTTTCTTTTTGCAAAGCAATAAGGATGTTTTTGTAAAACCCTACTTCTTGAGAGTATTATAGTTAGAAGTTATCATGTGCACACTTTCATATAGTCTCTCCTTTTATAAACTTATAAGATTGGGTGGAAGAATGATGTTGAATTAGTTTGATAACCACTCTAGAGTTTTTAAGCTTTAATGCTTATTAACTCAAAGGGGGATTAAAAACATTCAGAATAATGGAATGTGGCTACTACTTATTTGATGTATGTGGAAAGATGATCAGAATTTGTATGATTAATATATCTTCAAATTTCTAGTGGTAGACTGCTATGCTGCCTGGGAGGAGAAATTGTTGATGCCAGGGCTTTGAAAGCTGGTAACCAAGCAAAATATCCGGGGAGAGCATTTGTTAAGGATATAATTTCCAAGGCTCATAGAAAATATATTGAACTAGGATGCTAAGTGATGAATGACTGAGCACCAAATTTTGTTTATTTGCTTCTTTGTTCTGTGACATCCTAGGATTTGGACCTAGGTCCTGGGTGCTGTCCTTTAGTTTTTGCCTCAAGGCTAGTGCCCTACCAGTTGAAGCACAGCTTCATATCCATATATTTGGTGGTTAATTGGAGATCAGTCTTACCAAATTTTGTCTTTGGGCTTGCTTCCAACATGATCCTCAGATATTAGCCTCCTGAGTATGTAGGATTCTAGTTGTGAGCCACCAGAGCCCAAGTAGAATCACATTTTAAAAGTATTCTTTAGGTGAATCAGATGTGTCTGACTATTATTTTAGCACTTTGGTTCCAGGGGGTCATGTCAGATTTAGATGAAAATAAGAACTTTTCTTCTAGTAATCTGCAGTAACCAATATCTATCTAATTTATTCCTATCTTCATTTCTGACCTTTTTCTTCATTGTACCTTTCCATTCTTACTTCACAAGCAAGCATGTCAGTGCTGTTTTCCTTTTCTGAAGCAAGTCAGTTCCATTCAGATCAATAGGGGATGTACTTGCTGTTCTTACTGCCTGGAGTACCTGCTCCTACATAATTGCCTGGATGATGGCTCTCATAACAACTATCTCCTCTTCCAATCCCCATTGTAAAGTTGTTGCTACAAAACAACCAATGTCATGTCTCTGATTTATAGAAATTATCATTATGATTTCTGGTTTTCTTTTCAGCATGAAATTGGTGAGGAGAGAACCACATTCATTTCTGTTTCTCCAACACCTGTAATAGTGTCTAGTCCTTGGTGCTCAGAAACCTTACATGGAGATCAGCCTTCTCAAGCACAATTTATCTTAGGTTCTGGTCAGGACAGCTCTTCAAGCTGAAGTCTGGTGGCTAGTAGTCATTCCTCTCATTCTTTGTGCCTTTTGGTGTTTTTGAGTCCACTTCAGTGCAAAACCAGTGCCTAACACCTATTTGCTGCTATGGCAAAGGTGGTGTGACATCATAGAAGTTATGGCCATTGTTTTGGGTAGCTGTGTGAGGACACCCATCCCCACACAATTTCCCCAATATATGTGTCTCTTTTGCATAGGAGTGCATTCAACAATTCAGCAACCAAACTGTCACCCAGTTCCTGATACACACATATTTGCTTTCCATTTCCTTTAGAAACAATAGAATTCAAGACATGCTTTGAAGACTTGTCATTGAATTACTGAAACAGTGTATACAATTTTATGTATTTGTAAGTCTTTGTCCATCTCTCTTGAGCCCTTGCCATATTTCTATGTGTTTGCAGCTTGGGAAGGGAAATAATGTTTAATTCAGTATAGTCAGAGAATATAGTTCAGAAGGCTCTTTTTAGATCCTTTTGGAGGGAATGCCAAGTTTCCATCTGATGTTCTACAGATGGCCATCTTGGTACAGGAACTAAGTAGACTGTCACAAGATAAGAGGCTTGTCCTGATTTCTACTGACTTTCCTCTGGGGTCAGGGTGTGTGATCCACTGCATATGTGCCTCTTTGCTACACTGGAGGGCCCAGGCCTCCTCTGAAAATCTAAGGCCATGGGGTAAGAGATTAAAACTCAGAACCAAGCTTTCCACATCACTAAGATCACAGGCCTGGGTCTCATAGACTCAAATTATAGATGCTTTTTTATACATAGTGTAGTCAATTCCATTATATTCACTTCATAGATATATAAAAATATATGCATATGTTTGTTCATCTATTTATAATCAGTGTTAGATCTAGAAATGCACAAATATACATTTATATAATTATAATCAAATTAGATCACTACTTTCTCCAATAATATTTTACACTGTTTTGTGAAATAGTCAAGACTAAAAATTTAAATGCCTTTGTAGTTTGAAAAATCATATTCAATCTTATTTATTATATAATATACTATATATAACATCAAGAAAATGGTCTTATGTGAGCAAGCCATTACATCATTGGGCTCTGAGAGATGACACTTTCTCCTTCACAATGGAGAATATGGAACTCTGAGAGCCAGGCAACTGTAACTGATAGCTCAAGCTAGCTCACTTGGCCTGTGGCCCAGGAACAAGAAAGATGTTCATGCCATAAAGTCATCCTAGCCCAACAAATTCCAACTTGTAAGGTACACCTGAAAATTCCCTTATTTCACATCATGAATAGCTTTTCTTTATTGTAAAAAATACTACACCTCTGCTAATGTGATGTCCTCATTGTTTTGGAAAGAACCCCAATAAACTGGGCTGCATCATTGTTACCCCAATGGTATTCTTGAGATCAGAACACTTGAAAATATTATTTATATATTTTTTAACTATTATAGATATTCAGGATGCTAAGATCGGAAGATTACGGTTCAAAGCCCACCAGGGCAGGAATGTTCCTGACATTCTTATCTCCAATAAACTTCTCAGAAAAAGACAGACACAAGTGGCACTGAGGTTTAAGTGGTAGGGCACGAATCTTGAGCTCAGAGACAATGTCCAGGACCAGAGTTCAAGCCCTAGGACAAACCAGTAAAACAAATACAGAAATAAAAACGAACCCCAAACCTAGCATTTTTAGCATTGTATACAGAGGCACGTAATTAAGGAAATTTCTTCCTGTGTTACATATAGATAGAAGAAACAAGTTATCACACAATTATTCTCTTCATACCATGTTATACCACACCCTCAAAAAATTGCTCTTTTTCTAAATTTATAAATAATATAATCCGTTTGTTGGCAACTCTGTCTACATTATTCACATTATCATTTGATACATGAACAGTTGGAATTATCTGTTAACTAAGTTCTAACTTTCTTGAAAGAATATTCTAGGCAAATAGAATGTTAGAATAATTTGTGAATTTGTCAATTAAACCCTCTACTTAAAAAGAATTTTGTAGTATCATATAGAATATGGAATTACAAACAAAAACAAAATACATATTTTGAAAATAAATTCTAATTTAGCAAGGTCCACAAAGTCCTATATTTGACAAAGTTTTCTATTTCTCCAGGCTTAAGTTTTGTAAACCTTTATAATTTCTTTGGAAACCAGCAGAAGGATGCTTACTTACTTTTTCAAATTTTGGATGGGAATCATGAGCTACTTTGCATCTAGGAATGTTCTGTAATGAAGACAGCATTTAAAACACAATTGAGGATTATATATGAGTTGCATTTCAATAGGAAACTTGACTTCTCAAAACATAATGACAAAATTAGCCCAAACTTACAACTGTGTATTCCTTTCTTGTTATTTGGTTTGTATTATTGAGACAAAATTTTACTACCTGGTCCAGGGAAGGTATCACTATGTAATTTCACTCAATAATATCCTGTCTTATTCTGAGTGCAACAATTCCAGGCCTGTATCACATTGCCCTGCCATAGTTTGTTGGTTTATTAAAATCTAGAAATTAAGCAATTCTCAACTTCTATGAAGATCTTATCTATACAATGACTGCCAAGACTATTTATGTACTATTTTCAAAGATGTTCTAACATTTGACACAAGATATGAACATTTTCAGATGCACCTGCTGTGGACTCTGATTCATTCCTCCATGGATCTGATCCCTTTAATAATGATATACTTGACTTTCTTACTACCTCTGGTCCCTAACTAAGCAATAATCTTAAACTTTTTTGAAGATAGTTCACTTAAGGACTTTCTAATACTTTCTAATAATAAAATTTATCACCTGATTCTAGTCTTACTCAGGACATATTTTCTATTGTTTCTAACTTTCTTATAAATTCTGACAGTTTTTATTTGTGTATTTGTGTGTGCACAAATAAGTGCCTCTGTGTGTATGTGTATATTTGTATGTATGTATGTATGCAAAAGCCTCAAGGTCTTATCCAGCAATCTTTATCATGACTGTTATTCCATCACTTGAACCATTCTTCCAATGCAACTTTATCTGGTTAATTATTGATAGTGTCTCAAAGACTGTTCTGCCCATGATGGATGTAAACTGAACTACCCAGACCCCTTTAAATTCTTAGGTTTATTTTTTTAGAAGTATCTACTTTTAAACTATAAACATTTAAGTTTAAGTGGTAGCCCAAATTTTTAACTCAAGAATTCACATACACATTACATACACATTACATATCCTGAGTGTATACTGTTAGAAATGTGATCTTAAGCTGGGTGGCGGTGAGATCTGAGGATTGAGATTCAAAGCCAGCCCCAGTAGGAAAGTCCTCGAGACTCTTTTCTCCAATTAACTACCAGAAAACTGGAAGGGGCACTGTCGCTCAAGTGGTAGAGCACTAGCCTGGAGCTGAAAAGCAGAGGGACAGCACCCAGGGTTCACGTGCCACAACTAACAAAAACATAAAATATATAAGAAAAGGTATGGCTAGTGTAATCCCTGCTCTCTCAAGATGGACTTTTTTTTTCCAGTTAAGTCCATTCTCCTACATCTGACTTGAATGGAACCAGAATCATTCTTCCATTCTACTTTTTACAAATTTTCATGTTTAGCAAGGGTGATTTAGAAAGGGAGTGGCCTCTTATTCATGTTCAACTTGGGAGTAATGCTTTCTCTATGACACTTCTATAAATCTACATACTGGACTTGGCTTTATTGTTTCAATGTTGTCTTTTTTGTAGAGTCTTCTATATTGTATTGAACACTAAAACACAGAAATCCTTTTTCTCCTATTATTGCTAATTTTTCTCTTACTGTTAACTCATGTACACTTGGGAAATAATGCACAACATATACACTCACAAAAAATGATCTGAGAACTTTTTTCCCATTTAAAATTCACCTTAATTTATGGAGCACTTATGAAGTTTGAACTCAATGTACTCTTGGATAATGTATTTATAAGGAATTTAAAATTTATATTTTCTCTTTACTAAGTTGTCTCTGGAACACTTGCTACCACATGTCCAAAGATTTCCTTGTGCTATTTCAATGAAGACAGAAAACATTCATTATACCTCAAGCACCATCATTGATTGTTACTGGAAGTAACTATTACTGGATGTGGAAACTGATCACAGGAATGGAATTGAACATAGAGGAATGACAAAGTTCAACTTAACTTGTGCTTTCCTTTTTACTGTACAAAAAAGAATCCAAGGCCTGAAGGAAACTCTGTCCCTGACTTTTTTGAGTGTGTTCCTTACTCATATAAAACTTGTCTGTAAACTTCTGGTTGAGAGTATTACAAAAGGAAATAATGTGCCATTTGAGGGCAAGCATAGAACAAAAGGAAATAACGTTGTTTTAAAAGTGTTCTACTGCAAATAAACAAAGACATGGGGGTTTTAAAGTGTTTTATGGATGGATATTCCATGCCTGAGATGATTCTTCTGTTGCAGGAGTCAGTTATCCATTCCTTTACTCTGGTCCTGATTACTACATAGCAATAAGGATTACAAAAAAGCTAGATCCAGTGAGTATAATGAGCAATAGCAGGCTCTTCTAAGACCAGTACTCCTTTAAGGAGGGCCCTAAAGAAAGACCTGGGGTTTTTTGTTTGCTTGTTTGTTTAGTTGTGCTGGTTCTGGGGCTTGAACCCAGATGCTGGACCGTGTCCCTGAACAATTTTCTTCCTGCTCACCTGCCCCCAAAGCTAGTACTCTACTGCTTGAGCCAAAACCCCACTTCTGGCCTTTCTTGTGTTTAAGATAAGAGTTTGACAGACACTCCTGCCTGGGTTGGCTTTGAACTGAGATAGTAAAAAGCCAAGTGACATCAACTGTATCAAGACTTCTGGTTTGAACCAAGAAATAGTAGGTGAAGTTTATTCTAAAGCTAATATTTGACAATTTTTAAAAGAAGAGAATATGTCCAGCTAAGAAGCCATAATTTAAATAACTCAGGAAAAGTAGGTGTACTGAATCATTTTGGAATTTTTTTCTGATTTGAAGATTACTGTTGACCTTGTTGTTCCTTTTGGGGCAACTTAAAGTCATATTTGCACTTTTTGTCGGTCATGGGGCTTGAACTCTGATCCTGGGCACTGTCCTTCAGCTCAAGTTCAGAGCTCTACCACTTTAAATACAGCACAACTTCTGGGTTTCTAGTGGCTAATTGAAGATGAGTCTCACAGACTTTCCTGACCAGGATGGCTTTGAACCATAATCCTCTGGTCTCAACCTCCTGAGTGGCTAGGATTACAGACGTGACCCACCACCACTCAGCTCATATTTCCATTTAGTGCACTTAATGACACTATGTAGACAAAGAATGGTAATTTGAATCAAATGATGACCTTGCAGCTTTTCAGAAAAATTGAGGTAGCAATAAATAACTCCTTCTTTTCCATGTTGTTACATTAATGACTCATGAGCTATGGGACCTTTACATTAGTATCGTCTTCCATCTGTGTAGGTATATGTAGTATCAGGAAGTATTCATAGAGAAATAGAGAAAGACAGAATTTTAGGAAGCAACAGAGATCAGGTATGAAAAAACTGCGTAGAAGGAGATACATTTATCACACAGAGATTAAGAACTAGCACAAGATTTAGAATGCTAAAGGCAATAAGGAATAATCCTAGTTGATAAGTAGTTCTTCAATAACCAAAAATGGTTCCCTAGAACGGTTTCTGGTATACCTTAGTTACAATCATTTGTTCCTTCCATCTGGAGTTAGTCCTTCTCTTGTCACAACTGTTAATTAGCCTCTTCCTTTTTGGTGCCATGACTGACCAAAAAGGTTTCCAAATGTGACTTGGACTACCCTTCTCATTGTTATTAGCAGTGACCACTCAAAAGTGTGGAATCTTTGAATTTTCAGAATTAAACTTCATTTGACATATAAGCACATTCCTGGCATTAATTTCTGTGACCTATTGAACAAAACTTTTTGTCAACACAGTATACTAATGTAGGTAAAGTACATGAATGAGGTACTATTGTCAGGTATCAGTATGGAAGGAGCAATTATATATTCCAAGTATGGCTTACTTTGCATTTACTAACTAAGTGTTTGGTTTTTTGCCAGTCCTGTAGTTCTGGGGCTTAAACTCAAAGCTAGGTAATTATTCCTGTGCTTCTTTTATTTTTCTCAAGGTTAGCACTCTACCACTTGAGGCATAGCACCACTTCCAGTGTTTCTTTTTCTGTTTATGTGGTACTGAGGAATTGAACCCAGGTTTTCATGCAGCTAGGCAATCACTGTACCATGAAGCCACATGCCTAGAGCCCTAAATGACTTTATTAAGATGGTATTACAGGGCTGGGAAGGTGGCTCAGTGGTAGAGCACTTGTCTTGCATGCGTGAGGCCCTGGGTTCGATTCTTCAGCACCACATAAGCAAAAAGAAAAAAGCCAGAAGTGGTGCTGTGGCTCAAGTGGTAGAGCACTAGCCTTGAGCTGAAGAGCTGAGGGACAGTGCCCAGGCCCAGAGTTCAGGCCCCAAGACCGGAACTCCCCCACCCCCTGCAAAAAAAGATGGTATTACATTTTCATTCCATAATTATGGATCATATTTTTGGCCTGGTGCTAGAAAAGGACATAGAAAATAATACTAACTAAATAATAATGGTCACTGTCTAGCCAGGGCACAGGGAGGCTTACCTCATGGAGCTGGTTCAACAGGCTGACCCCCAGCCTACCTCCAGAATGAGATGGCCACCTTGGGTTCCAGCCACATGGGGACTCTGGGCCACCTCTTCCAGCACCCATTCAACCAGTTCCTGTGTGTGAGAGAGAGGAAGTCAGAATTACATTTAAGCCGGTGCTGGTGGCTCAGGACTATAATCCTAACTAAACAGGAGGCTGAGATATGACAAACATGGTTCATAGCCAGCCGGGGAAGGAACATCCATGAGACCCTTACCTCCAAAGAACCACCAGAAAACAGGAAGTGGCACTGTGGCTCAAGTGGTAGAGCTCTAGCCTTGAGCTGAGGAGCTTGGGAGTAACACCCAGGTGCAGAGTTCAAGTCCCACGACTGACAAGAAGTGGACTGAATAGGTCATGAGTTGGTCACCTGGCTTCTCCAGGCCTCGTCTTCCTTAGCTGCAAAACTGAACACAGTGAAGGATCCCCTCCCTCATGGGAATAGGGTAAGGATGAAAGAGAGCCATGTTCTGTTTCATAATCCCATAACTGTCTCATGACTAATAACAGGCCCCATCTGAGCCTTTTCTGGGTTATCTTCCTGTTATATGTTCAGAGAATTGGCGAGAACCATATCTGACAGCCTCTCCCTCTGTGCCTGGACCTGCTCAAGAGATCCCTCTGTATTAATCCCTTGATTTCTCACAACTGTCCCATGAGGAGACTGAGGTCCAATGGTGGAGGCCCAACCCAAAGCTTTACCTGTGGTCAAGGATCGGTTGCTGTAGACTGAGAGTTTGGGACAATCATGTAAGCATCAGCTTAGACTGAGCATGGCACTATATGTCTACCATCCCAACTACAGACAACCACTCCTGGTGTTGCATGCTTCTCATAGATAGGAAGACCGTGATCCAGCCCAGCCTGATCACAAATTGAGTCTCTATCTCAGAAATGCCCAAAACAGAAAGGCATGGTAGAAAACCTGACTGACAAGCCTAAGGACTTGAGTTCAAACCCTAATATACCAAAAAGAATCAGAGGTCTGGTGCCAGAGGCTCATGCCTACAATCCTAACTACTCAGGTGGCTGAGATCTGAAGATCACAGCACAAGATTTAAAATAGGATTGGCCTTGCAAAGGTCATGATGAGAAAATCTGGAGTCTGACCTATGCTGTTGCACTCCATACTAGCAGGGCTCACATCTTTGCTAAGTGCTGACCACACACTCTGTCCCCCTAGGAAGCCACCCCTGTGGGCCACACTCCCAGGTCCTCCCAAGCTCCCACTGACACTAACCAGGCCCAAGAGAGTACACAGCTTCAGGACACAGAGATCCCTTGTTCTTATAATTTAACAATGTTGGGTCCACTTCAAGCCTCTCACTTTTCCAGGCCCCCAGACCTCTGCTGTGAAGCCCATTCATCCCCCCCCCCCAAAGATAGCAGGCAGAAGTTACCAAAGGACCCAGCTTCCTTGTTTCAACCCACTTCTACACACACACACACACACACACACACACACACACACACACACACACACACACACATTCAGACCAGTGACAGAAGACTCGTCCATGCAGCACCTGCAATTTTCCAAATGATCACTCATCTGAGCACAGTCAGGCTGTACAAGGAGGAAGATGATCTCTCTCTCTCTCTCTCTCTCTCTCTCTCTCTCTCTCTCTCTCTCTTCCCTCTCCCCTCTCTCCTCTCTCTCTAGCTCTCTCATGCGCACACACTCTAGCTCTCTCATGCACACGTGCGCACGCACGCGCACACACACACACACACACACACACACACACATATACACACACAGACAGACTCAGAGCAGTGCTTCTCCAGAGTTTGTTGGTTCTTCATTTAGTACAATGTGCAAGCTGGAGCACCGGGTTCCCTTGGAAGAATCAGGGGCTTCCACTCAAGAACACCGTTCTAATGACTCAGCACCACCCTGCCTCTCCTTTTCTCCAGGGCCAGAACATTGACACCCCATTCACAAAACCCTAGGCCAGGAAGCTGAGTAAAGGTGTCCTGAGACAGGTTGCTCCTCAGAGCCAGGAGACAAAACAAGCACAGAGTCATGGTGTACCCAAATGAGTGTCTTACCTGAGGTGGGGGCAGTGTTGGGGAAATGGATGGGGTCCTAAAGTCTACATATATGGACTTACTCCCTACTTCCAGCATATATGCTTCTGGGCCACTTGGCGGATTCTTGGGAAGGACAAGGAGACCAGATGGACTGGGACCACCAGAAGAAGCTGGCAGAGCTGGGAAATGTGATCACCCTGTGAGAACTGTTGACAACTGAGGAAAGGAGCAGGCTGGGTGTATGTGTGTGTGTTGGGTGGTGTTCCTCCCAGATAATCACCTTCTATCTGACTCCCAGCACCCTCACCTCCCAACTGGGCTTTAATTGTATCCTCTTCAGGTGAAAGCATGACTGAGCACAGAGGACAAGGGCTCACACAGCAAGGAAGACCTATCTTCTGCACGCAACACCCCCCACCAGCAGCAAAAAGGAAAAGACCTTAGAAAGCAGGTGTGGAGGTGCTGTTCCCCACCTCTGACTAAAGCCACCATGTTCCCACCAGGGAGAGGAAGGGTGCAGATGAGTGGCTATGTTGCTCCCAATGGTCCAGGTCAGGGGCCCTGTGGTGCCCCTTCCTTACCCATCTCTGCATCTCCCCATTTCCTGGGACATTGACTGCTACGGATGGGTTTGGAATCCCCTGGTCGACACCCCCCCACCCCTGGGACACATTTGTGGCAGAGTCTGGGCTGGAGTATAAGGCACAGATGAGGTGGGTGTCTGGGTCGGAAGGGGAGGGGATAGATGGTGCAGGGGTCAAAGGGTACAAGCCTGGGAGGTGGACACTCATGTGCTGCTGGGAGAAGCTGTTGGCTGCGGCTCCAGGTAGGTCTAGCAGTGATGGCAGTGGCAAGGCAAACACTCAGGCCTGGAGCAGAGGACCCGGGACCTCACCAGGTTGTGACCACAAGCCAGCCTGGTGCTTGCCATCACCTGAGGACTCCGAGAGGCACCGTGGGTCCAAGCAGGCAGTGTCAGGTTTGAAACATGGCACTGGGCAGAATGGGGAAGGGGGTTAGGGCATGGGCGGGGCATGGCAGAGCTGAGCCAGGCCTCTCCTCCTAAGCCTTGAGTCTCTTGCTCACCACTCAGCCACCTCTACCTTCCTCAACTGTGGGTAATGGTGTAAACCAACAGAGGGAATCCCGGTGCTACCTAGCAGCATGGAATATAGGTGTGGCCACAATTCTTATATCACATTGGTCAGAAAAAAACATGAAAGCATGGGGGTGTGGCCAGAATCCTGTGATGCAGGCAGCATGGGTGGAGTCAAGATGACAGTGGCTCCCACAGCCCTTTTCCCAGGGAACTCTGTCCAATTCAGTTGGAGACAAGAGGGTGACCTGCTTTAGCTGGATGGCTGCACAGATTGTTGTGTATGACTGTTTGTTGCCAGTCCTGGACCTTGGACTCAGGATCTGGGCACAGTCTGTGAACTTCTTTTGCTCAAGACTAGCCCTCCACCACTGGAGTCACTCAGCTTTACTTCTGACATTGTTGGCACTGAATTTGGGTCTCAAGGACTTTCCTGCCTAGGGTGACTTTGACCATGATCCTCCTATCACAGCCTTGTAAGTATCCAGGAGGACTGCTGAGAGCCAATGGTGCCTGCCTAATCATTGGTCTTGCTGATGTTCTTGCACAGACTGGTGAGTTCCCTATCCTCGGGTTTAAGTGGCGGGAGCTGCAGTCCACAGTTCAAATCCTGGTCCTTCGACCTCCAAATATCAGGAGATCCTAAGAAACTCGTTCCTATCCATATGATTTCCAATGGAATGTGATGTATGTCATGATTGAATGAGCAGTTCTTGAATGATTCTAGGATAAAATTACACACAATTATAGGACACTGATCGATTTTAGTTAATAATTTATCATTTAAACAATCACATACATTAAATGGAGGCATAATGAAATACCTAAGAATTGGGCTTCACATAGTATAAAGGTGCAATTTTTTCTGCCAGGATTGGGATTGGAACTCATGGTCTGGGTGATTCTGTTTCATTGTGTGGAAAGGAGAAGCTCACCTCCTTGAAGTCAAGAAATTCAAGTCTGTTCCTTAGGCCTGAATTCAATCTCCAGCACTAGAAAACATGCTATTCATATACATTTGAAATATTTGATTTCTATTTATATACATGTTGACTCCATATTGAATTCAGTGTAGTTACTCGTTTTATATTTTGTTTTATTCATGTATTGACTGTTTATTTTATAAACTATTATGACACATAGAATATTTATTACATTGATTACATAGGATATAAATCTGTTTATGTATTCCACTTCATAACGGACAATCCAGACATTCACAGAAAAGGAAAACGTGTCACTATCAGCTTCTTACTCCACGATTCATTGTTTGGAAGTGCTGACATCTGAAACCATGGCCTACAAGGCAAAATTAATGAATGCGTGAGTGTCAGCATGCCATCCATGGCAAATTGAACTGACAGGCAGTTCCCACAACTTGAGATTGAGCCCCATGGGATGAAAAAATAAGAACAGATTGACATGCAGATGGCAGTACACTAGTAAACTCTTTATAGAGTGCCAGAGATGTCTATATATTCAGTTATATAGACTACATTCTTACCAAGTCTTGGGTATTTTTTATGCCTCCATGTAACTAATGTTATTGTTTTCATCCTTAAAAAACTATTAACTAAATCAGTGTCCTGAAGTTATTGTATTACTGTATGTAATAGTATTCTTTTAATGCTTCATAAATATTAAACAAAATCACTCACCCTCCTGAAATCATGCTGTCTAATTATATAGGAGCATCATTCACGATCAACTCATTTAACCATGACATTGATAACACTCCATTGTTAATTCTATGGGTGGGAACGAGTCTCTTAGTATCTCCTGACATTGGTAGGTGTCAGGATGGGGATTTGAAATCAGGGCCTATGTTTCTACGTGGTCTTATGGCTACGCTCATAGTCCGCAAGCCTTCAGCAATGCAAGGTGAAGTACCCTTTGCAACAGTGGCATTCAGACCCAGGAGGGTCACCTCACAAAGGAAGAAAACGTAAAAAGACCATTTTGTCACATTTTTTCTGTGCAATTCTTTCCCCACAAAACCTAGGGATCTAGGATCCCAGGATCTGCTGTGGGTCCAGTTGCTTTACCTCAGCCTATGGTGATCAAAGCTGAGGCAGAGTTTCCATGACCTGAGTTCAAGCCCCGTTCTGGAAAAAAAAATTAGCTCCCTGGCTTGCAATTCACACCAGTTATTCTGCCAGACTTTGGATTTGAACTCAGGGTCTGTGTGAATCTGCAGCACTGTAGATGAAGGGGAATTTCATCGTACTTGAAGATTCGAAAGTCAGGCCTGTTCGCTAGACCTGAATTCAAGCCCCAGCCTTCGAAAACATACTATTTATATAGATTGTAAGATAGGATTTGTTATTACCTATAGATGTTCAGTCCATACATGTTTGGTGTGGTTGTTACCTGTATTTATTGTTTTATTCATTTATTTAATGTTGATTTTACTATGATGACACCCATTCCGTTTATTACATTGATGACATCCTATCACATGGCATCAAGATTTGTAGACCTGTTCTCCATCATGCCTGACACCCAGGACTCTCAGAGAAAAGGAAAACAAGTTTCATACTCAGTTTCTTACTCCACGATTCCATTGTTGGTAGTTCAGGACCAATTGGCAAATAGGTCAAGGTGAACACACCAGTCTGTCAACAACTAAGGAGACAGGCCATTCCCAGGATATGACATTGATCCCCAGGGTGGGCCATGATAGTCATAAATTCATTATTTAAACATAGTATCTATATTGACATACATGTGTGGACAGCATCTTGCGTTTGGTGTACCTCTTCTCTTTATTTTCTGTCTTATCCATGGAAGTATTGTATATTTTACTGAGGATGATGACAGATATAACAGTGCTTACATGGATGACAACCTATTGCCATGGCTATAGGTTTTCCTATGCATTCTCCATCCTAGCTGAGACCCAGGACTTTCATAAGACAGGAAAATAGGTCAACTGATTGGCTTCTCACATCAGGATTCATATTTTGGCAGTGTTGGGATTTGAACTCAGAGCCTATCAGGCCAAATTGAGGAAAGGGTCAAGGTGAGGACAAAGGTCTGTGAGCAGGATTACCCTCAATACCCTCCAAGTATGGTGGCTGAATTCAAGCCTCGGGTCTGGAAAACATACTTTTTATATACATTTTAAAGACAGTATTTATACTTCCATACAGTTGTTCAGTCCATATCATGTTTGGTGTTGTAGGATTTATACTTCCACATAGATGTTCAGTCCATACCATGTTTTATTTGGTTATTTTATTTCTTGTTTTATTCATTTATTTACCATTTATTAAATTGACTCTGATGATACCTATACCATTTATTACATTGTTTATATCCTATCACATAGCATCTAGATTTTATAAATGTGTTCTCCATCATTCCTGACACCCAGGTCTCTCCCTGAAAAGGAAAACATGTGTCACACTTGGCTTCTTACTTCAAGAATATATTTTGGCAGTGCTAGGATCTGAACTCAGGGCCTAGAAGGCCCAATTCATGAATGAGTGAGTGTGAACATGGCAGCCTCTACCCAATGTAGCTGTCAGGTGTTTCCTAGGTGCTGAGATCGAGCCCCAGGTTTGGCCAAAACAGCGATACATGGATAGGCAGACGATGATATACAAATAAATATATATTGTTAAAGAGTGCCAGAGCCATCTATCTATGCTTGAATGACATCTACTACATTCCTACTAACTCTTAGGTATTTAATATACTGTCATTGAAGTAATATTATTCTTTTCATGCTTAATAAACTATTAATTAAGATCAATCAGCATCCTAGGATTACTGCATCCAATTTTAGACTAGACCGATGCACGAACTACTCTTTCAGTCAGTATTTCTATGCATAGGAATGAGTCTCTGGTGATCTTGCGCCATTGGTAGGTGTCAGGACAAGGATTTGAGCTCTGGGCCTATGTTGACAGGTTGGGCTATGGCTTCCCTGATAGCCTGCCAGCCTTCAGCAATGGCCAGTCAGGTCCACTTTGCATCTGTAGAACCAGGATGGTAACCCTGCAAAGAACTTCAAGATAAGTAATCAAATGTTTTTTTTTTCTTTCATGCAATTGTTTCTAACATATTTATAAGATGATTTCTTTATTGCTTTGTATGTCCCTCCCCACAGTAAAACCCTTGCTTTCACTTTATTTGATGTTGGTATAATTTGTAGAGGGGAAGGGTGGGGGGTGGGCGGGGGGGTGGTAATGGAAGGGATGTGAAGAGGAAACAAAGGGGAGGCAACAATGCTTGATAAGAAATGTACTCGTTATCTTGCCCATGTAATTGTAACCCCTCTGTATGGTATTTTCATAATAAAAAGAAAAAAAAATCATAAAACCCCCAGCCCTCTGCAGCTCACTACTTTTTGTGCTGTCCCACTTTTTTTTTTTCTTTCTTCCTGCAAGCCCTCTTGGCCTAGGATCCCAGGATTGGCTATTGGTCCAGAGGCTGTATCCCAGCCTAGCGAGATCAAGGCTTAGACAGAGTTGCCACAATCTGAGTTCAAGCCCATGGTTGGCAAAAGAAAAAGAATGAATAAATAAATAAATAAGTAAATAAATAAATAACTACATTATTTAACGAAAATAAAAAAGAAATAAAGCTCTCTGGTTTGGAATTTCTGCCAGTTTTCTTTCCTAGCCTGGGATTTGAACTCAAGTTCTTGGTAAATCTGCAGCAATGTGAGGGAAGGTGAAGAGTTGCCACTACTTCAGTTCAAACCCCGTGTCAAGCAAAAAAAAAAAAAATTAAGTCACTGACCTCGGAAGGGGGAGGTAGTTGTGGAGATGGGAGAGAAAGGATGGTAGGGGGAAAACAAAGGACGAGTCAACAATGCTCAATAGGAAATGTACTCATTACCTTGCTCAAAAAACTGTAACCCCCTGTACATCATTATTACAATAAAAAACATATATAAAAGAAACAATGTAGAGCTCACAGAAGCACTTTGGCGGGTAAGGGAAAGATGTCTAAATAGCTGTACAAAATTCTACACTGCTTTTGTTTAATGTTCAGTATGGAACTGAATAAACATAACTGTTTTCATTTAAAAAATTAAGTCACTATCATGGAACTTGGGCCAGTGTTTCTGACATTGCTGGGATTTGATCTTACCGTCCAGATAACTCTTTTACACCATGGGTGAAGGCAAAGCTCACTGTCATTGAGGAAAAGAAATTCAGGCTAGAGTTCCCAGGGCCTGCATTAAGGCCCTGCAATGGAAAAAATGTTTATATACATGTGCAATATATGATATATACTTACATATGTATGTTTATTACACATTAGGATTATTGTTATTGATTTTGTATTTATTTTATTTTTATTTCATTCATTTATTCATTGTTTATTGTATTTAGTACTATTACACACATAATATTTATTACATTTTGTACATCTATTATAAAATTGTACACAAAATTTAGGACATTGACTCATTTTTCATTAATACTTTATTAAGTGTCGGAACATGATACATAATTAAATGGAGGCATCTTTCACAGTCATCACAAGTTTAGAGTCTGTCCCCAGAATGGTTTTTTCTTATTCATCTTTGGACAACATCCTATAGGGTTTTCTTTAGATGATTTATACTCAGAAGCCTTTTCTTGAAGATAGGCAATTTGAGGGATAAAATAGTAAGAGTGAGGTTGGGAATGTGGCTTAGAGGTGAAGATCTCACTCAGCATGCATGAATGCTAGTTTTTGAATCCTCAATGCTACATATTCAGAAAATGCCAGAAGCAGTGGAGTGACTCAAGTGGTAGAGTGCTAGGCTGGAGAAAAAGAAGCTCAGAGACCGTGCTCAGGCCCTACTGTCAAGACCCAGTGCTGGCAAAAACAATAGGTCAGATGCCGGTGGCTCACACCTGAAACACTAGCTTTTCAAGAGGCTGAGATTGAAGACCACAGTTCAAAAACAGCCTAGGCAAAGAAAGTCTGTTAGACTCTGATATCCAATGAACCACCAAAAGACCCCACCTGGCGCTTTGGCTCAAGTGGTATAGTGTTTACCTTGAGCTGAAGGGCTCAGGGATAGTGCCCAGCTTCAGTTCGAGACACAAAACTGGAAAAAAGTGAGGGTTAATCAAAGTACTTTTCTTATTTGCTAATTAAAGTGAGGGTTAATCAAAGTACTTTTCTTATTTGCTAATTAGGAGAACATTTTCTGGAAAATGAATGTTGATGTACACAAGAATTGGAGTCAGAACTAAAGGTTCAAGTGTAGCAGCTCCATAACACCAGCTTCTCAGACTGTAGCATTATAGCCTTGTGTCCTACAGGGTTCAGAAAGGTCCAATGTTGAAAGGCTTAATATGCTCCCCAAGTCCTTTGTGATGTGCAGTTAACTTGTATTTTCAGTGTCATCACTGTTCTGAACCTAGCAGAGCACCAGAAGCTCACACCCATCACCCTAGCTCAGGAGGCTGAGGTGTCAGGATCACAGCATGAAGCCATAGAAAAGTCTATGACACTGTGACTTCCACTTCACCACAGATAAAGCAGAAAAGGGCTCATGTGGCAGAGTGCTAGCCTTGAGCCAAAGAAGCCCAGGGACAGAGCCTAGACCCACAATTCAAGCCCCAGTACCTGCAAAACATTTAAAGCAAAGGACAGAAAAGAGCAAAAAGCCAGTAACTCCCTTTGGTTTTGATCAATCTATTTCTATCTCGGAAGCTCCTGAGGAGCTAGCAGGATAAGCACCAAACTAGGACATGGACTAGGAGTGGAGACTGAATTTCACGGTCAAGTGTAGTAGATCCATCTGCCCCACCACACAGGAGAAGATTGTAATCATCTTGTGTCCTACAGTGGGCTTCTGAAAGGTCACATGTTCAAGAGCTTCCTAGGTTTCCCTTGGTGATGAGAATTTACTTGCATTCTAAATGTTCTTAGAGTTCTCGAGCTATAGAAGAAGGAAAGAAACATTATTGATCCATCCTGGGTTCAAATGAAGTTCTCAGAATCCAAGCCCTAGCCCTGTTAGCAGGAAGAATTCCAGTGTCACAGTGTATTTGTAGGATAGAGAACAGTTGCAAAAGCAACCTAGGTGAAGAGGCCTAGACCTGAAGGATTAGGAGGCAGAATGTACACACTCTACAGGGAAGTGAGCTGCAAAATCACTTCATTCATTCCAGGCATGACCAGCAATGAGGTGAAACCTGAAACGTTTGCTAGAGTTACACCAGGGTCAGGCTTTTCTCAGCCTTTTCAAACAATTAACCTTCCTCCCTCAGGTGAAGGGAGCCTCAGACTATTTTAGGTTAACAATAGCCAGTTTAGTGGAGAAGAGGGGAGGAACAGAGTAAAAAAAAATACTGCTCTCTGGTCTTAGGGAGTGGGTTTTTGATTCTCTGTCTGTCAGATTTGAAGGCCCTTCTTAGCTTTCATTCTCCTCCTCATTAATGCAAATCCCCAGTCGAAGGAGAGAGGCAGGGCCCTTTCTCTTCTGTCTCCAGGCACCTGGGTTAGAACCTGGCTCTACTCTCTTGGCTCTGGGGCCTCTGGCTGGTGAGAAGTGGGACAGAGACCTTCTTTCTGCTCTATGGTTGTGTGAAGGCAATGCTGGTAGCCTGGCACATTGCAGAAGGCCTCACCATTGGAAAGTTTTCCCTTCATTCCTCCTGACTTCCAAGACCAGATACAGATACATCTATTATCTATGTATCTATCTATGTATCTATCTATGTATGTATCTATGTATGTATCTATCTAGGTATCTATGTATCTATGTATGTATCTATCTATGTATGTATCTATCTATCTGTCTGTCTGTCTGTCTGTCTGTCTGTCTATCTATCTATCTATCAATCTATCTATCTATCTATCTATCTAGCTATCTATCTATCTATCTATCTATCTATCTATCTATCTATCTATCTATCTATCTATCTATCTATCTATCTATCTATCCATCTATCCATCTATCCATCTATCTATCCATCTATCTCTATCTATCTATCTATCTATCTATCTATCTATCTATCTATCTATCTATCTATCTATCTATCTATCTATCTATCTATCTTTCTATCTATCTACCTACCTACCTAACTACCTAGCTAGCTAGCTAGCTATTATCTCTGTGCCAGTTCTTGGGTTGATCTCAAGGCCTGGGCACTGTCTCTAGCACTCTGCTACTTGAATCACAGCAACAATTTTGGATTTTTCTGTGTATGTGCGACTGAGCAAACGAAACCAGGGCTTCTTGCATGCTAGGCAAGCACTCTTTCACTAATCCACATTCCCAACTCCCTCATCATTTTCTTAATGGTAGTTTTTACATAAGTATGCCACCATTTTATGTCCCCAAGTTTAATTTTCTGAATACCGGTTATTTCTATGAACCTTGATCGTCTCTTCCCCTGCCTGATTTGTGACTGTTCCTGCATTGACCTCAGAATAAAATGTAAATAAAGGCTCCTGAGAGATTAAGTGCGCATTATATAACACTGGAAAAGAAAAGCCATAGGCCTGAAATGAAGAGAATGATGCAGTATGCACAATGAGCATATCTGAAAAATAAATCAGTAAATAAAAGCAGCAGAAGCATTGCATATGGTCTGTGGCACTCAGGGAGGTTATATACACACATGAGTAGGTAGGGCACTGATACATAAGTTGGCCATCTCTTTCCGAATTTATTGTGGTTATCCCAAGGCTTAAACTCACGGCGCAATGTATTCCTGAGCTTTTTTGCTCAAGGCTTAGGCTCTATCACCACCACAGTTCCACTTTCAGCTATCTGGTCGTTAATTGGACATAAGCCCCTCCCAGGCTTTCCTGCCTGGTCTGGTCTGTATCTCCTGCTCAGCCTTCTCTCTCAAAGTTGGAGCTGTAACCTCTGGGCCACTGCTCCACTTCTGGTTTTCTGGTGGTTTATTGGAGGTAAGAGGATCACAGACTTTCCTCAGGCTGGCTTTGAATGGCGATCTCCTGACTAGGATTCAAGTGGATTTCCTCAGGGATTTACCAAGGAGCTGCTCCACACAAACCTTTAGTCTAAATCTTGAGAGGCACTAGAGGAAAACAGAAATATCAAGATGCTTATAGTTTGTTCTAGATAATTAAGGTTGAAGACACAATACACTCATAATTATTAGGTCATTTTATAAGCAAAAGGGGCAATGCAGACAGTATGAAGATTGCTCCAGCTTTCAGTCCTCTCATCCTGAGACAGTAAATTCACTGCAGCTCAACGCTAAGTGAAAGAACTGGCAGGTCCTATTGACATTTGCTCCCAAATCCCGTGACACTTATTTCTCACTTTTGACTTCAAACCGGTGACCAGAGGAGAAGATGAGGAGACAATATCCTTGTCAGAGAAAGCAGCTATAAAGAACATTGGGTAGTTTACTTATAAATTCAAACCATTGGAATGACCCTGTTAAAAAGACAGATTGTCCAGAGTAAAAAATGAAGAAAACAAAGGCAGCTGCCAGTAGCTGCTGATTGTAATCCCAGCTCCTATGGAGGCTGAGATATAGAGAACCTTAGTTTGAATCCAGCCAGTGTAGGAAAGTTCATGGCAACGTTATATCTAAGAGATCAGAGAAAAAACCAGAAGTGGGGCTGTGACTCAAGGCTAATGCACTACCCCTGAGCAAAAGGAGCTCAGGGACAATGCCTAGGCTCATAGTCCAACTCCAGGACCTGTCCCCACACAGACAAAAAGCATGTAGCTCTAAGTCTTTGTGTATGGATGGATGTATTCCTATGGATGAATCTCCAGAGTAGCTATGATGAATGGCACCAAACTAGAAAATGTGTTTTCAATACAATGATTTCATAGCACAGAGAGGGTTTTCAAGACATTGCATGTTCCAGGGCTCCCCTCACTATTCCCAGTGTAGCCTGAGGGTTTCTCTGCATCCCAGGACTGCTGGAAGAAGTTTCTCTCATTGTCTGGAGAGGCATACAAAAGGAATCACTCCTGTACATCTGTGTAACAAACAACTCCGTCTGCACCAATTAGTGAAGATGAGTGTGGGTAGGCTCTGAAAGTCAGGAGAAAAAGGACTCTTTGTACCTCAAGCTATCTCTCTCCCCAGTGCTCTGTTTTGACAGGAAGCCTCCATTTGTGCCACATCCCGTGGCAGGCCAAGTTCCCTGCACTCATCCTGTCTTTGTTAGACTATATTCCAGTGTTGAAACAAACTGCTATAATTAATTCAAGAGTCCTTCTGGCAGACAACTAAGGAGCTGAACCTAATGAAAAGATTCCTACTTGGCAATGGTGCCTCCCTTGGTTTCAGGAAGCTTGTTAAATCTAAGCACATGCAAAATCACAATGCTTCCTATCATCTACAGCTGGTGAAGCTCATCAGATTTTGAAATCTTTAACCTCTCCTAGTGGGGCCCTGGGTGGCTAGGTTTCAGGGTTGAACACAGGGCCAGGGTGATGACCGTGACCTCAGAGCACAAGCCCAGTGCTTTACCATTTTTTGTCACAACTTCACTTCTGTTCTCTGTGTGTGTGTGTGTGTGTGTGTGTGTGTGTGCATACACCAGTCGTGGAGCTTGAACTCAGGACCTGAGTACTGTACCTGAGTTTCTCCTGTACAAGGATAGCATTCTACCACTTATGCCACAGAACCACTTCAGGATTTTTTTCTAGGGATGTGGTACTGAGGATGCAAACCCAGGTTTTCATACATGCAAAGCAATCTACCCCTAAGACACGTTCCCAGCACTCCACTTCCGGTTTCTTTCTTTCTTTTCTTATAAGTTGGAGGAGTTGAAGTCTGGGCCTGGGTGCTGTCTCTGAGCTTTTCAGCTCAAGTCTGGCGCTCTACCACTTGAACTCCAGCACTCTTTCAGGCTTTCTGGTGATTCATTGGAGATAAGCAGCTCAAGGAATCTCCTGTCCAGGCTTGCTTTGGATTGTGATCCTCAGCTCTCAGGCTCCTGAGTAGCTAGGATGACAGGCATGAGTCACCGGTGCCCAGCTTCCACATCAAGTTTCTAAGTGGTGAATAGGAGACAATAGTGTCTGGGATAGTTTGGAACCCAGATCCTCAGGTTGCTGAGCAGACAGGATGACAGACCTCAGCTTAAAGACACCTAAGCCGAGACACTTTGCTCCAAGGGGTTCCTTGGCTCCGTGTGGTAGAGCGCTAGCCATGAGCCCAAGATGAAACTCAGCGCCTAGGTTCATGATGGAGAAAACTAAACCAAAACAATTGTCTGCAGGAGACAAGTCACTAGAATTCAGTACATACATAAATTTGGCCCTGCCTTGGGGATATATCTGAGCTTCAACTTTCTCATCAGCACAATCATCTTACTTGTGGAGCTCTAACAAGGACCAGATGAAAGAATACACCATGTGAAGGGCTCAGTACATAGCACCTTGTAAAGGACTCAGCACAGAGCAACCCGTGAAGGACTTAGCACCCAGCACCCCAGGAAGGACTCATCACATAGCTGTATCTCACAAGCTGTCATTAGAATTCGGATGCTTTCATTAGTATCATCATTCTTTCAGAAACCCATCACAAATCACACAAGTTCACATCTAGCCATTTAGAGGTGTGGTTAATGGGGGGTAGGGTCGTCAGCTTCAGGGATTGCACTCATAGGTTGGGGGTACTGTCCTAAGACCTTTTCCTCAAGGCTAGAGCTCTACCAATTTGAGCCACAGCTCAGAGTCTCTCAGACTTCCTACCAGGGCTGAGTTTTCAACCCACCAGTGTCAGATCTCATCCCCCAGCAGCTAAAGGGGATCCAGCAATGTCTGGCTAAATGGAGTTGGTTTACAGCAGTTGACCACTGGCTAAGTCAGGTTAGATGGCAGCCATCAGCTTTAGACCCTCGGTTTGCTCTGTCATGAGATATTTGAAATCCTGGCCTTCTATAGTTGCAGTGAGAACTTTCTAACTTGTTTTTTGGTGCTTGAGTGACAGCACCTCTTCTGGCTTTTTCTGTTCATGTGATAGTGTGGAAACGAACCCAGGGTTTCATATATACTAGGCGAGCACCAGAAGTGACAAGTGTAGTAATAGATATGTAGATTGTTTTATATATATATATGCATAAACAAGAGAGCGATGTGTGTTTATTATTAAATTATATATACTATATTACTACCAATTATCGATAAATTATTTCTTCCTTTATTTAAGTATTATGGTTGAATACATAATAAAGTATCAATTATAACATTCCATTAGCATTCACATGAACAGGAATGAGTTTGACAGGGTCTCCCTCCATTTGTGGGTGGCAGTCCTAGCATTCAAACTCCAGGCCTGGGTAGTTTACTTCGAATGCAAACCATTGGAATGACACTGTGAAGATTGCAGATTGTTACGATTTTAAAAAAGTACAACAAGAAGACAAGAAAGCAAGGTGCCAGTGGCTTCTGCCTGTAAACCTAATCCTAGCTCCTCAGGAGGCCGAGATGTAGAGAATGCCAATTTGATTTCAGCTGGGGTGGGAAAGTCAGTGAAACTCGTCTTTCTAAGAGATCACAGGAAAAATAAGACATGAATGGGGCTGTGCCTCAAGAACAGAGTGCTCTCCTTGAGCAAAAGGAGCTCAGGGACATGGCCTAGGCTCATAGTACAACCCTGGACCTGCCAAAAAAACAGGGAGGCAATAACTCCATATATCGGTGTATGGATGATGGACATTTATCAGGTTGCCCATGCCTAGTCCCCAACCTAGGCAAGCTGGGACATGCCCTCAAAGAGTACTAAGTCTGAGCAGGCAGCTTGAAAAAAGCTTCTTCTCTGGCATTGAAGAATGGAAGCCTTATGTTCTTGCTGAGATGTCCCATCGGGATACCTAGTAGCCAGTCACTGCCTCCAGGGAGACCACAGTTCCTAGGCTATAAGAGTTATCAAAGGTGCTGGCTCCATATTCTGTATCCCTCTGTAGGATGTGAGCCTAGACATCTGGGGCTTGGTGGTTATCATTCATTTATCATTCCTCATTGCCAAGTCACAGGCCGGTCCAAAGTCTTGGCAAAGATATGAAATAGTCAGCGATTTCTACCCTGAAAGTGGTAAGCCAATAAACCCCGCCCTCATAATTCCCATTAGAAGTGAACTTTGGGCTGTGAATGTGTCTTAGTGGTAGAGTGCTTATGTAGCACCCACGCACGAAGCCCTGAGTTTGATTACTCATTACCACAGAAACAGAAAAAGCCAAAAGTGGCACTGTGGCTTAAGTGATAGAGTGCTAGCCTTGAGCAAAAGAAGCTAAGGAACATGCCCAGATCCAGAGTGCAAGCCCCAAGACTGGCAAAAAAAAAAAGTCAGCCTGATGAGATATATTGTTCTGGGACTCAGAGGAGGGCCGAGGTTATAGGTAAGAGGTAGGGTAGAGGGCAGGTGCTCGTAGCTCACCCTTGTAATCTTAGCTACTCAGGAGGCTGAGTTCTGAGGATACCAATTGCAAGCAGGAAAGTCTATATGAGACATTTCTCTAATTAAACAACCAAAAAGCCAGAAGTAGAGCTGTGGTTCAAGTAGAAGAGTGCTAGCCTTGAGCACAAAAGCTCAGAGATAAGAAACCATCTAGACCATGAATTCAAACCCAGGACTGGAACACACATGCATACTCATGCACGAGCGCGCGCGAGCGCACACACACACACACACACACACACACATACCAACATAGAGCATTTTCCAGTCAGCCTTCACAAATTCCATCTCTAGCAACTCAATATTTTAAAAAAGAGGGAGAAGGGAAGGAAAGACTTGCTCCAGGAGGTGATATAACCAGTACCAAAATTCCACAGGAGTTCTAAGATGTGGAACAGGATAGAGAGCCTCAGGCAGAAGGTACAGCATGGGCAAAGGTCCTGAAGTGTGGTGTAGAGCAGATGGTGTGGGTGGAATGAAGGTTCTGTGGCTTCAGACAAGTCTGGAAGAATATTCAAGGCTGGGTCAAGGTTTGTACTTGAGTCACAGGTAGGGCAGAGGATGGGGTCCCAGAATGGGGCGCAGGGGAGGATTAGCTTGTCTTTTCACCATGGACCCCAGTCATTTCCTGTGTCTGGAAGCCTATTTTTCACAGCTCTGGACCCTCAGGCCTCCTTGGCATAGAGGAGTCAGGGCAAACGCAGGGAAGAAAGCTTGCTTAAGAAAACTTCTAGCCCAAAGCCACCAGTGGCTCAACCTCTGTAAATCCTAGCTACTCAGTAGACTGAGATCAGAGATCGTGGGTCAAGCCAGCTCAGCCGAGGAAAGTTAGTGAGATTCTACTTGATGATGAACTACCAAAAGCCAGAAATGGAGATGTGGTTCAATTGATAGAGTGCCAGCCTTGAGGGAAAAAGTTAAGAGACCAGAGCCCAGACCCCTGAGTTCAAGCCCCCGTATTGGCACTTAAAAAATAAAGAAAAGTTTTCAGGAGCTCCTAGTCCACTGTGGTGAAAGGCTAGATCAGCCGAGCGCTGGTGGCTCTCTTCCTAGCTCCTCAGGAGGATGAGATGTGAGGATCGTAGTTCAAAGCCAGCCCGGGCACGAAAGTCCAGGAGACTCTGATCTCCAAGGAACCTCCAAAAACCAGAAGTGATGCTGTGGCTCAAGTGGTAAGCTGAAGATATGGGGCACAGTGCCCAGGAACAGAGTTTAAGCACCCATGACCAACACTTGGCCTGCCTGGACCTCACTCTGTGGCTCTAGGCAGTGTATTTTCAAGTGGGCCTCTGAGGGTCTCCCAATGTCTAGGTGTGCTGCAAGTCTTGAGATCAGCCTCTTTGGAAGCCTTTGCCTACAGAGCAGGCCACAATACCAGAAAAGGGTTGATCTTTGGGGCACGGAGGTCATTGGTCGGGTCATCAGAATGTCATCAAAGCATGGATGCAGTGTCTATCTGAGTATTAAATCGATGTCTCAGACCATGATTCTGGGCTAAGAGGGGCAGGAGCTGCAAAATGGCACACCATTTAACACCCACTCACACGGGTATCACAAGAGTGAGAATCTGTCAGGCACACCTTGGGTGAGTGTTGAGTTGGGTTCATGAAAGACTTGTAGGCTCAGGAATCCACAGCTGGCTGGGTGCTGCTTGTAGCAGTCGCTATCTCTGGAGTCCCAGGGCTCGGAGCCCTGCTTTTCTCACCAGTGCTCAGGGGGCAGATGAAGGTCTGTAATCATGGGCCAACTACAAAGGAGCATCCCTAGTGTCCTTCCCTTGGTCCTGTGGCCCCTTGCTCAGATGGAGGGGCAGGTTCCATGGAACTTACTGTCATGGCCCAGAAACCTCAGCCCAAGAAGGACTTAGGGAGAAACCACTTGATCTGCCTTCAGAGTTTTCTCTGACTAAGCCTTAGACTGTCCACAGTTGTAGCTCAGCTCATCATTACCACCTTCCTCTGTGTGATGTGTGTGTGTGTGTGTGTGTGTGTGTGTGTGTGTGTGTGTGTGTGCATGCCTCTTGGTACTAGGGCTTGAACTCAGGGCCTGGGCTATGTCCCTGAATTTTTTCATTCAGGGCTAGCACTCTACCATTTGAGCCACAGCTTTTCTTCCAGATTTAGGGTGGTTATTTGCAGAAGAATGTCTCACAGACTTTTCTAGCTGGGATGCCTCTGAATGGCAATCCTCAGAACTCAGCCTCCTGAGGAGTTAGGAATATGAGAGAATGACCTATTAGCATCTGGCCACATTTTCCTTCTTTGCTAAAACATAGTACCTCTCTCTCCCAGCCGAGCACCCATGTACAGCTATATTTCCTACCTCAGGTGTCAGAAGAAACATACCCTCCCCTGCGGACAAAGAAATGGGATCAGGTTTGGGCTTTATGTTCTCTGCACACTCAGGGGCTGCTGGGAGCTGATATGGATTTCAGAGATCTATGCCAGGGCAAATAGACCACTGTTGGAACAGAAGAGAGGATGAAAAGTTATCCCTGTAGCTGGGTGCTAGTGGCTCATGCCTGTAATCCCAGCTACTCAAGGCTGACAACTGAGGATCTACAAGATTCAAAGCTAGCCTGGGCAGACTCTAATCTTCAATGAATCACCAAAATGCTGGCAAGCGGAGCTACCCTAGTTCAAGTGGTTCAGCACCAACCTTGTGCAAACAAGCTAAAGGATACCACCTAGGCTCTGAGTTCAAGCCCTGGAACACACACATACACACACGGGCCTGTGCACATGCACACATCAATATCCTTAGGACAAATCAATGGCTCATACCAGCAATCCCAGCTACTAAAAAGGCTGAGCTCTTAGGGGGGCAGCTTGAAGCCAGTCCAGGTAGGAAAGTCTGTGAGACTCTTCTCTCCACTAAACTACTAAAACAGATAAAAAGTGAACTGTGATTCAAGTGGTAGAGTGTTAGCTCAGGGACAGTGCCTAGGACCTAAGTTCCAGCTCTGAGATGTTTTTGTTTTTGTTTTAATAAACACCCTTTGTCATCCCAACCCCTACAGGCAATAAATTCAGATTTTGGTCATCCTAGATCTCACTTCAGTTCCTGCCACTTCCACATCACTGCCACAATTGGCTGGTGTGTGGCCAGCACTGGGTTAAGAAGTGAAATTACACAGGGGGGAATAGCCAGGTCAAGGCTAATGCCCCAAAACATTGAGGTACTGGACATACCAGTCTCTCATCCCCCATTTCCCTGGCCCTGGAATCTAAAGTCTGTGCCTCTGTATTTTGGGCATCTGGAATTGTCGAGAAGGGCCTGAGGGGCCCAGCTGGGGCCAGAAGATAGACTTGCCTGCGATAAGGTACATTGACATTTCCTAGACAACAACGGATACTTACAAGCCACCTTGGCCTCACCTCCATGTAGCCCCAGATCCTCCTTGTTTGGGCAGCCTTCAGTCAGCTATCAAGCTCAAGTTCGCCAGAGCCACTGGCAACCACCCTACCGCCACTCCACTGCCAGCCTGCTGAGAGGGACATGCAGCACGAGGCCCAGCTGAGGAAAAGGACAGGACATCTCATGAATGAGTGCCACCCCTCCAGAGGCAAGAGGAGAACCTATGCCAGCCAGCCCTGATGACCCAGAATCCCCTGGAGGCATACAAAGATATGGACAGCTGGACTTGGGCCTCAAAGAAAAGCTGGAATATGCAGGTCTCTGGCGATTTAGGACTCGTTGTAGACACTGATAGGGGGCTAAAGGCAAGGTTGCTGTGGAGGAGGGACACCATCCAAGGTCAAGAAGAGGTAGACAGGTGCCCAGGAAGGGGACAGAGAAAGATAAGAGAAAAATACACACAAAAACACACAGGGGTATCCCAAGGCCTCCTTAGTCACTGAGAACCTGAACATCCCAACCCCCAAGAAGATGTTACTAGTATCCTCAGACCAAATGTAGAGAAAACTCAGAGCCTCTCACACATCTGGAATGGCTCATAACACAGCATGGCACTTCCTACTGTACACACCGCTACACATAAAACTCAGCTACCTTATTTTTGGTTGTCAGTCATGGGGTTTGAACTTTGGGCCTGTGTGCATTTCCTCAGCTCTTCAGCTGAAGGTGCACACTCTACCACCGGAGCCACAGCAGCACTTCCAGTTTTCTGGTGGTTCATTGGAGATAAAGTCTCACAGACTTTCCTGCCCAAGCTGGCTTTGAACTGCGATCCTTAGCTCTCAGCCTCCTGAGTAGCTAGGATGACATTTGTGAGCCACTGGTAGCACCTGGCTTCAGCCACTTTTCTACAACCAGGGGAAACCCAACTTGTCATGCCACCAACCACATGCAACCCTTCACTTTAGACTTTGACACCAGCATCCAAAACCATTATTCCATGGATGGAGAAAATATAACTGACACTACCCTCCCACCCCTGCTCCAATTCGCCCACTTCCTGCCTAAGACAGGCCACGACCTCTGAGTTCTTGGTAAAGCAACCCCTACCCTGCTGTGACTTCACACTTGGAAAAACCTGGGGAGTTCTTAGAAATGTCTGTACACTGAGGCCAGCTCCTGGTCTCCCAACAACCGCACCCTACTCATTCACCATCTCTTGCAGGCAAGGGATGTTTCTGTTTTTTTTTGTTTTTTTTTTTTTTGGTTGAGAGGCTTGAACTCAGGACTTGGGTACTGTCCCTGATGATGAATTTTCCTCTAGGCCGGGGCTCTAACATTTGAGCCACAGCGCCACTTCCGATTGAAGAGTGGAGATGAGACTCTCAGGAAACTTTCCTGCCTCGGCTGGGAAACAAGATCCTCTGGATCACAGGCTCCCAATTAGCCAGGATGATAGGCGTGAGCCACCAGTGCACGGTTTATGGTTTCTCATTCTTTATAATTTCCACCTAGTCCTTCTCTAGACACTACCACCTAGACTCTCCTCTATTTCCCTCAGGGACAGCAAAGGGAGGCTCAGAATCTGGGTAGGGCCATGGGCATTAAAGGGCCCCCTCCACATCTGTACCCCTCTCTAAGCTCTCATCTGCCTCCTCTGGATGGCCTGGTCGTCCGGAGCAGATCAGTCCCAATAGGACTTCTGGAGCCTGCCCTGTATCCCCCTGCCCCAATCAATGGGTACGTGAGGATTTCTGGGGCCAGCTCCATGTCCCGGTGGAAGATATTGGGAGGGTTGCTGATAACTGGGTCCAGGGGTGCCCAGGGCAGAAGGAGTGTCCAGATCCTTTCTGTCATAAAAGGAGACACAAAGCATGGATGGATCTACTAAGAACTACAGGGCATAGCCATCCACCTGTCACCAAGGTCCCTTGGAGTGCTGTTTTATGTTGACATTCCTGGGGCTTGAGCTCAGGGCCTGGGCACTGTCCCCAAGCTTCTCTTGCTTGAGGCGATTACTCTTCCACCTGGGCCAAGGTGCCACTTCCGGCTTTTTCTGTGTATGTGGAACCTAGGAATCGAACCCAGGGTTTCCTGTGTGCTAGGCAAGCCCACTACTGCTAAGACACAATCCCAACCCTGGATAGCTCTTCTTCTGTGACCCCTCGGGTCTGTCTTGGGACAGTTTTGAACATCTGTACCGAGTTACCAGCATTTCTGGCTGGAAATGAACACACTCAGCTATGTTGTCCTTTATCTACAGCATCATTGCTCTTTGTGCTCCCTGTCAGATCCTCCTTGTTCAGCAAGATCCCCTTTCAAGTGTTGCCTCTAAGAAGTCCACTTCAATTGCTCTGGCAGAGGAGGATCTTCTCCATTCTGCAGGCTGCCAGTCTTGTCTCATTGTGCCTTCCGGCCGGTGTGGTTTGAGAGCACACAAAGGAGAAGGACTGGCTTACACCAACCAATTTCTGAAGGCTCTGATACATTACCAAGGGACTGGTGCTGTATCACCCTCTGTGAGAGGGCACTAGAGACCCAGACAGTCTGGGGGCAACAAGATTGGGCCATCATTTTTTGTGGGCTTGAACTAAGTATGTGGGAGCTGTATCTCTGAATTTTGGTGCTCAAGGCTGCTGCTCTACCACTTGAGCCAGAGCTCCACTTCTGGCTTTTTGGTGGTTCCATGGAGAGAAGAGTCTCACCAGCTTTCCAGCTTATGGCTGGCTTTAATCTTTGATCCTCAGATCTCTCCCTAGTGAGTAGCCAGGATGTCAAGCATAAGCCTGAGCCAAAGGTAATGGGCAACAGAGCTTTCTTTTTTATTGTGAAAATGTCATACAGAGGGGTTACAATTACATGGGCAAGATAAAGAGTACAGAGCCCTTCTTTTCAGTTTCTGTTTATCTCATGTCAATTAGCAAGCCCTAATTAAAATAGTCATTTACAGGGGGTCAAGTTCCTTTCCTAGGTCAGTTAATCTAAGGAGATAAAGAGTCTTTGAAAAGGATAGTTTGAGTTGACATAGATGAGTGTGTGTGTGTATGTGTGTGTGTGTGTGTGTGTGTGAGAGAGAGAGAGAGAGAGAGAGAGAGACAGACAGACAGACAGACAGACAGACAGCCCGACAGACAGAAAGAAAGACAGACAGACAGACAGAAAGACAGACAGACAGAGAAAGAGTATGAGTTCCAGGGATACCTACCCCCGTCTCTGCAGTGCCTCATCCTCCTAGTGGTGTGTCCATCCAGGATCCCCACCCCAAAGAAGATGGGTAGGGGAGGGTACATGAGGTCACATCGAGTGGGATGATCTGAATTCTATCCTGCAACTGAAGCCTGGAGAGATAATGGAGAGGAGAGGTTTAGAGGAATATCGAGGGAAGCCCCTTACCTTTGGCTACAAGTACTAGAGAGAAGACTGAATCCATCCTTTCTGGTAGTAAGATAACAAGTGCCCAATATTCATTTATTATTTTTTGTGAGGCCTAGGGCTTGGATTCAGGGCCTTGGTGTCATCCCTGAGCTTCTTTTTAGACTGAGACTTAAGCCACACCACCACATCTGGCTTTTTTTCTGGAGGGGGGGGAGTTGGCTTATGGGAGATAAGTCTCTCACAGACTCTCCTGCCTGGGCTGGCTTTGAGTCACGACCATCAAACCTCAGCCTCCCAAATATCCAGGATGACTGGTGGGATCCACCGGCACCTGACTGCCACCATCCATTTATAATCCCGTATGGCCAGTGTCGGGCCACCTGCACTGCACCCCCATGGTTGTGAGTGGGAAGCAGACATGGGTGGGTTTAATACTTGAACAGCTTACCTGCCTTTGAACATTGTTCCAGGTCAGTTTGATGGAGGCTTTCTCCTTATTCACAGCAATCACTTGGCTCTGTCACAATAACAAATGTCCTCTAAGAGATGTCAGGTCTGGGGTCTTTTCTCTGCACACCAGCCCCACCCAAAAAAAGACACATACCAGCCAACAAAGTAGAGAAAGAGTGAATTCATTTTTTTAATAGCCAAGGTCTGGCCAGATAAGGGGTGGTGAGAATCAGAGGCCTGGGATTGTGCTTGGTGGTGGGAAACCCAACGCCTCCTTATCCATTTTCCTTTCACTATCTTAACAAAGGGTAGTGGGGAAGGACTCATGGGATGGATGGAAAATGAATAACCATCATGAGGTAAGCCCTGGCACAGAGGGGCTTACCTCAGGGAGCTAGTTCAATCAAGTTAGGACATTCAAGTACAATCTCATATGGGATCCCCTGAACTGATTTGCATTTCTTTTATGACCAGTGATGCTGAGCATCTCCCTTCTCTTTCTGAGAGGCCACACTATTACAGGTTTGTAGTGTCTCAACAGAGGCATAGAAACTTGTAATATTGTGTTCTTTGTAGTAAATTCACTTCACTTGGAGCTTCCAATGACTCCTATAATTTATAGTAAAGGTTTATACTATTTCCCTTACTGATTAAAAAAAAACACTGATTTTCTAAAAGCATATGAAAAAATCCCTTTGTCAGGGGTCCTTGTGAATACTAAGGAAAATTTGTTACTGGGAAATTTTATTTGGTTTCTTGTTCTTTACATCACTTAAACACATGTTGAATTTGGGGTTTCCCCACCAAATCTTCAACAAACCAGAGACTACGTAGCTTCATTGGATTTTGCTTCAAAAGTTACAAAATATTTTGACATATTTTTGATTTGGTGTTTTGGGCGTTTTTGGCTTTTGGAATGCTAGTGGGCCAGTACTCAGGCTTGAACTGAGGTCCTAGAGCTCTTGCTTAGATTATTTTACTCAATGCTGTCACTGTGCAACTCAAACCACATCTCCACCTCTGGCCTTTTGCTACTTAATTGAAGATAAGATTCATGAGGATTTATTAGCTTTGGTTGGCATCAAACTGTGTTCCTCAGATCCCACCCTCCTGAGCAGCTAAGATTATAAGAATGACCCATAACCTGGATATATTGTGCTCCCTATGAAACCTAAACAAGGGCACATAATTCTGAAGCATGTGTGTATGGTTATGTTTTTCTAAATTAGTTAGAAAAATATAGCCCTTTCTGTGTGTGTGAATGTGCTGAGGGAAATGAGGATGAATCTTCTGATTTTGAGGAAAGATTTCACCTAGGGCTTTTCACAGACTGAGCTACGCTGTACAGCATTCTTGAGACCAAAGATGAGGTAAATGATGTCATCATCCCATTCATCTACACCCCTTGCTAACATATGCATACACTGTGGAGTTGTCATGAGTATTTTGTGTATGAGAGCCAGTACTGAGGCTTGAATTCAGGACCTAGATACTGTCCCTTAGCTTTTGTATGCGATGCTAGCACACTACCATTTGAAACACAGCTCAGCTTTCTTCTTTTACTGTTTAATTGGAGGTAAGATTGTAATCTGCTATCCACTGAAGTGCCAAGCCTCAATCCCCTGGTGAAAATCACAACTGGTGTGCAAAGAAGAAAGTTGACTTTGATTCAGAAACCTCAAAGATACCAAGTTTTAAAGGACAAAACTTCTCTTTGTGCCAACGTCCAGTTACTTTTTAACTTGTGTATCTTCCTCCCAGTTATACTAGAAGGATCAGTACCAATGGGGGGAGAGAAGGAAGTTAACTCTATACTTCTCTTTTTCTGAACTAACAGGACACACATGGGACTGGCTAAGTCCCACTTGGTAATGTAAACATGACAGACAAAAAGTGGAGATATATCTATACAATTTCATGGAAATTTTGTGAGGATGCTTATATGCATCTGTCCAAATAAATGCACAATGAATCATGCCACTAATCCTACTAATCAGGAGGGTGAGATCTGAAGATCACAGTTTGAACCTAGTCTACTTTGTAAAATTCTAAAGACACTTATCTTCAATTAACCAACCAAAGGCCAGAATTGAACCTGGGGCTCAACTGGTAAAGTGCTAGAAATGGGACAGCACTCAGGCCCCAAATTCAAGTTCAAGTTGCATCCTTTCTTCTGTCTATATTCCTTTAAAGACCTGCAAGACAGTGATTTTCTAGGTGAGGGTTGATGTTGGCTCATTCCTTTAATCCTAGTCTCTCATCAAGCAAATTGCTAAGGCTCCACTAGCTTATGAGGCAAATTAAATGTTCTGGCAGCCCAGTCCTAAGGAATTAGCTGGAGAGTGCACTTCTTTTTCTCAAGCCAAGCTCCTTTGATAAGACCCCAGTGAAACAGTCTCAGAGACGTACCAAGTATTCCAATATTATGCCAGGGGGTCTCAGCCCTGGGTTTGAAGGAGGAACACTCACTATTTTTTTGTCGCTCATGGGGCTTGAACTCTGGGCTTGGTTGCTATCCCTCAGCCCTTCAGCTCAAGGAAAGAACTCTACCACTTGAGCCATAGTACCACTTCCAGTTTTCTAGTGGTTTATTGGAGATAAGTGTCTCATGGACTTTCCTGCCGGGCTGGATTTAAACTGTGGCCTCAGATCTCTGCCTCCTGAGCAGCTAGGATGACATGTATGATTCACTGGCACCTGGCTTAAGAACACTCACTTTTTAAACAGAATATCCAGCAACTGCTCCATTGTACCCCTCTGTCTATAGTGGTGGAGTAAGTTTCCAACATGGAAGGGATCACTTTTCTGGTAGGCAGGGACCAGGTCCATTATCAGAATTTGCAGCAAACATGAGTCTAGGTTCCATATATTATAAGGCATATTCAGGATTTGGTCTGACTCATTTTGACACTGAGGTGGTAAAAAGGAATGGATCTTTGAAACATGGAAATGGGAGTACACCTCAAATTGAGTAATTGTAATAGAGTGGATTGAAAACTACACAGTAAATATTTTCTCAGTCTACACATACAAACACACACAAGAAGAAGGTTTTAGTGTGGACTAGGATGAGATTAAAGAAGTTTCCTGTCATAATTGTTCCTGGCCTGAGTTGCCTTGTGATTCTCTTGGTTTCTTCTTATAAAAAGGCTTGAGACATTGTATTCGTGGTTTGGCACTGATCCAATGTCTGCAGCATCGAGTGAGGCACTCACATTTCTCATGACTGAGACCTGACTCTCTTGAACTTTGAAAACAACACAGGAACATCTTTCTTTTTCCTGAGCCACAGGCCAAGTGAGCTGGCTTTAGCTGACTGTCAGTTCCATTCACCTGGCTCTCAGAGTTCCACATTCTATTCCATTGTGAGGGAGGTAGTGTCATCTCTTGGAGACGAATGATCTAAGCTGCCTGCTCACATAAGACCATCCCAAAGACAAACTGGAGGGTGAAATAGCTCCTTCTACATCACTCTATACACATGTGGACATTGTCAAATCCCAACATCCTCAGCTAGGCCTAGATACCGGCATGGCCTCAGCTTCAAAGAGCCTTTCCAAGGTCAGATCCATGCCTTATTTCTCACTTATTTCTCTCATCCTGCACAAATCATTTTGCCTCTCAGGACCCTCTCAAGCTTTCATGTGCTTCTCACATCTATTTTTGACATCTATTTCCGAGGACATTGTTAGGTTTTTGTTTCCTAATATTCTGTTTGCTCTTGAAGCCCCTGTGTGCTGTCATCTTAAAAAAAGGCAAGTACTCAGAGGTGTGAAAATCAAACAAGTATTGAAAAACAAACATTACACATACAGTCAGACATTTTTACAGGTGTACATTCTTGTAAGATAAAAGAGTATTTTTGATAATTTTGTTATATTTTATGACAGAGGGGAAGGGGAGAAAGGAAGAGGTGCTGCATTGTCTTCTCATAATGCAATGATTATTATTTAAAAATAGTATAGTTGAATGAATATAAGATTTAAAGGTAAAAACTGTGCTCCTGTTCTTTTCATAAGCTAGTCATTTTAAAAGTATTTCTCACTAAAGTCTTGTGGTCTGTGTCCCATGAACTATCCTCCTCCTTCAAAATAATCAAGGAAAAACCTTTACAAATAAGTGGGCTGTTTTCCAATCTCTGGATAAGAATTTAAGGTACAACATTGTCTGCGATTTTATGCATGTACATGTGTGTGGGAGTGTGTGTGTGTATGTGTGTGAATGTGTCTGTATATATATATGTGTGGGAGTGTGTGTGTGTATGTGTGAGAATGTGTGTCTGTGCATATGTGTGTTTTAGGAATTGAACTCAGTGACTAAATGAAATGCAGAAGCATCTTTCCTTGACTGTAGTGCTCTACCAATTTTGCCACAGTTCCACTGCACACTTTTTTGCAGTGAACTGGAGAGGAGAGGCTCATAAAATTTCCTGCTTAGGTTGAACTAAATCTCAAGTCTCAACTTCCTGATTAGCTAGAGTTATAATTATGAGCCTCCAGAACCTGGTGATAAAGCATTGTTACTGGAGTCATTGGAGTTGCAAGTTTCAGTCCAGCTTCACAACATTCTATATCATAAAACAGCAACAGAAAAACCCTAAGTTAAAATACAATAATAACATGTAATTACAATACAATTTAGTGATATAGTCTGCTAGCAAAACTTTCAGGAAACCTTGGTCTTAATGATTCAGCAACACAAAATCAAACAAAATGAGAATTTCAGTTGACTCTACGAATTTTTTAATTCCATCTTATTAATTTCAAAACATAAGAAACAAAAGCATTCATACTTATAAGGAGAATGTAAAAAAGATAAAAGATGGCAGATTAGGAGGAAAATTCTACACTGAAGGAACACTTTGTCATGGTGAATATATGGTGGTATTCTCATGGTGAATATATGATAATGTTCTTCAGAGCAGCAATAGATAAATATATATTTACTACACATAGTCTAACTTGTCTATCCTTACCAACTTCTAATCTTCTAGCACACATTATCAATATATTCCAAAAAATAACTAGCAGAGTCAGGAGGTTGCCAAAATACATAAGCTTCAATGTGTTAGGTGATAAACGTGCTAATTGTATTGACTATTCTATATATTGAACATCTAGGGTGTTATCATTGTATCTCTAAATATGTACAAACACTACTTCAAAGTGAAACGAAATACAAGAAGGGTTTGAAGGCATATGCCTGTAAACATAGCTATTTGGGACAATAGTTCAAGACCAGTGTAGTTTTATCTGCAATGCTCCCCAACCACTGTCTCTGCGTGATGGACTATGTCTATCATCCCAGGTCCATGGGGATCTGAGAGTAGGAAGATTTCAATTCCATGCCATACTAGGCAAGAACTTCCACATGGCTCCATCTCAACCAAAGAAGGTTTAACACTGGCTAAGACCTATCTCCCCTACCCAGGTGAAAATGAAATTAAGAGCATTGTAGTATAAGAAACAAACAATATTGAGGGAGTTCCAGGGAGATGGTGGAGGAGAAGCTGGAGGCTAAACAAGCTCTTGCAGAGAAAGCAGTTTTAGAGTTCCAGTGAACAGTCCTAAGCCAGAGAACCACACCAAGTGTGCCATCACAGGACAGAGAGTTAGGCCAGAGAGGGAAAATCCAGGCAAGGAAGGAGACAGATCTGAGCTCTTGCCAGCAGCCGCCACTGCCACGGCGACAGCCATGATGGCAGTGGCCGACCCCCCATACCTGAATCACAGAGAGTGTGGGACAAAGGAGCCAGACGCAACAGGCGAGCAGATTCTACTCAACACCAGCAAGAACCGACAAGGAACAGACATCTTCATCCTGCAGTTCACAAACCAGAGACCACCCAGGAACCTAGAAGCCTGACATCCTCACTCCTTCTCAGGGAGCAGAGGAGGGAAGGCCACCCCTTCCCCCACCCCCAGTACTGGAGATCTCCATCTTGGATACTGACCAAGCTTGGCGGAGCTGCAAGCTCCATTTCAGGCCTTGGAAGAAAACAATACAGTCATTTAGCAGGTCACAAGAAGCTAACCTGACCTGACCTGCCAGACTCAGCTACATCCAGGGAAAAGTCACCTCGCTCAGGTGCCAGCCCTAGGAATGGGTTTCTTCACTGGGTAATCAGAGCCAGAGGCTGCCCCTCCCTTTAGCAGCTTTGACAATCAATTGAAATTCAATAAACAGAAACCCTGAGAATGGCTCCAGGCTGGGCTCTGTGAGTTTCTCACAAACTAGCCCCCAGGAAAAGCTACTGTTTGATGAAATGCTTCAACTCTACCCAGAACCTAGCCTCATCACAGGATCTCCAAACTTGAGGAAAAACCATCTCCCTCTTTTGTGATACTCAGAGCAGATCTACCTCCCATTGAACTAACCTGGGAGGAGGATCGCACAATCCTGGGTAAAGCAGAGTATTTTTTTGCCTGCTCGAACAAACTGACTTAAGAAACTAACCAAGCAATAGGACCACAAGCAGACCAGAGTCTCCAACAAGAGGCTGGTTACAGACACAAGGGAGATACAGGATTTTGCCCACCCCTCCCAAAAAAAATCAAAGAACTTTTTTTTCTTCTTCTTCTTTTTTTAATTTTTATAATTTTTTTTCTTTTCTAAAACTTTTTTAAATTTTTACCTTTTTTGAAAAAGATTGTTTTGTAGTAACTTTTTTTCCTCTTATAATTTTTATTTTAGGGATACATGTGTGTGCGTTTTTCTTTCTTTTTCTAAAAATATTTTTCTTTTTGTTTTTTTTTTAGCTCTACTGAACTTCTGATCTTTTTTTTTCTTCCTTTCTTATCCTTTTCACCTTTTCTTCTCTTTTGTTCTTCTTTTGTGACTTAATTATTGTTCTGCACATCCTCAGATAAACCCGGAGTTGACTATTAGACCCTATCCCCCATTGCGTACACACTTAATCCACAAATTTATTACTCATTTCAAAACTTAAATTCCTTAATAGCAGTACAACTTCTTTATACCTTTATAATATTTTAAGTATTTTTATTTTTAAGTTTTTCACATCTCCTTTATATCCCGCCCCTTCTCTCATTATATTCACTTTCTTCTCTGAATAGTTTGTTTTCTGTTTACGTGATATTATTAATTTTTCCTCTTCTATTTTTTCTGGTCTCTTTTCTTCTCCCTTTCTTCTTTTTGTCTCTCTTTCTACTTTCATCTTATCCAACCTATTTCCTGCTTTGAGATTATTAGGACTTAGTTAACTCTCCCTGTGCCTTCCCATATCTCTCTATTGCTATTTTTTACCCACATCTCTCCCTAACCCTAATAATTTCTGGTTTTCTAAATGTTTCTTTGCGGTTGGTAGCGCATTAATATATAATTGCTTGATGTTGAATAGATGTATCTGTTGAACTACATTGTATCTGCAGACTATTGACTGTGCATATTCAGACTGGTTGATGCTTGCCTTAAGAAAGTGTTCTAGCACAAAACTGGTGTTATTTTCATCCCAAACGTGCAGAGTAAGCCGGAAAAACACAAGAAAAATGGCAAGTCCCGGTATCTCAACTCCCACTCATGATGATAAGGGGAAAGAACAGATAATGAGTAATCCAGAAGACAGTTCCCAAATAGCTCTAACAAACACTGCTGGCAAACATGATAAATGAAAATATTGAAAACATTCAAAGGACTCTGTATGAGCGTAATAGGGAAAGAGAGGAGGCAAACCAAAGTTCAATGCAGGAAAAGACTGAAAACCTACAAAGGAATCTGTATGAGTGTGATAGGGGGAGAGAGGAGGCAATCCAAAGGTTTATACAGGAATATCATGAGCATGAGGAAGCTACTCAAAAACTGATACAGGATTTGCTTGAACAGATTGAGAATACTCAAAGAAAAAGGCAGGAATGGAGTGAACAGGCTGAGAACACTCAAAGAGAACTACAGGAATGGCATGAACGGGAGCAGGAGGAGGCTAAGCAAAGAGTAATACAGGAATTGACAGAGCAAGATACGAATACACAAAGATCACTAAAGGCATTCATGGGATCCATTAACAAAGAGCTGGAGGAAGTAAGGGAGACCACAAAGGGAATGCTGAGTGGAACCCAACAGAAGGAAAGGGAGTCCAAGGAAACCATAACCAGTCAACTAAGTGATTTGAGAATAAACACTAAACACCAAATTAAGGAAGTAAAGAAGTTCATACAAGATCTAAAACAAAGCTTCAACAAAGAATTTGAAGCCATCAAAGCTGAACAATTAGAAGGAAAAGAAATAATAAACAAAGTAGAAAGTCTTGACAGCAGGTTAGACCATGCAGAAGATCGAATCTCAGGGATTGAAGACAGTCCAGATATTATAGAGAAAGAACATAAAACCATGCAAGACAAGCCCAAAAATATGATAGATCTATCCAACACTTGGAAGACACCATCAGAAGGTGTAATCTAAGGATAATCGTTGTAGAGGAGCACCTAGAAACATAAGTTAATGGTCTAGGAAATTTGTTTAACAGAATCCTAGCAGACAACTTCCCAAACATGCAAAAAGATAGGCCTATTCAGATACAAGAAGCTGTTAGAATTCCAAATAGACCAGACCAGAATAGGACATCCCACTGTCACATTATAATCCACACAGGATCAATCCAGAACAAGGAAAAGATACTTAAAGCTGTCAGGGAGAAAAGGTTAATCACCTATAAAGGGAAACCAATTAGAATCACCTCAGATTTCTCAGCAGAGACAATCAAAGCAAGAAGAGCCTAGAATGATATATGCCATGCCCTAAAAACAAACAAACACCAACCAAGAATACTGTACCCAGCTAAACTCTCCTTCATAACTGAAGGCCAAATAAAAACCTTCCATAGCAAAGAAAAATTGAAGCAATCTTCTCCACCAAACCAGCCCTACAAAAGATTCTTAAAGATGTCCTACACATAGAAAACCAACAAGACCACAATAAAGGCCAAGAAAATGCACCCAAACTGAGAATCCAAAACCATTAGAAGAACACAGTTTTCACAGTCCCCAAGAAGGTGGATAACATGGCAGGAAATCCCAAATACCTCTCAGTCCTATCTATCAACATTAACGGACTTAACTCTCCAATTAAGCGACATAGACTGTCTAGTTGGATAAAAAAAAAAACAAGATCCTTCTATACGCTGCATTCAGGAGTCACATCTTGCCCATAGAAACAAACAAATTTTCGATGTTAAAGGCTGGAACGAAATCTACCAAGCAAACGGCCCCCATAAACAGGCGGGAGTTGCAATCCTAATATCAGCACCACATGGATCATTTTCTAAAGTAGAACACATTTTAGGCCACAAAGCAAACTTGTCCAAATTCAGAAACATTGAAGTTATACCTTGCATTCTCTCTGAACACAAGGGAATAATATTAGAACTCAACACCAAAAGCCATCAAAGAAAATCCGGAAACACATGGAGTCTGAACAACACACTGCTGAATCACGAGTGGGTCATGGAAGAGATTAGAAAGGAAATTCAAATGTTCATGCTATTCAACAAAAATGAACACACAAATTACCAGCTCCTCTGGGACACAGCAAAGGCAGAACTCAGAGGCAAGTTTATACCTCTGAGCTCCTACATCAACAAATAGGAGAGATTTGAAACCAACAATTTAATGACATATCTAAACCTTCTTGAAAAAGAATAGCAAGATGAACCCCAATCCAGTAGGCGGAAAGAAATTATTAAAATTAAATCAGAATTAAATGAATTAGAATCCAATAAACAATAGAGAGAAACAACAAAACAAATAGTTGATTCTTTCAAAAAATTAACAAAATTGAGAGACCCATAGCAAATCTTATCAGAAAAAGAAGAGAACACATCCAAATAAATAAACTGAGAGATGAGAATGGAAACATTCTCGGAAAAAAACCAAGATTCAGAACATTATAAGGGAATACTTCTCAAAATTTTATGCTAATAAAATTGAGAACTTGGCAGTAATGGACCTTTTCCCTCAAATACTGACATGCCAAAACTAAACCAACATGAGTTAAACCATCTTAACAGGCCCATATCAAGCACTGAAATGCAAAGAGCAATAAGAGATCTCCCAGCTAAGAAAGTCCAAGACCAGATGATTTTACAGTGGAATTTTACAAGGCCTTCAAAGCAGAGCTCACACCAATACTCCTCCAACTCTTCAATGAAATTGAAAGGGAAAGTTCCCTACCGAAAACATTCTATGAAGCCATCATAACCTTCATCCCAAAACCAGGCAGGGACTCATCAAAGAAAGAGAACTATAGACCCATTTCTTTGATGAACATTGATGCAATACTTCTCAACAAAATTTTGGCCAATCGACTTCAACAATTCACCCAAAAAATCATACAACACGATCAAACAGGATTCATGTCAAGGATGCAAACTTGGTTCAATATACGCAAATCAAATAATATTATTCATCACATCAACAGGAGCAAGAATAAGAACCACATGGTTGTAGCAATAGATGCAGAAAAAGATTTCGACAAGATGCAGCACCCCTTTATGATGAAGGGTTTGGAAAAATTAGGAATCCATGGAACATTCCTCAATATGATAAAGGCTGTATATGACAAACCTACAGCCAGCATTATACTTAATGATGAAAAACTAAAGCCATTTCCTTTAACTCAGAAACAAGACAAGGATGTCCACTCTCTCCACTTCTCTTCAATCTAGTATTAGAATGCCTAGCTACAGCAATAAGACAAGATGCAGACATAAAGGGGATCCAAATAAGGAAATAGAAGTAAAACTCTCCCTCTTTGCAGATGACATGATCTTGTATTTAAAGAATCCCATAGACTCCACTCCCAAATTACTGAAACTGATTCAAAACTTTGGCAAAGTAGGAGGGTATAAAATTAACCCCCCAAAATCAATGGCTTTTCTGTATGCCAACAATGAGAAAAGTTTTGGTGAAATTAAAAAATCAACTCCATTTGTAATAGCCCCACAAAAAATAAAATACCTAGGAATTAAATTACCCAGAGAAGTGAAGGACCTCTATGATGAAAATTTTAAAATCTTGAAAAAGGAAATCAAAACAGAAAATGGCAAAACCTCCCATGCTCCTGGATTGGAAAGAGTAACATCGTGAAAATGGCAATACTTCCCAAGGCTATCTACAAATTCAATGCGATACTCATCAAAACTCCAACCTCATTCTTCAAGGAAATAGAAGAGGCAACCCAAAAATTCGTATGGAACAATAAAAGACCCTGAATAGCAAAAACGCTCCTCAACGGAAAGAACACTGCTGGAGGAATATCAATACCAAATTTGAAACTCTACTATAAAGCCATAATAATCAAAACAGCTTGGTTCCAGCACAAGAACAGACCTTAGGACCAATGGAATAGAATTGAAAACCCAGAAATGAACCTAAAGACCTGTAGCCATCTAATTTTCGATAAGGGAGCCAAAATAATAGAATGGAAGAAAGACAGCCTCTTCAGTAAATGGTGCTGGCAAAATTGGTTAACTGCCTGTAGAAAACTAAAGCTAGAACCTTATATATCACCCTGCACCAGAATCAACTCCATATGGATCAAAGACCTCAGAGTCAAAGCATACACTCTGAAAACATTACAGGATGGAATAGGAGAAACCTTAGGTCTCCTTGGCTCAGGCCGAAATTTTCTGAATAGAGACCCGAAACACAACAAATCAAAGAAAGGTTGGACAAATGGGATTGCATGAAGTTGCAGAGCTTCTGCACGGCAAAGGACATAGCTAGCAAGATCAATAGAAAGCCCACGGATTGGGAGAAGATCTTCACTAGCCATAAATTGGACAAGGGTCTCATATCTAAAATACACTCGAAACCCAAAAAATTAAATCCCCCAACAACAAATCCTCAAAGAACAACTGCCCAATAAATAAGTGGGCTAAAGACTTAAAGAGAAACTTCTCTGAAGAAGAAAGAAGGATGGCTAATGGAAACATGAAGAAATGCTCATCTTCCCTAGCCATAAAAGAAATGGTAATCAAAACAACATTGAGATACCACCTCTCCCCAGTTAGAATGGCAAAAATGAAGAACTCTAACAACAGATGCTGGAGGGGATGTGGACAGAAGGGAACCTTACTGTATTGTTGGTGGGAGTGTAAACTTGTTCAACCACTTTGGAAAGCAGTATGGAAGTTTCTCAAAAGACTTCACTTAGAGCTCCCCTAAGACCCAGCAATCCCACTTTTGGGCATTTACCCAAATGTTTACAAACAAGACCACACTAAAGCTACCAGCATAACTATGTTTATGGCAGCATTATTTACCATAGCTAAGATATGGAACCAACCCAGAAGCCCCTGAGTAGATGAATGGATAAAGAAAATGTGGTATATATATACACAATGGAATTCTATGCCTCCATCAGAAAGAATGACATTGTCCCATTTGTTAGGAAATGGAAAGGCTTGGAAAAATTGTATTAAGTGAAGTAAGCCAAGCCCAAAGAAACATAGGTCCCATGATTTCCCTTATTTGCAATATCTAGTATATGTATGAGTCAAGCAGAAAAGGTCAGATAATATGATGTTAGGAAAATGAACCCTTAGATATGTATTTAAATGTTTTTTTTCTTTTACTCATTTGTTTCTAACGCATGTATAAGATTATTTCCTTGTTGCTGTTTATTTCCCTCCCCCACAGTATAACCCCTGCTTTCCCTATATTTTATGTCGGTAAAACTTGTGGAGGAGAAGAGGGAAATCAAGTCGTTTAAGGATACAGGTGGGCCGGTTGCAACACTGAAAAGTACAAGTTGTCATGTCAAAAACGAACTTTACAACTTTGGTGTGGCGGGGGGTGGGGGGAGGATTGGGTTGGGGGACTGGGAGAGACTGGGAAAGGATGTGAAGGGTAAACAAAGGAGGAGGCTGCAATGCTTGATTAGAAATGTACTCATTATCTTGCCCATGTAATTGTATCCCCTCTGTACAGTATGTTCATAAAAAAAATGAAAAAAAAGAAACAAACAATATTAAACCTGCCAAAATAAACCATCATGAACAACACACAACTAGTGTTTGTTCCTCAAACCATTCATCTGAACTATAGCTTGGATTATATATGTGAACCAGGGGCATTAAGCAGTTCATCATTTTACAAATGAGTATTTGAGTGTCTGCTTTGACTCCCAAGGTTTTGATCCATTTGGAGTTGATTTTGGTGCAGGGTGATAGATAAGGATGGAGATTTAGTATTCTATAAGTAGTTAACCAATTTTGCCAGCACCATTTACTGAAGAAGCTGTCTTTCTTCCATTCTTTTTTTAGCTCCCTTATCAAAGATGAGATGACTATACATCTGTAGGTTCATTTCTGGGATTTCAATTCTATTCCAATGGTCCTGAAGTCTGTTCTGTTGCCAGTACCAAGCTGTTTGGATTACTATGGCTTTGTAGTTGAGTTTGAAATTTGGTATTGATATTCCTCCAGCACTATATTGTCTGTTAAGGTTCGTTTTGGCTATTTGGGGTCTTTTATTATTCCATATGAATTTTTGGATTGCTTCCTTTATTTCCTTGAAGAATGAAGTTGGAATATTGAGAGGTATCACATTTGTAGGGAGCCTTGGGTAGTATTGCCATTTTAACGATATTAATCCTTCTAATCCAGGAGCAAGGGATGTTTTTCCACTTTGTAAGTTCTGTTTTATTGTCTTTTTCAGGTCTTTAAATGTTTTCATCATAGAGGTCCTGCACTTCTTGGTTAAGTTAATTCCTAGGGATTTTATTTTTTGTGGGGCTATGATGAATGGAGTTGCTTTCCTAATTTAAGCCATGCTTTTCTCATTGTTGGAATACAGAAAAGACATTTTTTTGAGGGTTAATTTCATACCCTGCTACTTTGCCAAAGTTTTGAATCAGCTGAAGTAATTTGGGAGTGGAGCCCGTGAATAGGAGAAACCCTAGATCTCCTTGGCACAGGACAAAATTTTCCTAATAGAGACCCAGAAACACAAATAATCAAAGAAAGGTTGGGCAAATGGGATTGCATGAAATTGCAGAGCTTCTTCATGGCAAATGATATAGCTAGGAAGATCAGTAGAAAGCCCACAGACTGGGAGAAAATGTTCACTAGCCATACAATGGACAAAGGTCTCATATCTAAAATATACCTGGAATTCACAAAATTAAATCGCCCAACCACAAATCCTCAAAGAAACGACTGCCCAATAAATAAGTCGTCTAAGACTTAAAGAGAAACTTCTTTGAAGAGGAAATAAGGATAGCCAATAGACACATGAAGAAATGCTCAACTTCCCTAACCATAACATAAATGTAAATCAAAACAACATTGAGAGACCACCTCACCCCAGTTAGAATGGCTAGAATCAAGAACTCTAATAACAGATGCTGGAGGGGATGTGGACAGAAAGGAACCTTACTGCATTGTTGGTGGGAGTGTAAACTTGTTCAACCACTTTGGAAAGCAGTATGGAGGTTCCTCAAAAGACTCCACATGAAGCTCCCCTATGACCCAGTAATCCAACTTTTGGACATTTACCCAAATGATCACAAACAGGACCATAAGAAACTACCAGCATAGCTATGTTTATTGCAGCATTATTTACCATAGCAATGATATATCCAACCCAGATGTCACTCAGTAGATGAATGGATCAAGAAAATTTGGTCTATATACACAATAGAATTCTATGCTTCCATCAGAAAGAATGACATTACACTTTTTGTAAGGAAATTGAAAAGCGTGGAAAAAATTATATTAAGTGACATAAGCCAGGCTCAAAGAAACAGAGGTCCCATGTTTACCCATATTTGCAATAACTAGTATATGTCTGAGACAAGCAGAAAAGTTCAGATAAGTGGATGTTAAGTGAAATGTACCCCAAGAGAAGGATCCAAATGATTTTTCTTTTTTGTGATTGATTCTCACATATTTATAAGATGATTTCTTTGTTGCTTTGTATGTCCCTCCCCTACGATATAACCCTGCTTTCACTGTATTTGATTTTGGTATAATTTGTGGAGAGGAATGGAAACAACAAATGGTTTAAATAGGGATACAGGTGGACCCATTGCATCAATGAGATATACAAGACGTTGTTGAAAAACAAACGTTACAACTTTGGCCGAGGGGGGATGGGGAGTGCGGTGTGTGGTGGTGGGGAGGTGTGTGTGGGGGAGATAAGAAGGGATCAGAAGGGGAAACAAAGGATGGGGCAACAATGCTTGAGAAGAAATGCACTCATTACATTGCCCAAGTAATTGTAACCCCTCTGTATTGTATTTTCACAATTAAAAAAAGACTTTTTGAAGACAGGTGTCAATGGCTCATGCCTGTAATCCCAGCTTCTCATGAGGCTGAGATCTGAGGATTGCAGTTCTAAGCCAGCCTAGGAAGAAAAGTCCCCATAAGACTCTTTTTCCAATTAACATCTCAAAAGCCAGAAGTGGCTCCGTGCCTCAATTCGTAGAGTGTTAACTAACTTGAGCACAGAGTCTCAGGGAGAGTGCCCAGGCCCTGAGTTCAAGCTGCACAATTGACAAAAAAATAAACATTTCAAAGTCTGAATTACTTGTGAATTAAAATGTCAGCATTGGTATAGAATTCTATAATCTTCTACAGATTTCATTATATTTGTGGTTAGAAAAAGTAGCACTTGAATAAAGGACTTTCTTTTCATAAATTAGGACAGATTGTTCTCTAACTAGAGGAAATTGCTGGACTCATACATAATATTTTGGTTGGTTTTTGTTTTGTTTTTAGGACAGGATGAGAAACCTTATTTCTGCCAATGGCCATTTGGATATGTATAACATCATTCACAGGCCATGCAGAATTAACAGTAAAGACAGGACACAGTCAACTGGCAATAAACTTATTTGTCTTTATGCCATGTTCCAAATGATTTTTTTAGCTTATATTTCCCCATGGCCTATAGTTTCCTATTCCTGATTTCCTCAAAATACAAGCATGTTCCACCAATTCAGATTTGAGCCAGGCAATATGTAGTATTAGTGCCAAGAGTCGAAGAAAATTGTAATACAACCAGGGATGCATGAAACCAACACTTTAGCAGCTGGACACTGAGGACTCAGGCCTATAATCCTTGCTACTCAGGAGGCTGATGATCACAGTTCAAAGCCAGCTGGAGTGAGAAAATCTGTGAGACCTTTTTCTCCAATTAACATCCAAACAGCCATAAAGGGAGCTGAGGCTTGAGAGGTAGAGTAACCTTGATTACAAAAACTCAGGGGTAGCACCCAATCCTGAGTTCAGCTGAAGGTCAAGCACAAAAACAAAACAATCAACAACAACAAAAAAACCGGGAGAAAGCTCAGGAAGGGTGGCATTGTCTACAAGACAAATGTACACATTACATGAATTGTGAAATGGTAACATCGCTGTACACACCTTAGTAACAATTACATTTAAAAAATAATCTGAGAAATCCCGAAGCCATGGAGCCTAATGATGCACATCTACTTTCTAGAATTTCAAAGTCCCATTCTCTGACCTGGTAGCACACAGGTTGTAGCCCAGGGTGATGAGAAAATATGAAGCCAGAGATCCTTTCAGATTGTCCTACTAACTCTTTTATTACTTTAAGCAAAAAAAACAAAACAAAGCAAAGTAAACAAAATAGACTTTATGGTTAATTAAGCTTCAATTAAATATTCCAGGCCAAATTATATTGTTAAATGATGAGTTAGTACATATGTTTTGTAGATACTGAACTCACATGTGTCACAAAAATATCCATGAATTCATAACTAGAAACTTTGAAGTGTAAAGTATATTAATTAGGTGAGTTTCATTAGGTAGCCAATGAAGAGAACACCGCACTGTATTCAGTCAGGTAAAATCGTTTATTTACTGAACTGCTGCCCATGCCATATGTGGTGGAAAGGCATGTACAAAAAAATAGAGTGACCCAACCTTGAGCCAGGATTCATCTAGGCGAAGGACCGAATGAGGTGTGGCCAGGTGGGGGAAAAGTCTGGCCACACTGGATCTAGATGTGACTTCAAGGCCTGGGACTCTCCTCTGGTCAGATGGAAAGTGTGACCAGAGGCTGACCAGGTTGTGACTTAGCAGGAGGGGGAAGTGGCTGCCTCCAGGTGTGCCAGATACCTAGATAATACATGAAGGGTGGAAACTAAGCCAAGAAGTGGGGAGGTGTCTGCAAAGAGTCTGCATGGCCTGGAGCAAACCTAATACCAAATACAGGTAGTACCTCTGCCATGTGACTCTTGACTCCAAACAGTTCATTCTCAATTATTTTCTTTCTTTCTCTCCTTCTTTCACTCTCTCTCTCCTTCTTTCTCTCTCTCTCTCTTTCTTTCTTTCTTTGTATCTTTCTGTCTTCCTTCCTTCCTTCCTTTTTTCCTTCCTTCCTTCCTTCCTTCCTTCCTTTCCTCCTTCTCTGTCTCTGTCTCTGTCTCTCTGTCTCTCTCTGTCTCTCTGTCTCTCTCTTTCTATTTCTCCTCTCACTCATTCTCCCTCTCTCCACTACTGAACACTTTCTGAGTTGAACTCACAGGCTTGGAAGAGCAGCTCAATTGACGAATGTGAAATTTAATTTAATGTTACCTTACACCTCAACAGCATGGCATCTCATGCCATTTGGAGGAGGAAAGCAAGCACGCTCACTGCATTTTCTGAGGTCCATCCTGGGAAGGTGTGGAAGATTCCACCCTCCTCTTGGGGAAATCTCAGCCCAGTTTCTGCATCAGGAGAGGTGACTGCCTCCAAGTGTGCCAGTTACCATGTGACGCAGATACTAGTCAAAGACTTAGCCTCTTGTGGTGCTGAGATTAATGGCATGATTCAACATGATCCACTAGATTGTTAGGATTGGGACTTCCTAAATTTTTGGTTAGGCTTTGTTCAAATTGTGATCTATTTATTTCTGATTGCTAACCATGATTAAACATGTGAGCCAGCACATCAAACCATTTAAAGTCCTTTATCACACATGGAAGACATGAAGTTTCTTTTCCCAAGTGACATACAAGTTGACAGACAGCAAAAGTAAATCCTTAATTCTGGTCTAGATGTGTTTTTAATGTGAAACAAAATTACTTAGCAAAATATCTGACTACTGTGATTATACTTTCAAATTTACCTTATATTTCAATATCAAATCACCTATATTAGCCAATGATTAACTCAAATTACCTGTAATCATTTATTTCTGTCATATCTTCTAAAGGTAGGCAGAACAAGAAAGACTAGACTTGTTAGGGGCGGGGTCTTTTGTGGAGTAGGTGGGACTTTAGGATGGAGGCTGGCAGGTGGACAGGTTTTCAGTGGAAAAACGTGGCGTCACTGTGGAGGAGGCTGTTTGGGGCAGAGCTTGGAGGAAGAAGATCAAGGTTACAAAGGAGGAGGTTACTTAGAGGAGGGGTTCTGGTGGAACATTGTGAGCCCTAGTGGGCATGTAGGGTGGTGATTCACATAAGGCAGGAAGAGAAAGGAGCCTGACAGAATTTGGGGTTTCTGATGCAGTAATGTGGAACTATTAGGGAGAGGCTTTTTGGGGTCTGGTTTTGAGAGCATAAGGCGATGCTAGAAAAACGTGGGCTAGAAAGTGACAGGGTTCCTCGTGGAGAATGGCAGGCCTTTGGAAAGTGTGTTAGGGTGGAGGTGGGGTTTCTGGCAGAGCAGGATGTAGTTGCAATATATGGAGGAGTTTTTCAGAACCAGGGCTTTGTGACAGCAGGGATAGGATACAGTGGACTAGACTGGTTAGGACGGGGTTTCTGGTGTAGCCAGTCACCACTTCGAAAAGAGGAGTAAGTTTGGGTGGGGAATTAAGTGTTGCAAGGCAGGAAAGGACTTTGGACAGGGTTTCCAGTAGTGCAAGGCAACCTTCACCAAGGGACTATTGAGGGACAGTGATTTACAGTTGAGCCTGTGAGGCTTCCAGAGGGAAGCCAACTGGTGCAGTGGTTTCCAGTGGAGCAATGTGGGTGTTGAGAGATGGGATAGTGTGGTGGGGGTTTTCTAGTGGGGTTTTTCTGGAGCAGGGCAGGGCTTGGATCCATGGGCCTATTGGAGGAAGGGCTATGAAAAGGAGTGGAAGGTCTACAAAGGTGTAGGATATTATGGGCAGGATATCTGGTGTAGTACAGTGTGTATCTGAGGGAGGACCCAATAGAGGGAGGTTTATCTGGGGAGCAATGCAGGGCATTGAAAAGGTAGATATGGGAGGTGGAGAGGCTTGTGGTGAAGCAAGGCTGGCATTCCAGGCAGGAGATGGGCTGTGTGACAAGCTTCTGACCAACCAAGGTGGGGCTTCAAGGGCAGTTATAGGGAAGTGGACGTGTTTGGTATAGCATGATGGGCTTTGTGGGAAAGATTATGTTTAGGGCTAGATTTAAGAGGTTAGGCCACTTAAAAGTAGACTAGTTATGGGCGGAGTTTCTGATGAAACAAGGTAGGGCTTGAGGAAGAAGTCTGCTTGGGGGTGGGGAATGAAAGGAAAGGGAGGAGCTTGGAGGTACTACAATATGGGGCCAATGGGAATGTGAGGGACTAGCGTAGTTAGGGATGAGTTATATGGTGGATGAAGTGAGAATTAGAGGGAAGAGCCAATGTAGGTGTGGTTGTTGGTGCAGCAAGGAGGGACATAGAAGGAGGCGATATAGATGTGGCCTGGTTTCTGGTGGTGCAGAGCAGGGATTCCAGGAAGGGGTGGAGTAGAGGAATGCTTTCCCTGTAGCAGAGGAGGACTTTCAGGAAGGTCGCAGTCAGGACTTTGAAAGTTTATAGCAGGACTACCAGGGGGTAGGTTACTTAAGGTTGTGCTTTTTAAGGAGGAGAAATGTGTTTCCAGTGGATTCAGTCAAGTTTTATAGGAAGTAGGGATAGGAAAGTGGCAAGACTTATTGAAGAGTGGATCTACAAAAAGTAAACCGTTACTGTTAATAGAACACAATTTTCTGTAAGTTTTGAATTATATTACTTTTATGTATGCGAGAGATACTGGAGAAAGTAACCAAGTAATAATTCCTTCCTAGTGAAATTTTTCTTTATTCCAATTGAGTGAAAATAAAACCACAGGTCACATTAGGCTGAGAGACACAAAGTGGACTAAGACACATAAAGCATTGGAATTGATTCCCTAGCACAACCTTTAAGGACCACAAATAAAATTTGAAAATGTCTCACTTAGTCACAATGGACACTCTATTGTCTTAAAATTGTGAATGAATAGAACCTTTTCTCTGACCATTTTAGAAATCATAAAAATAAGTGGCAATGTTTTAACTTTATATAACATTGGAAAGTATACTAAAAATAATTAGGAAAATCTAAAATTGTACACAGAATGTTTGTTCTCCAGCAACAATTTTAATCTAAAAGAATTTAAAACCAGAAAATTGCCAAATAGTGAGTTTGCAGCATTGTTTCCTTTTAGTTCTCAAAATGGTGACTTAAACAATGTGTCTTTATCATTGGATGCATCGATGTTAAAACATATCTAATAATGTGAAGCACTACTATACAAACCCTGAAGAAACTCAGAAGGATCTGTGAAATGATGTTGCAATAAAATTGATGACTAATTACAGTAGGAATTGATCTTCACTAGGCCCAAAAATATTTTCCAGAAAAGGCTACATTGAAAAAAAAAAAAAAACAATGAAAAGAAAGCAGGGAGGCAGACTTTGAAGTAAACATTATCCAATGAACAACATCTATGGAGCCATGATTGCAATCTTCTTTTACCTAGGTTACAGTTACTGACCCATGTTCTTCCCTAATGCCAAATAACAATACCATGACAATGCAGTAATCATTTTCAAGGCATTAGACTTTACAGAAAAATTCAATGAATGTATTGCTAGAAAATAAAGATAGATGTCTGAGATAAAGATTGAAGAAAATATCCCGAATTTCTGTCCCTTCGAGGTGAAGAGGGGTACAAGCCAAAGCACAAGGAGAACAGATGGAAGTACAGTAGTGCACACCAGTAGTTCCCAAGGTGCAATGTTGAATGTAACAGGGGAGAAAATCAACATGACCATCAAAGGACTTAGCACTTGAGAGTAGAGGGAATTACATGAAAATACATGGAGAATTGCAAAGGATGCCCTTGCATATTTGGCAGAAGTGTGCATGGCATAGAATTCTAAAATATGTGGAGATATTATAAGAAACTACTTGTACTCAAATGGTGCGATGATCAGTAATAAACATGATTACAGGACATTGAATAATCATAAAGATCTTGCTTCAGTAGTAGATAAATTCTGTTTTGAAACACCTAACACCCTATAAAACCAAGAGAAGAAGTTTCAAATTATATATAAGTGACTTGACTGCAACAAGAGAGTTCAAAAAATAAAATCACATAATGTGGATGCAAAAGGTTAACATTATAAAGGTAATCTTTAAACAATTCATATTTTATGTGACTAGTACTGATTATAAATTATTTTTTTCCTTACATATTTTTGATTCACAAAACAACAAACAACAAAACAAAACAAAACAAATGACCCTTGACAATATAGCTGGATGCCAGTATCTCTATCTTACTAGGCTGAGATTGGAAGCTCATGGTTCACACACATAGCTGGAGTAGCAATCCATGAGACAATTTATGTTCAATTGTTCAATCAAAGACAGAATGAAACATTGGTTCAAATAGTACAGACTCAGTCAGTCATGAGTGAAAAAAAAAACTAGCAAGAATTTGAGGCTCCAAGGCAAGTTTCATTACTGCACACACACGTGCGCGTGCGCACACACACACACACACACACACACAAACCCACGCACACAAATGGAATCAGAGAGGAAGAGGGAGAGAAAAAAGGGATTGTTAATAGTTTAAAAAGTGAACCTTTCTGATGGAGGCATAGAATTCCATTGTGTATATATACCAAATTTTCTTGATCCATTCATCTACTGAGGGACATCATGGTTGGTTCCATATCTTAGCTCTGGTAAATAATGCTGCAATAAACATAGTCGTGCTGGTAGCTTTATTGCGGCCTTGTTTGTGATCATTTGGGTAAATGCCCAAAAGTGGGATTGCTGGGTCATAGGGGAGCTCTATGTGAACTTTTTTGAACCTCCATACTGCTTTCCAAAATGGTTGAACAAATTTACACTCCCACCAACAATGCAGTAAGGTTCCATTCTGTCCACATCCCCTCCAGCATCTGTTGTTGTTAGAGTTCTTGATTATAGCCATTTGATACAGGTGGATCCATTGCAACAATGAGATGTACAAGTCGTTATGTGGAAAAACAAACATTACCACTTGGGGGGAGGAGGAGGACATGGTGGGGGACGGGGGACTGATGGGAAGGGATGGGAAGGGGAAACCAATAGGGAGGCTACAATGCTTGATAAGAAATGTAATCATTATCTTGCCCATGTAATTTTAACCCCTCAATACAGTATTTTCACAATGAAAAAAATAAAAGTGAACCTATCTGCCAGGACTATCCTAAGCATACATTAATTAATGAAAATGAGGGAAACCATGGATACTATGTTACTTTGAGTCTGGCTTCCTTCACATAATATGATTTTTCCAAGTCTTTCCATTTTGTTAAGAAAGAGGCTCTGTCATTCTTTCTGATAGAAGCATGAAATTCCATTGTGTATATATACCACATTTTCTGGATCCACTCATCTATTGAGGGGCATCTGGATTGGCTCCATATTTTAGCTATGATAATAATGCTGCAAAACATAGTTGTGCTGGTAGTTTTAGTGTATGTGTATGACAAAGATATGACAATAAGTATATATCTAAAGGTGGAGGCATGAATATGTTAAAAACAGGAATGAGAAAAGGTTGTCCACTCTCTCTACTACTCTTCAATATAGTAGTGTACTTTCTAGCAAGAGCAATAGGCAAGAGAAAACCATGAAGGGGATGCAAATAGGGAAGAAGTAAAACTATCCCTTTTCACAAATGAAATGATCCTGTATATAAAGGACCCTATAGCTTCCTTCCTCAAGTTAGTAAAGGTGATGCTAACTTTCAGCAATGTAGGAGGGTATAAAAACCACAAGAATCAGTAGATTTTCTGTGTTACCAACAATGGGACTGATAGATTAAACCATAATATTCTGCAATTGTGGCCAGCCTGGAGCACATTTTCCCAAGAATATTCTGTAGTGTAAAAGAGGAACAACTATCAAAATAAAGGTGAAAATACTTGTCTGCTACAGACTGATTCATGTTGCTTATATCGGTTGTTGTTTTCATTACTTCAAACACATGGATAATTTATATTGGGATTACAAAAATTGCAAAGGATTAATGGAATCACCATTCAGTTTACTTTCATATATCCAATATAATACACTTAACCCCTTACGGAAAATTAAGTCCAACTGTATAAACAATGTCAGGAATATAAAATAAGCCTCAGTAAGTATTATCTGGCACAAATACACCATCATCTACTCAGAAATTCAGTCTCTCTATAAATATTTATTTGGTACAAAATAACAAAAATTTAATTATTGAATATGACTTTTAAGTGTCATCTGAAATACTCCTCGTGTATATAATTTATATAATTGTATAGATGTCACCTAGACAGGAATTTAACATGCGTGTAGAAATCAAATTTCCACAATTTAAGCTAGATGAGAGGAGTCATACCTTCGTGTACTGTGTGGTGTGAATTTTACCACAAGGCTGCACCCTTCAACCTAAGACCAAATTCATGTGCAATAATTTCCTATTTGATGTTGAGTGCTAAGTGTAGAATACAATTTGAATTACCACATCAATTTACATAAATGAAACAATAATGACGTATTGTTTAAATTTTAATGCTTCTCAATTTTACAATTCCTGAATTATATCATTAAAATTAGTTTCACATTTTTCTTTTCTATAGCTACTAAAATTATACTTTAAACATTCAATATTAAGAAATCAATAATAAGTAACCTATTATTATAATGATATAGTATTAAACTGTGATTTGAAGTATATTTCTAACAAATTGTGATGTAAAAAACATTTAATAGAATTATGGGTAATATTTTTTAAACTCACCAGCTTGTTATTTGTTTCCTAGTTGTGTTATTTGTTATTGTTCCAAGTCATCTCTCCATGTTCATTGTTTTTATATATTTTTTGGGGGGGCGTCCGGCCGTGGGGCCTGAACTATGGGCCTGGGCGCTTTCCCTCAGCTCTTCAGCTCAAGGCTAGCGCTCTACCACTTGAGCCACAACACCACTTCCACCTTTTTTCTTTTTGTTTATGTGGTGCTGAGGAATTGAACCCAGGGTCTCAGGCATGCAAGGCAAGTGCTCTACTACTGAGCCACCTTCCCAGCCCTCCACCTTAATTGTTTAGTTTTCTATTTTATCTCTATTGGTTTGCTGATTGTGCATTTTCCCCTTTTTAGTGACTGACATGAGGATGAAAATCTGTATGATAGCTTATTACTTCCTATGTTACTGTAAAATTCCTGTTGTCTACAGCTGTTCTACTCTTCATTGTATAATACAGTATTTCCCCCACTTCCATCTCCTGTATTTCTGCTCTCATGTATGTTATTTTATTATTTAAATTTTATTGTCAAGGTAATGTACAAAGGGGTTATAGTTACATAAGTAAGGTAATGAATTCCTTTTTTTCTAACTTGTTACCCCTTCCTTCATTTTTCTCCCTCTTCCCTCCCAAACCCCCCAAGAGTATTTCCAATATATTGTCTTGTGATTATCACTTTTGCATAGGTTTCCCCTTTGTCTTTTGTCTCTCCATTTTTTTCACTTTCACTTCCCTAGTTGAGACGAACATATTTACAAAACCCAGGGTATCAAAATCAAATATAGTGATAAGTCGGGAAAACACAAAAGGTTAAAAAGAAATCACATAGTACATTAAGAACAACAACAACAAATAACATGTCTTGGAGTTCATTTCGCTTGGAATCACCTTATATGGTCATATGTACTTAACAATTGAGCTATTCTGCTCATCTACTAAGATTATCCTTGATGTACACAATAATCCTCCCCTATTACCCAGTAATCCCACTTCTGGGTATTTATCACAGTGACCACAAACAAGGCACAATTATGTTTATCACAGTATTATTTACCATAGCTAAGATATGGAATCAACCCAGATGCACCTCAGTAGATGAACTGATCACGAAAATGTAACACACACACACACACACACACACACACACACATACACACACACACATACACACCTATATACACATGGAATACTATGCTTCCATCAGAAAGAATAATACCACCTCTTTGTCAGGAAATGGAAGATATTGGAAAAAATCACATTAACTGAAGTAAGCCAGACTTAAAGAAACATATGTCCAATGGGTTCCCTTTTTTGTAATAATTAGTTTATATCAAAGATAATCTCATGTATTTTAATTTGACATTTTGTTCTATGTTGAGCATACAACATTATTGCTATCTTATTTGTTATTATTTCTACAAACCGGCAGGTATATTTAAAGAATTATGTTAATCTCATCCATTACTGAAGGAGAACAACTAAAAGAGCAACCCCTACAAGGAAGAACAACTCCTACTTAATTAGCTTCATTCCTATGTAAAGCCAGTGTTGTCCGCTGCATCCTCATATTGTACATTACAACTCTATACTTGGTCATTCTGTATATCTACTATCATCTATATTGTGACATAAATGCCCCAGAAATTCCAGTTTGCTTTACTTTTTGAAAAATTTCTCTGTTGTTTTAGGTTGGTGTGTGTGTGTGTGTGTGTGTGTGTGTGTGTGTGTGTGTGTTTGGACAAAGATCAGAAGACAACATTTTTCTTTATTTAGAATACATCTTTCAGGTCATTGTAAGTTGTGGCTAACGGGAGAAGTCTCTTGTTAGTTTAGGGATGAAACAAAAATGTATTTGTGCATGCACCACAGTTGCTTTATTAGTCTGTAGTTGAACACATAACTTTGATTTATATCTTGCTTGTTGTGGATAATGTGAATAACAATGAACTATAGATGTATTTACTAGTTACCCAGAGAGAAATAATCATATGATTGGTGGGTCAGATGATATTTCAACTCTGTATTTCTTTAGAAAACTCCATGCTACTTTCTAGAATGAGAATAATAACCGGTATTTTAACCACGAGTGTGGAAAATTTCCTTTTCTCCACACTATCACCAACATAATTATGTTTTGAGTTTTTTGAAAAGGCAGGTTTTTATTATGTGCAGTACCCAGACTGGCCTTAGGCTCAAATCCTCTTACTCCAACCTTCCAAATGCTTGGAATTACAAGCCTTTACCACCACCCCAAGTTCCTTTGATTTTTTTGATGAGTTATAATAGTTATGAAGTAGAATCATAATAATTTTGAATTGCATTTCTCTAATGACTTCTGTTCACAAAGCATTAATCCAGCATAGAAGTGGTATTAAACACAACTTTGTAAACCCACTGGTGATTTTCAGGGCATTTTGCAAAATATGGCTATTCAGAAATTTTGTCGATTTTTAATCAAGTTCCTTGTTAATCTCATCTTTAATCTCTATATACAAAATCAATAATTAATTCAATATAGTAGAAAGGAAAAAAATTGAGCAACTCCTCACAATTTTCAATTTTCAATAACATGATATTGCTTAAATCATTTTCTGTTTACGCTTGAGACTATATAAATCAATTTATTTAGACCTTTTACAAGGCTCTCTGTATTTTATTTATTTTATGCTGATTGCTCTTTCCAAATCCTGCATGTCTAATTCTCCTTGGTTTCTTGCAGTCTCATGTAGTTCAGGTTTCAAACTGAAGAATAAATTGAAGGAAGCAACCCAAAAATAGAGTTCCTCTCATCTAATGATGCCTCTACAAGAATGAGGAAAGAGTTCATCCTGCTAAGGACCTTTGTATGATAGGATATCAAAAGGAGAATTCATTCTTCTATGTCTTCCCTGCCTTTGCAATTTACCTTAAATGATGTAAAACTCAATATACTGCTCAGTTACTTTTACGTTTTATGAGTTTTGCACATTATCATATGGACTTCACCCCAGTCTACAGCATTCCTTCATTATTCTGTCACTGATAGTTTTACACTATCAAGACATAAGATAACCAGTTTGATTTACAGCATGAGAAGTTATCCAGCTGGTTTCCTTGGAAGCACAGCATAGTCAATAAATAACATTACTTCTGGTTGCTCACTACATGTAATGATTCCTGTGATATATATCACATTCTGTTTAATATTAAAAAATACTACTGGGTAAACTGAAAGCTCATTCATAGAAGTTTATGTTAAGTATTTCACAAGTTTTATGTCTCTTAGGTCTTAAAAAATTTGCTGTAATGCTAATGTTATTACCATTTTAGTGTTGAGAAAAATTGTAATTCAAGGCACTAAGTGCATTGCCCAAAGACATATAGTGAGGAAGGAAATGAGTCAAAGTTTCCAAAAGCCTTTCAGCAATACAAAAATGTAGGTAAAATCTCTCCATTCTCTTATACTCTCAATTCAATATTCATATTGTCCAATAAATAATAGCATAAAAATATTGCCCACGGTAATTGTTTTCTATCACATTTTGTCTTCAACACAGACTGAGTTGGTGACTTTGGGTTATCATGCACAGTGATGAGATTATAAGTTGAGGTCCAAAGAGAGCCAAATTTTTCTGTCCCACAGTTCCAGTATTCTTTTTAAAAAGTACTAAAACTTTTAAATACCATTACTTACTGTCTTTTAAGTATCCCAAAACGTAAACAATTCACATATAGTCACTCCAAAATGCATTAAAAGTAGGAAATAATAAAACAGGCCCTCCTAAACTAAAGTTTCTTCTACATTTAAAATTATTCCTAAAGCCTTGTACTGGTTTGTCATACCTGTAATCTTGTCTACCCGGCATATCTACAAAGGAGCATGGGATCTGTGAATAGGAGTTGGAAGCCAATTAAGGCAAAAAAAAATCAAAATATTATTTTTCAAAAATTTAAATGAACTAGCAAAGGTCCAGGAATGGAGATGTAGCTCATATAATAGCTCACAAAGCTAGAGAGGAAAGGCCTTGCAAATCCTTGAAGCTCTGAGTTCAAACTCTGGGCATGCCAACATGCACGCACGCACACACATGCACACGCACACACGCGCACACACACGCACACACATACACTTATTCAAAATATCTTCAGGTCAGTATTTTGCATTAATTTCTTGTTTAATGATATTATATGTTAAAATAATGGAAATAAACTCTTCCATCATTTTTAAACGTTTTTTATTGTAAAAATACTGTACAGAGGGGTTACAGTTACATGAGCAAAGTAATGAGTATATTTCCTATCTAACATTGTTACCTCCCCCTTTGTTTTTCCCCAACTACCTCTCCCTTACACCTCCACAAGTACACACTTCACCCCCCCCCCACCCTGCCTAAATTGTAAAGTTAGTATTTCAACATAATGTCTTGGGCAACTCATTGTTATAATGGGTCAAACAGTATCTCTATTTGAGCATTTTGGTTTTTCCCTTTCCCTCTCCAAATTAGAGAAGTGTATATAAAAGATGCAGGTGCATCAACACCAAATACAGTGAAAACAGGGTTATACCGTGTGGGACGACCAAATTAAAAAAAAAAATCTCATCGTACATTATAAGTGCATTAGAAACAACAGCAAGAAAGGAAAAACACACACTTGTGTCCCTAGCTTGGGTTCATTTAGTTTAACATCACCTTATCTAGTCATATGCACATAGCTTTTGACCTTTTCTGCTTTTCCCAGACATATATAACTTATTGTAAATAAGGGATACCATGGGACCTATGTTTCTTTGGACTTGGCCTATTTCAGTTAATATAAATTTTTCCAAGTCTTTCCATTTTCTAACAAATTGGGCAATGTCATTCTTTCTGATGGATGATAGAATTCCATCACACACACACACACACACACACACACACACACACACACACACACACACACACACACACACAATGTTTTCTTGATCCATTAATCTATTGTGGGGCATCGGGGTTGGTCCCATATCTAAGCTATGGTAAATAATGTTGCAATAAACATAGTTGTGCTGGTAGTTTTAGAATGGCCTTGTTAGTGATCATTTGGGTGAATGCACAAAAGTGGGATTGCTGGGTCATAGAGGAGCTCTATGTGTAACCCTTTGAGGAACATCCATACTGCTTTCCAAGTGCGTGAACAAGTTTACACTCCCACCAAGAATATAGTAGGGTTCCCTTCTGGTCACATGCCCTCCAGCATCTGTTGTTGTGGAACGCTTCATGAATTTGGGTGTCATCCTTGCGCAGGGGCCATGCTAATCTTCTCTGTATTGTTCCAATTTTAGTGTATGTGCTGCCGAATTGAGCACAGAACATTTTTTATACATAAAGTGGAATTGATTTTTTTAAACTAGATAATTCAACAAAAAGCAAGTTCAAAAGAATTGTGAAATTTTAGAACCAGATATTTGTTACATAAGCACACATTTAAGAATAAAGTCAAGATTGATATGACAAAAACAAAATGAGTCCAGATGTTTGTTGTTCAAGAGATGTGTAGGAGGAGGAATTCAATTATTCTATACAGGGCACCTCTCATAATGAACACTGCAGCAAGTGTTAAGGTGTGTTAAAAGTTTTAATGTTTTAAATATGTTTAATTTTGGGAACCTGCTTATATATGCCAAAATTAAGACTGTCAGGTCATAAAACTTTTCCATAAAGTATTTAAGATTTATGGTAGCTGACATATATTACTAAGTATGTACATTTCAGAGTTTATAGAAAATTTATTAATGAGAAGTTGCAAAGTCTTTGTGTAAAGAAACAGAGCAAAGAGATAAGACTTTAACTACACAATTTCTGTTGAAACTTTAGGGCTTCTTTTCTTTATATGTTAGCAAGGAACAAATGATTATATAAGCCATGTATCAGTGATGAGTGAGACATAAAAAGTTATCTTACAGTGTAAATTTAAAGGGTACTCATAGCTTATAAAATTCTTGTTGAACATCATAATCTTAGCCAGTTTTAAATGTACAGGAATATGAGGAAATTGTAAAATCTAATATGTAGTATACTTCAAATATTGGAAATACTGGTATTTGGCTTTTATTTTATTAATCATTAATATTTAATTATTGGTTTTCTTTATTTTTTGTATTGTTTTCTTTTTTGCAATATAATACAACTTTTTTAAGTCGTCATTACGAGGTATTTTGAAAATGTTACTGGGATGACCATTTTTTATAGGTGCATGTGAATTCACAGTGATCAAAATTAAGAACAAAATATTGATTAAAAATTTTCTCAATTAGAGTCTGAATCAGGAGTGTTGATAAATGTCCACACATAAAATCTTAGCCTTAAGCTGAAGCAGTGGTTTTACAGAGTTGAGGCCACAAAAGTGAGAGACTGTGTTTTGTTTAGTTTTTTGGTTTGGTTTTTGTTGGTTGTGGGGCTTGAACTCTGGGTCCTGGGTGCCGTCCCTCAGCTCAAGTCGAGTGCTACCACTTGAGCCACAGCATCACATCTGTCGTTTTCTCCTTATATGGTGCTGAGGAATCAAACTAAGGGCCACATGCATGCAAGGCAAGCACTCTAACACTGAGCCACCTTCCAAGATCTGGAGAGACTGTTCTTTTAAAAATCATCTGAACAACATTTACTTTCTGCTTTGGGTTATATAATGAAATACATGAATATCTTTTTATGTTTTTGTGAATTGTCATACTTCTAAATTTATACTAACTTCAGCCACTTCATCCTTTTCAAAGTCATGAAATATCTCTGAGAGTTTGCTTCTGTGAAGACTGTTTTTGCATTTATAATTTCTTCTGAGTAATCTTTAATTTTTATCAAAATTAATTTATATTTTTATATTGATGGATTATCAGACATCAAATACCTTCAAATGTACATGGAGAGTCTAAAGATAGCAGTATGAAGGTTCTCATACAGCTCTTGTTTATCTGTTATGCACTTCCTCAGTATTATGATATTTCTCTCTCTCTCATTTTCTCTCTTTCTCTTTCATGCTCCATGTCTGCTATTTAGAATTTCTGCTGGTCTACTATTATCCTTCAGGATCCACTGGTTTTGTGGGAACATGATAGGGACCATCAGTTACCCTTGCACTCTTTAAAAGTTATAAGAGTAACGTGATATTATTCTTTGCCATTCTAAATGTCAAAACAACAGATCTAGGAATTCCTTTTCACTTTTATTTCTATTATAATTTTATCTCATAGGCATCCATTTGTGACCTAAAAGTTCTTTTTCTTTTACAAAGAATGTTTTTCTTTTATTATCAGTCAGTAACCAAAACAAAGCTATCCTAGGGAAAGTAGGCTGAAGTTGTTCACAGGGATGAAAAACAAGGTAATGGGGGAAATGAGCACAGATCCTCAGAGCAGTTTATCATGTACACTTTGTGAGAATGGCAATGTGCTGGGAACTCTAGATTAAATCACTGAACAGCTGATATATATATACACATATATTTATATATTTATATTTATTTATATTTGCATATATGTGTGTATATGCCCTTATATATGTACACATGTATGTTACTATACACACAAATATACACATACATATACACATGTATACATGCACACATGGAGAAAGACACATAGATACAGCCAACACAAGTTTCACTAATTGTTGAATATGCCTTAGATGGAATGCTTGGAACCGAATATGTTGAAGATGTCTTTGTCTCTAAGAGTTTTTTTTCCACTCATCTTATCTCCTAAAATTGGTATTTTTTGCCAGAATCGACTTGCAACATGCCGTACAAGTGATAACAAATCACTCAGAAATCTCAGTAAGTAAAGGTCTTATGGTGTCTCCTTGCTCCCCATGGAATTCTTGTTCTTGTAGACAGTCTCAAAAACCAAAGCAGAAGAATATCCTGGTAAAAAATAAGGTTATAAGGCTTTAAATGAGATCCTTCCTTGAGCTTTTTTACAAAAGCTACCATCAATTCCTTGAGAGCTTTTTTGGAGGTTCTAGCAGGAGAGCTCAGCTACCCGGATATCCTTGACCTAAGACCGATCCTCCTCTATTGGGGATGGTCGTCCTCCTCCACCGAGTGCACAGTTTTGGGAGGGACACACATGTAGCGGTGAGGGAGGAAGGGGACACCCACCTAGCCAGCCAGAGCAGCCGAATCAACCCTGGCGATCAATGGGGTGACAGATGTCGCAGCAGATTGCCCTCACATCCAACTACCATCAATTCCTAAGCAGATGAATGAGGCCTCAGAAGACTGGACCTCAGGTCAACACTTAACCAACCCATGTGAAAAGTCTAAAGTTAGAAATGCTGACTGAGGTCTTCCATTTCCTGGCCAAGAAATTTAAAAAAAAGAAAGTTTTTTAATGTATTAAAAATTGAAAATAATTTGTAACCTGTCAATAAATGTGTACAATACAATTATACCAACTGACAAAAGATGATGTGCATTTCACTTATGTGCTTTTGGACTTGGTGAGTGACTATAGGTGTGTCTACACAAGTAGAATAAGCATAAATCAAGCCAGCATTTCTTCATTTAAGATACAAGGAAAGGATACAGGTTGACCCACTGTAGCAATGGGATGTACAAGACAATATCAGACGGGGGTAAAGTGGGGAGTTGAGGAGGTGTGCAGGGAAGGGATGGTAGGGGAAAATCAAAGGAGGGGGTAACAATGCTTAATAAAAAACGTACTCATTACCTTACTTATGTAACTGTAACCCCTCTGTATATGATATTTACAAAAAATATATTTAAAAATACGAAGAAAACTTCTTCTATACTTATATGAAGTATTTGTCACCCAATATCAGTAAGGTACTGGTTTTAGGACCACAGGCATATTAAAATTTTGGATGCTCAAATTCTCTACATAAACACAGTATATTATTTACATTAGAATCTGCCCACAACCTAGTGCAGTATGATTGCTTTTAAAAATTTTACTACATTTTATATTTGTAATGGAAAAGTATATGCACTATCAACGGATACAAATTTTTCAGATAATTTTTGTCTGCATATTGTGGATGGAATTGGAAGAGCAATTATGAAAAACCCAAATTTCATCACCATGAGCTGTCTGTAAAATGTAACAAGGATCTAATACAGCATCATTGAATGGTGTGGATCTTCAAGAAGAAGTACTTGAGTTGAGACATTATCAGAAAGTGTAAGCACGCAAGGACTTTTTAGAAATGCAGCTGTTAGATTTCTCATAGAGAGCTTTCATAACACTTTGTGAAACACAAGTCAGAACCTCACTGAAGTGTAGAGAGATTTCCCTCACCTTTCTGTCAAGCTCAGTCATTATCAATCAATTTATAGCTAATCTTGTATAATCCTCTAATAAGAAAATGTTTATGGAATGTTATATGCAGAAAAGCTGGTAAGGATAACTTTTTCCAATTAGGACTGAAGGATTGACCTGCCCTCCCCACCACGCTATTGTCCCAGGCCCATACAGACTCCAGGCAAAATCCCAGGTACATGTGACCTCCTTGGAAGTGCAGGGAAATCCACGTAAGCCCATTGTGGGCCAAACTGAAAGTTCCCCACCTTCCTTGACTTAGGGGCTTTTCATTAACTTCTACCTCCTTGTTCAGACCTCCTATAAAAACCCAGATCCTATCCCAGCTCCCTCACACAACCTCCCAATGCACTGGAAGGATGGTGCCCCTCATTGTGCCTCAATAAACAGTCCTCACCTGTTGATGATGTAGTTCAGCCTATTCCTTTTCCATTCTCCTCCATTTTCCTAACATATGGTTCTGACACCCTGGAGGACTGGGTGCCCTCTGCCCAGGGGCCACACCCCTCCTTGCCACCCCTCATGGAGGCTTTCTGCTACCTTCCTCCTCCTTCCAAGGCCTTTCTCCACTGGGAGGACAGAGCCCTCAGAGCTTACTTTGGGCTAAACAGCCACATGAAAGACCTCTTGATCTTTGCCTTTGTAAACAGTGCAAGCAGTGGACAGCAACCCTGCTGTGGCTTGAGGTATTATTGGCCCCCTGCATAAACCCAGAAAAGGTCTCTCCCCCTATTCTTTCTCTTTTACTCTGTTCCTGGACTCTTATCTCCAGGCTGGAGGGTCTTTGCCTTTTGGTCAACTTCACTCACCATGTAAAAGCCTCAGTACAAGATTACCAGCCCAGTCTGTGGTGGAGGTGCAACGAAACGGACCCCAGGAATCCAGGATTCCCTTCCTTCCTTCCTTCCTGTCTGTGGGAATCCAGGAGACTCCAGGAGTGTCTCTTTTCCTGACACCATGACCCCCTGTAATTAGGACCTTTGGGGATGCTCTATCCTAATTAATTGGATATGTCCATCTGCCTTCCCAAAACACCAGGGATGCCTGGAACAACGGGACAGACTCAGTAGTCCTACCAAATTTTCCAAATTGTCTCCCAGAGACACCCCATTGGTATGACTGTGGTCTAATCTTAAGAAACTGGGCTGACTGATTTACAGTAAAAAAATAATCTGACGTGTTTTTCTTCCAAAATCTGGTCTCACTATCATGGCCAGCACTGGCCTAAATTCGGAACCTTAGGTTTTCCTCTTAGTGATTTAAACAATTCTCCAACAAAACGGTGGGGAGTCCCAGGTCCCCTATACATAAGCCCTCCTCTACCTCTGCTCCAGAAAACCCCCCACTCTGCTTATTCTGTTCTGTTCACCAAGTCCTTCTCTGACCTCCACTCCAGAGTTCCCCCTACCCGCTCTCCAGCCTTGCTCACCAAGCCCTTCTCTGCCATGATTCTCCTATCTCCTCTAAAAAGTAACTCCTCATCTTGTAGCAGCTCAATCTGTCTCTCACCCCTTTTCTCTCCCCCTCTCCCTTTCTCTCTCACTCTCTCTTTTCTTTGATGACCTCTGGCACCAAAGATCCTTTTCTCTTTCCTTGCCCTTCTAACTGCACTCTTGCTATTTGCAGTTGGTCCAGCTTATCTAGGCTAAGACTGTCTGCCTGTGTCAAGCAAACTCCTTCTGCTCACCCCTGTCCCTGTGCTTTCCTGTCTGCCTACCTGTGTAGCTGACACAAGGTGAGGATGGGCATAGGCCTCCAAAGTTAAAACAGCAAGGGCTGGGAAGGTGGCTCAGTGGTACAGTGCTTCCCTTGCATGCCTGAGGCCCTGAGTTCAACTCCTCAGCACCAAATAAGCAAAAAGAAAAAAGCCAGAAGTGGCACTGTGGCTCAAGTGGTAGAGCACTATCCTTGAGCTGAAGAGCTGAGGGACAATTCCCAACCCCAGAGTTCAGGCTCCACGACCGGACCAAAAAAAAGAAAAACAAAAAGATAAAACAACAAGCTAACAGCCCTGTTAAAAATCCCTCTACACAAACCCCTCCATACTTATACACTTCTCAATCCTGTTCTATGGCTAATACACCTTCTTCCCTTCCAGACCCTAAATAAATAGGCCTCTGCTCTGGAACTTTCGTTAACCTGTCACTGAAAGTGTATGAAAGTCAAAAACCCTGAGGACAGCCTCTCTCTTTTACGGCTCTCTCCCTTTATCACACTGAAATCCCATAAAAGAAACAAACCAGTTCTTTTTCTTTTTGGACTTAGACAATAATCCAATCCTTTTCTCTTTCCTGAGTCCACTCACATCAAAATCTTTATTCTTAATTTCTTCTCTAGGAGACTGCAGAAGAGAAATCCCTCCCTCTCACATCTTCCAATAACTCTCTCTATCCACTCACTCAAACACTCACTTTTCAGCACCTTCATTATGCCACATCATCCCTTTAAATGTCTTCATGTTAAAAGTGTTATTTCTTCTCCTTACAGTGGCTGTTCAGCCACTCTCTCCCCCAATTCTCTCTACATGCCCTGGAAGCTGACAGCTAGAAAGAGACAAAGACCACATAATGGATTTTTCTACAACCTCCACTCTTCCACCAACCTTATTCCACTCTCCTCTTCACTCTTCTAGGGGTTAAAATATTTAAATCATATAATATGCCTCATCACCAAAATCGATTTAAAGATTTTCTGCTCTTGTTATTAATGTTTGTTTAAGGGTGGAAATTCTGTTTGTCAAAATTTGCCTTGCATATTGTTTGGTATTGCCTACTTTTCTGACATTGACACGTGATTTTATCATATTGGGCAAAACAATATCACTTTGCCACTGGAATTAAAAAAAACCCATATGGTTGGTTTTCATTTTTTTAAAAACTTAAGTGCACCTTAAAACTTTGGTTTAAGTATAAGTGTGTGAACATGTTCAGCATAATCTTATTATAATACATAAAACCTGTGTAAAAAGTTATCTTCTTCTATTTCTTGATACAGATATTTCCTATCAAATGTGCTATTTGTTAAAAGAAAACATTTTTATCAAGGGTAGTAGTAAAAGGAATGAGACCCAGCTCATCTACTAACCAGCTGTGATGAAAAACACCAGTAAGGAGGTAAGAATTGTCTTAAAATGTTTGTTCCACATATCTGTTTCTGTCCTCAGAAAGTTCGAGTATGTAGGAGATGGTATGAGTATGCCTTAAAAGACAGCTTATGAGTAAAGTTTGTATGTAATTATTGGCTGTGATTTAACATTAAAACTAGCATGTTATTCTCTATATCCATCTAAAGTCAAGTGTCTTTAGCCAGTCTGTGTATAATGTTGTAAGTAATTAACCATTCATCTGAGGGATGCAGTCTAGCCAAGATCCTGCCTGAAGCATGCTACCGCCTCCATGGTATACTGGACTCCTGCCTGACTCGATCACACACAGCTGATTCTTGGTAAAAGACTCCTTTAGATTTACAAAAACTAGACTCTTGTGGGACACTCTCTATAAACCTTACCCAGCCTGACCGAAAAAGCCAGCTATGTTGTTATGCTATTAATACATGTATAGGCCAGGAGAGCCTCTTATACACTTTGGTTATAAGGTTTCCCAGGCAGCCAAGCTATACTCAAACCCTCATCCTAGCTATTGAGTTGTGTCATTGCAGAGTTCTGGCAAGTATTTGTTGATCAATTTTTGACAGGGTGCACATAAGCTCTACTTGTTCCCACTGATCTCCTTGTTACTTTGATTGGAAATTATAAAGTGTTTTTGTGGCAAAGATTGCAGTTCAAAGCCAGCCCAGGCAAAAAATCCCTGAGACTCTATTCCTATACAACCAGCAAAGAACCAGGCTGGAAGCTGGCTCAAAAATTAACCATCCAAATGCTAAATGTGGCCCTGTGACTCAAAGTGGTAGGATGCTAGCCTTGAGCAGAAGTGCTCAGGGAAAGTGCTCAGGCCTTGAGTTCAAAGCCCATTATCCTAGCCACAAGCAGCTAGATTCCAGGACAAGGCAGAAAAGTATAAGAGGAGATGATGTCACATCAGCCACTTTGTGCCTGTCCTTTCAAAATTAACCAGAGCCAGGAGGTCAATAGAAACAAGTTGAGAAGCTTGTCCATCTAATGTCCATATCTGTCTAACTTCTAACTGGACAAGAATTTACATTCTTGCCTTTGTTACCAGCTATTTATAGGAAATGATCAAAGTCTCTCACCAGGCCCTTTACCTTAACTACTCCAATCCAGCCCTAGTTTCTGACTGGCTATGGACTCATGATCCAAATGGAACTTTTCTGGTTTGTGCCCTGGGTGTGTAACTCATATCAACCAGTCAGCCTTTTGCTTGATCTCAGCATTTTCAAGTTTCTCTCTAACAGGATAATAGCCCTGACTCAAGACCTGGGACCACGTCAAGGCCATCCTATTACTGCAGGCAACCAGAGGCTTTGCTTACACTGCCTTGGACCGAGCACAGACATGGACCTGAAGACCCCAGCCCCAGTGACTGCTCGACACCCCCATGCCAGCTGAAGGCAGCCAGAAAAGACCCCTTTTTATACTCCACCTTTTATACTCCAGGTTTCAAAATGATTGGAATCTGCTTTGTTCTCATAACTCCATGTTAATCCTCTATCAGCCCAGTTCTTTTTATGTATCCAAAGATCCTATATGAAGAACTTGCCTCTCCCCTCTTGGCCCTATCCTTTTATGTATCTGAAGATGGAATATGAAGGATTGACCCCCACCCTACTATCCTAGGCCCATATAGACTGCAGGCAAAACCCAGGAATATGTGAACTCCTTTGAAGTGCAGGCAGGGCAATCCACGTAACCCAGCTGTAAACATCCCATTGTGGGCCCACACCTTCCTTGAGCTAGGGGCTTTCCATTAACCTCTAAATCCTTGCTCAGACTTCCTATAAAAACCCGATCCTGTCCCAGCTCCCTCACACAACCTCCAAACCTGCTGGAAGGGCTGTGCCCCTCGCTGTTCATCAATAAACAGTCCTCACCTGTTGATGATGGAGTTCGGCCTATTTCTTTTCCATTCTCCCTCATTTTCCTAACAAGGGCATTCTGTTTTCTATGATCAAGAAGAGAGAAAATTAGATAAGCATCCATTTACAGCCTTCTGAATAATTCTGATTCTGCCCACGTCAGTTATCTATCCATACCTATGTCCGAGTGAGAGGATTTTAGAAGAATTTAGTGTTTTAAAAATTAAAATTAAATGTAGAATGAAATTGGTTCCAATGCATCACTTTAAGATATTTAGAAACAACTGAGAAACCTAAAGGTCTATAAGATTTTTTTTATTGGAAGTGAAGGGGTTGTGGAATTTGGTTCTCTATATTTTAAGCAATTTGCAAAAAGAATTGGCAAAATAAAATTTACATTTGCAGCAGACTTGACACATAAATTTTTGTATATTGAAAGAAACACAAGCCATAACAATATGTCAATGCTATCCTCTTATTTATTTCTAAACGTTTATGATTTTTGTCTCTTAATATTAAAACTTCAAATTTGTTTTAATCTTTATCAAGTTGTGCAAAGGGGTTTCGCTTCATCATGTCAGTGTTTAATAGAGTATATGTGCATTTCAATGTACAATACATCTGAAACATTGAAATCTTTCCACTTTTCTTCCTTCCCTTACCCCAACACCACCTATCCCTTCAAGTATCCTACTTATATTCTCACATATGTACATTGAGTGATATGACTGTATTAGTCCACCATTTCCATTAGGGCAGAAGTGCCCTACTCCCTTTAAGCCCAGATCTCCCTTTTAAGAATTGTTTCAGCTTCATGGTATTTTGTTAAATTTCTCTGCTTTTGGCATTTGGCTTTGGGCTAACCACATTCTCTCTTCCATGTTTAACCTACATAAATGAGGTTATTTCTCCACATTTCTAATCTCTGAATGGCTGAGATAGGTCTCCTTTACTATGCATCTGTCTTTTTTTATTATAATTTGTGATATTAACTCAAAACTGCTTTGCCTTTTGTCAGCAATTGGGCTGTTATAAGAGAATACTTCAAAGTAAGTGGCTTAAAAACAAGAGAATTTTATTACCCATATGCTAGAAGCTTAAGCATTGATTATAAAAATGCTTGTTCAAAGTAATTCCTTGTCTTTTGGGGGTCCACTTTCTGGTTCATCACAATCTATTTGCTGGACATTCATATGGCAGAGTAGTTATATTGGGCTTCTTTTTATCAGGATCATTATTGTAATGCCATCTCTGAAAGGTTGATTCTAATGTCACCAGCCGGAGGAACAGAATTTCCACATGTGTATATGAAAGGAATTACAACGCCCAATACACTTTGCAATTTTTTCTTTAACTCAGTGTAGTGTATCCTTTGGATATTATTTCATAGAAATAATAACTTAAGGACAAGTTTATATCATGTGACTTATGTCAATGATTCTTCTTGCAATGGGAATAATTAGAGTGATGGCAAAGTGAAGTATGATTGTTCAGTGGCTCTTGAATCACATCATAGGTAATCATGTAAACGTGGTACAGCCTATCTACGGCCCTTCTGATGTATTTGAACAAACTCTGATGAGTTAATCGCTTTCAGAAATATTCGATTGAGCCAACAAATACAGATCTCCTTTGATTTAAATCATGGCTTGCTTGTAGGACTCAAATAGACACCAAAATCAGAGGATGCTAAATTCTCTGATAAAATATATAATAAAATTTTTATAATTAATATAGCATGAAGACTGTAATATTAATAGCACTATAAATACTTGTATTCATATTATATAATATATTGACATCCTTTGGTTTAATCAGTTTTTAGAATATTTATAACTAAGTGTAAATGGTATGCAAATAGTTATTTGATGATGTATAGAAAATGAGAAAAAGATTTGCATACATATTACTACAGATGCAAACATATTCACCTGGTTATATATGATCCTTCATTTGTTGGTTTCATTCATGCATAGAGAACATACAAAGAAGTGAAAATTGCCAACTTGAACTTACTAAAGGATTAATTAAATGAAGTTTATGTTGGGCTAAATAGATTTTATAAATTAAATTGTTTGTCCCTTCCTTTCTCCCACCCTTCCTTCCTTTGTTCCTTCATTCCCTCCTTCCTTCCTTCCTTCCTTCCTATTTTCCATCCTTCCTTTCTTCTGTCCTTCCTCCTTCCTTCCCTACATCCCTACCTCTCTCTCTTTCTCTCTTTCCTTCTTCTTTCCTTTCTTGCCTTTTTCTTCTTTCTTTCTTTTTTCCTTTCTCTCTTTCTATTATTCTTCCAATCTTCTTTTTTTTCTTTTACTCAGAATATTTTTTATGTTTATAGAAAAATACGAACTGCTGTACTCTAAGGTGTTATGAGTAATTATAAATATTAACTAGATTGATATTAATTTTAATGACCTATATTGTATCTTAAGACATATTGTACTAAAAACAACTTCACAAATGTTGCAAGATATGTAACAAATATTGCTGTTCCTGATATTGTTTATTTCTTCAAACTAAAATAAGCATTTAGACATATATTGTGTGTGTGTTTGTGTGTTGTTCCTGTGATTTTAACTCAAGACCTGTCCCCTAGTTGTTTTTATTTCCCTCAAGGATATTGCTCTATCATTTGAGCCACAATTCTATTTCTGGCTTTGTGTGTGTGTGTGTGTGCAGGTGTGTGTGGGTGTTGTGATGTGTGTGTGATTAATTGAGATGTGTCTCACAAACTTTCTTGCCAAGGCTGGCTTTGAACTCCAGCCTCCTGAGTAGCCAGGATTACAAGCTTAGACACCCATATGTATCACAGATTTCATATATCCAAGAATACAATAAATTTCATATTATTTGAATGCTAGAGGATCAATTTAACAAATAACATAGATATTTATTTAGTTATTAAACCTGAACCTGTACTGTGAAAAAGTTTTCAATTTTTTGAAAAAATATGCACTCAAAGATTTAAATGACAGAATCTTTGGACAAATTGAAATACTCTATTATTCAATAGCAAAAAAGGGATCATTAATCAAATTTCTCATGTAAGCTAAAGGCAATAGGCTCTATCAGGCTGAATGAAGCAATTTTTCATTAAATTAAATATTATCTAATGTGGTCACATGATTTTCTCTTCTTTTTAACCTAAAAGTTTTTGACACAAAAATGTAGCTTCATACATTTTTTGATTATTTAAAAATCTTAGTTGCTGGTCATATATTTCTGATATTTGATTACCTAGTCCTTTTACAGAAACAGTGAATTTCATTTATTTTATGTCAACAGTTATTTTTACAAATTGAATCAATCTCAGTATAAGATAACTAAAGCAAGATATTCCATCACTTATCCAATTATTCCTATAGACTTGAATATAAGTTATTTTTGAATGGTAAGAAATTCATATTATACCTACACTCTATAGAATAATTAAGATAAATGATTGTTTTTCCTTCAACTGGAAGGAAAAAACCTCATTATAAATAATAAATACTTGAATGGAAATGCTATAAATTATGAAAAATTCATGTCATTATGAGTTAGATGAAATAGTCATTTTTGAAGATCACAGCATGAAAACTCTTGAAGCTTCTGCATCTGCTAAATGAAATGTATTTGCATTCAAAATATTTCATTCATCTCTCCAGTAATGGTATAACCAAATCACTGCTATGCCAAATAGCATCTCTGATATTTAGGAACAGAAGTTATCACAACTGTATAGAAAGATCTACCCACTACACTAGAAATTAAATCTGAAATCATAAAGGATTGTGATTAATAATTAGCTTTCACTACATTGCCATAAAGAGGTGAACCCTTTCAAGTGGGCACAGTTGAAGAGATTAGGTCACTCAGAACTTGAAATCAAAGAGGATGTTAAGATCAAAGTCCTTTCTTCCTCTTCCTTCTTTTACTTCTCCTTCTCCTTTTCCTTCTCCCTCTCCCTCTTCCTCTCATCCTTTTTCTCCCTTTCCCACTCCCATTCCTCCTCTTCTTTACTTCCTGACTTCCATGAATACAAAAAGGCCATCACATGTTCCTGAGCAATGAGGATAAGAAATGTAAATTGAAATGTATAAAATCAGAAGCCAAGATAAAACTTTCCTCCTTTTAATTAATTTTATGAAGTATTTTGTCATATTGATAGGAGTCTGACACAGCATGCTCTCATTATTATAAGGGATAATAAATCGACCGAAAATGTCCTAATGAAATGAATGAATTAATATTATATTTGGAGAACCCTACATGAAAATATCAGATACACTTCAATAAGAGGCAAAAAATATGTTCAGATGAATATGGTGGAGGAGAAGCTGGAGGCTAAACAATTTCTGGCATACAAAGCAGTTTTAGTGATCAAATGAACAGTCCTAGGCTAGAGAACCACACCAAATGTTCCATCAGAGTACAGAGAGTGGCCAGAGAGGGAAAATCAAAGCAAGGAGACAAATCTGAGCACTTGCTGGTAGCCGCAACTGTGGTGGCTGCGGCAGCAGCAGCGGTGGCCATAGCCTCCATACCTATAGCACAGAGAGTCTTGGGTAAAGATGCCAGATGTAGCAGGCAAGCAGATTTTACTCAACACCAGTAAGAACTGAGGAGGAGCAGATATCTTCATCCGGCAGATCGCAGGCCAGACACAGCCCAGGACCAAAGACTCTGGAGTGAGTAGAAGCCTGACATCCTCACTCTAAGGGAGCAGAGGAGGGAAGGCCACCCCTCCCTGCCACCACCATCAGAGATCTCCATCTTTGATATTAAAAAGGACCATTTGAACAGCTATCTCCAACTCAGGCCTTGGAAGAAAACAAGAGTCATTTAGGAGGTCACAGGAACTTGACTTGAACTGCCTGGCTCAGTTCCCCCCAAAGGAAAGTCAACCAGCCCAGGCAAGGAAGCCTCACCATTGGAGGAGTGACTTTCTTCTCTGGGTAAACTGAGCCAGAGGCTGCCCCTCCATACAGCAGCATAGACAATCAATTGAAATTCAGTAATCAAAAACCTGAGAATGTCCCCAGGATGGGCTCTGTGAGTGTCCCAGGAGCTATTCCCTCAGGGAAAAGCTACTGTTTGCTGAAAGACCTCAACTTTACCCAGAACCTAGCCTAAAAACAGCATCTCCAAACTAGAGGAAACAGCCATCTCCCTCTTTCGTGATACTCAAAGCAGATCTCCCTCCCACTGAAGTAGAATGGGAGGAGGATCACAAAATCCTGGGTAATGCAGAGCATTTTACTGCCTGCTCAAACTCACTTAAGAAACTAATCAACCCACAGAAACAACAAACACCACAAGCAGACCAGAGACTCCACCAAGAGATTGGTTATGGACACGGGGGAGATGCAGGATCTTCCCATTCTACCCCCTTCCCCACCCCACTCAAAAAAATCAAAGAACTCTTCTTTGTACCTTTTCTTAATTTTTAATTTTTTTCAAAAATTGTTTTCTATTAATCTTTTCTTCCTTTCATAATTTTTATTATCGATGTGTGTGTGTGTGTGTGTGTGTTTTATCTCTTCTGAACTTTTGGTCCTTTTTATTTTTTTCTTTTCAATTTTTTCTCTTTCTTTTTGGTGAGAATTAATTGCTGTTCTGATCATCCTCAGATATTTACCCATCGTCGATTATTAGACCTTATCCCCCATTGTGTACACACTTCATGCAGCAATTTATTACTCAATTCACAATCTCTTAGGATTAAATTATTTTATTTTTATTTTTTGTGAACATACTGTAAAGAGGGGTTAAAATTTCATGGACAAGATAATGAGTACATTTCTTATTAAGCATTGCATACTCCTCCTTTGTTTACCCTTCACATCCCTTCCCAGCCTCCCCCATCCCCCCACCCAATCTTCCCCCCTACCCCCCGCCCACACAAATGTTGTAAAGTTCGTTTTCGACATGACAACTTGTACTTCTCATTGTTGAAACCGGTCCACCTGTATCCTTAAATAACTTGTTTTTCCCCATCTCCTCCACAAATTATACATTCATCAAATATAGTGAAAGCAGGGGTTATATTGTGGGGGAGGGACATACAAAGAAACAAAGAAATAATCTTATAAATGTGTTAGAAACAAATGCATGAAAGAAAAAAAATTTAAATACATATCTAAGGGTTCATTTTCCTAACATTATATTATCTGACCTTTTCTGCTTGACTCATACCTATACTAGATATTGCAAATGAGGGAAACCATGGGACCTATGTGTCTTTGGGCTTGGCTTACTTCACTTAATATAATTTTTTCCAAGCCTTTCCATTTCCTAACAAATGGGGCAATGCCATTCTTTCTGATGGAGGCAAAGAATTTCATTGTGTATATATACCACATTTTCTTGATCCATTCATCTACTGACGGGCTTCTGGGTTGGTTCCATATCTTAGTTATGGTAAATAATGCTGCAATAAACATAGTTGTGCTGGTAGCTTTAGTGTGGTCTTGTTTGTAAACATTTGGGTAAATGCCCAAAAGTGGGATTGCTGGGTCATAGGGGAGCTCTATGTGAAGTCTTTTGAGAAACCTCCATACTGCTTTTCAAAGTGGTTGAAAAGGTTTACACTCGCACCAACAATGAAGTAAGGTTCCCTTCTGTCCACATCCCCTCCAGCATCTGTTGTTTTTAGAGTTCTTGATTTTTGCCATTCTAACTGGAGTGAGGTGGTATCTCAATGTTGTTTTGATTTGCATTTCCTTTATGGCTAGGGAGGTTGAGCATTTCTTCATGTGTCTATTGGCCATCCTTCTTTCTTCTTCAGAGAAGTTTCTCTTTAAGTCTTTAGCCCACTTATTTATTGGGCAGTTGTTTCTTTGAGGATTTGTTGTTGGGGGATTTAATTTTTTGAGTTCCTAGTATATTTTAGATATGAGACCCTTGTCCGTTGTATGGCTAGTGAAGATCTTCTCCCAATCCGTGGGCTTTCTATTGATCTTGCCAGTTATGTACTTTGCCATGCAGATGCTCTGGAACTTCATGAAATCCCATTTGTCCAACATTTCTTTGATTTGTTGTTTTTCCTGGTCTCTATTAAGAAAATTTCGGCCTGCTCCAAGGAGACCTAGGTTTTCTCCTATTCCATCCTGTAATGTTTACAGAGTGTCTGATTGACTCCGAGGTCTTTGAACATTTGGAGTTGATTCTGGTGCAGGGTGATATATAAGGATCTAGCTTCAGTTTTCTACAAGTAGTTAACCAATTTCACCAGCACCATTTACTGAAGAGGCTGTCTTTCTTCCATTCTATTGTTTTAGCTCCCTTATCGAAGATTAGATGGCTACAGGTCTGTAGGTTCATTTCTGAGTTTTCAATTCTATTCCATTGTTCCTGAGGTCTGTTCTTATGCCAGTAGCAAGCTGTTTTGATTACTATGGCTTTATAGTAGAGTTTGAAATTTGGTATTGATATTCCTCCAGCAGTGTTTTTTCCGTTGAGGAGAGTTTTTGCTATTCAGGGTCTTTTATTGTTCCATATGAATTTTTGAATTGCCTCTTCTATTTCCTTGAGGAATGAGGTTGGAATTTTGATAGATATCACATTGAATTTGGGGAGAGCCTTGGGAAGTATTGCCATTTTCACGATGTTAATCTTTCCAATCCAGGAGCATGGGAGGTTTTGCCATTTTCAAAGTTCTGTGTTGATTTCCTTTTTCAAGATTTTTAAGTTTTCATCATAGAGGTCCTTCACTTCTTTGGGTAAGTTAATTCCTAGGTATTTTATTTTTTGTGGGGCTATTATAAATGGAGTTCCTTTCCTAATTTCAACCACACTTTTCTCATTGTTGGCATACAAAAAAACCATTGATTTTGGGGGGTTAATTTTATACCCTGCTACTTTGCCAAAATTTTGAATCAGCTTGAGTAATTTAGGAGTGGAGTATATGGGATTCTTTAAATACAAGATCATGTCATCTACAAAGAAGGAGAGTTTTATTTCTTCTTTCCCTATTTGGATCCCCTTTATGTTCGCATCTTGTCTTATTGCTGTACCTAGGCATTCTAATACTAGAATGAAGAGAAGTGGAGAGAGTGGACATCCTTGTCTTGTTCTTGAGTTAAGAGGAAATGGCTTTAGTTTTTCACCATTAATTATAATGGTGGCTGTAGCTTTGTCATAAACAGCCTTTATTGTATTGAGGAATGTTCCATGGATTCCTAATTTTTCCAGAACCTTCATCATAAAGGGGTGTTGCATCTTGTCGAATGCTTTTACTTCATATATTGAAATAACCATGTGGTTCTTATTCTTGCTCCTGTTGAGGTGATGAATAATATTAATTGATTTGCATATATTTTACCAGTTTGCACCCTGAAATGAATCCTGTTTGATCGTGTTGTATGATTTTTTGGGTGAATTGTTGAAGTAGATTGGCCAAAATTTTGTTGAGAAGTTTTGCATCGATATTCATCAAAGAAATGGGTCTATAGTTCTCTTTCTTTGATGAGTCCCTGCCTGATTTTGGGATGAGGGTTATGATGGCTTCATAGAATGTTTTCGGTACTGAGCTTTCTCTTTCAATTTCATTGAAGAGTTGGAGGAGTATTGGTGTGAGCTCTGCTTTGAAGGCCTTGTAAAATTCCGCTGTAAAACCATCTGGTCTTGGACTTTCTTAGCTGGGAGATCTCTTATTGCTCTTTGTATTTCAATGCTTGATATGGGCCTGTTAAGATGTTTAACTCATCTTGGTTTAGTTTTGGCATGTCAATATTTGCTAGGATAAGGTGCATTTCTGCCCAGTTCTCAAACTTATTAGCATAAAGTTTTGAGAAGTATTCCCTTATAATGTTCTGAATCTTGGTTGTTTCTTAAGGTGATGTTTCCATTCTCATCTCTGAGTTTATTTAGTTGCGTGTGATCTCTTCTTTTTCTCCTGAGATTTGCTAAAAGTCTGTCAATTTTTTTAATTTTCTTGAAGAACCATCTCTTTGTTTTGTTGATTGTTTCTATAGTTGTTTTGGATTCTAATTCATTTAATTCTGATTTAATTTTAATTATTTCTCTCTGTCTATTGTATTGGGCCTTATCTTGCTGCTCTTTTTCAAGGCGGTTTAGATGTGTCATTAAATTGTTGGTTTCAGATCTCTCCTATTTGTTGATATAGGAGCTTAGAGCTATAAACTTGCCTCTGAGTACTGCCTTGGCTGTGTCCCAGAGGAGCTGGTAATTTGTGTGCTCATTTTTGTTGAATAGCATGAACATTTGAATTCCCTTTCTAATCTCAATGACCCACTCGTGATTCAGCAGTGTGTTGTTCAGTCTCCATGTGTTACCAGCCTTTCTTTGGTGGCTTTTGGTGTTGAGCTCTAATTTTATTCCCTTGTGGTCTGAGAGAATGCAAGATATAACTTCAATGTTTCTGAATTTAGACAATTTTGCTTTGTGGCCTAAAATGTGGTCTGTTTTAGAAAATGTTCCATGTGCTACTGAGAAAAACGTGTATTCTGATGCTGCTGGGTGAAATGTTCGATAGATGTCTGTAAAATCTAGTTGATCTATGCAGCTGTTTAAATCTGCGGTTTCTCTGTTGAGTTTTTGCCGAGTTGATCTATCTAGTGGGGAGAGTGGTGTGTTAAAATCTCCAATAATTAATGTCTTTGGATCTATGTGGGATTTGAGGGAAAGTAGTGTTTCTTGGATAAATTTGAGTGCTCCATTGTTTGGCGAATAGATATTTAGAATTGTATTCTCCTGAAGGAGAGATCCGTTAATTAGTATGTAGCGACCTTCTTTATCTCTTCTCACGAATTTTAATTTGAAGTCAAATTCATCTGATATTAGGATTGCAACTCCCTCCTGTTTATGGGGGCCGTTTGCATGGTAGATATTGCTCCAGCCTTTAACATTGAAAATGTGTTTGTTTTTATGGGCAGGAGATGTGACTCCGGAAGGCAGCAGATAGAAGGATCTTGTTTTTTAATCCAATTAGACAGTCTGTGTCTCTTAATTGGAGAGTTAAGTCCGTTAATGTTAAGAGATAGGACTGAGAGGTAATTGGGATTTCCTGCCATGTTATCCACCTTCTTGGGGGCTGCAAAAACTGGATTGCATCTGTGGCGGCTGCTGGCAAGAGTTCAGATCTCTCTATTTGCCTTGATTTTCCTTAGCTGGCCTAACTCTCTGTCCTGTGATGGCACACTTGGTGTGATTCTCTAGCTTAGGACTGTTCACTGGAACTCTAAAACTGCTTTCTATGGGAGAGCTTGTTTAGCCTCCAACTTCTCCTCTGCCATCTTCCCCGCCACCTCCTTGGCTTAACTTGTTCAATAGCAGCATTTTCTCTTTATACCTATATAATTTTCAAGTAACAAATTTTGAGAATTTTTAGTTTTCAATTTTTCGTATCTCCTTTCTATCCCTCCCTTTCTCTCATCCTATCCTTTTCTTCTCTCAAGATCATCTATAAACTTACATAATTTTTAAGAGTTTCATTTTTTAAATTTAAATTTTTGTTTTTTCCATTTTTTCTTGTTTTTTTTTTAAATTGTGAGAATGCATACAGAGGAGTTAAAATTACATGGGCAAGGTAACGAATTCCTTTCTTATCAAGAATTGTTGCCTCCTCTTTGTTTCCCCTTCTATCCCTTGCCATACTCCACCATCCTCCTACCCGAACTTCCCCCCCCCACCCACCAACGTTGTAAAGTTCTTTTGTTGACATAATGACTTGTACATCTCTTTGTTGCAATGGGTCCACCTGTATCCCTAGTTAAATGCTTTTTTTCCCTTCCCCTCCACAAATCATACCAACATCAAATACAGTGAAAGCACGGGTTATACCGTAGGGAAAGGACATACAAAGAAACATAGAAATCATCTTATAAATATGATAGAAACAATTGCATGAAAGGAAAAAAAAACTTTTGAATACTTATATTGGGGTTCATTCCCCTAACGTTAATTTTTCTGATCTTTTCTGCTTGACTCAGACATATACTAGTTGTTGCAAATAAGGGAGACCATGGGACCTATTTTACTTTGGGCCTGGCTTACTTCACTTAATATAATTTTTTCCAAGTCTTTCCCTTTCTGAACAAATGGGGCAATGTCCTTCTTTCTGATGGAGGCATAGAATTCCATTGTGTATATATACCACATTTTCTTTATCCATTTATCTACTGAGGGACATCTGGGTTGGTTCCCTATTTTAGCTATGGTAAATAATGCTGCAATAAACATAGTCGTGCTGGTAGCTATAGTGTAGTCTTGGGGTTTTATTGTGGTCTTGTGTTTTTCGTGTCTCCTTTCTATCCCTCCCTTCTTCTCATCCTATCCTTTTCTTCTCTCAATATCATCTATAAACTTACATAATTTTTAAGTATTTATCTTTTTTTTTCATGGCACTAACATTTAATGAGAAGACAAATTTTAGAGTAGATAAAATTGAAGGTGCATGCCTCATTGTTGTAGATTTGAAACCATGCATATCCTTCCTCATAAAATGTCTCAAATGCCGTTAAAAACACCACACGCAAAACCAAGCAATTATAAGTCCTTCGAAGCATGTAACTGTGATTAGCTGCTATTCTCAGCAATATAAAAATACTTCCACCACAATTTCATTCCAGTCTGTAAAGTAATTCAAAACAAACAAGTTGGAGACATCGCTCAAATGGCAAAAGCAACAAATACAGATGCTTTGTATCAAGGAAATGAATCCACTGAAGAAATGAACCCATCTGAGGAGGGGTCCTCTGGGGCCTGGCACTAGGCTTCTGGTGGAACGCTGAGTCCCCCTTCTGGGAAGAGACGTATACTGCACCTGGGGTAGCTCTGCCAAACGTCAGGACACTTCTTGCACCCAGTAACACTGAAAGTTTTGTTGTGGATATTCTTTCCTGTGCAGTTTCAAATTTTAGGTATTAAATTTAACAGTTATAACCTGTATTTTCAAATGAGGAACAGCTGATTTCGGATTAAATGTATCATGCTACTTAATTTTGCAACTGGCATTCACACCAGTGGGCATTCTTCTTCACCTTGTTCCTTTTTAATTTCGCTGTAACTTTTTGCTTTGACAGTGTCTTGTTGAACTCCCTCAGCTTTCCAAGTGATGGGGTTACAGATGTGTATCACTATGCCCAACTATTGTTGGAACTCTTCACCCTCCAGTATATAACTACGTTTTTTTCATCCATCCTTGTGAGAATATAATCTTGCTGAGGCAGAAGACCCTGTTTTGGTTCAGGGAACCAAAGAACTGTCTTATTTATGTTATTGTCCTTTAATGCTTTGCCCCTTAAAAACAGAAATATCTTAAGATTCTATTATAGCAACATGGTACAATTTTTAAATGACCCTTAGGCACTTGTTTAAAAACATTTTTTTCTATGTATTTAATAAAATCAATAGATTTCACAATCACATGTATACAGTGTATACAAATAATATACAATGTAGAAAAAAGCCAGACTTGCCCAGCACTGGTGGCTAACACCTGTAATCCTAGCAACTAAAAAATGCTGAGATCTGAGGGTCACAGTTTGAAGCCAGGCTGGGGGGAAAAGTCCGTGAGACTGATCTGCAATTAACCAACATAAAGCTAGGACTGGAGGTGTGACTCAAGTTTGAGCAAAAAAGCCAGAGAGTAACAACATGTTGAGTTCAAGCCCTAAAGCCAACACACACACAAACACACTCACACTCATGCAGCCAATACACTGGGAGACCACAACAGCTATAAAGAATGAAAATCCAACTCCACCTCCAAAAAGCCAGTTGTAAAGGACACACGTGACCATGGCTTTCTATTCCAAATGAGTGCAAGTGATGGGGTGTGGATGGACACTGAAATCCCAGCCTGCACTCAGCTGGAATGGATTGAAGCTGTGGCTTAAAGACATGTACTGTTTGCTAATTCCTAAAACCTCAAACTTTAGTTTTTCCCCCCTTCATAAAAATGTTCTTTCAGCTGTGGAGAAGCTAATAGTTGTTTACAATTGTCAGCCTTTTAAAAAGCACTAATTTGTTCCCTTAAGAGTGCAAATGTTATTCTCCGTCTTCCCGGAGAATAACAAACAACACATAATATATGCTCCCTCCATGCCAGCAGCTTTTCAGGCTGGGGATTCCATCCAGGTCACCATGGGGCTTTCGTCTTTCATTACAAGTTCAGGATTTCTGAAATTCCTTCTTCCGAACTTTTGATTTTGGTGCATTAGGACTTTCTTGCTTGTAGAAGGCCTTTAACAGTTCCACAGCTTCCTCAGCCCGATATCCAGGGATGCGCTGAAATGGTTTTCCCGTATTTGGTAAGTCAGCAGAGGCAACATTTAGAACGGAGCCACAGCCACCAAATCATTCATTCTGACAGCGGTAGACGACCAGCGGGATTTTCATCAGGCCGAGAGCAGCTGCACACATAATGCAGGGTTCCACAGTGACATACAACATGGTACGTTCAAACACAGCAGAAGGACTCTGGCCATTTCGTTGACACCAATCTAGGACTTGATCAATGGCCACCATTTCTGCATGTCGAGTAGCATTTTTGGTTTGATTCACTTCATTTCTTCCCTTCCCCACGATTTCATTGTTGTAGACCATAATACAGCCAACAGGGACTTCGGTATTTTCAAGGGCGTCTTTGGCCATGCGCATCGCTTTCTCCATCCACCGTGCCGTCTCCAGGGCCAAAGACACGGCGGTCGAGACGCCCGCCCGGGGCTGGCATGGACGCGGCCAACGCCTCCGCCTCCATCCAGCCGGGTTAACGCACAGCTCTGACCCGCGCGCCTCCCGGGCCGGGAACCAAGTATTTATCTTTTTAAATTTAAATTTTTGTTTTTCTATATTTTCTGGGTTTTTTTTTTTTAATGTCTCTCCTATCATTCTGTCCAATCCATTTCCCTCTCTGAGATTAGGCCTTGGTTAAATTCACTCTCATCTTACCTGGCCACCACCCTATAATTCTATTTTTCCCCACATTTCTCCCTACATCTAATAATTTCTGGTTTGCCAATTTTTTTCTTTGCTATTCTTAGCCCATTAATCCATAGTTGTTTGATGTTGAATAGATTGTATCTGTTGAACTAGATTGTGTCTATAGCCTTTTGACTGTGCAACTACCAAACTTTGGTTGATGCTTGCCTTAAAATTATGTTCTAGCACAAAATTAGTGTTACTTTCATACCAAATGAGCAGAAAAAGCCAGAAAAACAGAAGAAAAATGGCAAGCCCAGGTATCTGGACTCCCACTCATGATAAACAGTTGACAGAATAGTTAGTGAATAATCCAGAGGACAGTTCCCAAAAGTCTGTACAAACAATACTGGTAAAAATGGTGAATGAAAAGATTGAAAACCTGCAAAGGACTCAGTGTGAGCATGATAGGGAGAGAGAGAGGCAAACAAAAGATTAATACTGGAATCTCGTGAGAGTGCAGAAACTACTCAAAGATTGGTACAGGAAATGCGTGAGCAGATTTAGAACAGTCAAAGAGCAATACAGGAATTGCATAAGCAGGCTGACAACAATCAAAGAGAAACACAGCAATTGCATGAGGAGGAGGATAACAGAAAAAGAGAAACACAGGTATTGTGTAAGCAGGTTGAGAACAGTCAAAGAGAACTTCAGGAATTGCATGAACATGAGGAAGCTAATCAAAGAGTAATACAGCAATTGTGAGAGTGGAATGAGAATACACAAAGATCAAGAGAGACATTAATGGAATCCATAAAGAGACAGCTGAAAGAATTCAGGGATACCACAAATGGAATCCTGAATAGAGCCTGGCAGAGGGAATGGGCAACAAAGGAAACCATAAACAATCAACTAAGTCATTTGAGAATAAATACTGAACACCAAATTAAGGAAGTATAGAAGTTCATAAAAGATCTAAAAGAAAGCTCTAACAAAGAATTTGAAGCCATTAAAGCCGACCAACTAGAAGGAAAAGAAATTAAAAACAAAGTAGAAAGTCATGACAGTAGGTTAAACCATGCAGAAGATAGAATCTTGGAGATTAAAGACAGCCTTGATATTATGGAGAAATAACATACTACTATCCAAGACAAATCCAAGGAATATGGGATAGATCTATTCAACATTTGGAAGACACCATCAGTAGGTCTAATATGAGGATAATGTTTGTAAAGGAGCACCTAGAAACAGAAGTTAATGGTCGAGAACATTTGTTTTACAGGATCCTAGCAGAGAACTTCCCAAACATGCAAAAAGTTAGGATTATTCAGATAGAAGAAGCTTTTAGAACCCAAAATATACCAGACCAGAACAGGACATGGCAATGTCGCATTATAATCTGCACAGTATCAATTCAGACCAAGAAAAGATCCATAAAACTGTCAAGTAGAAAAGATCAATCACCTATAAGAGGAAATCAATTAGAGTCCCCTCAGATTTGTCAGCAGAGAGAATTAAAGCAAGAAGAGCCTGGAATGATGTATGCCATGCCCTAAAGACAAACAACTATCAATCAAGAATACTCTACCCAGCTACACTCTCCTTCATAATCGAAGGTCAAAGAAAAACCTTCCATACCAAAGACAACCTGAAACAATATATCTCCCAAGAAGTAGCCCTACAAAAGCTACTTAAACATGTCCTACAAATAGAAAACCAACAAGATCACAATAAAGGCCAAGAAACAGCACCCAAACTGAGAATCCAAGAACCATAGGAAGAACCCATTTGCCGCAGCCCCGAGAAGGTGGATAACATGGCAGGAACTCCCAAACACCTCTCAGTCCTAACTCTCAACATTAATGGACTTAACTCTCCAATTAAGCCACGTAAAAAGGCTAGTTGGATTAAAAAGCAAGATCCTTTTATCTGCTGCCTTCAGGAGTCACACCTTTCCCATGAAAACAAACACATTTTGAAAGTGAAAGGCTGTAACAAATCTACCAAGCAAATAGCCCCCATAAACAAGTGAGAGCTTCTATCCTAATATCAGATAAAATATACTTCAAATTAAAATTAGTGAAAAGAGATAAACAATGTCGTTTTATACTAATTAAGGGATTTCCCATTCAGGAGGATATTACAAATCTAAATATTTATTCTCCAAACAAAAGACCACCCAGATTTATCCAAGAAACACTACTTTCCCTCAAAGCTCACATAGATCCAAAGACATTAATTGTAGGGGACTTTAACACACCACTATCCACACTAGATAGATTAACTCGGCAAAAATTCAACAGAGAAACTGCAGATCTAAACACCTGCATGGATCAATTAAATTTAACAGGTATCTACCAAATATTTCACGCAGTAGCATCAGATACATGTTTTCCTCATCAGCTCACAGAAAATTTTACAAAATATACACCATTTGAGGTCACAAATCAAACTTGTCCAAATTCAGAAACATTATAGTTTTAAATTGCCTTCTCTCAGACCACAAGGGAATAAAATTAGAACTCAACACCAAAATGCACCAAAAAGTCCTGTGACAAATAGAGGGTGAACAACACACTGTTGAAACACCAGTGGGTCATGGAAGAGCATAGAAAGGAAATTCAAATATTCATGATATTCACCAAAAATGAGGGGCTGGGAAGGTGGCTCAGTGGTAGAGCGCTTGCCTTGCATGCGTGAGGCCCTGGGTTCGATTCCCCAGCACCACATAAGCAAAAAGAAAAAAAAGCCAGAAGTGGGGCTATGGCTCAAGTGGTAGATCGCTAGCCTTGAGCTGAAGAGCTGAGGGACAGCACCCAGACCCAGAGTTCAGGCCCCACGACCGGACACAAAAAAAGCCAAAAAAACAAAAAATAAAAATGAACACACAAATTACTTGCTCCTCTTGGACATGGCAAAGGCAGTATTCAGAGTGTTTTATAGCTCTTAATTACTAAATCAATAAATTGGAGAGATCTGGAACCAACAATTTAGTGAGATATCTGAACCTCCTTGAAAAAGAGCAACAAGATAAATCCCAATTCAGTAGACGGAAAGAAATAATTAAAATTACATCAGAAATAAACGAATTAGAATCCAAAATAAAAACATAGAAAGAATCAACAAAACAAGAGTTTGTTCTCCAAAAAATTAACAAAATTTATAGATTCTTAGCAAATCTTATCAAAAAAACAAGAGAACACACCCAAATAAATAAACTCAGAGATGAGAATGGAAACAGCATCCCAGAGAAAACCAAGATTCAGAAGATTAAAAGGAATACTTCTCAAACCTTTATGCTAATAAGTTTGAGAACTTGGCAGAAATAGATCTTTTCCTAGCAATTATTGACATGCCAAACATCAACCAAGATGAGTTAAACCATTTTAACTGGCCCATATTAAGCATTGAAATAGAAACAGCAATGAGACCTCCCATCTCAGAAAAGCCCAGGACCAGATGGATTTACAGCAGAATTCTACATGGCCTTCAAAGCAGAGCTCACATTAACATTCCTCCAACTCTTCAATGAAATTGTAAGAGAAAGTTCACTACAAAAATCATTCTTTGAAGCCATCATAGCCCTCATCCAAAAACCAGGCAGGGACTCATCATAGAAAGAGAACTATGGACTCATTTCTTTGATGACCATTGATGCAAAACTTCTCAACAAAATTTTGAGCAGTTGACATCAAAAATTCATCCAAAATATCATACACCACGATCAAACAGGATTCATTTCAGGGATGCAAATATTGATCAATATACACAAGTCAATTAATATAACTCATTACATCAACAAATGGCAAGGATAACCACATCGTTATTTCAATAGATGCAGAACAAGCATTTGACAAATCCAACAAATCCTTTATGATGAAGGTTCTGGAAAAATTAGGAATCCAGGGAACATTCCTCAATACAATAAAGGCTGTATATGACAAACCTACAGCCAGCATTATAATTAATGGTGAAAAACTAAAGCCATTTCCTCTTAACTCAGGAACATTACAAGGATGTCCACTCACTACACTTCTCTTAAATTTAGTATTAGAATGTCTATCTACAACAAGACATGATGCAAACATAAAAGGGAGAGGCTGGAAAGGTGGCTTTGTGGTACAGTGATTGCCTAACATTCTTGAGGCCCTGTATTTCATTCCTCAGCACCACATAGGCAAAAAGAAAAAAGCTGGCAGTGGCACAATGGCTCAAGTGGTAGAGGGCTAGCCTTGAGCTGAAGAGCTGAGGGACAGTTCCCAGGCCCATTGTTCAGGCCGTATGACTGGACCCCCCAAAAAAAAAACATAAAAGAGATCCAAATAGGGAAAGATGAAGTAAAATTCTCCCTCTTTGCAGACCACATGATTTTCTATTTAAAGAATCCCATGACTCCACTCCCAAATTACTGAAGCTGATTCAAAACTCTTGCAAAGCAGCAGGATATAAAATTAACCCTCAATAATCAATGGCTTTTCTGTATGACCACAATGAGGAAAGCGTTGGTGAAATCATGAAGGCAACTCCATTCATAATAGCGCCACCAAAAATACATTATCTAGGAATTAACCGAAGAAATGAAGTACCTCTATTATGAAAATTTAAAAACCTGAAAAAGGAAATCAAAACAGAACTTAGAAAGTGGATAAATCTCCCATGCTTCTGGACTGGATGGATCACAATCGTGAAAACGGCAATACATCCCAAGGTGATCTACAAATTCTATGCAATACTAATCAATATTCCAACCTCATTTTTCAAGGAAATAGAAGAGGCAGTCCAAAAATTCATATGAAACAGTAAAAGACAACAAATAGCGAAAATGATCCTTAGCAGAAAAAACAGTGCTGGAGTAATATCAATACCAAAATTCTAACTCAACTACAATGCCATAGTAATCAAAACAGCTTGGGACTGGCAAATGAAAAGACCTCAGGACCAATGGAATAGAATTTAAAACCCAGAAATGAACACACAGATCTATAGCCCCCTAATGTTCGATAAGGGAGTTAAAAAAAATAGAATGGAAGAAAGACAACCTCTTCAGTAAATGGCGCTGGCAAAATTGGTTAATCACTTGTAGTAAACTAAAGCTAGATCCTTATATATCACCCTGCACCAGAATCAACTCCAAATGGATCAAAGACCACGGAGTCAAAGCAGACAGCCTGAAAATATTACCGGGTAGAATAGGAGATACCCTAAGTCTCCTTGGCACAGGCCGAAAAATTTTCTTAATAGAGACCCAGAAACACAACAAATTAAAGAAAGGTTGGACAAATGGGATTGTGCCACGCCTACTCCAGTGGAGTCTGCTTAGCATGGGAAACCATCTTTCAGACCTGAGAAAGGGGCTTCAGAGACCTATCTCTGAGTATTGGGACTTCACCGAAGTCTACCTCAGAGAATGGGGCTTTACAGAGACCTATCTCCGAGTTTTGGGACTTCACTGAAGTCTACCTCGGAGAATAGGGCTTCTAAGAGGCCTACTCCTGGAAAGGCTGGCAAACCCCTGGGAAAGATGTGTTTCTGCCTTTCTTTTCCTCATAAGAGTGCCTATTAATCTTTTACTGCTTCTACTGCTCTTTGTACTTACTCACTGTCAACATTCCTTTATTCAAAGCTCTCTCTTAAGAGTGTTGATGACTCCAATATCTTATGAGTGTCTTAAAAAATATGACTAACTCACCAGAGTTAAGTGCTACCTTGAAACCCTTCTTATGGAGGCTAGTAGACAAGTTATAAGTAATTATAAAAGTATTGGGGGTTTCACGAAGTCACTTCAGCAGAAGGAATTGTTTGTAAGGGACTTACAAGAAGCTGTAGGCTCAGCTAGAGCAGAAAGAATGTATGGCAATTGCTGAGATAACTATTTAGGAGAAAGAATTTCCTGCTACTCTCTTTTATTTACTAAGAGACTTGCTAGATCTAGGTCTCCTTGAGGTTTACTATTAAAGAAGAAACAGGAAAGATCTTATGGGAAAGTTAAGGCCTCTATAAAGATAGGTAATGGTTAATTGGTGACAAACATCGTAATCGTTGTATTTCTTAGAGATAAGCCGGAAACAAGTGCCTATCAGGTGACCAGCTGGTGACCACCCAAAAATGAAGCCATGCAGCAAGATTGTGTAGCCTTTTGCCCTTTCTCATGGAGACTTTTGCTATAAAAGTTTGTTATCCTCTGCATTAAATCACACTCAGCATCCACTCCTATTGTGTGTGAGTTGTCTGTTTGCCATCTCCCCATCCTATACCAGGTTCCTCCCCTAGGTGTCCTCCATGGTCCCGACAGAGCCCGGTCAGCGGCAGGATTGCATGAAATTGCACAGCTTCTGCATGGCAAAGGACATAGCTAGGAACATCAATAGAAAGCCCATGGATTGGGAGATGATCTTCACTAGCCATACAACGGACAAAATATACCTGGAACTCAAAAAAATTAAATCCCCCAAAAACAAATCTTCAAAGAAACAACTGCCCAATAAATAATGAACTAAGGTCTTAAAGAGAAACTTCTCTGAAGAGGAAAGAAGGATGGCCAATAGACACATGACGAAACGTTCAACCTCGCTAGCCATAAAAGAAATGCAAATCAAAACAACATTGAAATACCACCTCATCTGAGTTAGAATGGTTATAATCATGAATTCTAATAACAACAGATGCTCGAGGGGATGTGGACAGTAGGGAACCTTACTGCATTGTTGGTGGGAGTGTAAACTTGTTCAACCACTTTGGAAAGCAGTATGGAGTTTTCTCAAATGACTCCACATATAACTCCCCTATGTCCCAGCAATCCCACTTTTGGGCATTTACCCAAATGATCACAAACAAAGGTATCAGCACAATTATGTTTATTGCAGCATTATTTACCAAAGCTAAGATATGGAACCAACCCATATGCCCCTCAGTATATGAATGGATGAAGAAAATATCGTATATATACCCAATGGAATTTTATGCCTCTATCAGAAAGAATGACATTGCCCCATTTGTTAGGAAATGGAAAGACTTGGAAAAAGTTATATTAAGTGAAGTAAGCCAAGCCCAAAGAAAGATAGGTCTCATGGTTTCCCTTATTTGCAATAACTAATGTACTTCTGAGACAAGCAGAAACGGTCAGATAAATTGATGTTACACAAAATGAAACCCAAAATAAGGATTTAAATGTTTTTTTTTTTCTTTCTTGCAATTGTTTCTAACATATGTATAAGATGATTCCTTTGTTGCTTTGTATGTCCTTCCCTCAGGATACAACCCCTGCTTTCACTGTATTTGATGTTGTTTTAATTTGTGATGTGGAGAGAAAAAATAGATTGTTTAAATATGGATACAGGTGGACCCATTGCAACAATGAGATGACAAGACTTTATGTAGAAAAACGAAATGTACAACTTGGCTGGGGGTGAATATGGGAAGTGATGGGAAGGAGAAACAAGAGGAGGCAACAACGTTTGATAAGAAATTTACTCATTCCCTTGTCCATGTAATTGTAACCATTCTGTAAGGTATTTTCACAATTGAGATAAAAAAGAGGCAAAAAATCACCTCTACGGTTTTCTATGAAAATACAGCATAATACAATCTGTTCCTCAAGGAAATTAAACAGTAACTGGCAATATTGTCAATTTCATAAATGATATAAGAAGACTGAAGAACAAATTTCAAATCAAACTGGGTGATATAAAATTTACTTTGCCCCTGTAAACAACCTTTCAATTCTATCTATATCTTGTTCCCAAAATGGTTCATATTTTATTCTAATCATATTTTTAATTAACTTTAATTAATTGAATGGGATTTGCTATTTGATAAAGCAGTTTATGAATAGTGTTTAGTGAGGTTTTTTTTTTCTTTTTCTCTCCTGAGGTTTGATCTCTTATTCTGGGTGCTGTCCCTGAGCTCTTTTGGATGAATGCTTGAACTCGACCACTTGAGGCACAGCAGCACTTTCATAATTTTCTGAGATTTAATTGGAGATAACACTTTCACAGACTTTCCTGCCAGGGCTGGCTTCAAACCTCAATCCTCAGCCTCCTGTGCATCTAGGACAAAAGGTGTGAGCTGCTAGTGCCCAGCTTAATACAATGCATCTTTTTATTTTGGGCTAGTTCTGGGGCTTGAACTCAGGGCCTTGACAATGTCCTTGAGCTTCTTTTCCTCATGCTAGCACTCTATTACTTGTGTCATAGTGCCAATTCCAGCTTTTTTTGTTTATGTAGTACTGAAGAATCAAACAAAGGGCTTCATACATACAAGACAAACAGTCTACCACTAAGCCACATTTCATGGCTAATACAATGCACCTTGAGGTCCATTATCCCTTATCCATCTCAATCCTTTCTCATCCCTAAATTTACATAAACTTGCAATGTCATATATAGTCACTCAGAGGATATGCCACTGATCATATTTTCTTGATAGTCTTATTCACCAACATACTAAACTTATCCATTACAGAATTCTGTGATTTTAAATTCTTAATTGTCACTTAGATTCACCCACTACTATTCTAAAATTTTTCCTAAGGTTAATGCAAATGTAATCTGTAATTCTTCGATAAAGTACATTCATAGAATGTCAAAGAGTTGGAATATGAACGTCACCTTCCGTTCTAGAATATTTTATTATCACTGCCCTCTCAAAATACTCCAATATTTATTAGTAGTCACTTCCTGTCATCATTTCAACCTACCATCCACGTGACTAACCATTACTTCATAGTCTACCACTACAGATGTGCCAATATAAAAAAGCTCATATAATTAGAAAATGTAGTCTATTTTATCCATTTCTCCCATGCAATATTAGTGTTTCCCAAGTAAGTAAGTCCATGTAAATTTTTCTCATTGATAGAGCATATTGTTTTGTATGCATATGTATAATTGTATAACGTCCTCAATGCGCATTTCAATATTTTATTATATGTTATTGTAAAAGGTTTTGTACATGTGTCTCATTGGACATAAGTTGAAATATATTTTGTATATAAAATTATGATTGAAAATGCTGGACCATAGGGGCAACTCTATATGTAATATCTTAATGATTGCCAATATGTTTATCAAACTGACTATATCACTTTAAGTGTGAAGCACCAAGGTATAAGGATTCCAATTTCTACATACTGGTTGTGCAGGGCTATCTTATTGTTGCTTGTATTTCCACTAATCACTACATGTATGCAATGTCTAGGTATGATATGATCTTTCCATATGTTCTTTGGTTGTTGTTATATTATTACAGAGATATGTATTTGGATTTTTTGATAACTTATTCAGGAAGGTTAGTTTTTAATTGGCATTAATATTTATAAATTTATTACATTTTCTAAAAACAGCTGACCAGCACGCTTTGATTCATTGACAAAAGACTATAAACTGGAATATATTTCTCTTTCCAATATTAAAGGTGTTAGTGTAAAATTGTTACGTTTGTAGAGGAAAGAGTGCAGAACTCAATGGGTCTGTAAGGCACCTGATTAAGTCCATATAATTACTTTCAAGGAATATTAATAAGGAGTAAAACCAAACATTTGTGGAATTACAGTCTCTTTAATAAATGGTGATAGGTTAGACAATATTGGGAAGAATAAAAAATGAACATTGACTTAAACATAACAATTTATTCAAATATTAACTTCAAGCAGGATTAATACATGGCATATAAAACAAAAAGAGTCATGTAAATGTAAAGCAAAGGAAGATGTCTTGACAATATTGGAGATGAAGCATTCTTAACTTAGGCATTAAACTTATGGGAAAGCAAAACTTGATATAGTAGAACTCAATGAAAGTGTAAAAAATTTGTCTGTGAAAGCTCATATACAAGTAGTGAATAGAAGTTGGGAGCAGAGGGCTCATGTATATCATCCTAGCTACTTAGGAGGCTGTGATTTGAGTATTGCTGTTTGAAGCCAGCCCACAAAATAAAGTCCCTGAGAATCATATCTCTGATTAATCAGCAAAAAAGCAGAAGTAAAGAATGACTCAAAGGGTAATTTTTTAACAAACTGCAACAAATCTCAATGACCCTGAGTTCAAGCCCCAAGAACACACATACATGTACAATTAATAGTAGTAATACTAATAGTGATGATAATGATGATGATGAGGAGGAGGAGGATGATGATGATGAGGATGAAGGGTACTCCTCATCAAGGATAAAATATTTGCAAATCCTATACCTGAAGAATGCCTCACATCGAGACTCTACGTAGAACTCTCAAAACCTAATGTTAAAAACATCAATTAGACACCAGCATAATATATCTTGTAAAAAATAAGCACAAGGAAAACATCATCAGTCATCAAATGAATGCACATTAAAACTAAAATGACCTCATAAAACATGGATGCGAATTACTTCACATAATACAATAATGACAATACTAAATGCTATCAAGAAACAGAGAAACAGAATGCTGGCAGGAATGTCAAATGGGAAATCCACTTCTGAAAAGATTTCTACAGCTTCCTAGAATATGAAATTTGCAACCAACAACAGCATAGCATACGAATTGAGATCTTCAGGCTTTGTCTCATAGACATAAAACATAACATTCACCCAAAGGCTAAAACACAGAGGATTATAGCAGCATTATTTCCTCAGTCAAAGAAATGGAAATAAATTCAGGCTTTCTTCAGGTGAATGGGAAACGAATTGTGCTACATTCTATAATGACAGAGCCAAAAGGCAACTCGAGTGAATACAATAAAATATTAAGGCATACAAATAACTGGGAATAATCTATCATATATTTGAAGGCAATCTTAAAAGCTTATTTATTGCATGATCTATAAGTCAGAGAAACAAAATGTGTTGGTTTCCAGGATACAGAGTTGGGGATGGGTCAAAGAGAAGTAGTGGGTTTAATTATAAAAAGGAATCATGAGACAAACACATTTTTTGTAAAGAAACATATTTGTAAATATGGTATGTTCATATCGAGTTGATAAAATTATATTGGATTTAATATGTGCACAAAATATTTAAAACTACTGAAGTCTGCATAAGGTACTTGTGAAATATTAATGTCCTACTTGTGATGTCATACTATAAAAATTTAAAGAAACTGGGAAAAGTATTCAAGGGACATCTCTGTGTTCTTCGAATAACATCATAAAACCTCAATAAAACTTAATGATATCTATAAAACAGAAGTCAATGTTGAATGTTTACAATGAAAAATAGTCTGGGTCCAAGCTTGAGGTGAAATATATCTTGCTATTTAGAAAGCAGAGATTTAGAAGGCTGATATCAGGGACAGTTTCGAAAAAAAAAAATCATGAGAAATTACAAAACCAAATTAAGCTAAATATAATATTCTTATTATCTCACATTTGTGGAAACCATAGGTAAAAGATCATTGCTCAAGGGAGGCTTGGCCTGAAAAATAATCTAAAGTGGTTAGAGCTTTAACAACTTCAAGCACCAGTAGTGCCAAAGGAAAAAAGAAAAGAAGAAAACAGAAAAGGAAAGAAAGGATAGAAAAGGGAAACTATTTCCTCTTCATTCTTGTAGTTTCATGTCATTGGGTACAAGAATTGAAAATATTTTGTTTACTTTTCAAGGATTCAGACCTCTCTAATATGAAAGCGTTTATTTCAAGTAATTATTGTGTTACTACTATTTATTAATTTATTATTAGGCCTTCTTGGAAATATAACCCATGGCTTGTCTATATTAGTCTAGTTCTACAACTAAGCTGTACCCAAGCTCTGTGGTATAGTTTTGGAAATTGTTTATGATTTCTTCAATAGTTAGCTATTCTACTTTTCATCTTATCTTTTCTCTTCCATCTTTTCCCCTATGTGTAGTTTATGTGTTGAAAACTTTCAATTTTATCTTCTAAACTTAGAATGTTGCTGTTGAGTTTACAGAGAAGTCAGTTGTTTTATGAGATCTATTAAAATTATATATAGATATATGAATTTCACATGTATGATTGATTCTTAGAGTTCATTGCAATAAGCAACATTTATCTTGTAATATGCACCATAGGTATTGAGCCATTGTGATCCTCTCATAAGAATAGCTTCCATTGTTCTTGCCATGTGAATGCTTAGAGTGCTGTTAGTTAATCATGTCCAAGTGTAATTATTTATCTTTTACTATCTATTGGATTAACTTGCAGATTTATGGACATAGTCCAATTATTACAAATGAGGAAAACCATGCAGCATGTATTTAATTGGATCTAGCTTATTTCACTTAATATCATTTTTCCCAGTTTTTCCCTTTCCTCAGGAATGGGGTAATGACATTCTTTCCAATGGAAGCACGGTATTCTATCAATACAACGGAACTGAAGAACCAGAAATGGAATTCACACCTCTAGTCACATAATCTTTGATAAGGAAGTAAGAAACACAGGATGCAATAAAGACAGCCTCTTAAAAAATTGTGCTGACAGAATTGGCTGTACAAAGAAAACTGAAGTTAGATTCTTATATATCCCCCTGTACTAAGATTGATTCCAAATGGATCAAAGACCTCAATGTAAGTCCAGATACTTTGAGAATGTTACAGGAAGAGTTAGGAGAAAAATGAGGAGGGCTCCTTGGCACAGGAGAAAACTTTCAAAGTAAGTTTAGATAAATGGGAATACATCAAGCCAAATCAATCATTAGTCAGACTCGAAAGTCATGAAGGAAAAGAGATAGTGTAGCACAGATTTATTAGGGAGCAAACTTACATATGAGAGCCTGAGACAACGTATACCAATACTCCCTTATCTACATAGGTTATTTATAGTGGGTTTACATGAATATAAGAGTTTTCTGGTGGGGATTATTAAGAAAATGCTAAAACATAGATAGTACGTGAAATGAGTTGTAACTGAATCAAGGAAGGGGGATCTAGTTCAAAGTCTTGGCTTGGTGCCAGCAAACTAATGTATATCTGCACAAAGGATGAGGGGTAAAAGAGGAGTGGATATAAATAAAAGCACTGGTCTGAAGCCTCAAAGTAAGGACCCCAGTTTGGTGTGATCCAAGCAGTCTCTAACATGAGTTTTTTTTTTTAAATTAACAAGCATTATTTTAGATTTTTAAAGAGTGGAATGGTGCATAGTCACAGGCAATGTCTGCTATGTCAGGTAATCCAGTCTGCTCATTCACATGTTACCCAATAGCCAGGTTTCAACACAAATTACTACAATGAGATTGTACAAATGAGACTGTAACTTTTCCCTCTCATGAATCAAAATTCTGTCAAATGATTTCTGTCTTCCAGATGTTTACACAACATTTCTCATGATCTTTTCTACTATTTTGTCTTCATTATTGATGTACATAGTACTTTTGTTGTTGTCTTGTATGTATATGCCATTTTTGGGCCTTGAACTCAATGTTTAATGTTCTCCCTTTAATAGTCTCCCTTGTATTTTTTGCTCATGGCTGATGACACTATTCTTTGAGCCACATCTTTACCTTCTGCTTCTGGCTGGATAGTTAGAGATAACTTCACATTTTTGTCTGTTTGGACTGACATTGAACTAAGACATTCAGGTCTTAGCCTCCTGAGTTTCTAGGATTCTACACATGAATGGCTAACACCAAGCTTTGCTATACTGTGATTTTAATTATGTGTTAGGAGAAAGTGAAAGTATATTTGTGCTAAGAGTGCAATTTTCAAATACAAGTTTGAATCAACTTTATATAGTGTAACTGTTATCAATTTTAACAGTTAAATCAATGTATGTTACACATTCCCACAGAAATATAATTGAAAATAAAAGGCATAATTTTTTCTTAAAACGAGTAAAGGAACCATGAATTTCTTTCACTTTACAATTCATGTTTTATATAACTTTAATTAGCAGACTTCCATGATCAAAAGTAAATATATTAATTTTATACTACAAGAAGCAAAGTGATTATAGTTAAAGATAGATATTTCATCACAGCCAGAAGATAACTTTTGAGCATTCTCACTAAAATGTTACATGCAGAAATTAACGGATATAATGTAGCTTGATCATTACATTGGGATTACCACTCCATACTTCATAAATGTTTAAAAAATAATTATGTAGCTAGGTGCCAGTGGCTTATGCTTTTAACCCTAGCTACTAAGAAGTCTGAGAGCTGAGAATCATGGTTCAAAGGCAGCCTAGGCAGAAAAGTCTGTGAGACTCTTATCTCCCATGAGCCTCCAGAAAACTCACAGTGGCTCAAGTGGTGGAGCACTAGTTTTGAGCTGAACTGCTGAGGGACAGCATCAATGCCAAGATTTCAACCCCATGACCAGCAAAATTTAAAAATAAAGTTACAAATAAATATTTTGACATAAATGTTAAAATACATACTTTAATTGTACATCTATTTTTTTTCTGCCTAATATCCTATTCCTTAGGAAGACCTTTTTGTGTAACCCTGTGTTCTTGATTAGAAGACCGGAGCAAAGGCAATAATGAAAATATTCAAGGAAAATACTTGAAAACAATAGTAAAACAAACGCAGACAGTCCTGTTTTCACTGGTTCCAATGAGAATATACATTAAAGTATCACCTTTTTGTTATCATTTAAAGAGCAATAATTAAACTTTAATTAGCAGTGAAGAAGGGAAAAGAAAAATGTGCTTGAAGTCAGCTTGACTTTGAACAATCCAACATAAGCTAATGGATTTACCTTGTTTTTCTATGTAGTTACCAAAATAATAGAGAGAAATACCTTAAGGCAGGAAAACAGCTAAGCCTAAGCAGTAAACTTTTGTATATAAAACAATGGTAAGGGTCTGACTCTTTCAAAGTCAGGCTTGCAAAGTGGAAAAGTGTATTTGCTTTAGTGTGAACAAAAAAATATATAAAAATCCTTTATTAGTGTTTTACATATGTAGACTAGGACTTCTCATGTTGGAGAAGAGGAAAGGTATGAAAAAGTTCAAGATTGACTATTCCCCAAGATCATTCTTATTTATTTAATTATTTATTTTATATTGTTTATTAAAAAAATTTTTTTGGTCCGGTCGTGTGGACTGAACTCTGGGCCTGGGTGCTGTCCCTCAGCTCTTCAGCTCAAGACCAACACCACATGAGCCACAGCACCAATTCTGGCATTTTTCTTTTTGCTTATGTGGTGCTGAGGAGTCGTACCCAGGGCCTCATGCAGGCAAGGCAAGTGCTCTAACACTGAGCCACCTTCCCAGCCCTATCATTCTTATTTATAATGTATATCAATGAAAGTAGCCTTGATTCCTCTTAGTATCATGCTTGTTTACATTTAAAAGCATTATTTGTTGCTGGGTTATAAGCTGCAAACACTTGAGTATTAATAAGCAGTCATTTCCTAAGAAAGGAAAGTTATTGTGTTAACAAACCTAAAATATCAAAGACTCAGCATAGTGGAAACTATTTTCTAGCTGTATCACAATTAGTAGGTATAGAATTTGTTTCCCATTGTTCTAGTGGACCCATTTTTGTTATCTTCTTTTTCACCATCTAGTGATCTTATAACATCCTATACCATCCTGGGATGTCTGTATCTTTACTGGATTCTCTAATTTCTGTTGGAAAGTTAGGTAGGATAGGAGATTGTATTTTTGTTTCTGTTGTAACTTATTTTGTATTACTTTAGAAACTGTAACTCAAAATGACATAAATTATCTTTATGATATTAGGAGACAGATTTCATTTCCATATTCTTATCCTAGCCTTCTACATAACTTTGGTACTTAGTAATCCTCAAATGTGAAAATAAATATAGGGAGCTTCTTATTTAAATATTATTTAGAATTTCAAGACTTCATTAATGCAAGGCCCTTAGTAGTATGTTCATCATACATGTGTCCAAAGCCGGTGGCAACTTTTTCTTATTCTCAGAAGCTAGTGAAGGGTTAAAGTCTTGAGGCAGTGACCACTTGTTGCTTGTTTAAAATCAGCAAATTAGCAGAGCAACACGTGGTGGTAATCCAATCACCTGGTTGGTTGTGTGCCTTTATAAGTCCTGCAAATCTTTAGCTTGGGGCTCTCTTCCTAGGCTCTGCTGTGTCAGAGTGTAGTATGAGGCCTGAGCTGCAGCCCATTTAAATAAAACCTTAAAACAGCTGTAAAGTCTGACTCTCAGTGGTCTTCTTGGTGGCAGTTCTGCGACCTGGGCCCAACATATTAGTGGGGACTTATCCAGGGTTCCCCCAAAGACCCCTGAGACCTCAGTCTCCAAATGTAAAACAGTGCTGTTTTTGTTAATTTGTCTTGCCCTGTTGTTGTATGTTTTACTTTCGTTTTCCTTTGTGAGGTTGGCCGCTCTGATTCATACTGTGAAAAGCGATGTTAAAGCAGACATGCTTGCATGACAACCATGGAGCAACTGGGAGACTTCCCAGATCCTCTTGTGAAGGGGTTTCCTTGGAAACCCGCCATGTGAATTGTGGTATAGGGGTCCTTGGAACCATGCCGTGAGAATTGTGGGGCATGGGTCGGTTCGGTGTTGGGCCAGAAATGGCAAAGAGTGCCTCCTAACCGAGGCTTAACTAGCCACTGTGGGTCGGATCTTTCTGCTGTGGGGCATGGGTTGGTGTGGAACCCCCCAGTGTCAGGAGTCAGCGGACCAATTCGGGAGATCTCCACTTAGTAAATGTCAGACCTGCGTGTGTTTTGTTTGTAGTATTTATTGTTGTTTTTTTTTTGACTGTACCACTGACAAGACAGGAAACCATGGGCAACAGTTCATCTAGCCCCCTAGTCTTACAAAAAGAAACTAAGAAAAAGAAATTGTACCCCCCCCCCACAGTATTTCAGGGAGATAACTTGGAAGAAGAATTGTTTCCTCCCCCATAGTACCCTTCCCAGGTTCCTTTTGCAGAACCTGAGAATGTTCAAGAGGAGGAGGGAGCTATGGAACCATCAGCTGAACCCTCAGCACCTGCTCTTAAACTTTCTGAGGGGCCAGTCACTCAATGATGCTGTAGGATCAACCCCCCTTATAATGTAGTGCTTTTCCCTTACACACCATAGGTCCTGTGGATGCAGATGGTTGACAGCAAATCCAATATTGGCCATTTTCTACCAGTGATCTATACAATTGGTGCACCTAATATGCCCCCTTTTCTAAAAAGCCCCAGGATTTAAATTGTTTGCTTGAAACTATTCTCTTTACTCACCAGCCCACTTGGGATGATTGTAGTCAGCTTTTGCAGGTCCTTTTTACCACGGAAGAGAGAGACTGTATCCTAGAGTCCACTCGGAAACATGTCCCTGGCCCCACAGGAGCACCCATCATGGATCCTGCCCTAATCGCTGCCTATTTTCCTGAGCTCTAACCAACGTGGGACTACAATACAGTTGAAGGTAGGGAGCAACTCCTCATCTATCGCCAGGCTCTGTTGGCAGGTCTCACGATGACTGCTCGCCAGCCTACTAATATGGCAAAAGTTTATGATGTTAGACAGGGAGGAAGTAAAAGTCTGGCAGCACATCTTGAGAGGCTCACGGAAGCTTTTAGTCAACATACCCCATATGATCTTGAGACCCAGGAGTAGGCTCAGATGATTGTTTGCCTATATAAATCAAGCTGCACCAGACATAAAGTTAAAGTTGCAGGCTCCAGACAGACTTGGTGAAAAGTCTATTAGGGATCTAGTAGCAGTGGGGAAAAGGTTTACAATAAGAGACAGACAGAGGAGCAAAGACAGGAAAGGAAGGACAGAGAATGTGAAATTGAGCTTGAAAAGAGAGACCGGGCCAAGGAAAAGAGGCCAGACTTGTTGGACTCGTCACTATCGCATGCCGAGCATACCTGGTTCACAGACTGCAGCAATTTCATTCGAGATGGAAAAAGATTCGTGGGCGCAGCAGTCACCACGGACACTGAGATCGTATGGGCAGAAGCACTTCCCTGGGGAATGTCTGCACGAAGAGCAGAACTAACGGCACTAACAAAAGCCCTACAAATGGGAAAAGGGAAGAGACTAAATATTTACATGAACAGTCAGTATGCTTTTGCCACCGTGAATGTCCATGTAGCCATTTATCAAGAGATGGGGCTGCTGACAGCTGAGGGAAAGGCTATTAAAAACAAATAAGAAATTTTAAGTCTCATCCAGGCCTTTTGGGAACCAGCAAATATTGCCATTATGCACTGCCCTGGCCATCAAAAGGGAACATACTCAATAACCAAAGGAAATAACTTGGCCGATCAGGCAGCTAAGGAGGCGGCCCTCCAGCCCAGAGCTGAAGTAGACCCAGGGCCATGAGCTTTGACTCCTGAGCCCAATTCTCCCAAGGCTTGGAGTGGATAAAGAAAATTCCCATGGCCTATAAACCCTCAGACAGAGAAGTAAATAAAGACTGGTAGGAAACTGGTGAGGGGAAACTTATCTTGCCACAAAGATTGGTCAAGGGGTTTCTTAAGAGAATCCATCGGATCTCTCAAATGGGAACCCGAAGAACGCAGGACTTGCTCTGACACTCAGAAGTAAAAATTAGGCAAGGAAATTAACTCATTGAGGACATTGTTAAAAATTGTAAAGTTTGTCAGCTCACCAATGCCCCTAATCAGCCGGTTACAAAAGGAACTTGCTTCCGTGGAAATAGGCCAAGTGTGCATTGGGAAGTAGACTTCACAGAAATTAAAACTGGAAAATTTGGATATAAATATTTGCTAGTTTTTGTAGACACCTTTTCAGGATGGGTTGAAGCCTACCCAACAAAGCATGAGACTGCTAACATCGTGGCTAAGAAGATCCTGGAAAAAATCTTATCCAGGTATGTCTTCCCATCCACCATCGGGCGGACAATGGACCAGCCTTCGTCTCAAAAGTAAGTCAGGGAATAGCCGTGGCACTGGGGACAGATTGGAAATTGCACTGTGCGTATAGACCCCAGAGTTCAGGGCAGGTAGAAAGAATGAACCGGACTCTAAAAGAGATCTTAACTAAATTGGCTTTGGAGACTGGCACAGACTGGATATCGCTCCTTCTTTTTGCCCTATTTAGAGTAAGAAATTAACCCTTTTTTCAAGAGAATTTGATTGTTAGTATTTTGGAATTATGCTTAATATTTATTTGATTGCTATTTTTAAAGAATGCACCACCCAATACTGGTTCTCTTCTAACTTTTTTAGGTCTAATCTATTTCTGAAAGAAACACAGCTATTTGAATAAATGAACTGCTTATTGAAGTTGAATCAGAAGAAAAGAGATGTTTCTGTGTGTATGTCACCTTAAAAATATACCTACAAGCTATTTATCTTAAAATCATCTATTTTTCATTATGTTTAGATTCTGATAAAATTTAGCCTCTCAACTCACACAATGATAATGCAGTCTTATTTCATGCCTCCTAAAAGCAACCAACAAATTACTTTGTTTTAAAAATATTGTTTTAATTTTTAAAATTATTATTGACTTAAAAATATATTTTTTTACAAAATTATCCAAGGCAAGTGGCATATTAGATATTTAGAGTCATGTTCAGACTCTATGGTGGAAGCCAGAAAGGGAAAAAAATCATGTTTTTATTCTTCCGTTCCACTCTGATTTACTTCATCTATTTCTGAAAGAATAAAATTCTGGCTTTGCAGCCTTTTGCTTGATATCCACAATGTGACATGCTTCTTTTATTAATAGAAGAATTTGGAGAAAGGATGCGAATTCACACTAGAAAAAGGAGAAGAGGAAAAGAGAAGGAGAAATCTAGATATTTTATTCTTCCTCGTCTCACTCACAAGGTCTGGATAATGATTGTGGATATTAGATACATGCTCTAGAGTGATTAAACACTTTGTAGAACAAGTTAACCCCTCAAGTGATCACATAAAGAATGCTTATTTATAAATAAATAATAGCTTTAAACAGGAAGTGTTATCTATTTGTTTAGTACTTATTTAGTATTTGTTTAATTCTGGTGTGCTGTAGTCAACTATCATAAAGGTATACAAGAATGGTAAGAAACTAATATCTTAATATCATATTCTAATATTAGCTTTATTCTTTCTGTGTTTGAGTTTTGTATCAATTTCACATGATATATTCTTCCAGTGTATATGTTGAAAAAGAACATACCCTGTGGAAATATGCTATTTTTTAGCTAAGGGAAAAGAAGTTAGCTCTTAGACACAGACAATGCGATAGAAATCTTCCCCTAGAAATAGTCTTTGATCATTTCTGATTACTTTTTGTAAGCTAAAGTAAGACACATGACCCATCTTGACATTGCAGAGTAGAGGTAAACCTCACCTACAAGAAGCTGATGCAGGACAGAGTAAAATGCCAAGATATGCACCACTTGAGATAAAGAGGAAAAAGAAGAGAACTACAATACAATCAATCATAATTACCATCACATGTCTCTGCAGGAAGGAAGCTATTATGTACCTTTGTATCTAAAACTACTGAGATCTTCAAATCATGACTTTTATGCTTGGATATTACTGGAATTAGAGAACATTTTGATACTGAGACAGCATAAAATCACAAAGAAATCTGGGGTAATCATTTAATACTACATTGTGTTTTGCTAGGAAAAGAAACCATTTTATAGACAATAATTTATACTAGTAACTTTTTTTCAGGAACTGGATTTTGTTAATATATGTGACTATCCACCAGCATAAATGTCTTCATTTATCTGGATCTTGTGCAGCATAGTCAAGTAGATATGGGAGTTCTTCAGTAGCACTTTTTTAAAAGGTAGAAAATGTGGACAGGGAACCAATACACATATTTTTCCACTGTTTAACATCCACATCCTCTGTCTTCCTTCCTAGGAAACACACCCAATCAATAAAAAGGCTTGGATATTTAGTTCTTGACCTTGAAAGTGGAAGCAGAATGTTATGGATGTTAGAGATGACTGTTAATGATTTTTTTACATAATAATGTCACATGCAAAAGCCCTATGAGTCCTGCAGATCTTAACACTGTACTTCCTTAGGGATGTGGTAGGAATGTCAGGTTTACTGGAATTAGTATTGTTTTCCACTTCCTTTTGTACCACCTGACCTAAATTATAATACATAATAATAGAATGAAAAAGTAATGCCATCTTAAAAAAGTCATTTAGAGCTCTGGGAATGTGGCTTCACGGTGCAGTGATTGCTTAGCATGCATGAAACCCCTGGGTTCAATTCATCAGTACCACATAAACAGAAAAAAGTGGTGCTCTGCCTCAAGTGGTAGAGTGCTAGCCTGAGCCAAAAAAAAAAAAAATTGCTCAGTAAGATTTCCCTCACCCTGAGTTGAAGCCCCAGGACTGCCATAATTCATTTAGCTAGTAAATGCCAAATAAAGAACCTATACTTGCAATATATAATTGCTCATTCCAACTATGACCTATCAATAGTTCATAATTCATGTACTTTACCTACATTAGAATATTGCATTGAGAAAAAAAACGTTTTGTTAATAGGTCATGGCAATTAATGTCAGGAATGTGCTTAGATATCAGGTGAAATTCAAAGATTTCAGGCTATTGAGTGGTCACTACTAATCACAATGGGAAGGGTAGTATAAGTGAGATTTGGAAATCTTTTTGCTCAGTTATGGCAACAAAAATGCACAGGCTAATTGATACTTGTGAAAGAAGTGAAGGAATAAATCCAGATGAAAGAAATAAATGATAATAATAACTAAATTATACTAGAAACTGTTCTAGGGAATCATTTTTGGTTATTGAAGAACTAGTTATCAACTAGGCTTATTCCTCATAGCCTTTAGCATTCTAAATCACTTAATTTAGTTCTTAATGTCTGTGTGATAAGTTGTATCACACTCAATGTTGTTCTATCATATCTGATCTCCTTTGCTTTCTAAAAATCTCAATCTTTGCTGGGTCATAGAGGAGCTCTACGTGGAGTCTTTTGAGGAACCTACATACAGCTTTCCAAAGTGGTTAAACAAGTTTACATTCCCATCAACAATGCAGTAGGGTTCCCTTCTGTCAACATCCCCTCCAGCATCTGTTGTTACTAGAGTTCTTGATTATAGCCATTCTTACTGGGGTGAGGTGGTATCTCAATGGTGTTTTGACTTGCATTTCTTTTATGGCTAGGGAGCTTGAGAATTTCTTCATTGGTGTCTATTGGCCATCTTTCTTTCCTCTTCAGAGAAGTTTCTCTTTAAGTCTTTAGCCCAGTTATTTATTGGGTAGTTGTTTATTTGAAGAGCTGTTTTTGGGGATTTAAGTTTGGGAGTTCCAGGTATATTTTAGATATGAGACTCTTCCCATAAATTGTTATATACACACAATGGAATTCTATGCCTCCATCAGAAAGAATGACATTGCCCCATTTGTTCGGAAATGGAAAGACTTGGAAAAACAGTATATTAAGTGAAGTAAGCCATGCCCAAGAAACATAGGTCCCATGGTTTCCCTTATTTGCCGTAGCTAGTATATGTCTGAGTCAAGCAGAAAAGTTTAGATAAGTTGTTAGGGAAATGAACCCTAAGATATGTATTCAATTTTTTTTTCTTTCATGCAATAGTTCCTAACATATTTATAAGATTATTTCTTTGTTGTTTTGTATGTCCCTCCCCCACGGTATAACCCCTGCTTTCACTGTATATGATGTTGGTGTAATTTGTGGAGGGTAAGGGAAAAACAAATCGATTAAATAGGGATACAGGTGGACCCATTGCAACAATGAGAAGTACAATCATTATGTTGAAAAATGAATTTTACAACTTTGGTGGGGGGGGAGGGAGGGAAATGGATTAGGTGGGAGGACGGGGGCAGGATGGGAAGTGATGGGAAGGGGAAACAAAGGAGGAGGCTACAATGCTTAATAAGAAATGTACCCATTATATTGCTCATGGAATTGTAACCCCTCTGTACAGTATTTTCACGCTAAAAAAAAGAAAAAATCTTTCTCTATTAACATTTATTTATACTAAGTTCACATATGTGAACATCAGAAGATGCTAAATTAAGAGTCCCATAGCTCATGAGTCATTAATGTAACAACATGGAAAAGAAGGGATTATTTATTGTTACCTCAAATTTTCTGAAAAGCTGTAATGTCATCATTTGATTCAAATTTCGATTATTTGTCTAGTGTCATTAAGTGCACATAAATGCAAATATGAGCTGGATCCTGGTTGTTCACTCCTGTTATCCTATCTACTCAGGAGGTTGAGACCAGAGGATTGTGGTTCAAAGCCAGCATGGTCAGGAAAATCCATTAGACACTTATCTTCAATTAGCCACAAAAACCTGGATGTGGTGCTGTAATGAAAGTGGTAGAGTGCTCAACTTGACTGGAAGAGGTGAGGGACAGTACCCAAGATCAGAATTCAAGCCCCTCGACCAAAAAAAATTGAAATACGACTTTAATTTTCCCCAAAAGGAACTATGAAGTCACTCGTTATCTTCCAAAGCAGAGAAAATAATTCCAAAGTGATTCAGTACACCTACTTTTGCTGAATTATTGACATTATGGCTTCTTTGCTGGACATATCTTCTTTTAAAAATTGTCAAATATTAGCTTTATAATACACTTCATCTGATATTTCCTTGTTCAAAACAAAAGTCCATACAATTGATGTCACTTAGATTTCTTATTACCTCAGTTCAAAGCCAACCCAGGCAGGAGAGTTTGTCAAATTCTTATTTCTACTTAAACAACAAAAAGCCAGAAGTTGAGTTTTGGCTCAAGCATAGCTTTGGGGGCAGGGGGGCACGAAAGACAACTGTTCAGGGACAGGGTCCAGCCTCTGAGCTCGAGCCCCAGAAGTAGAACAAACTAAACAAACAAGCAAACAAAAAACCCCAATATTTCTTTGGGACCATCCTTAAAGCACTGGTTTGAGTAGAGGCTCCTTTTGCTGATCATACTCACTGTATTCTGTTTTTTGGAATCCTTATTGCTATGACTAACTCAGGAATGGATAACTGACTTTTGCAACAAGAGAATCATCTCAGGTGTTAAATATCCATGCATATGACATTTTAAAACATCCATGTCTTTGTTTCTTTGCAGTAGTACACTGTAAAACAAAGTTATTTCCTTTTGTTCTATGCTGGCCTTCAAATGGCATATTGTTTCCTTTTGTAATATTCTCAAATAGAATTTTACAGAAAAGTTTTATATGAGTAAAGAGCAACTTGAAAAAGTCAGGAACAGAGTTTCCTTCGAGCCTTCGATTATTTTCTTGTATAGTAAAAAGGACAGCCAGGGGCTGGAAAGGTGGCTCAATGGTAGAGTGCTTGCCTTGCATGCATGCAGCCCTGAGTTTGATTCCCCAGCACCACATAAGCAAAAAGAAAAAAAGCCGGAAGTGGCGCTGTGGCTCAATTGGTAGAGCGCTAGCCTTGATCTGAAGAGCTGAGGGACAGCGCCCAGGCCCAGAGTTCAGGCCCCAAGACCAGACCCCCTCCCCCATGAAAGGATAGTACAAATTAACTTGAACTTTGTCATTTCCTATGTTCAATTTCTCCCCTGGATTCAGTTTCCACTTCCTATATCAGTTCGTTCCACTTACTTCCAGTAACAATCTACCGTGCTGCTCCAAGCAAAAATGAATGTCTTCTAGGTTCATTGAAATAGCACAAAAACATCTTTGGACATGAGGTAACACGTGTTTCAGAGACAAATTAGTAATGAGAAAATATGGAATTTTCATGTCATAAAATATTGTCCATGTGCATATGGCCATATAAGATGATGTTAAGTAAAATGAACCCCAAAATAGGGACACAGTTTGTTTTTCCTTTCTTAATATTGTTTTTTAATATATCTAACTTGTACTATGTGTTTTTTTTGTTTCTCTTCTATTTTCTTCCTCCATGGTTTAGACCGTTCCCATTGAATTTGATGTTGGTTACCTGCATCTTGAAAATGCATTTTTCTAATGTGGGGAGGGGAAGGAAAATAAAATGCTGAAACAAGAATACAGCATGACCAGTTGTAACAATGAGAAGAACAAGACACTATGTTGAAAACAAACTTTACAACTTGGGGATGGAGGAGGTAGTTGAGGCGGTGAGGAAAAAAGGGATGGCAGGGGAAAAACAAAAGGGGTAATAATGATCGCTAGATAATGTACTCATTAACTTACTTATGTAACTCTAACCCCTCTGCACACCATTTTTACAATAAAAAACATGAAAAAAAAACATTATCCTGGTGTACATTTAGTTCAAATTTCCTAAGTGCTCTGTAAATTAAGATCAAGTTTAAGTTTAAGGAAGTTTTCAGAAACATTTTACTGTGAGTGTGTGTGTTGTGCTTTATTTCCCAAGTGTACATAAGTTAACAGAACGAGAAACAATAGGAATAGGAAAAAGAGAAGTTCAGTTTTTAAGTATAATGTTTCAATACACTATAGAAGACTCTGCAAATAAGACAACTTTGAAACAATAAAGCCAAGATCAGTATGTAGATTTATGCGAGTGATATAGACAAAGCATTACTCCTAAGTGGAACATGAAGGATGAGGCGATGCTCTTTCTTCTACTAGCTCTAAATCATGGTAGCTAATCATGCACATTTGAGAAAAGTAGAATGGAAGAATAATTCTGGTTCCAAGCAAGTCAGATATAAAAGCATGGACTTAACTGGAAAAAGGCCATGTTGAGAGAGCAAGAATTATACTATCAATGAACTGGTGGCTAAGATCACATTTCTTTTTCTTTTTTGTTTCCTTTTCTTTTTCTTTTTTTTTTTCCTTTTTTTGATAGTAGTGGGGTCTGGACTCCTGGACAGGGACTGTCCCTCTACACTTCAGCTCAAAGATTGTGCTCTACCTCTTGGGCCACAGTGCCACTTCCAGTTTTCTGGTGCTTTATTGGAGATAAGTGCATCAGAAACTTTCCTAGTCATGCTGGATTTGAACTGCAATCCGCAGATCTCAGCCTCCTGAGTACCTAGGATTATAGGCGTGAGCCACTGGAACCCTGCTTATGATTATATTCCTAACTGTGTACACTCGGCATATGTAATGTGTATGTTCATCTATCTTTATATGAATTTGAGTTTAAAATCTGGTCTTCAGCTTAGATTTTACACTCACAAAAATGTTTGTATTTTAAAAGTTGATACTCCTGGAGAAATAAAACTTAAGAATGTAAATGATTCTGGGATGTTTAGTTTGCATCCAGCCTGGGCAGAACAGTTTTTAAGACACTATCTATAATTAACCAGCCAAAAGCTGCATTGGAAGAATGCTTCAAGTGATGGAATACTAGTTATGAGCAAAATTGCTGAATAAGAGCTTGAGGTTTTTGCATACATATATACAAACATGCACATACACACAGAGGCACTTATATGTTCAAATACACATATGAAACAACTCTCAGAATGTGTAGAAAATTTAGGAAATAATAGAAAATATGTCTTAAGACTAGAATCAAGTGATAATTTTTAATATGAGAAATTCCACAAGTGAATTTTCTTCAAAAAAGCTTGAGAATATTACAAAGGTAGGGACCAGAGATAATAAGAAAGTCAAGTAATCATTATTCAAGGGATCAGATCCATGGAGGAATGAATCAGAGACCCCTTCAGGTGCATCTGAATAGGTTCATATCCTGTGTCAAATGTTAGAACATCTTTGAAAATAGTAGATAAAACAGTCTGAGGAGTCACTCTGGTGGATGATATCACTGGAGAAGTTCAAAATTTCTAATCTGTATCTAGATTAAAGAAGCCAACAAACTATGGTTGGACAATGTAATACAAGCCAAAAATTCTAGCACTTAGACTAGGACATGGGATTAGAGAGTGGAATTACATAGTGATATATTCCCTGGACTATGTAGTATAATTTTTTCTCAATAAAACAAACCAAGAAAGGAATAAAAAATAAAGAAGAAAGGAATACACAGTTGGAAGTTTGAGCTAATTTTGTCATTATGTTTTCAGAAGTCAAGTTTCCTATTGAAATGCAACTCATATATAATCCTCAGTTGTGTTTTAAAGGTTGTCTTCATTACAGAACATTCATACATGCAAAAGAGCTCACGATTCCCAACCAAAAATTTGAAAAAAGTAAGCATCATTCTGTTGGATTCCAAAGAAATGTTGAAGGATTACAAAAGCTTAAGCCTGGAGAAATAAGAAAGTTCATTTAATGTAGGACTTTGTAGAACTGGCTGAATTAGAATTTAGATTTAAAAGAAATATTTTTGTTTGTAATTTCATATTTTATATGATACTACAAAATTGTTTTCAAGTAGAAAATTTAATTTAGAAATTCACAAATGATTCTGGCATTCTATTTGCCTAAAATATTCTCTCAATGAGGTATAATTAGAACTTAGTTAATAGATAATTCCAACAGTTCATGTGTAACATGATAATGTGAATATTCTAGACAAAGTTGCTAACAAATTGATTATATTAATTTATAAATTTATAAAAAGAGCAATTTTTTGAGACTTTGGTGTGACACGGTATGAAGAGAGTAATTGCGTGACATCTTTTTCTTCTACCTATATATAACAGAGGAATAAATTTTCTTATTTATGTACCTCTGTATGCAATGAGAAAAATGCTAGGTTTGGGGTTTGTTTTTATTTTATTTTTGTTAGTTTGTCCTAGGGCTTAAACTCTGGGCCTGGGCACTGTTCCTGAGCCTGTTTTTGCTCAAGCCTAGTCCTCTATTACTTGAACCTCAGTGCCACTTGTGTCTGGCTTTTTGTGAGCAGTTTAATGGCAATAAGAATCTAAGGAACCTTCCTGTCTGGGTGGGCTTTGAACCATAATCTTCAGATCTTAATATTCAAATATTCAGATCTCCTAAATATCTATGATAGATAAAAATATGACTATAAATAATATTTGCAAGTGTTCTGATCTCAAGAATAGCAGTGGGGGAAAAATGATGCAGCAAAGTTTAGTGTTGTGTTCTTTCCACGATAGGAAAGGCATCACATTAGCAGAAGTGAAGTATTTCTTCACAATAGTGATAAGCTAGTCATGATGTGAATTTAGGAAATTTTATAGTGCACCTTACAAGTTGGAAACTGTTGGGCTAAGATGACTTTACGGCATATAACTTAGGAATGATGGACATAGAAATAATAGCTTACACTGATGAACAAATGTTTACTCTTGAGGAATTAATTATTATAGATACTTCATAGTTTTATCTTCTACAAGAATGTGGTTATTTTTTCTGTTGACTTTTAAATATGTAATGCCCCATTGGAAACTGCATCTATTGCAGAATTAAATAAAATCCAAACAGGTACTGTTTTGAATGTCTCTGGTATGGCATGCTTAGAATTTGTAAATGAGTATTAGTACTCATAGGAATCTTGAAGAACACATATATTCTATCCTCTTAACAATTCATTAGTTTTAAAAGTTAGAAGTTTCCATAGAATTGAACAGTTTTCTGTTTTAGTATGAGACAATACTAAAATAATATTTTCTTCAAAATAATGGCAAGTATCTTCTGAAAATATTGTATAGTTTGATAACATTCAAGTTGATGACCGTCTGATAAAGAAAGGTGTAATTAATTCAAATTAGCAGCCAAAACGTTCATTTTTTTAAAAAAGGTAATACACATAGAATAATATTTACTATACCAATACAGAAAAATTATATTTTATGCAACCCATTTTTAATTTAATTTTATTGTCAAGGTGATATATAGAAGAGGTGTAGTGATTTTAAGGTAGTGAATACATACCATGATGAACTTTTACCCCTTCCCTCATTTTTCTCACACTTTTCCTTCTCCCCAATACCCCGCACAAGTAGTAATGTAAATTTACAACATGTTGTCTTGTGAGTTTTGCTATTGCATTGGTTTGCCCTTTGTCGTTTTTCTCGCCATTTTGTTGTTCCTCTTCCCTTGCCAAATTAAGATAAACGTATATACAATACACAAGATGCTGAAATCAAATAAAACAGGGGATAACCCAAAGGGGAAAACACAAAAGAAATTCTGCTCAACTGCTAGGACCATCCTAGACATTTCCTACTTATTACAAATGAGGAAAACCATGCCATCTGTTTCTTTGTGTCTTGTTAATTTTACTTAGTAGGATTTTTCCAATTCTTTCAATTTCCACATGAATTGGAAACATATAATTCTATCCTGCATATATAAACCACATTTTGTCAATTCGTTCATCTACTGAGTGACATATTGGTTTAAAACATGATTGCATGTAAGTATCACTTAGGCTCATTAAAAAATGACAGATGCCATTTCCCATGACATTCTAAAATCATGATTTCTAAGTAAGATAGGATTTTATGGAAGTACAAGTGTTGAGATATCTGGATGAGTCTATTTATGTATTGCACTGAATTAAGCAGGAAGACATCCAATATCATATAGGAAAAAATGGTAGTGACAAAATATGTCCCTTGAGTAAGATATAGGAGGCTGCCAGAAGTATGAAATAGTTCAGATCATTTTGAAGAATTTAGAAATGCAAGCTCAAGTATTTGTCTATAAATAATAATTATATAATTAGAAGGGCAAAAGAAGGGGAAGAGAAGAAAATAACTGACAGCAGATCATTGTCTCAAGTTAGAGTATAAAAAGACCTAATTTATAACTTCAAGTTAGCGAGAGACCAATATAATATGTCCCACTTAATTTAGGTACATGCAAAATATTTACTTGGCATTTTCCTACTTTAATGCTCAAAAATAAATGAAGACTTATAAGAAAAGTTATGTGATTGCCATTGCTTCAAAATGAACACTAACTGTGATGAGCCTTTTTTCTCACTTTGCACTTTGAAAATAATCCCTAAATTGGTGATGCTGTGGCTGATTAGAGTAAGAGTTAGGGGCTCTCACTTGTACAATTATCCCAGAATAGTTTAAAGCAGTTTTTCCCCTAAGTTATCCAACTACATTTTTTGAAGCTGTACTTTGAACACACCCTCACATCTGAGAATACTATTTGAAATTATACTTCAGCATTTCTTGGGACAGTCTGTTTTGTGCCTTTGTCTATATGCACATTCCTTTTGAGTTCATAGTTGCTCTATTTCCATTTCATTTTTATAAACTAATAAGAACATTGTTCAACTACCACTAATTGATTGCACAGGCCCAGTCTATGTATGAAGGTACTTTGTCTAGGTTAAGCAATAGGATAATACTCACTCTCTGAGGAGAAAATTTCCACAATATAACACTATGCCAAAATTAGAGGATGTAGAATTTGAAGCATTTTGAGACTGCGATATTAGAATTGAAAGGCTCCTTAAGAACATTTTCTTGTAGCTCATTAGTTCACCCAGGAGAAATATATATATCCACAAAATTTGGAGCTAATTATCCAAATTAATACTAGATCCTAGATGTTGTGTTAATAAAAGTCACCATTGTAGTATTGTTACGTCAGAACCCTTCACTATGAGAAAATGAAAGAAACTCAATAAAGCAACATGTCTTATCTTTTTAGGCATTTAATCCCAGTGGTGAGGGTAATGTCTGAGCACTTCCATTCAATAAAAGCTTGAAGTTTATAAGAGCACTTTCTACATATAAAAAATTTTGGCAGGTTGATTGACAGGGTTATTTCAGCATGGAGATATCCCTAACAAGAACTAGACTTAGAGTATATGGCAGATATGATGTGTCCAGGGCTATTGAGGCATTTTCTATTCTAAAGAAGAATCAATTCGAGCAGTCTTCAGTAACATCAGTAAATTGTATGTTCAACCTAATGCTTGGTGTTACTTTTCCTACATTTATAATGAGTAGGCTGATAAATATCCAAACATATCTAAAGATATTTCAATCAAATCCCAAACTGATATGGATACATTGGTCACTCATTGGAACTGTAGGACAAATTATGCTTGTCTGTGCTATAGTTCAATCTATAATCTCCTGGCGAAACAAAGTTTTCAAAAATATTCACAGGATACCTCTAAGTAAAGTTCATGACAGTTATATCTGTGTAATACTTCTAAGGTCAGGATAAAAGCATTTGTTGCCAATATTTACAATCAACAGGATCTGTTGAATTCATTGATCTAGAATTTTATGGCTTCACATTCATATCTCAAAATTTTATCAATATGATTTTCACCAAAACACTGTTCTTATTGAACTTGCCTATGTCCTTTTAGTTTTCAAATCCAGATAGTATATTTCCTTGAATAGCTTCCTGAGAATTCTTTCTTTTCTTTACTTCTGTAAATCTGTTTATTACTTTCTTGATTCCTTATTTATCTCTTTCTTCCAATCTTGTCCACACTAGTGCTTACATTGCTCACACTTGTGTCAGAACTTTCCTTTTCCTCTTCCCTTTAATTATGTCCCCGATTTTATTATTCTTTTTCATATTCATGGTCGTGTATATTTTGATGATGTCTAAACAGAACTTTCTTTGTGTCTGTTTAACATAAACTTTAGAAATATCAGAAAATTTTAACACTAAATCCATCATTTCCACCTGTAGTCCTTATTATCAAGAATATAACTAACACAGTTGCCAGCCAGAGCTGTGGACACACTTCAGATTTCTTCTTAACCTTCTACTCCTGCACATTAGATAAGATAAATGATCAAGATTTTCTCAATTTCTGTCACTAATATAATTTGTATGTACCCCTTTTTATGCCCCTGACACCAGCCTGTTTCAAGTATTCATCACTGGTCACCTATTCCTAAAACGACCATTTACAAAGTATGCTTTTTCCCCATAATCTTCTCATATTGGTCCTCTCCATCAACAAATTACTCTCCTTGTAAGCAAACAGAATGAAGAACTCAGACACAAATTCCAGTATCATTATATACTCACTACATTGACTGTTGGCCTTACATTTCTCATAAGTAAATGGATGTAATCTACCAGAAATATTGAAGAATGTATTTGTTGACTTGTAGAGCAAGAAAAGAGAAAAGTGACGAATCTTTACATTTTCCACCTTAGCTTGCAAATAAGGAAATAGTCAAATTCAGTTTGTTGGTGTAAAGTCACAAATTGTTTCATGCAGAAATAAAAATAAATTTTACCTTCTGGCTCTAAGGCTTGTGGCATTTTAAGGCAACTACAGATATTTAAGTGGTATTATGTAAATTGTGTCATGTATTCACAGCTGTATTGAAGAACATACTCTTAATTTATTATTGTAAATCATTGGTTATTGAATAATATCTATATAAGAATAGTATTTGAAATAATCACACTAAGTTGAAAACCATATCTTAGTCCATCAAAATGTGGAAATAAACGATTTTATTTTAAAAAATACCACCAAGAAAAGTCAGTATACATTTGAGACTGCAGGGATAACATTAGGGTTTTTACTGTCTTTACCTATTTATGTGATTGTATTTCTTGAAATCGAAACTCTACTCTTGTTATTCTTATTGTATGTAATCCAATGTTGTCTATTACTATGTATTTAATGTAGGAAATCTAGCTTCAAAAATGTCTAAAGTTTTTTCCTTTTCAATCACAACATTGTCATTATCGTGCTACACCGTGATCATCATCATCATCTTCTACAAAATTATTATTATCATCATAAGTGCTAATTATTGAAAGTGTGTTTTGTGTCTATGATTTTTTCTTTTGTCTTTTGATAAATAATTTAAAAGTTTATACTTTGCATGCATCCATATTAAAATTTTAAACAAATAAAGAGACAAAAAAACTAAACCATATCAGATAGCTTGACTATGTGCTTATAACAAATTATGAATTAACTTCCTCTCTCCCTGATACTACACACAAATATTCAAGTGTTTGAACAGAACTTTTTCAAGTGATATATCGTAAATGTTACAATATCATGTGCATATCTAAAATTTCATTGAAAGTAATAAACACTACTTTCTATTGAAATATTAGTTATTTTATTCTAGGAAAGTTTTAGAAAAATAGACTGTATATCTTTGAAATGAAAAAAGATCAAAAAGAGTAGCATACAAGTTTTTCAGGGATTCTGTCTTTTATATATATATATATATATACATATATATGTATATGTATGTATATGTATATGTATATGTTATGTGTAGAAAGATACATTTTTAGAATTGTCTTCAGAAATATATACATATATCTAAATTCATGTGTAGACTGATATATGTTATAATGACACAAACATCTTAAAACATAATTAAAATTTTAAAAAATTCTTCATACCAAGTTCGGGTAACTCAGGCTTATAATTTGAGCTATTCTGGGTGCTGAGATCTTAGAATTGTGTTCGAAACTAGCCCAGATAGAAAAGTACATGTTGGATTCTTATCTCCAATTAACCACCAAAAACAGGTATTAGCTCTGTGCCTCAAGTTGTAGAATGCTGGCCTTGAGGATAAAAAGGCTTAGAGACAATGCCCAGGCCTGCAAACAACACCCACAACAACAAAATGTATCACATTAATTTCACAAAAGCATCTTTTAACTGCTGTGAACATTTCTTAGAAACATGAATACATCCCCCTGGAAAATGTTAAGTAAAAAGTATAGAATATGTTGAAGACATGACTATTTAGATTGTTTAAGATATTTAGGTAATGATTAGGAATTAAGAATAATGATAGGTAGATAATATATTGGGACTGGTTTCTTATTCTATTTTATGATAGTAATAGAATGATATTTGTAATGATTTTATAAAATTATTCTTGCTTGGTATTTGAATTATAATAAGTGATAAACATTTTAAACGATTTCCAAACAAAGGAATATCAATTCTTTTGTAACTTCAAAACAATTAAGAAAATTATTCCAAGGCTGGTTCACTCTAAGACTATATGTTTTCTTGTTCTAGTTTTCATATGTTGGTAGAAATTAAAATTAAAAAATTCAATGGATTTTGGCATTCAGGTACATCTTCATAGATACTAATATTGGAGTTCCTTATGTGGAGTGGTTTAATTTCATTTGTTATATTCACAAATAAATCAAGATGATTGTGTATTTTGTTTCTTTTCACTGCTATTGGCTCTTATCTTGAGAATATTTTTTTGCTAGCAAAGTAGAGAAAAACAATGGATTAAGCAAGTCATATATGCCTTTCATAAAATTCATATGCCTAGATTTGGGTCTTCTGTCATTTGCTAAATGTTACTTCCAGAAAAGGTTATCAATTATTTATAAGTGATGCATAATTCCTAGGTATTCCAGTTATCACATACACTTTTTATTGAGTTATCTCTGTATAAACTAAAAAGAAACGGAAAAAACTCTCAAAATGAACAGAAATCACATCTTTGTTTTAATGCTGTAATTTATAAAGAGTTTTCAGCCAACACAGAAAACATCATTATAGGTAATCTACATTTTGTTTGCAGAGTTTTTAACAAAAGTTTTTTTTTTCCTGACATGTAATTCACTTGCAATATATTATCTCCTTTTATTGTATACATTTTAGTGATTTGGATGTGAATTGTATCTTCATAGGTTTTCAAAGCCTAATTTTCACAAACTTGCATTTCTTCAAATAGAAATGCTGTAAATTTTAGAACAGACATTAAAATAGATAAAAAATTCAGTTACAGGAATTTGCCCAGCATATATCCTCTATAGTGTGCCTTTTAAAATTTGTTTTTGGGGATTATTTCCAGGGTCTCACACATACTATTCATGTGCACTGTCAATGAACTACATTCCATATCCAAACAAGTTTTATTACTTTTCTTTAATACATTCATAGAAGTGTAATGCATGGATCCTATACAATTCTCTTTGACCTTTTGAAGACTTGAAAATGTGCTTGCTAAAATTATCGCAGTATTATAAAAATCAATCACTATGATCAATTTCTCCACAAATGAATTAATATATTTTGTGTCATGTTCTTATAATCATACTAGTGCGTTTTCTTTTTCTTTTTTTTTTTTAGATACTAGAGTGGAGATTATTTCATATGCTTTTCCTATTGACTATTAAGTTACATATGTTCTTTAAAGAAATACCCTATTCGGGAAAAAATTATATAGAATTAGAAGATATAAAAATACTTAAGATGGGCTGGGAAAATGGCTCAGTGGTAGAGCACTTGCCTTGCATGCATGAGTCCCTGGGTTTGATTCCTAGGCACCATATAAGCAAAAAGAAGTGGTGCTGTGGCTCAAGTGGTAGAGCACTAGCAGTGAGCTGAAGAGCTGAGAGACAGCGCCCAGGCCCAGAGTTCAGGCCCCATGACCGGAACCCCCAAAAAAGTACTTAAGATTCAGAATCATTGTAGCATTAACAATGTAGCATTAACAAGTATGTACCCTTTATCTGTTTGTCATGTTTTCACTTCTGTTATAGTGTCCTTTGAGTTATGGAAGGTTATCACTTGAGATATAATCCAGTTTATTCTTCCTTTTCTTTAGCCACTAATGCTTTCCATGTCAAATTTTTAGAAAACTTTACTGACCCAATGTCATGAATTTTTACATTTATGTTTTATAGGTTTTTACATCTCACATTTGATTTGATAATCATCTTTCTTATTTTAAGTTTTTGTATTAGGATTGAGGTTGGCCCGGCACCCGTGGCTCATGAATGTAATCCTAGCTACTCAGGAGGCTGAGATCTGAGAATCGCAGTTTAAAGCCAGCCAGGGCAGGAAATTCGGTGAGATTCTTATCTCCAATAAATCACTAGAACCCGGAAGTGGTGCTGTGGCTCAAGTGGTAGGGCACTCGCCTTGAGCTGAAGATCACACAGATAGCGCCTAAGCCCAGAGTTCAAGCCCCATGACTGACAAAATCAAAACAAAACACAAAAAGGATTGAGGTAGTAGCCTAAGATCATTCTTTAAATCTAGAGAGGTAATAATGCCAACACACCCATTGAAGATTATATTTGTATTTCATAAGGTCATGTCATCCTTTTCAAAATCTATTGACCATAAAACTAAGAATTTATTTTTGACAAATGTGTTAAATTCTTCTATATATCTGTTCTTATAGTAGAATTATGTTGTCTTTACTACTTAACTTGGTAATAAGATTCAAAGCTAGTATGAAGGCTCAAGTTACACCATTTTACATGATTGTCCTATAGACCTGTATTCCTTGAATTTACATATGAGTTTATTGAGCTGGTGGAACAATATTCTACAGAGATATATAGATGTTTGATAGTCACTCATATTTTTCACCTTGTGAAAACACAATATCCTAGATATTATATATAGAAAAATGTTTTAGAGAATGCTTGAAACAAATAAAATTAATTTAGGAATGAGTTAAGATTTAGATAACGCTGTAGCACAATAAAGCTGAATGATAAAAACTTGAGCTGTGCAACAGAGGATAGTGAGAGGGGAAAGAATGATGGACCACATAGGAGCTGCTTGTCACTGGTATTGTGCTTCAAAAAACAGAAAGATTTCAGAGATGAGAAGGAGAAAGATAAACTGTCCTGAATCAAGTTTCTTTTTAATCCACCTAATAGTTTGTACTGAAAGTCAGAGAAAAAAGGGAAAAAATAAATTAGAAAATACTAGACCTGTTACAATGTAAAGATATTTTAATAAGAATATGATAATTAATTTCCAAAGATATAGGAGAAAGAATAGGTAAACTCTCAAAGGAAAAAGAACGAAGATAGAAAAGAAACAAAGTAAAACCATTGTCAATAACAAACAAAAGATTTTGGAAGTGTAAAGTCAGTGGAAGTATTCTAAATAACATTGAAAATAGCTAACGTGGATAGAGATGGATCACATTTTATCATATATAATTTTGAAAAAAACATATTGGAATGAAAGTTTTAAAGTCATAATTTAAAACACTATTTGGATTATAACTAGACAGTATAGCTCAATGGTAAAATATTAGCCTAGCATATGTGAAGCAATGGTGTTATCTCCCAAGCATTATAAAGTACGAACAAAGCACACACACACAAAAACCACATAAACACACATGTATACAAGTATAAACACACCACTTACACTTAGAATATTGATATTATCATATTAAACAGGAAATTATCCCAAATAATACAAGTATGTTAATATATAAAATCATAATATTGCTCATAGTATTTATAAGTTTAGTAGGAATAAAATAGTCATAATATACTTAGATTCTTATAGATTAAGTAAATTGAAAATTAAGAAATAGAAGACATGAGAACCTTTGCAAATAAGTTTTAAATAATAAACATTTTGAAACATGTATCTTTTTATTTTGACAAAAAGACTGATGTTATTGTGTTTTAACGCAATATTTAGAATGTGATAACCAGGTTCTCTATATCTTGCTATGGATGGCTATACCTATAATCATTTCACTCTGAATATTTTTATAATAAGGTCTCATAGTTTCTCAGTCTCTCCCGAATTACAAACCCTATTTACATTTCCTGCCATGGCTAGTTAATGGAAGCCACAAATCACTATGCCCACATCAAACATATTTTTTTTTAATTCCAGTACAAATATTTCCAAAAAGTGACCAGGTAATGAAACCTTTCTTAATAAAGTATGTGCTTCTTGAAAATACAGTAAGTATTTGTTACCTGGACAAATAGGTTTAGAACTGTAAGAAAATAAATATATTTAAATTCACCAACTATATAAAAATTAAGAAAATAATTTTTAAATATTCACATGTTAAATATTTTTAAAGCAAAATATACGTGTCTAAATAATTTACATGTGTAAAAATCATGCAAATTTAAATTATACAACTTTGAAAAAAGAATTACTCTAAAGAAACAAAAGAAAATAAATGAGTTCAAAATTTGAAATTTAGAAAATAAAGTGAAGTCTACTGTTTAGTTTACTTAAGTAACTGTAAACCCTCTGTATATCAAGTTTTTTTAATAAAGAATGCATGAACAAGAAAGCAAAAGTACCCATAGATCAATAGTAACAGCAAAAGCATCAGTAGTTCTTTTTTTGATTGTAAAAAAATCGATGGGAGAGATAACAATGTTGCTTCTATAAGAAATGTACTTATACCCCTATTTATGTAACTATAACCCCTCCGTACATTACCTTTATAATAAAATTAAATTGAAATTAAAACTAAAGCAAATAATATACCAATTAAGAATTCTTAGAAGCCATTGATTAAAACTTTGTAAAAAAAACTGCCCTAAGAACCTAAGGAATATAATTTGATAATATTATTTAAATACTTCAACTTCAGCAGAGAAGCAAAATGTTTAAAAACTGTTACAAAATAAAGTAATAAGTCAGAATATATTACCACTACTAATAATCATAAGAAGAATTTATAGTGGTCGTCAAATAGGTAAGAAATGAGGCAATTTGCCATGTGTTTGCATTTAATAATTGAGAAAGAATTTTTCATGTCGTTTTAAATATATATTAGGTTTAATGAAGAAACTATTCTATCATATCATATGATAATCAGATAAAGCTGATAGTTGAGCAAAGAACAGATTGTACTAAGTTTTTGGATGTTAATGTATATTCTTATTTTGGTTGTGCGAAATTGTGGGGATTTCAACTTGGGGTATTGTTCTTGCTAGGCTGGCGTCATATCAGTGGTTAATCTTAGGATAGGTGTTCCCTTTCCACAAGAACATGCACCTGATCTGTCCTTTTAGCCTTCCCATCATCAATGGCACAAGAGTTGCACACCAACTTGTCTAGGTTCCTACCTTGGCTGGCCTGGATTCTGCAGTCCTTCCAAACTTAGCCTGAAGATAATGCAGGATAGTGGAAATGATCCAATTCACCCAGCTATAGATTGAGAAGGAAGTCCACTAAACTTTTGGCCTGGGTTCTGTTCTCAAGCCTCGTAACTAGTTAAAGAGTACAGATGGGAGCCACTTGTGCCAAGCAGTAACAGTATTTTTAAAGCCATTAGAAATATATATGTCTTAGATTTGTGATTACCTCAGGAAAAGAATAAAAGAGCAGTGAAACATAGAGGACAGGCAGAATTTTAACTAGCTATTCAAAGGCTGAATCAGGTTATCTAGCTACTCAGGAGGCTGTGATCTGAAGACCACTGTTCCAAGCCAGTCCAATCATGAAAATAAATGCCATTATCTCCAAAAAAAACCAGAAGTAGAGCAGAGGCTCAAGTGGTAGAACACTATCCTTGGGCACAGAAATTTAGGAACAGTGCCCAGGCACTATCAAGCCTCCAGAATGATGAATGCATGCATGAGCCTATGCACATGTGCGTGTGTGTACTCACACATGCATGCACACATAGACAAACACAAATAAGTATTTCAATGTGAAGTTCTTTATTATTTTTTTAATTTAATTTAATTTTATTTCAGAACATACTGTACAGAGGGGTTACAATTACATGGGCAGGATAATGCGTACATTTCTTACCAAGCATTGCAGCCTCCTCCCTTGTTTACCCTTCACCTCCCTTCCCAGCCCCCCCACTCCCCCTACCCAATCCTTCCCCCCTCCCCCCCCACACCGACATTTTAAAGCTCGTTTTTGACATGACATTTTGTACTTCTCATTGTTGCAACAGGTCCACCTGAATCCTTAAACGACTTGTTTTTCCCCATCTCCTCCACAAGTTATACTGACATCAAATATAGTGAAAGCGGGGGTTAATCTGTGGGGGAGAGACATACAAAGCAACAAAGAAATAATATTATAAATGCGTTAGAAACACATGCATGAAAGAAAAAAAACATTAAAATACATATTTAAGGTTTCATTTTACTAACATCACATTATCTGACCTTTTCCGCTTGACTCATACATATACTAGATATTTCAAATAAGGGAAACCATGGGACCTATGTTTTTTGGGCCTGGCTTACTTCACTTAATATAATTTTTTCCAAGTTTTTCCATTTCCTAACAAATGGGGAAATGTCATTCTTTCTGATGGAGGCATAGAATTCCATTGTGTATATATACCACATTTTCTTGATCCATTCATCTACTGAGGGGCATTTGGGTTGGTTCCATATCTTAGCTATGGTAAATAATGCTGCAATAAACATAGTTGTGCTGGTAGCTTTAGTGTGGTCTTGTTTGTAAACATTAGGGTAAATGCCCAAAAGTGGGATTGCTGGGTCATAGGGGAGTTCTATGAGAAGTCTTTTGAGGAACCTCCATACTGCTTTCCAAAGTGGTTGAACAAGTTTACATTCCCACCAACAATGAAGTAAGGTTCCTTTCTGTCCACATCCCCTCCAGCATCTGTTGTTGTTAGAGTTCTTGATTTTTGCCGTTCTAACTGGAGTGAGGTGATATCTCAATGTTGTTTTGATTTGCATTTCTTTTATGGCTAGGGATGTTGAACATTTCTCCATGTGTCTATTGGCCATCCTTCTTTCTTCTTCAGAGAAGTTTCTCTTTAAGTCTTTCACCCACTTATTTATTGGGCAGTTGTTTCTTTGAGGATTTGTTGTTGGGGGGATAATTTTTTGAGTTCCAAGTATATTTTAGATATGAGACCCATGTCCGTTGTATGGCTAGTAAAGATCTTCTCCCAATCCGTGGGCTTTCTATTGATCTTGCTAGTATGTCATTTGCCCTGCAGAAGCTCTGCAACTTTATGCAATCCCATTTGTCCAACCTTTCTTTGATTTGCTTTGTTTCCGTGTCTCTATTCAGAAAATTTCAGCCTGAGCCAAGGAGACCTAGGGTTTCTCCTATTCCATCCTGTAAGGTTTTCAGGGTGTCTGCTTTGAGTTCAAGGTCTTTGATCCATTTGGAGTTGATTGTGGTACAGGGTGATATATAAGGATCTAGCTTTAGTTTTCTGCATGTAGTTAACCAATTTTGCCAGTACCATTTACTGAAGAGGCTGTCTTTCTTCCATACTACTGTTTTAGCTCCCTTATCGAAGTTTAGATGGCTATAGGTCTGTAGGTTCATTTCTCGATTTTCAATTCTATTCCATTGGTCCTGAGGTCTGTTCTTATGCCAATACCAAGCTGTTTTGATTACTATGACTTTATAGTAGAGTTTGAGATTTGGTGTTGATAGTACTCCAGCAGTGTTCTTTCCGTTGAGGAGCGTTTTTGCTATTCGGGGTCTTTTATTGTTCCATATGAATTTTTGGATTGCCTCTTCTATTTCATTGAAGAATGAGGGTGGAATTTTGATAGGCATTGTGTTGAATTTGAAGATAGCCTTGGGAAGTATTGCCATTTTCACGATGTTAATCTTTCCCATACAGGAGCATAGCAGGTTTTGCCATTTTTTAAGTTCTGTGTTGATTTCCTTTTTCAAGATTTTAAAGTTTTCATCATAGAGGTCCTTCACTTCTTTAGTTAAGTTAATTCCTATGTATTTTATTTTTTGTGGGGCTATTACAAATGGAGTTGCTTTCCTAATTTCAGCCACACTTTTCTCATTGTTGGCATACAGAAAAGCCATTGATTTTGGGGGGTTAATTTTATACCCTGCTACTTTGCCAAAGTTTTGAATCAGCTTGAGTAATTTGGGAGTGGAGTCTATGGGATTCTTTAAATACAAGATCATGTCATCTGCAAAGAGGCAGAGTTTTATTTCTTCTTTCCCTATTTGGACCCCCTTTATGTCTGCATCTTGTCTTATTGCTGTAGCTAGGCATTCTAATACCAAATTGAAGAGAAGTGGAGAGAGTGGGCATCCTTGTCTTGTTCCTGAGTTAAGAGGAAATGGCTTTAGTTTTTCACCATTGAGTATAATGCTGGCTGTAGGTTTGTCATATATAGCCTTTATTGTATTGAGGAGTGATCCATGGATGCCTAATTTTTCCAAAACTTTCATCATGAAGGGGTGTTGGATCTTGTCAAATGCTTTTTCTGCATCTATTGAGATAACCATGTGCATCAATGTTCATCAAAGAAATGGGTCTATAGTTCTCTTTCTTTGATGAGTCCCTGCCTGGTTTTGGGATGAGGGTTATGATGGATTCATAGAATGTGTTCGGTAGTGAGCTTTCTCTTTCAATTTCATTGAAGAGTTGGAGGAGTATTGGTGTGAGCTCTGCTTTGAAGGCCTTGTAAAATTCTGCTGTAAAACCATCTGGTCCTGGACTTTTCTTAGCTGGGAGGTCTCTTATTGCTGTTTCTATTTCAATGCTTGATATGGGCCTGTTAAGCTGGTTTAACTCATCTTGGTTTAGTTTTGGCATGTCAATATTTGCTAGGAAAAGGTCCATTTCTGTGAAGTTCTCAAACTTATTAGCATAAAGTTTTGAGAAGTATTCCCTTATAATGTTCTGAATCTTGGTTGTTTCCGTGGTGATGTTTCCATTCTCATCTCTGAGTTTATTAATTTGGGTGTGTTCTCTTCTTTTTCTGATAAGATTTTCTAAGGGTCTGTCAATTTTGTTAAGTTTTTCGAAGAACCAACTCTTTGTTTTGTTGATTCTTTCTATAGTTTTTTTGGATTCTAATTCATTTAATTCTGATTTAATTTTGATTATTTCTTTCTGTCTACTGGATTGGGGTTTATCTTGCTGCTCTTTTTCAAGGAGGTTTAGATGTGTCATTAAATTGCTAGTTTCAGATCTCTCCAATTTGTTGATGTAGGAGCTCAGAGCTATAAACTTGCCTCTGAGTACTACCTTTGTTGTGTCCCAGAGGAGCTGGTATTTTGTGTGTTCATTTTTGTTGAATAGCATGAACATTTGACTTTCCTTTCTAATCTCTTCCATGACCCACTCGTGATTCAGCAGTGTGTTGTTCAGCCTCCATGTGATACCGGACTTTCTTTGGTGGCTTTTGGTGTTGAGTTCTAATTTTATTCCCTTGTGGACAGAGAGAATGCAAGGTATAACTTCAATGTTTCTGAATTTAGACAAGTTTGCTTTGTGGCCTAAAATGTGGTCTATTTTAGAAAACGTTCCATGTGCTGCTGAGAAAAACGTGTATTCTGATGTTGCTGGGTGAAATGTTCGGTAATATCTGTTAAGTCTAGTTGATCTATGCAGCTGTTTAGATCTGCAGTTTCTCTGTTGAGTTTTTGCCGAGTTGATCTATCTAGTAGGGAAAGTGGTGTGTTAAAATCCCCAACAATTAATGTCTTTGGATCTATATGGGATTTGAGGGAAAGTAGTGTTTCTTTGATAAATTTGGGTGCTCCATTGTTTGGCGAATAGATATTTAGAATTATAATATCCTCCTGAAGGAGAGATCCTTTAATTAGTATGTAGCGACCTTCTTTATCTCTTCTCACGAATTTTAATTTGAAGTCTATTTTATCTGATATTAAGATTGCAACTCCCGCCTGTTTATGGGGGCCGTTTGCTTGGTAGATTTTGTTTCAGCCTTTAACATTGAAAATGTGTTTGTTTTTACGGGCAAGATGTGACTCCTGCAGGCAGCAGATAGAAGGGTCTTGTTTTTTAATCCAACTAGACCGTCTATGTCGCTTAATTGGAGAGTTCAGTCCGTTAACGTTAAGAGATAGGACTGAGAGGTATTTGGGAGTTCGTGCCATGTTATCCAACTTCTTGGGGGCTGCGAAAACTGGGTTCTTCCTATGGTTCTTGGATTCTCAGTTTGGGTGCAGTTTCTTGGCCTTTCTTGCGGTCTTGTTGGTTTTCTATGTGTAGGACATCTTTAAGAATCTTTTGTAGGGCTGGTTTGGTGGAGATGTATTGTTTCAATTTTTCTTTGCTATGGAAGGTTTTTATTTGGCCTTCAGTTATGAAGGAGAGTTTAGCTGGGTACAGTATTCTTGGTTGATAGTTGTTTGTTTTTAGGGCATGGCATACATCATTCCAGGCTCTTCTTACTTTGATTGTCTCTGCTGAGAAATCTGAGGTGATTCTAATTGGTTTCCCTTTATAGGTGATTAACCTTTTCTCCTTGACAGCTTTAAGGATCTTTTCCTTGGTCTGAGTTGATCCTGTGTGGATTATAATGTGACGGTGGGATATCCTATTCTGGTCTGGTCTATTTGGGGTTCTAAAAGCTTCTTGTATCTGAATAGGCCTATCTTTTTGTATGTTTGGGAAGTTCTCTGCTAGGATCTTGTTAAACAAATTTCCTAGACCATTAACTTCTGTTTCTAGGTGCTCCTCTACACCCATTATCCTTAGATTAGGCCTTCTGATGGTGTCTTCCAGGTGTTGGATAGATCTATCATACTTCTTGGACTTGTCTTGGATGGTTGTATGTTCTTTCTCTATAATATCTAGGCTGTCTTCCATCCCTGAGATTCGATCTTCTGCATGGTCTAATCTGCTGTCAAGACTCTCTACTTTGTTTTTTATCTCTTTTCCTTCTAATTGGTCAGCTTTGATGGCTTCAAGTTCTTTGTTGAAGCTCTGTTTTAGGTCTTGTATGAATTTCTTTTCTTCCTTAATTTGGTGTTCAGTGTTTGTTCTCAAATCACTTTGTTGATTGGTTATGGTTTCTTTGGACTCCCATTCCTTCTGTTGGGTTCCATTCAGCATTCCCTTTGTGGTCTCCCTGACTTCCTTCAGCTCTTTTTTAATGGATTCCATGAATGCCTTTAGTGATCTTTGTGTGTTCTCTACCTGGTCTTTCAATTGCTGTATTACTCTTTGATTAGCTTCCTCCCGTTTGTGGGATTTCTGCAGCTCTCTTTCCTCCCATTCGTGGGATTCCTGCACTTCTCTTTGAGTGTTCTCAGCCTGCTCAAGCCATTCCTCCCTTTCTCTTTGAGTATTTTCAAGTTGTTCATGCAAATCCTGTATCAGTTTTTGAGTAGCTTCCTCACGCTTATGATATTCCTCTATAGACTTTTGGGGTGCTTCCTCTCTCTCCCTATCACGCTCATACAGAGTCCTTTGTAAGTTATCAAACTTCTCATTTATCATGTTTGCCAGCAGTGTTTGTAGAGCTATTTGGGAACTTTCTTCTGGATTATTCATTATCTGTTCTGACCCCTGATTATCAAGATTGGGAATTGAGATACCCGGATTTGCCATTTTTCTAGTGTTTTTCTGGCTTACTCTGCCCATTTGAGATGAAGATAGCACCAGTTTTGTGCTAGAACACTATCTTAAGGAAGTTCTTTATTTTTTTTACCTTGTTGTACTTTATTTCCCTTTATTACTTCACAAATTAACAAAATCAGCTAAGGACCTATTTACATAAAATTCATCATGTTTCTCTAAAATCTACTCTCTTTTTGGAAGCCTGTTTTTAGTTGACCCAAAAGTATATTATTCAGGAGGTCAATTCATCTCTCACAAATCTGTAGTATTAGATTATCATTTAGGATCCTCCTAGCAATATGATTTTGTGTAATATTGCATCAAGCAGCATATTTCTTTCTCCAGAAGGGAAGCCTCTGTCAAACAATTAATAATAGGTTTTTCTCCTCCTGGCCAGCATCTGTAGTTATATTATCTTCATCTATTTCATGATCTGTTTGTGTATGCTAAGGACTGCTGTGAAAATAAAAAGGCCCTTCTCAGCATTTAGCATTTGTATACCATTCATAGATATGAAGGTGTTTAAATATTACTAAAATTGCTTTGGAATAAATAATGTTCACCTTGACTATCTTGAGAAAGAAGAATTGGTTTCTCAGAATTTTAGATAAGAACTTGAGTGAAAGAAACAAAAGGAAAAGTGAGGAAAAACTCAACACATACATTCAAATTAAACAAAACAACCCAAGAAAACACAAATTAATTCAGTACTCAAGAACCTGCAGGAAATGCAATGATTAAAAAAAAAAAGCTATGACAAGCTTATCAAAATCCTGAGTACATGAGAGTGTGAACTGTTGTGAGGATAGTGGTTAAAGCCCAGACTGGACAGAAATATCTGTACACAATGCCATTCACCTGTTATTATAAATTTCAGGAAGAATAACATAAAGTGGGCTGAGCCCAAGATCATACACAAGTAGGAAGCCAAATTCTATATGAAAAATAATCAGGATAATTTAGGGCTGAGAACATGACAAAGTGGTAAGAAGACCATTTAGGGGCACAAGACACTCAATTCAAAATCTATTATGGGTATTAAAAAGTTATGATTTTAAATAAATTGTAACATTTTAATATGTGAGTGGAGAAAAGTCCATGAGACAGATAGAATGAACCCACGTTGCAATGCTATCTACTTAAGTGATAATGTTTTGTGGTACTTCAGACAAAACAAAGTTACACTGCAAATGAACATGGATGTTCAGTTGGGTAATGGAAATACTCTACTTAACAGGTGTAAATTAAATAGATTTTTTTGGGGTAGATTTTATTTCTTGAACTAAGAAACTGGATGATGTCCCTGAACTTTTTCTCTCAAGGCTACCACTCTACTACTTTGAGCCACAGTTCCAATTCTGATTTTCGGTTGGTTGTTTGGACATAAGAGACTCACGGACTTTCCTGCCCAGGATGGCTTTAAACCATGGTCGTCAGATCTCAGCCTCCGGAATCCAGGCATGAGCCGTCGATGTTTTTAATAACTTAGTAAATTGTGCCATTACAGCAGTTATAAATGATCATTATAACCTGTGTAATATATGTGTGTACGTATATATCAATGCATACATGTAGAAATATTTTATCACATTTTTGTATCTACAGAAATTTATGAAATCATCCTTCATTATAAAACAAAAAGGAAAAAAAAGTTAATAAGGATCAAAACAAAGGGAATCGTCACACGTTTCTTGTTGTTGAATGGAATGTGAATTGTGAGAATCAGTTTGGGAAAACCATTTCTACATTAACAAAATAGATAATAGCTATTAATTCCAATCCATCTATTTTCACATATTGTGCATCCTCACACATTAGTGTCAAAATCAAAGCACACATTTTTGCCTTTGTATTTAAATCATCTGTTATAATTTAGGTGATAGATGAAGTAATCAAATAAAGATTAAAATAATAGTATGTGAGGCTATGAGTTAGAGCTGAAAAAGATTTCAATATGATGATAACTTAAATTGCATATTTCTTACTTTTACTCTCTTGTCACGTCCCGCATTCTCACATTAGGATTGCATAGAAGGTTCTCACTAAATTATATGTACAATTATGAAAAAATATATTGAAAGAATATGGGCACAGTGTGTTTTAGCTTATTGAGACCTGTAAGGAGTAGTGTGTTTTTGAGGACTTGAAAAACGTTGTGATGGAGATGAAGGAAGGCATGTGCTTATTCTGGAAAACTGTCTAGAGGATTGCTCCCAGAAAGATAGTGATGAATTCTTCCAAAAGGTTACAATGAAATCACTTTCAGAAGCATGTTCATTGCTACACTATTCACCATAGCCAAGTTATAGATACAGCCCAGATGCCCTTTGGTGGAGGGATGCTTGGAGAAAGTATGGTACATATACATAACTGGATTGTACTCATCCATTATGAAGACTGTTAAATTATTTGCAAATAAGTGGATATATCTAAAAATATGTTAAGTAAACTAAGTCAGAGCCAGACACACAAGGGAGCCATGTTCTGTCTCATATTTGGAAGCTAGAACTTTATACAAGTTTACACAACAATATTAACCAAAGCATGCTATTTGCAGAGGGGTATTTAAAAGGTGTAATTTCTTATAAAATTGAACTCTTAATCCCACAAAATCAATACTAGGAAACTATCACTTGGAAGATGTGAGGGGAAGTCAAAAGGAAGGAATAAAGAATGTGATGGAGGAAGAGAATGAAGGCTGATAGAATGAAACTAGAAAAACATTAAAGTGGGGGTGAAATTTGGAAGGGTGAGTGGAAGTTATATAAAGATCCATTGTACTTAAAACTGATTTGTTGAATGGAAATTCCCTTGTACAACTGTTTAAGATAATGAAAAATAAAATTAAAAACAATGGAGACATCTGTTCTTAAATTGTATTCTCTTAAACCTTGACTCAATATAATAGTTTCCTCCTCAGAAATTTTCTTTGCAGTTATTTTCCTCATAGTGACAGAAAAGTGACCAATACAACGAATATCAATACATCACATTGCACATCATAAAGATACACAATATAAAATCTCAGTAAAATATTAGAATTCATTACATGATAAAATAACAGGTAGAATGTGCCAAAAGCTAATTGATTTTTTCCAAGTACTTAACCTATGATATCTAATTTAATCCTCACAACAATTCCATAAAGTGTAACTATTTCCATTTTGAACTCTCAGATAATGATATTGAAGTCTTTAGAGTTGGAATTACTAGTACAACATTGCACACATGGTAAGTGTTAGCCTAAGGTCCATCTCCACTGTATCAAATAACTTCATTCTATTTTATGACTAAAATACCAGCACTTAGTCTACTAATTCTAGGAAAATTACCCAGAATTATTGTGTAGACTCTAATAATATTTCACTTTGTTAGAAAATAGGTAACTGTAATATGAAAACTCCACGGTCATAATCAATTTACACCTCCCTTGTGAAAGGAACTGCTAAACTATAACGTTCTTGATTTCTAGCTCAAAATAGTAAAAATCGTATTTTACCCATGACTCAACACTGCACTGCCTGGGGACGCCATCTCTGGTTAACTCAGTCTTACTGAAAGAATGACCTGCCCAATTCCTGCTGGAAACAGACTGCAGGGCTTATGGACCAATCATTTCCACATTGTAGCTCACCTAAGTTGATTACCATTAGACCTATTTTGATTGCTTTTGATACCCAACAGTTTGAGAGAAATTTACAACTTTAAAATGCTATTAAAGGAAGACTGATATAAAAATCACATTTGAACCCAGATAAATATTTTACCTTTCATATACGCAAAAAATGCAGTCTGACTTATCATTAATGTTAGAAGCGAAAGGTTAAAAATTATAGACACCAAGACCTAAGCAAGAATTAAAGACTCTCCAACTTGTGAATACAATTGGTTTAAAAAGATATCAAGAAAATTTTTGCCTGTGCCATGGAAACCTAGGGTTTCTCCTATTCCATCCAGTAATGTTTTCAGAGTGTCTGCTTTGAATCCGAGGTCTTTGATCCATTAGGAGTTGATTCTGGTTCAGGGTGATACAAAAGGATCTAGCGTTATTTTTCTACAGCAGTTAACCAATTTTGCCAGCACCATTTACTGAAGAGGCTGACTTTCTTCCATTCTTTTTTTTTTTTTTAGCTCCCTTATCGAAGATTACATGGTTATAGGTCTTTAAGTTCATTTCTGGGTTTTCCATTTTATTCCATTGGTCCTGAGGTCTGTTCTTGTGCGGTACCAAGATATTTTGATTACTATGGCTTTGTAGTAGAGTTTGAAATTTGGTATTGATATTCCTCCAGCATTTTCTTTCTGTTAAGTATTGTTTTTGTTATTCAGGGTTTTTATTGTTCATATAAATTTTGGGATTGCCTTTTCCATTTCCTTGAAGAATGAGGTTGGAATATTGATAGGTATTGCATTGAATTTGTAGATAGCCTTGGGAAGTATTTCCATTTTCACAATGTTGATCTTTCCAATCCAGGAGCATGGGATTTTGGGCCATTTTTAAAGTTCTGTGTTGATTTCCTTTTTCAGGTTTTTAAAGTTTTCATCATAGAGGTCTTTCACTTCTTTGGTTAAGTTAATTCCTCGGTATTTTATTTTTGGTGGGGCTATACAAATGGAGTTGCTTTCTTAATTTCAGCTACACTTTTCTTATTATTGGCATATATAAAAGCCATTGATTTTTGAGTGTTTATTTTATACCCTGCTACTTTCCAAAGTTTTGAATCACTTTCAGTAATTTGGGAGTGAAGTCTGTGGGATTCTTTAAATACAAGATCATGTCATCTGCAAAGAGGAAAAGTTTTACTTCTTCTTTCCCTATTTGCATCCCCTTTATGTTTCCCTCTTGTCTTATTGCTGTAGCTAGGCATTCTAATATTAGATTGAAGAGAAGTGGAGAGAGTGGACATCCTTGTATCATTCCTGAGTTTAGAGGAAATGGCTTTAGTTTTTCAGCATTGAGTACAAGGCTGCCTGTAGGTTTGTCATATAAAGCCTTTATTGTATTGAGGAATGTTCCATGGATTCCTAATTTTTTCAGAACCTTCCTCATAATGGGGTGTTGGATCTTGTCAAATGCTTTTTCTGAATCTATTGAGATAACCATGTGATTCTTATCCTTGCTCTTGTTGATGTGATGAATTATATTGTTTTTCGTATATTGAACCAGCTTTGCATCCCTGAAATGAATCTTGTTTGATAGTGGGGTATAATTTTATTAGATGAATTATTGTGGTTGATTGGCCAAATTTTGTTGAGAAGTTTTGCATCAATGTTCATCAATGATATGGGTCTATAATTATCTTTCTTTGATGATTCCCTGCATGGTTTGGGGATGAGGGTAATTAAGGCTTCATAGAATTAATTCGGTAGTGAACTTTCTCTTTCAATTTAATTGAAGTGTTGAAGGAGTATTGTTGTGAGATCGGCTATGAAGGCCTTGTATAATTCTGCTATAAAACATCTGGTCCTGGGCTTTTCTGTGATGGGAGGTCTCTTATTGCTGTTTCTATTTCAATGCTGGATATGGGCCTGTTAAGATGGTTTAACTCATCTTGGTTTAGTTTGGGCATGTCGATATTTACTAGGAAAAGGTGAAGTCTGCCAAGTTCTCAAACTTATTAGCATAAAGTTTTGAGAAGTATTCCCCTATAATGTTATGAATCTTGATTGTTTCTCCGGTGTTTCCATTCTCATCTCTAAGTTTATTTATTTGGTATGTTCTCTTTTTTTCTAATAAGATTAGCTAAAGGTGTGTCTATTTTGTAAACTTTTTCAAAGAACTATCTCTTTGTATTGTTGATTTTTCTATGGATTTTTTGGATTCTAATTCATTTAATTTTGATTTAATTTTAATTATTTCTTTCCGTCTACTAGATTGAGGTTTATCTTGCTGCTCTTTTTCAAGGAGGCTTAGCTGTCTCATTAAATTGTTGGTTTCAGATCTCTCCAATTTATTGATGTAGAAACTCAGACCTATAAACTTGCCTCTGAGTACTGCCTTTGCTCTATCCCAGAGGAGCTGGCAGTTTGTGTGCTCCTTTTTGATGAATGTCATGAACACTTGAATTTCGTTTCTAATCGCTTCCATGACCCACTGGGGGTTCAACAGTGTTTTTCAGCCTCCATGTGTTACAGGACTTTCTTTGGTGGCTTTTGGTGTTGAGTTCTAATTTGATTCCCTTTTGGTGTGAGAGAATGCAAGGTATTACTTTAATGTTTCTAAATTTGGACAAGTATGCTTTGTGAGCTAAAATGTGGTCTATTTTGGAAAATGTTCCATTGGCTGCTGAGAAAAACGTGTATTCTGATATTGCTGGGTGAAATACTCAGTAGATGTCTGTTAAATCTAGTTGATCTATGCAGTTGTGTAGGTCTGCGGTTTCTCTGTTGAGTTTTTGCCAAGTTGATCGATCCAGTGGGGATAGTGGTGTGTTAAAGTCCCAAAACAATTAATGTCTTTGGATCTATATGAGATTTGAGGGAAAGTAGTGTTTCTTGGATATATTTGGCTGCTCCGTTGCTTGGCGAATACAGATTTAGAATTGTAATTTCCTCCATAAGGAGAGTTCCCTTAATTTGTATGTAGTGAACTTTTTATCTCTTCTAAGTAATTTTAATATGAAGTCTATTTTATCTGCTATTAGGATAGTAATTCCTGCCTGTTTATGGGGGCTATTTGCTTGGTGGATTTTGTTCCAGTCTTTCACATTCAAAATGTGTTTGTTTTTATTAGCAATGTGTGACTCCTGAAGGCAGCAGATAGAAGGATCTTGCTTTTTAACCCAATTAGACAGTTTATGTCGCTTAATTAGTGAGTAAATCCCGTTAAGATTGAGATAGGACTCTGAGCTATTTGGGAGTTCCTGCCTTTGATAAAATGGCAGGTGGATAACACCTTCTTGTGGGCTGAGACAACTGGGTTCTTCCTATGGTTCTTGGATTCTCAATTTTGGTGTGCTTTCTTAGCCTTTATTGTGGTCTTGTTGGTTTTCTAGGTGTAGGTCATCTTTAAGTATCTTTTGTAGGGCTGGATTGGTGGAGATATATTGTTTCAATTTTCTTTGCTATGGAAGGTTTCTATTTGACCTTCGGTTATGAAGGAGAGTTTAGCTTGTACAGTATTCTTTCTAGATAGTTGTTTGTCTTTAGGGCATGGCATACATCATTCCAGGCTCTTCTGGCTTTAATTGTCTCTGCCGAGAAATCTGAGGCGATTCTCATTGGTTTCCCTTTATAGGTGATTGTTCTTTTCTTTTTGACAATTTTATGGACCTTTTCCTTGGTCCGAATTTATCTTGTGCTGATTATAATGTGATGGTGGGATGTCCTGTTATGGTCTGGTCTACTTGGAGTTATAACAGATTCTTGTATCTGAATAGGTCTATCTTTTTGCATGTTTGGTAAGTTATTTGCTAGGATCCTGTTAAACAAATTTCCTAGACTATTAAATTCTCTGAAGAGGAAAGAAGGATGACCAATAGACACATGAAGAAATGCTCAACCTCCCTAGCCATAAAAGAAATGCAAATCAAAACAACATTGAGATACCACCTCACCCCAGTTAGAGTGGATATAATCAAGAACTCTAGTAACAACAGATGCTGGAGGGGATGTAGACACACAGGATATTTACTACGTTGTTGTGGAAGTGTAAACTTGTTCAACCATTTTGGAAAGTAGTATGGAGGTTCCTCAAAAGACTCCACCTAGAGCTCCCCTATGACCCAGCAATCCCACTTTTGGGCATTTACCCAAATGATCACAAACAAGACCACTATAAAGCTACCAGCACAACTATGTTTATTGCCGCATTATTTACGGTAGCTAAGATATGGAACCAAAACAGATGCCCCTCAGTAGATGAATGGATCAAGAAAATGTGTTATATATACAAAATGGAATTCTATGCCTCCATCAGAAAGAATGACATTGCCCCATTTGTTAGGAAATAGATTTGCCTTTCTTTTATGAAGAAAAGACATCAATTCTATTGCATTTTTAATGCCTTATGATACTGAAGATTAAATTATAAACTATTAAAGCTTGAAAATAACTCATTTTCTTAGGAGTAGGACACAAAAGACAAGCTTAATCCATTTTAAAATACCCTTATTTATACTACAAATTCACTCTTATAACTACAAAGATTCTAAAAATAAGAAGTGCAGTGACACAAATGAAATAATTTAACTGAATCATCTATTCAAAGGACTATGTTAATAGAAAACCAAGTTATAATAATAGTTAGCTTACCTAAGTCACTTACATCCTTTTATTCTATTTTATTTAGTTTCATAAGAACTGGTTTTTCATAAAATGATGCACAAATCCTATATACCCACTTACATTTTCAGATTTTAACAATATTTATTTCAGAAATGATTTTTGCTCTATAGTCAATGAACTTAAATAATACTAAAATATTCAAAGGGTCTTCAGAAATTACAAGACTCACTCTGGGATGTTATTTATATTGGAAAAGATTCGAAAAGCCTTATTTGTTAATGTTGTGATAGTTACTCCCATAAAAGAAACAGTGAAGATCTCATTGCAGGTACAAAACAACTTCAAATGCATCCACAATCTGGAGGTGACACATGCTTTTTGTTTGTTTGTTTTTGAAAGGTATATCTAACAAGCATATCCACAATACTGATTTTCAGTCAATATGATGGGATATTCAAACCTAATAAATACAGGGTAGATTATCTTAGTGAGAATAGATATGATCTTACGAAGAAAGTTGTTTTCAATAGAAATCCGGAAAGAGTTTATCCACTTTGTGTTTCATAGGATTAACCAGAGAGTAATACCTGTTTGGTCAAGTTGGCCAAACATACTCAATGCGTATATGTTAAAAGTATGACCAATTTAAGAGGTCAAATACATATTTTGTACTGACAGTCATCTTACAGAAATAACTTACTACCTAGTTATTTCTGTATCTTCCTACCTAACATATAAAAGGAATTGAAAGTGATCTCTTTTATCTAACTTAATGTTGTAAATATTTTGATTATGATGACATTATTTGACATATATATGTACAGAAGGGTGGTTCCAATAAAATGACATGACAGAATGCTGATAAATAAAAACATTGCAACACAGCTCTTTTCAACCTCACCCTGTCCACATTGGCAAACAACATTGCATCAGCACACGCGCACATATACATGTACACACATGTGCGCACATGTACACACACATATACATTCAGAGTTTATCATACAAAAAAGTTCAAATAAAATATTAGTGGTTAGTACAAATGATAGTTTTCCTTATTAAAAAAAGTACACAATCTAGTCACCATGCATGTTTCATTGTACTTGCCTTTCCACAAATGACCACTTAATTTATTTTAATTAATTAATTAATTTGTTTGGTTCTAATACTAAGGCTTGAATTCAGGGCCTGGCTCTGTCCCAGAATTTGTTACTTTTTTGTTTTAGTTTTCTCAAGGCTAGCATTTTACTGTTTTCCCACAGCTCCATTTCTAGCTTTTGCTGGTTACTTTCAAATCAGAATCTAATGGCGTTTTTTTCCCCTGCTTTTTCTGGTTTCAAACCACAATCCTCAGATTTCATCTTTCTTATTAGCTAGGATTAAAAACAAAAGCCACCAGTGTGGCTTCTTTTTCCTCTATAGTTATTAATGCACATACTTATATAGTAATTTAAAACTGAGTGTATAGAAACAAGATGTATAGTGATGATATTGTCCTGTCAGAAATTCATGGTAGTAAATTTCTTCTTAAGGCCATAAACAAAAATTACCATGATATAATATAAGAGGACTCACTATTGAACATATGAGGTATAAGAGCTTTCTAATAGGTCCATTATTTATTGTTGCCCAACATTAGGAAAAAGTATAACGCAGTAATAAAATAGAAGTCCTTTGTATGACTACTTAAATTTCTTGTTTTTATAAAGACACACATTTTCATCTAAAATGAGTAGGCCTGTCTATTGTCTTCATGTGATTTTGATGATTGAAGGTGCTTAAAGAGAAGTCAAAATGTATTAGTAGTTCTTTGCTATCAATTAAATCTCACTTTTTCTTCCTGGAGAATATAATGATTAAAGCAATAATTCAGAATCAGCAAGCAATAGTTCAGAATCACGCTTCCAGTGCAAGTGGATCACCAGTAAGTAATCCTCAATACCATTTTCCACAAAGTTTTGTTACAGATACAATCGGCCTTCCTCCTCTAGCTGCTTTTCTAGAATAGACACATTCGTTCATTGTACAGGAAAAGTGTGATTTAACTGATTTGTCAGATCTGTTACTAGAATTGTCAAGGATTTATATTCTTGTCTGTAATTTAGTCAAAGCTATGTATCTTTGGGTAGGCTACTAAAATGTATTTACTAATTTCAAGTAAATACATAAATTCTATTTCCATCTCTTTTTTAAAAATAAAATTGTTTCCTCTATAAATTGATCAGAGGCATGGATGGAATTTGTGGCTAGCTAGGTCATTGTACATCTTTCTCTTCCTCTCTCTTTTTCATGGTTCTCATAGATAATATGATTGCTCCATAATTATCTTAATTTATTTTGCTTTTATATTTTTGCTTGCATCATTTCACTTTCTGCTCTGCCATTATCCCAATCATTTTCATAGAAAGCATTATTTCCTATTTTCTCATTCCTAGAATAAGCTGCACATGAAGACACCACTGGTCATCATTTTCAGCCTATAACTTTGAATATAGAGGAAAATCTTTCTCTTTTCTCTATCAATTCCCTATTCACCAGTGAGAATAATTTAGAATAGAAAACATGGAAAAAGAGAAAACAAATCATGGTGAAAAACAGAAGCAGAAAATTCATTGGATTTTTCTGACCAGTTCAACCAATGTGAATTATTGGGGAAATACATAGGCACCTCATTCCCAGTAGTACTCAAAGTCACTGGTTAGGCAATTCTGATGAAGACAAGGAACAAGATGAAAATGTGAGGAATGGTATCATTTGCAAGAAAAAAGATGGAGAAAGATCCAAGCAAATTTCTTCTTTGGGCTGCCGAAAATACTCAGCTTACTACAGTGTAGACACTACTTTCCAAAAAGGCCACTCATGTGAATATTAGGAATGAGGATGAGTATACCCCACTTCATTGGCAAGCCTACAATGGACACTTAGACATTGTCCATGAGTTGGTGGCTCGAGGCAGATATTCATGAAATAATTGCCGATGGCCGGACACCCCTGCACAGTGCTTATACATGGAATAATACCAGAATTGCTTCTTTTTTACTTCATCATGATGCAGATACCAATGTCCAAACTAAATGCCTCTTGACCCCCTTGCATCTTGCTGCTGGGAATAGAGGTAGAAAAAATATGCTGGATTGCCTTCTGTTGAACCATTTTATCAAACCAGGTCTGAAGAACAACTTGGAAGAAACTGCATTTGATATTGCAAAAAGCATAATATGTATCACTACATCTTTGAAGTTGTGGAAGGCTGTTCAAATTGTTCTCATATGTTGTAATGGTTCGGTTAAGTTTCTTAAATTTCAAAAATGATGGTCCATCTTTGTGTCCTTCCAAAATATTCTCACAATACAGCAATATCTTACTGTAAAAATTCATGGATTCCATGGTATTCTTCCAAGTGAATTGCCTGACTTTGATATCAAAATGTATTCAAGACTTGTTTGTATATATCTATAATGATTTCTGCAGAGTTTGTGATTTTTTAAAATCAGAAATAAGTTTAACTTACCTGTTGAAATGAGTAGTAAAGAAACTAAAGATATTTCTGGTACTTGTCTGAAAAAGTTTATTTTAAAATAGTCTGTATTCTGTTTGTATAATGTCCAAAATCTATTTCATTCTCTCCAAATATAATACTTTGAATTCTACATTGATTTATAATATATAGGTTCATTAATAAATGTGTCCTTTCAGATTGCATTCCATATAGAAACAGTTTAAGATTCCGTTTTTCCTAGGTCCTTATAGTATTTTATTTCTTTGGGATAAAATGACAATGTTATCTAATTTCAAATGTTTTGTAAAGGTTATGCTATGTAAAGGCCTTTCTAAGATGAAGAGTTAATACACTGAAGACAAACTTTTAATTCTATGAACTAAATGTATTCTTTCACTTGTATCTTTGTAATCAACTTTTTAATAACTGTTTTTCATTTCTTGAATCCGAAGAATACTTCACAAATTTCCATATCATCCTTGTGGAAGTGCCATGTAATTCTCTGTATTGTTGCAATTTGGGTAGATGTGCTGATGAAGCATGTAGTATCTTGTAAATTTAAGTAGTTAATGATGCAATCTTAATATAGGCATATATCTTTCGTTGCCTATTTGTAAAAAGGAAACCTTATTGTTCCTAGCAATGCTATTGATCTTATTTCCCTAAAATTCTGTGTAGAGTGGGGAAAAAATGTATATTGTTTAATCGATTGCTCACATTTCAACCTTTTTTGTCAATGACTATTTTAAGTCTTTTTCATTTTAAACCTGATCATACTTTGAAGCCTTTATAGCTAGGTCCAAAGGTGATGGCTTTTTCAAGTACTTATTTGTCCAACTGAGTTAGATTTGTGGAGCTAAGGGATTCAAAGTAAGCTTTGCTCAAGAGCTACTTCTAAACTTGTGCAGCTTAAAATGTCCCAAATGAGGTCTTACTGGCACAAATGTCTCCCTGACCCTTTCTCATTCTTCCATGTAGGAACAGACCAACCAGAGTATCTTACCCTGACAGCAAAGATTGTCTTACTGCAACAAAATTAATCTTAGTTACAAGGGATCATAGAGAGATGAACAGTTCAGACAGCACTGTTCAGACTAGAAGGCATTTTATCAAAATATAATTGTTTATTATATCTATCATTTCAAAAGTAGCTAAAGCCAGGAGGTGAAAAATCATTCATATGCATGATTACCTAAAGTCCTGGTCTGTCTACCTTCCAACCAGGCAGGAACTTACACTACAGCATTTACATCACCAAATATTTCCATAGCTGCAGGAGAAGTCCATATATTTCTCCTCGATTTTAGGCCTTAAATTGGTAATGTTTTTATCACATTGTTTCCTCTTGCCTCCAGTCTGTAAATCTACAAATGGTAAATCTTTAGGCCTAACGCTACCAAACACTGAGGTAGAGATAATGGAATAAAACTTTAAAACAGAGTTGCCTTTGATATCCTAACGAAAACAGAACAATGCAAAACATGTGCCTTTTTATTATATTACATACAGTTATATAATTTATACTTATATGTGCTGATTCTTTATTTTACACAGTGAAACTTACTAGAATCAGTTGATAATTTGAGAAATAAATTTATATTTATTTATTCCAATAAATACAATTGGAATATAAATAATTAGGTTTAGAGTATATATTAGAATATAAAAGTATCAATGCAATGTCTTCGGTATTAACTTGGGATACCTTCTAAATATTCTTGGTCATCTTAATTCACATGGTAAAAAAACAATGTTGTTTTCCTCTAATCTATAAGGGATTTTACACTGCTGCTCTGTTTATTGTTTAACTCTCTGGTCCCAAACTGTTTTCTCCATATTTTTGAATCATATTTTTGAACCCAAATTTTGCTGATGTTATTTCGAAAAAGTATTATTCTTTTGCAGGACCCAGGGTTCCTAGTATCCCAGCTCCCAGTTATCCACATCATCAGATAAGAAGGGCAAGACGTCTCACCTAGGCCCATGCAATATGCCATCAGAAAGTAATTGAAGACCCATCTCAAATTCTCATTTCCTATAATATTTCAGGTCCTCAATTCCTTGAGACATAGGAATTAGCAGTAAGCAATTGTGAAATGCAAGGCAACATAAAGATGAGATAAAAAAAAATCTGAGAGAAAGTACTGTAATTCAAATTTCCAATTTACAGATGACCAGCCCATATGAGTGAGCAAGATCACAAATTTCACAAGATTACTTTTAATACCTCTCTCCTAACGATTAATGAAATATTTCAGTCCAGCATATGTAGGCCAAAAAAATAGTTCCTGGAATGATAGATCCATAATTGGTCTACCAAGGCCAGAAAAATTTGACTTAGAGGTCAAATATAATTCAGAAAAAACATTAATTGAGAAGATCTTTAGTGCTTCAAAACACTGGTACTTCAGTAAAACTTGGTTCTGTAGTATAAAAATGTTGTCATTCTCAATCCAATGATAACCTACATTTAATCTCCTGAAAGTATACTCCTTTTCAAATAAACTTTTTAAAATCACATTCGCCAAAATAACATTTGACAAGTAGATGATACTTAATGACATTAAAAGTTTTTCAAGTGGAGGGAGCAATTTACAATAGAGTGGATTTATTTACCCAGCACTAATGTCAAATAGTTTCAACCATTCATTAAACTGTAGAAATAATACCACCCAACCTTTGTGTTGTTCAGTAGGTGCCTTGCAGAAATGTGTTAAATAGATCAGCCTCCCATGTTTCAAACCCAAACATTAGCTAATAAAGTAAATTTCATCACATAATGAGGTACATTTTAAAAAGTCACAAATAGTTGCCTTATCATATGTTGTTTTATGTTTTCCCTGTCTGTCTAACATAGTAAAAACTATGACTTGAAGTCTTGAATATGGGTACTCATCAGAGATGTGACAAACAAAAAATCTGTCTTCTATATCTATCATATTTCTCTTTGGTAGTAATTATTATTTTTCTTTTTTTCCAAAACATATAGGTAGCAGAAAATACTATCCCACGTAAAATAAAATAATCACAAACCATTGTACAAAGGCATTTATAAAAATTGGTAGTTAGGAATACATTCTAAGCCATTTTTAAACTTTCTTGTTGACTAAAGATTCACGTCTCCAGACTTGCGAATTTTTATTGCAGATGAATGAATTATGGAAATAGAAGTTGACATAAGTTGAAGTATTTGCAGGATTGAAACTCCATGGAATGTGTATAAACCTTTAAAAATATTAACAGACATTTTAAGAGAATGACTATCTGGAAGATGAAACCAGAGAAGAATAATAGTAAAGACATAGAATGAATGAAAAATGGAACAAGGGACAAGTACAGCTAGAATACTCAATGTACACATGTGATAAAGGAAGTAGTAAATCGGAAATAAATCTTGGAGAAGGGGTTGGTTCAGAATGATAGAAGGAGTAACTCTGATCCAGGAGCATTGGACAATTAGATGGACATATTTAATTGTAACATACTTGCACAAGCTTTTGAAATGCAGCTTAAAAACACAACAAAAAAAAACAAAATCACACAAAAATTACAACCAAACAGCAATCTCAACGAGTTTGAATATAACCTCTCAAAATTTTAAGCAGTTAATGAAGGCAGTCTTGGGAAAGCAAAAAAAAACTGTTCAAAGAGGGCAGTACGGGGTAGGGGAGAATTTTGAACAGATTTAAATAGATTGTCTAAGGTTATAAATCACCTACATCTGCTGCAAATATTTTCTTCTTCGAGTTCTCTTTGTCTGAACTGGATCCTCCAGTCCTGAACCGCACTTGATAGCTTGTGAAGATAGAATGATAGAAACAAGATCAAGAACCCATTACTCCACTGGAGAAAAAATAATCCTCTGTTTTCTCGCATATCTCTTCATTACTATATTTTCATAATTTTAAGTCAAGTGATTTTGAATTATATCTTTCCTTCTTTTTTCTGGCAAAGTAATTGGTCAAAGTAATTCACTAAATATTATCTGCCATTTTTTTCTATCAATCTGTTTACTTGTCCAAGCGAGTACATTAAACTTCCCCCTTGCATTTGGTTGCCACGAAAACCCAACATCTATGATAATGAGGACAAATTCTAATGTAAAACTTTGTCTCCAAAAAACCAGTCCAAGAAGCTGTGATCACAAATATTTAGGATTCTTTTTTCTTTTACCTTGAAATTCTTCTTGTGTCTAAAGTGCCCACAAAAATAAATACTCCACCACTTTTTGCTTCAATCACTTCTAACCTCAAAGATGTATTTTGCTAACAATATGCTTAGAGGAAACAAAAAAAATACTCCACTTTTATCTTCTCTCTTAATATTCTACTTAGATACCATATCAGGAACAGTGAAGTTATTCTTTGGAAAATTATTACAATAGATTATTTTTTGTCTTCATTTTGCATTTGCTCAACAAGTTGTTGAGCAAATAGAGAAGAATAGAGTTAAATCACCCATTTCTTGGATGACAGTGTCTGTTACAAAGGACAATGCTTCTATGTCCTACTTCTATGTCCTCTTCTTAGCTCTTGCATGATTTCCAATTAATCACAGATTATTGGCTTCAAGTCTAGTGAAGCTGAAGGACTATAAGGCCTCCCCCACTGCTACATCTTCATGGTTTCTCTTTTAAAACTCTTTTATTTGGATGTGGAATTTATTTCCATGTCTTCGTTCAATCTATTCCACATTATAGTGAGGCAAATACGCTCTGTAAAATCACTTTAGGTAGCAAAAATATTATGACAATCTATATCAAAAAGTTTTGGCTTCTTTCCACTGCTTAGGCCAATACACTGAGCTACGGCTTCTAAGACCACGTTTTCTTACCTTTTCAATTTGCTCAATTCTTTTCTGATCCCAAAACTTTTTGCCGAATGTAATAAGAGAAGTCCTCACTATCTCATGTTAATAAGGATATTATGTTTTTGTGAGATACTTAGAAATATGAAATCATTGGTTTGAAGTATCCAATCAGATTTTTTTCTCTTTTTCAGTATTTCACATGCAAAGGCATTTTGGAAAATATTACAAACAGAAAAATGTATACCCAATACCTTCTTTCATTGTGGAGGGCACTTTCTCCCTAAATATTTGGACCCAAATTATCTTTTTCAGAGAATTACTGTTTGATAATTAACGGTCAATGCACAAATTTTGATATCTTATTTTTTAAAGAAGTTTGAATTTAAATTACACTACAACATTGTTTCACATAGTAAGAGTATATTTCCTGGGTAAGGACAATTCTCAAGGAAACCTACAGGATTGATAGCAAGGTTTCTGAGGTTTGTTTGTTTAATGTAAAAATGAGCCATCTTTACCCACATTGCTCCCTCTCAGTTAAGTCTCCATGGATTTCTTTGCATGAAAGCCTTTTTTCCCAGGCAATTTTAAATTTTCTTCATAGGCTATGTTGTTAAAAACTTTGAACAATTAAAATTTACCTGCCATAATTTTAAAACTCTTTTGAAATTCCTTTATCAGTATCGCGAATTCACCAACGCTAATTCCAACTTTACCATCAATAACAGTTAAAATGTTGTTTTCATGACATAGTGTCCATGAAACTATTATTTTCCAGTGGCTTTGTTATGCATATATATGTCCATGTAAGCTGATGCTGAGCAAAATGAACTCCAAGATATGGAAACAGATTTTTATTTACAATTGTTGTTTTTAATGTACTATGTAACTTCTATTTTCTTTGACCAAGGACAAATCAATTTAATAGCAATACTCACAAAATAATATGTTGGAAATGTACATTACAACTTGTGAGGAGTATTGGGGTGAAAGAAATTTATGAGAAAAATGAGAGAGGGGGGTAACAAGTTTGAAAAGACATGTATTCAGTACCTTACAATTACTGTAACCACACTGTACATCACTTTGCTAATAAAAAATTTAAAAAATAAGCTGCATGAAATAAATATCATGTATTAGTATAATAAATACTATTCTTTATGTAGTAACTTTTTAAAAATCAATACTAGCTGGCATCTAATTTGAATTAATTATCCCTTTTTAATCAGAGGATCATCAACTTGAATGTTATCCAACTTGACAATATTTTCACAATATACTTGCCTATATTTTCAAAAAAGAATAAATATAGTACTTTCTCATGCTAAAACCGAAAACAGATTAATTCTGGTGAAACCCGTAACTTTTAAAAGTAAATAAGTTGTTAAGAAGACAGGATATATGTGTTCTTCAAATTCCTATGACTAATAACTACTCATTTTCAAATTCTGAACATTCTATATCTGAGAGATTGAAAACAATACGTGTTTGCATGTTATATAATTCTGCAATAGATGCAGTTTCCAATGGGGTGATACAGATTGAGAAGTCGACAGAAAAATAGCCACATTCTGGTAGAGGATAAAACTATGAAACATCTGTAATAATTAATTCTTTAAGAGTAAGCAATTGTTTATCAAAGTAAGCTATTATTTCTATGACCATCAATCCCAAGATTTATCTCATAAAGTCATCCTAGCCCAACAGTTTCCAACTTGTATGGAAATTCCCTTAATTCACATCACAAATAGCTTATCTCTATTGTGAAATAATACTACACCTCTGTGTGATGCCCTCCTTGTTTTGGAAAGAACACCTAAATAAAGTGGGTTCCATAAATTTTACCCCCAGTGGTATTCTTGACATCAGAACACTTGTAAATATTATTTATATTTTATAATTTTTTAACTATCATAGATATTCAGGATGCTAAGATAGGAAGATTACAGTTGAAAGTCAACCCAGGCAGGAAGGTTCCTTAGATTCTTATCTCCTATAAACTTCTCAGAAAACGCCAGACACAGGTGGCACTGAGGTTGAAGTGGTAGGGCACAAGCCTTGAGCAAAAACAGGCTCAGAGACAGTGTCCAGGCCCAGAGTTCAAGCCCTAGGACAAACCAATAAAACAAAACAAAAATAAAAACAAACCTCAAAGCTAGCATTTTTCTCATTGTATAAAGAGGCACGTAATTAAGGAAATTGCTTCCTGTGTTACATATATGTAGAAGAAAGAATATGTCACACAATTATTCTCTTCATACCATGTTATACCAAAGATTCAAAAAATGCTATTTTTCTTAATTTATAAATTAATTTCATCCATTTGTTGGCAACTCTGTCTATATTATTCACATTATCATTTTATATATGAACTGATGGAATTATCTCTTAAATAACTTTTAATTATAACTCTTTTGAAAGAATCTTCTAGGCAAATAGAATGTTAGAATCATTTGTGAGTTTTTCAATTAAACACTCTACTTAAAAATAATTTTGTAGTATCATATAGAATATGAAATGACAAACAAAACCAAAATATTTATTTTAAATCTACGTTCTAATTTAGCAAAATCTACATAGTCTTACATTAGATGAACTTTGCTTTTTCTCCAGGGATACCCTTTTGTAATCCTTCATCATTTCTTTGGAATCCAAAAGAATGATGATTATTTACTTTTTCAAATTTTGGATGGGAATCATGAGCCATTTTGCATCTAGGAATGTTCTGTAAAGTAAAGAGCATTTAAAACACAACTGAATATTATATATGTGTTGCATTTCAATAGGAAACTTGACTTCTCAAACCATAATGACAAAATTAGCCCAAACTTCCAACTGTGTATTCCTTTCTTGACTGGTTTGCTTTATTAAGACAAAATTATACTACCTGGTCCAGAGAAGGTATCACTACATAATTCCAATCTCTAATCTGCTAGAATTCTAGGCTTGTATCACATTGCCCTGCCTAGTTGGTTGATTTATTTAATCTAGGTAGAGACTAGCAATTCTAAACTTCTCCAGTGATGTTATCCACCAAAGTGACTGCTCAGACTGTTTATCTACTATTTTCAAAGATTTTCTAACATTTCACACAGGATATGAACATTTTCAGATGCACCTGAATGGGTCTCTGATTCATTCCTCCATGGATCTGATCCCTTGAATTATGATTACTTGACTCTCTTACTATATCTCGTCCCTACCTATGTAATATTCTCAAACTTTTTGAAGAACTTCACTTAAGACTTTCTAATATAAAAAATTATCACTTGATTCTAGTCTTACTCAGGACATATTTTCTATTGTTTTCTAACTTTTCTACATATTCTGAGAGTTGTTTCATTTGTGTGTACACATATAAGTGCCTCTGTGTGTATGTGTATATTTGTATACATGTATGCAAAAGTGTCAAGCTCTTATTCATCAATCTTGCTCATCAATCTTGTTCATGACTGGTATTCCATCACCTGAGCCATTCTTCCAATTCAGCTTTTGGCTGCTTAATTATAGGTAGTGTCACAAAGATTGTTCTGCCCAGGCTGTATGCAAACTGATATTCCCAGACTCCTTTACATTCTTAGGTTTTATTTTTCTAGGAGTATCAACTTTTAAACTAAAACATTTTTGTGAATGTAAAGTCTAAGCTGTAGCCCAGATTTTTAACTCAAGAATTGATATAAAGATAGATGAACATACACATTACATATGCTGAGTGTACATTGTTAGAAATGTGATCTTAAGCTGGGTGGCAGTGAGATCTAAGGATTGAGGTTCAAAGCCAGACTGGGTAGGAATGTCCTGGAGACTACTTTCTCGAATTAACTACCAGAAAACTGGAAGTGACACTATGGCTCACGTGGTAGAATATTAGCCTTGAGCCAAATAGCAGAGGGACAGTGCCCAGGCCGAGTTCAAATGTCAAAACCACCACCAACAAAAAATATAAGTAAAGAAAAATAAATGTCAGCCACCAGTTCATTGCTAATATAATCCTTGCTCTCTCAAGATGGACATTTTTTTTTCCTAGTTAAATTCATGCTCTTATATCTGACCTTTATTGGGGAAGAATTATTCTTCCATTCTACTTTTAACAAATTTGTGTGATTAGCAAGCATTATTTAGAAAGGGAGTGGCCTCATAATTCATGGTCCACGTAGGAGTAATACTTTCTCTATATCACTCCCGTAAATCTACATACTGGACTTGGAATTATTGTTTCAATGTTGTCTTATTTGTAGAGTCTTCTATAGTGTATTGAACCCTTATACTTAAACACAAAACTTCTCTTTCTCCTATTATTGCTATTGTTTCTCTTACTGTTAACTCATGTGCACTTGGGAAATAATGCATAGCATCGACACTCACAAAAGAATGATTTGAGAACCTTCTTCCTATTTCAAATTTGCCTTAATTTACTGAGAACTTTAAAGTTTGAACTCAATGTACTCATGGATAATATATTTATAAGCAATATAAATTTCGTATTTTCTCTTTAGTAACTTTCTCTGAAACATGTGTTACCTTAGGTCCAAAGATATCCTTGTGTTATTTCAGTGAAGAAAGAAAACATTCATTATACCTCAAGCAGCACAATTGATTGTTACTTGAAGTAACTGTTACTGGATGTGGACACTGATCCCAGGAGAGGAATTGAAAATAGAGGAATGACAAAATTCAAGTTAACTTGTGCTTTCCTTTTTATTGTACAAGAAAAATATCCCAAGGCTTGAAGGAATCTCTGTCCCTGACTTGTTCGAGTGTGTTCTTTACTTATATGAAACTTTTCTGTGAACTTCTAGTTTAGAATATTACCAAAAGAAATAATATGCCATTTGAAGGCCAACATAGAACAAAAGGAAATAACGTTGTTTTAAAAGTGTTCTACTGCAAAGAAACAAAGTCATGGAGGTTTTAAAGTGTATTATGGATGGATATTTGAACCCTGAGATGATTCGCTTGTTGCAGGAGTCAGTTATCAATTCCTTTAGTCTGGTCCTGATTTCTCCATAGCAATAAGGATTCCAAAAAAGCAGGATCCAGTGAGCATGATCAGCAAAAGGAGCTTCTTCTCAGACTAGTACTCCTTTAAGGAGGGTCCCAAAGAAATATGTGGAGTTTTTTGCTTGTTTGTTTACTTTGTGTTGGTTCTGGGGCTTGAAGCCAGAGGCTGAACCCTGTCCCTTAAAAATTGTCTTTCCTGTCCACCTGCCCCCAAAGCTAGTACTCTACTGCTCGAACCAAAACTTTTTGGTCCTAATTAGCGATAGAGTTTGGCAGAGTCTTCTGCCTGGGTTGGCTTTGAACTAAAATATTAAGAAAGCTAAGTGACATCAACTGCATCGACTTCTCTTTTGAAACAAGAAATATTAAATGAAGTTTATTATAAAGCTAATATTTGACAGTTTTTAAAAGAAGAAAATGTCCAGCAAAGAAGCCATAACCTCAATAACTCAGCAAAAGTAGGTTCACTGAATAATTTTGGAATTATTTTTTCTGCTTGGGAAGATTATTTACATTTTCGTTCCTTTTGGGAAAACTTAAAGTCATATTTTCACTTATTTTATTGGTCGTGGGGCTTGATCTCTGATCCTGGGCATTGTCCCTCAGCTCTTCAGGTCAAGTTGAGTACTTTACTACTTTAGCTACAACACCGCTTCTGGGTTTCTGGTGGTTAAATGAAGATAAGGATCTCTTGGTCTTCCCTAACCAGGCTTGCTTTTTTGAACCACAATCCTCTGGTCTCAATTTACTGAGTAGATAGGATTACAGGTGTGAACAACCAGGAGCCAGCTCATATTTGCATTTATGTGCACTGAATGACACTAGCCAAAGAATGGAAATTTGAATCAAATGATGACATTGAAGCTTTTCAGAAACATTGAGGTTGCAATAAATATGTCCTCCTTTTCCACGTTGTTACATTAATGACTCATGAGCCATCTGTATAGATGCATTTAGTATCAGGAAATGTTCATAGAGAAATATAGAAAGAGAGATTTTTAGAAAGCAAACGAGTTCAGATATGAAAGAACAGCACAGAAGCAGATACATTTATCTCACAGAGATTAAGAACTAGCGTAAGAGACTTAGAATGCTAAAGGCAATGTGGAGTAAGCCTAGTTGATAACTAGGACTTCAATAACCAAAAATGGTTCTCTAGAAGAGTTTCTGGTATACCTTAGTTAATATCATTTATTCCTTGCATCTGAAGTTATTCCTCCTCTTCTGTTACAACTGTTACTTAGCCTCTACCTTTTTGGTGTCATGACTGACCAAAAAGTTTTCAAATCTCACTTAGACTACCCTTCTCTTTGTGATTAGCAGTGACCACACAAAATCTTAGAGTCTTTGAATTTCCAGAGTTAATCTTCACCTGACATCTAAGCACATTCCTGGCATTAATTGCTGTGACCTAATGAACAAAACATTTTTTTTCAACACAGTATCCTAATATAAGTAAAGTACATGACTTAGGGACTATTGTCAGGTGTCAGTATGGAAGGAGCAATTTTATATTCCAAGTATGGGTTCTAACCAAATGTATTTTGTTGTGTTTTGTTTTCTTTTTGCCAGCCCAGGGGCTTAAACTCAGGGCTAGGGAATTATTCCTGAGCTTTTTTTCTCTCTCTGAAGGCTAGCACTCTACCACTTGAGTCATAGCACCACTTTCAGTTTTTTTCTGTTTATGTGATATGAGGAACTGAACCCAGGGTTTTATGCATTCTAGGCAATCACTGTAACATGAAGCCACATTCCCAGAGCCCTAAATGACTTTCTTAAGTTGACATTATATTTTCATTTTGTAACTATGTATCATAATTTTGGCCAGGTGCTATAAAATGATGTAGAAACAATACAATACAATAAGTCCAGTAAGGCTGGATGGACAATGAATAACCCTTAAATTCTAGCCAGGGCACAGAGGGGCTTACCTCATGGAGCTGTTTCAACAGGCTGAATGAGACAGCTCCTGACCCACAGCCAACCTCCAGAAAGAGAGGGCCACTTTGGGTTCCAGCATTATGGGGACTCTGGGTCACTTCCTCCAGCACCCATTCAACCAATTCCTGTGAGAAAGAGAAAGAAAGAAAGTCAGAATTACACAAGTCGGGTGCTGGTGGCTCAGAACTCTAATCCTAACTACACAGGAGGCTGAGATATGAGAATCATGGTTCATAGACAGCCCAGGCAGGAACGATTATGAGACTCTTATCTCCAAAGATCTACCAGAAATCTGGAAGTGGCACTATGGGCTGAAGTGGTAGAGTGCTAGCCTTGAGCTGAGGAGCTCGGGAACAACAACCAGGCCTAGAGTTCAAGCACCACGACTGACAAGAAGTGGACTTCCCACCACAAGAAGTGGACTGAATGGAACCCATTGTCCTAGGGAACATGGTAGAGAAGTCAGGCCGAGGTCCTGTGAAGTTGAGGTCATAAGAAGGTCACCTGGCTTTTCTGTGCCTTGGTTTCCCCAGCTGAAAAACTCAACAGAGTGAAGGCTCCCCTCCTTTATGGGGATAGGGGAATGATGAAAGAGAGCCATTCTTTGTTTCATAATCCCACACTTGTTGTACGATTAGTAACAGGCCCCACCTGAGCCCTTTCCAGGTATCTTCCTGTCATATGCTCACAGAATTGCCAGCAGCCAAGAACTTTATCTGTATGCTGCTCCCTCTGTTCCTAGCCATGCTCCAGAGATCCCTCTGTATAAATGTTTCCTCACAACTCACCTGAGGAGACTGAGTTCCCATGGTTGAGGCCCTACATAGAGCTTCACCTGTGGTCAAGAATCGGCTGCTGTGGACTAAGAGTTTGGGTTAATAGATCTAAACTGATGACTGAGCATGGAGTTACATGTCTACCATCCCAACTACAGAGGACCAGGCCTGGTGGATCATACCTGTCACAGATACAAGGACCACTATCCAGCCAATCCTGAGCATATGTTGAGTCTCTACCTCAGAAATGCCCAAGACAGAAAGGTGGCCCCTCAGAGCCAGGGAGAGGAATTAAGCAGGGGCTCATGGTTACCCCAGAGTGGTGTCTGACCCAAGGTGGGGGTGTTGTTGGGGCAGCCACTGGGAGAAGCTGTTGGTGGCTGCTCCAGGTAGTGCGAGCAGCCTGGGTGGTGGCATTATGGACACATGGGCCCAGAGCAGAGGACCAAGGGCAGGGACCAGGTCAGGGCCTTAGGTTGGCTGGCAGCGCACCATTGCCAGAGTTTGAAACCCGGCACCTCAGGAAGGTAGGAAGGGGATTGGGGGGCCAGGGAGTGCATCAATTTCCTACTATACTCCAAAGTCACATTGAGTCTCTTGCTCAGCACTCAGTCAGCATTAAGTTCCTCAACTGCTGGTAGTGGTGTAAACTAACAGAGGGAACCCTGGTGCTACTGGGCAGCATGGAATGTGGATGTGGTCACCATTCTTGTATCCCATTGGTCAGAAGGAAACATGAAAGAATGGAGATGTGGCCAGAATCCTGTGATGCAAGCAGCATGGGCAGAGTCAAGATGACAGCGGATCCCCTAGCACTTTTCCCATGGAACTCTGCACAATTCAGTTGGGGACAAGAGGGTGACCTGCTTTAGCTGGATGGCTGCACAGATAGTTGTATATGTTTATTTGTTCCCAGTCCTGACCTTGAACTCAGGATCTGGGCACTGTCTGTGAGCTTTTTTTTGCTCAAGGCTTATCCTCCACACAGGAGCCACAGAGCTTCTGGCTTTGTTGACAAAGAATTTGGACAGAGGTCTCAAGGACTTTCCTGCCTAGGGTGTCTTTGACCATTTTCCTCCTATCACAGCCTTGTAAGTATCAAGAACTACTTAGAGCTACTGGTGCCTGCCTAATTGGTCTTGCTGTTGTTCTTGGACAGACCAGTGAGTTCCCTATCCTTGGGTTGAAGTAGGAGTTGGAGCCCACAGTTCAAGTCCTGGTCCTGCCACCACCTCCAAATGGCAGGAGATCCTAAAAAACTTGTTCCCATCCATATGATTACCAATGGAATGTGATGTATGTCAAGACTGAAGGAGCATTTTTTGAATGATTCTAGGATAAAATTATACACAAATATAGGACACTGATTGATTTTAATTAATACTTTATGAAGCATTTAAACAATCACAGTAATAAAATGGAGGCCTAACGAAATATCTAAGAATTGGACATCACATAGTATAAACGTGCCATTTTTTCTGCCAGGACTGTGATTGGAACTCATTGTCTTGGTAACTCTGTTCCACTGTGCGGGAAGGGGAAGCTTGCCCCCTTGAAGTCAAGAAATTCAAGTCTGTTCCTTAGGCCTGAAATCAATCCCCACCTATAGAAAACGTCATATTCATGTACAATTCACATATATGATTTCTATTTATATACATATGTTGACTCCACATTGCATTCAGTGTAGTTATTTTATTTTTTAGTTTTATTCATGTATTGACCATTTATTTTATTGGCTATTATGGCACATAGAACATTGATTACATTGATTACATAGGATATAGGTCTGCATATGTATTCCACTTCATACCTGGTACCCAGGACATTCACAGAAAAGGAAAACATGTGTCACCATCAGTTTCTTACTCCATGATTCATTGTTTGGGAGTGCTGGCATCTGAACTCATGGCCTACAAGGCCAAATTAATGAATGGGTGAGTGTCAACATGCCATCCTGGGGCAAATTGAGCAGACAGGCAATTCCCAGGACCTGATATTGAGTCCCAGTGGTTAACAAAATAAGAACAGATTGACATGAAGATGGCAGCACGCTAATAAATATATAATTTTTAGAGTGCCAGAGATGTCTATACATTAGTCAGTTATATAGACTACATTCCTACCAATTCCTGGGTATTTATTATGCCTCTATATAATTAATGTTATTGTTTTCATCCATATACTATGAATGAAATCAATCAGTGTCCTGAAATTATTGCATTCCCGTAAGTAATAATATTCTTTTAATTCTTTATAAATAATAAATGAAATCAATGAACCTCCTGAAATGATGCTGCCTAATTTTATAGGAGCATGATTCACAATCAACTCATTCAACCATGACATTGATAACATTCCATTGTTATTCTTATGGATAGGAACCAGTTTCTTAGTATCTCTTGCCATTGGTTGGTGTCAGGACGGGGATTCGAAATCAGGGCCTATGTTGCTACGTAGGCCTACGGCTTCCCTGATAGTCTGCCAGCCTTTAGCAATGCAAGGTGAAGTACCTTTTGCAACAGTGTAATTCAGACTCAGGAAGGTCACCGTGCAAGGGAAGAAAATGTAAAAAGGCATTTTTCTTGAGCATTGTTTCTGCAAGACCTAGGTGACTAGGATCTCAGGAAGAGCTGTGGGTCCAGTGGCTGTATCCTAGCATACGGTGATAGAAGCTGAGGCAGAGTTGCCAAGACCTGAGTTCAAACGCGGTGCTGAGAAAAATTAAAAAAAGTAAATTAGTTCCCTGGCTTGCACTTCGTGCTGTTTATTCTTCCAGGCTTTGGATTTGAACTCAGGATCTGGGTAAATCTGCAGCAGTGTGGATGAAGGGGAAGATAACTGTACTTGAAGATAAAATCAGGCCTGTTCACTAGTCCTGAATTCAAGACCCAGCCCTAGAAACATATTATTTATACACATTGTAAAGATGGTATTTATACTTACCCATAGATGTTCAGTCCATACATGTTTTGTGTGGTTGTTCCTTGTATTTTTTGTTTTGATCATTTATTAACCATTGATTTTACTATGTTTTACTATTACCTTTATTACATTGATGACATCCTATCACAGAGCATCTAGATTTGTAGAAATGTTCTCCATCATGCCTGACACCCAGGATTCTCAGAGAATAGGAAACCAAGTTTCACACTCGGCTTTTTACTCCACGATCCACTTGTTGGTAGTAATGGGGTCTGAACTCAGGGCCAGCAGGACCAATTGTCCAATAAGTCAAAGTGAACACACCAACCTGTGAGCAACTAAAGAGCTAGGCCATTCCCAAGATCTTACATTGATCCTCAGGGGGTGGTCCAATATAGTCATAAATCCATAATTTAAACATAGGATCTATATTGACATATTTGGGTGGTCAGCATCTTGTGTTTGGTGCACTTCTCCTTTTTTTGTCTTTAATTCATGGAGGTATTTTGTATGTTACAAAATATGGTGACACGTGAAACTGTGCTGACATGAATGACAACCTGTTCCCATGGTTAGAGGTTTGCCTATGCATTCTCCATCATAGTTGAGACCCATGACTTTCGCAGGAGAGGAAAACGTGTGCAACAACTGGCTTCTGATATCAGGATGAATCTTTTGTCAGCGTTGAGATTTGAACTCAGGTCTGGGTAGCTCTGTTGCACTTTGGGGGAAGTGAAAGCTCACTATCCATGAAGACTAGAATGTCAGGCCTGGTCCAGGGCCTGATTTGAAGCCCAGCACTGGACAAAATAGCAAGCCCACCTTTTATAAACATAGGATCTCTCTTGACCTACAGGTGTGGTATGCATCTTGCATTCAGTGTAGTTATTCTTTTTATGTTGTGTCTTATTCATGGATGTATTGTGTATTTTATTAAGTATGGTGACAGATATAACTGTGCTGATATGGATGACAACCTATTCCCATGGCTATAGAGTTGCCTATAGAGCATTCTCCATCCTCCCTGAGACCCAGGACATTCACAGGACAGGAAAACATGTGCAACCATAGGCTTCTCACATCAGAATGAATCTTTTGTCAGTGCTGGAATTTGAACTCAATGCCTAGCAATCCCAATTGGTGAATGGGTCATGGTGAGCACACCAGCCTGTGAGCCACTAAGGAGCTAGGCCATTCCTGGGACCTGAGATCGAGATCTGGTGGGGGCCAATATAGTCATACATTCATAATTAAACAGGGGATCTATATTTCCAAACATGGGTGAGCGGCATCTTGCGTTCGGTGTAGTCATTCTCTTTATTTTGTGTCTTATTCATTGATGTATTGTGTTTTTTCTTGAGTAAAGGATGGTAGATATAACTCTGGTGAATTGGATGACAACCTATTGCAATGAATATAGAGTTGTCTATACAGTCTTCCTCCTAGGTGAGGCCCAGAACTTGCACAGCACAGGAAAACAGATGCAACGACTGGCTTCTCACATCAGGGTGAATTGTTAGCAGTGCTGGCATTCAAACTCAGGTCCTAGGAGGCCCAACTGGCCAATGGGTCCACGTGATCACACCAACCTGTGAGCCACTAAGGAGCTGGGCCGCTCCCAGGAATAGAGATCGAGCCCCAAGGAAGTCAAAATATTCCTCAATGCATCATTGAAACATGGAGTATATATTCACATCTGTGTGAGGACTGCATCGTGCGTTGAGTGTAGTTATTCTCTTTATTTTGTATGCTATTCATGGATGTATTGTGTATTTTCTTGAGGATATGGCGACAGGTATAACTGGGCTGACATGGATAACAACTTATTCCCATGGCCACAGGGTGGACCACAAATTCTCCATTATAGCTGAGACCCAGGACTTGCACAGGAAAGGAAAACAGGTGGAACGATTGGCTTCTGATATGAAGATGAATCTTTTGTCAGGGCTGGGATCTGAACTCAGGGCCCAGCAGGCCCAATTGGTGAATGGGTCCACATGAACACAACAGCCTGTGAGCCATAAAGGAGCTGGGCTGTTCCCAGGACCTAAGATTGAGCCTCCCTGGGGTGGGGGGGGAGTGAGAAGCATAATAGTCATCCATTCAAAAGCTGAAGGTATCATGCAAGTAAGTACATATTTGTATAGAGTAGGAGAGATGGTGACCTGTGATGGAATCCAATCTGTGTGACTACCGATTCTTGGATCTTTCCTGATGACTCCATTTCATGACAGTGATGATTATTGTCACACTTCCTCAACTGCTCTTTACAAATAATAAATACCCCATGAGTCTTGCCTATCATTTCCTACTCACATCATGCACGAACTACTCACTCAAAGATGAGATCGATTGCATTCCATGACTCTTCCTAGGTCCAGAAACGAGTATCTCAGGATCTCCGCCATTCCCTCCTCATAGGGGGGCTGAATTCAAGCCTCAGGACTGGAAAAGATACTCCTTATAGACATTTTAAAGATAGGATTTATACTTCTGTCCAGATGTTCAGTCGACATTGTGTTTGTTGTGGCTATTCATTTTATTTCTTGTTTCATTCATTTATTTACCATTTATTTTATTGACTCTGATGACACCTATACAATTTATTTCATTGTTTACATCCTATCACATAGCATCTAGATTTTAGATGTGTTCTCCATCATGCCTGGCAGTGAGAGGATCTGAACTCAGTGCCTATCAGGCCCAATTCATGAATGGGTGAGTTTGAGCATGGCAGCCTCTAGCCAATGAAGCTGTATGGTGGTCCGCAGGCACTGAGATTGACACCCAAGTTTGGCCAAAACAGCTATACATGAATAGGTAGATGGTGGTATACGAGTAAGTATATATTGGTAAAGAGTGCCAGAGCCATCTATCTATGATTTAATGACACCTACTACGTTCCTACTAACTCTTAGGTATTTATTATGCACCCATTGGAGGAATATTATTCTTTTCATGTTTAATAAACTATTAATTAAGATCAATCAGCATTCTAGGATTATTGCATCCAATTTTAGACTAGATGGATTCATGAACTACTCTTTCAAACGGTATTCCTATCCTTAGTAATGAGTCTCTTGTAATCTCCTGCCATTGGCGTGAAGACTCGGATTTGAACCCAGGTCCTATTTGGTAATGATGAGATCATTCTTTGGAAAATGAACACTGATCTACACCAGAATTGGAGTTAGAGCTCCAGGTTCAAGTGTAGCAGATCCATATGCCCAGACTCTCAGACTCTAGCATTGTAAACTTGTGTCCACAGGGTTCTGAAATGTCTAATATTGAAAGGCTTAATATGCTCTCCAATCCCTTTGTGATAAGCAGTTGACTTGTATTGTCAATGTCATTACAGTTCTGAACCTAGCAGAGCACTAGTAACTCAGGCCCTCCCCCCTTGCTCAGGAGGCTGAGGTCTCAGGACACAGAGTAAAACCAGCCAGGGCAGAAAAGTCTATGATAATCTGACTTCCACTTCTGAAAATTCAGATGTTCAAGAGTTCCCTGTTTTTCCTTGGTGATGAGAAATTACTGGCACTCTAAATGTTCCTAGAGTTCTTGAGCTATAGAAGCAGGAAAGAAACATTATTGACCCATCCTGTGTTCAAATGAAGTTTTCAGGATCCAAGTCCTAGTCCTGTTAGCAGGAAGAACTCCAGTGTAACACTGTATTTGAATGACAGAAAACAGTTGCAAAAGCCAGGCTAGTTGCAGAGAGCAGGCCTGTAGGATTAGGAGGCAGAATGTACACACTCAACAGGGAAGTTAGTTGCAAAACCAACTCATTCCAGGCACTACCAGCAATGGGGGGAAACCTGAAACATTTGTTAGAGTTAAACCAGGGTCAGGCTTTTGTCAGCCTCTTCAAACAATTACTAATTAACCTTCCTCTTCAGGTGAAGGGAGACTCAGGCTATGTTTAGTTTACCAATAGAGAACCAGTTTAGTGGGGGAGAGGGGAGGAGCAGAGAAGAAAAAACCTGCTCTCTGGTCTTAGGGAGTGGGTTTTTTATTCTCCATCAGTCAGATCTGAAGGCCCTTCTTTTACCTCTGCCAGTGATTCTCCTTCCTTCATTCTCCAAGTAATTAATGCAAATCCCAAGACCAACTAGAGGCAGGGCTGTTTCTCTTCTCTCTCCAAGCACCTAAGTTAGAACCTACCTCTGCCATCTTGGCTCTGGGGCCCTTGGCTGCCTAAGAAGTGGGAAAGAGACAGTCTTCCTGCTCTGTGATTGTGTGAATGCGATGCTGGTGGCCTGGCACACTGCAGAAGGCCTCATGACTGGGAATTGTTCCCTTCTTTCCTCTTGGTGTCCAAGACCCAATTCATCTATCATTTTTCTTTCTTTCTATATATCTATGTATCTATCTATGTTTCTATCTATGTATCTATGTATCTATCTATCTACCTACCTACCTACCTACCTACCTACCTACCTAACTATCTATCTAGCTATCTCTTTGCCAGTTCTTGGGTTGAACTCAAGGCCTGGGCATTGTCTGTAGCACACTATTGCTTGAGCCACAGCACATATTCTGGCTTGTTCTGTGTATGTACTACTGAGGAATCATACCCAGGACTTCTTGCATGCTAGACAAGCACTCTCTCAGTAATCCACATTCCCAGCCCCCTCATCTTTTCCTTAATGGTAGTTTTTACATAAGTATGCTACCATTTTATGTCCCCAAGTTTAACTTTCTGAATACTGGTTACTTCTATGAAACCTGATTTTCTCTTCCCCTGCCTGATTTGTGATGGCTCCTGAATTGGCCTCATAATAAATTGTAAATAAAGGCTGCTGAAAGCTTCATTGTGCATCATATAAGGACACAGGCCGGGAATCCTGGAAGAGAAAACCATGGGTCTGAAATGAAGAGAATGATGCAGTATGCACAAGGAATATATCTGAAAAATAATCCAGTAAATAAAAGCAGAATTATTGCATACAGTCTGTTTGTACTCAGGGAAGTAATATACACACATAAGTAGGTAGGGCACTGATATATAAACTTGGCCTTCTCTTTTTGAAATTTTTTTGTGGCCATCCCAGGGCTTAAACTCAGGGCCCGATGCATTCCTCAGCTTATTTTCCCAAGGCTGAGGCTTTACCACCCCCACAGCTCCACTTCCAACCATCTGATGGTTAATTGGACATAAGCACATACCAGGCTTTCCTGCCTGGACTAGGCTGTGTCTCCTGCTCAGCTTTCTCCCTCAAAGCTGGAGCTCTACCCTCTGTGCCACTGTTCAACTTCTGGTTCTCTGATGGTTTGTTGGAGATTAGAGTCTCACAGACTTCCTGCTCAGGCTGACTTTGAATGGTGATTTCCTGAAGAGGCTTCAAGTGGCTTTCCTCAGGGATTCCCTTAGGAGCCTCTCCACACAAACCCTTAGTCGAAATCTCAAGAGATACATGAAGATACTTCTAGTGTGTTCTAGATATTTAAGGTTTTGAGACACCCAACAATCATAATTATTAGATCATTTTATAGGCAAAAGGTGCAATTCAGACAGTGTGAGGATCACTCCAGTTTTTGGTCCTCTCATCCTGAGACAGTAAATTCACTTCAACTCAATGTTAAATGGCAGAGCTTGCATATCCTGTGGACATTTGCTCCCAAATGCTGTGGCATTCATTTCTCACTTTTGGTTCAAACCTGTGACCAGAGGAGAAGATGAGGAGAGAAAATACTTTTCATAGAAAGCATTTATAAAGAACGTTGGGTAGTTGACTTATAAATTCAAACCATTGAATTACTCTTTTAATGAGTCAGATTGTCCAGATTAAAAAATGAAGAAATAAGGAAAGAAGGTGTCAGTGGCTTCTCACTGTAATCCCAGCTCCTCAGCAGGCTGAGATGTAGAGAATATGAGTTTGAATCCAGCCAGCTTAGGAAAGTCCATGACACTGTTATTTCTAAGACATCATAGAAAAACCCAGAAGTGGGGCTTTGATTCAAGGTTAATGCACTACTCTTGAGCAAAAGGAGCTCAAGGACAATGCCTAGGCTCATAGTTCATCCCTAGGACCTGCCCCCTCAAAAAGAGCCTGTACCTCCATATCTTTGTGTATATATGTATGTATTTCTGTAGGTGAAGCTCCAGAGTAGCTATGATGAACAGCACCAAGCTAGGAAATTTGTATTCAATACAAAGATTTCATAACAGAGAGTGTTTTGATGACAGTGCATGTTCCTGGGCTCCTCTCACTTTTCCCAGTGTAGCCTGAGGGTTTCTCTGCATCCCAGGCCTGCTGGAAGAAGTCTCTCTCATTGACTGGATAGGCAGACAAAAGGCCTCAGTCCTGTACAGCTGTGTAACAAACAACTTCCTCCAGGTCAGATAGTGAGGATGAGTGTGGGCAGGATCTGCAGGTCAGAAGAAAAAGGTCTCTTTGTAGCCTTAGCTATCTCTCCCCCCAGTGCTCTGGTTTGACAGGAAGCCTTCATTTGTTACACGTTCAGTGGCAGGCCAAGTCCTGTGCACTTATTCTGCCTTTGGGAGACTGTATTATGCTGTTCACATACAGTGCTTAATATAACTCAGGAGTCCTTCAGGCAGATAACTAGGGAACTGAACCTCATGAAGTGTTTCATTGAGGGCGATGATGGGCCTATAATGCTTCTCTTAGGTTTTCAGAAGCTTCGGAAATCCAAGCACATATGTGATATCACAAAGCTTCCTGTCATACAAGGCTAGTGAATCTCATCAGGTTTTGGAATGTTTGACCTCTCCTAGTTGGGCCCTGGATGTCTAGGATTTGGGGTTGAACACAGGGCTGGTTGAACACAGCATCACTTTCTAGTCTGTGTGTGTGTGTGTGTGTGTGTGTGTGTGTGTGTGTAAGCACACATGTGCGCAAGCACATACACCATTCTTTGAGTTTGAACTCAGGAACTGAGGACTGTATGTAGTTTCTCTTATACAAGGATTGCCTCTTCCACTTGAGCCACAGAGGCACTTCAGCCTTTTTTTTTAGTGATGTGGTCCTGAGAAATTAAACCAAGGGTTTAATACATTTAAAGCACTCTACCACTAAAGCACATTCTCAGCCCTCTACTTCAGGTTTGTTAGATTGTTTCTGTCTTTCTTTTATTGTTGTAGGACGTGAAGTCTAGCCTGGGTGCTGTCCTTGACCTCTTTGGCTCAAGTCTTGTGTTATACCACTTGAGCCAAAGCGCCACTTCAGCTTTTCTTGTGGTGCATTGGAGCTATGTGTTTCAAGGACTTTCCTGCCCAGGTTAGCTTTGAACCTTGATCCTGAGATCTCATCCTCCTGAGTAGCTAGGATGACAGGCATGAGACACAAGCACCAAGCTTCCACTTCAGATTTCTTGGTGGTGAATTGGAGATAATAGTCTCATGGGACCTTTAATGTCTGGGATAGTTTGGAACTCAGATACTCAAATCTCAGCTTCCTGAGAAGGCAGGATGACAGACCTCAGCTATAGAACACTAGGCTGTGGCCTCTGCTAAAAGAAGGTTTTTGGTTCAACGTGGTGGAGTGCTAGCCATGAGCCCAAGGGGTAAGGGACAGCACCTAGGCCCCTATTTCGAGGTTCATGACTGAGAAAAAAACAAAACAAAACAATTGTCTGCAGTAGACAACTGACTAGTCTTCAGTAATACATAATTTTGTTCCTGCCAAGGGGACATATCTTAGTCTCAATATTCTCGGCATGATCATCTCAGTTGTAGAGCTCTTACAAGGGCCATATGGAAGAATGCACTCTGTGAAGGACACAGTACATGGCACTCTTTGCATGACTCAGCACAGAGCATCCTGTGGAAGACTCAGCACCCAGCTCCCAATGCAAGACTCAGCACAGAGCACCCTATGAAGGACTCAGCACATAGCACTCTTCCACAAGCTGTCATTAGAATTAGGGTGCTTTCATCAGTATCACCATTCTTTGAGGAACATTTCACAAACCACACAAGTTCACATCTAATGGTTTAGTGGGGTGGGTTTTTTTTGGGGGGGTTAGCCATGGGTCTCTAACTCAAAGCATGGGGATACTTTTCTAATAACATTTGCTCAAGGCTAGAGCTCTACACTTCGAGCCATATTTCCAAGAATCTAGCAGACTTCCTGCCACGTTTTAAAGCCCCGAGCAGCCAGGATATCGTGGATAAGCCAGGGTAAGCCAGGATGATGGGGGTAACCCATGGAGCTGGGTTGCAGCAGTTTACATCTGGTTAAGTCAGTTTAGGTGGCAGCTGTCAGCACAAGACTACTAGTTTTCTCTGTGATGAGGTACTTGAAGACCTGTCCTTATATAGTTGCATTTAGAACATTCTACCTTTTTCTGGCGGCACTCCTGGGGCTTGAGTAAGGGCTTTGACACTGTCCCTAAGCATTTGTACTCAAGGCTAGCACTCAATTGATTGAAAGACAGTAGAACTTCTGAGCTTTCTGTTTATGTGGCTCTCAGGAATTGAACCCAGTGCTTCGTGCTTATAGGTGAGCACTCAAATACCGAGTCCCAGGAGTGAACGAGGTATAAATAGAAATAGATTGCTATATATAAATATTATATACACAAAAGATGTTTGTATATATTAATTTATGGATATTATTACTATCAAACATTAAATATTAAATTATGGCTCCATTTAATGATGTGTCCAAGTTAACAATTAATAAAGCATTAATTAATAATTAGTAGCCTGTTATTTTTATCACACATGTACATACATCCATTCATATAATTACATATTTTATAGAATGAGACAGATGTCTAGATATTATTAAATCATGCATCATGTGTTACTACCAATTATTAGGCATTTATGTTTCCATGCAATTTTTATTCTTTTAATGATTGATAAAATATTGAACTTAATCCACGTTCTATAATTATTGTGTCTAATTTTATCCTACAATGATTCACTACTAATTCAATCTGTTTTTCATTTATTGTAGTGACAATGCTTCCACCTAGGACATTTTTTATATTTATGACATCCTATTACATAGAATATAGATGTGCAACTGAATTATACATCCTACATGTCACTGATCACTTTCAAAGAAAAAGAAAATGTATCACGCTTGGCTTCTCACTCCTCGATTACACTTTTGGCAGTACTGGGATATAAACTCAGGGCCTAGAAGGTTCAATTCATGATTGGGTGACTGTCAGCACAGCAGCCTGTAGCCAATTCAGCTGCCTAGCAATTCCCAGGCCCTGAGATAGAGACCCATATGTTGACCCCATATTGTGCTTAGTGTGGTTGTTCATTTTATTTTTTGTTTTATTCATTTATTTATCATCTATTTTATTGACTGTTATGACAATGAAATATTTATTACATTTATTATATAGGATATAGTTTTGCCCATGTATGAAACTTCACAGCTGACACCAGGAGTTTCACAGAAAAGGAAAACATGTGTTACCATGGGATTGTTACTCCATGATTCAATTTTTGTGAGTGCTGAGATCTGAACTCACTGCCTACAAGGCCCAATTCATGAATGGGTGAGTGTCAGTATGCCATCCTGGGGCATATTGAGCTGACAAACATTTCCAGCACCTGAGATTGAGCCCCAGGGGTTGACAAAATAAGAACAGATTGACATGCAGATGGTAGTACACAAATAAATACATATCTTTATAGAGTGCCAGAGTTGTCTATACATTATTCAGTTTTATAGGCTACATTCGTACCAATTCTTAGGTATTTATTATGCCTCCATGTAATTAATATTATTGTTTTCATCCTTAATGAATTATCAATTAAATCAACCACTGTTCCAAAACTATTGCGTCCATGTAATTAATAGTATTTTTTGAATGTGTCAAAAATATTCATTAAAATCCATTGGCCTCCTAAAATCACTCTGTCTAATTGTATAGTAGTATTCAGAAACAACTAATTCAACCTTGCCATTCATAGCATTCCATCAGTATTCCTCTGAATAGGAATGAGACTCTTAGGATCTCCCTCCATTGGTAGGGGTCAGGACTGGGTTTCAAACACAGGACCTATGTTGCTATGTTGGCCTATTGCTTCCCTGGTATCCTGCCAGCCTTCAGCAATGCAATGTTACCAACATTTTTCAACCGTGTCATTCAGACCCAGCATAGTCACCTTGCAAAGAAAACAAATGCAAAACCGGCAGCCATCTGCAAGATGCCAGGTTTGATTTTTTTTTTCCTGTGTAGCATTAATTATTTTTTTTTCCTTCTGCCTTTGGGGCCCAGGAACCCAGATTTGGTTTTGGGTCTAGTGGTTGTACCCTAGCCTAGCGTGATCAAAGCTGAGGCAGAATCGCCATGAACTGAGTTCAAGCTCTGTGCTGGACAAAATATAAATAAATAAATAAATACATTCATACATACATACACACATATATACACACATACATACATTAAAATATTTGAAATATTATGAGGCCCCTTGGCTTGGAATTCATGACCTTTTTTTCTACCAGGCCTGGGATTTGAACTCAGGGTCTGGATAAATCTGCAGCACTGTGGGAGATGGGGAAGATCACCGTGCTGTAAGACAAGAAAGTCAGGCTTGTTCCTAGGTCCTGAACTCAAGTCCTAGCTCTCAAAAAATAATATTCGTATACATGCTTACTGCATTTTGCGGTTAGTGTATTCATTTTATTTTTGTGTTTTATTTATTTCTTATGTATTTTAGTGAGTATGATTACACATATAACATTTTTTACATTCTATTACATAAGAAATAGATTTGCCTCTGTATTCTACATCATTCGTGAAACCCAGGACTTTCACCAATAAGGAAAACAAGTGGGGCAATTGGCTTTCCCACCAGGATTCAGTTGTTGGCAATTCTGTGACTTGAACTCAGAGTCCAGCAGGTCCACTTCATGAATGGGTAAATGTTAGCACATCAGTCTCATGCAAGTGAAGTTGATGGGCAAATTTGAGGACCTGAGATTAAGTCCTAGGAATGGCCAATATATAAACAGACAGATGTTTAGATTGCAGTGTGTGTCTGTGTATGTGTGTGTGTGTGTGCATGTGTGTGTATTTACATATGTATATACATCTATAAATGAATAAAGAGAGACAGATAGACATTTATGTAGATTCTAGTGTATAACCCTATATAAAGTGTGATGTCTATATCTTATTAGCTTATATTCTATTACTACCAATTATTTGGTCTAAAATTATGCCTCCATTAATTAGTCACGGTAGAAGACTTAATAATTTATTAATCAATGACTTATATTTATTGCATACAATCTTATACTGGAATGACTAGCTAATTAGTAATTCAATTAGTACATTTCAAACATTCTATTAGTGTTCCTATATATAGGAATGAATTTCCTAGGATCTTCAGCCATGTGTAAGTGGCAATCTCAGGATTGAACTCAGGGCCCAGGTGTCTGAGTTGGACTCAGGCTGCCAGCCTGCCAGCCTCCAGCCATGGAAGGTCACATACAATTTTCAAGCCAAGTCACTGAGACCCAGGAAACCAAGGAAAAACTGTTTTGTAAATTCCTGTTTTTTTTCCTTCTCCATTTTGTTGGTTTGATGTATTTTTGCCAGTACTGAGAGTTGAACTAGGGCCTAGGATTCCTGTATCATCACACCCCAGCCTAGGGTAATCATGGTTTTCGACACAATAAAATGCTTCCTAGAGCAAAAGGAGCTCAGGGAAAATGTCTAGGCTCACAGTTCAAGCCTCGGGACGTGCCACACACACACAAAAATAATGAGCCAGTAACTCCATGTGTCTGTGAATGTATGAATGTATTTGTATCAGTGAACATCCAGACTTTCTATGTAGAAAGGCACCCAGCTAGCAAATTCGCTTTGAATAGAATGATTTCATGGCACAGACAATACTTTGGAGACAGTGCATGCCCGGGGGCTCCCCTCACTGTTCCCAGAGTAGCCTGAGGGGTTCTCCATACCCAAGGCTGCTGGAGGAACTCTGCTTCATTGTTGGAACAGGCAGACAAAAGGCCTCACTCCTGTACAGCTGTGTAACAAACAATTCATCCAGGCCAATTACTGAGAATGAGTGTGGGCAGGCTCGGAAGGTCAGGAGAAAAAGGCCTCTTTTTACCCGAAGCTCTCTCTCTCCGCAGTGCTCTGTTTTGACAGGAAAACTTCATTTGTGCCACATCCCGGGGCAGGCCAAATTCCCTGCACTCATCCTGTCTTTATAAGACTATGTTTCAATGTTAAAACAAACTGCTACCATTAATTCAAGAGTGCTCCTGGTAGACAATTAGGGAGCTATACCTAATGAAATGATTCATTATTGGCAACGATGCCTCCATGTGTGTGTGTGTGTGTGTGTGTGTGTGTGTGTGTGTACACCAATCCTGGTGCTTGAACTCAGGACCTGACCACTGCAACTGCTTCTCTGGTACAAGGACAGCACTCTACCACTTGAGCCACAGAGCCACTTCAGGGATGAGGTACTTTTCTAGGGATGAGGTACTGAGGATTCAAACCCAGGGTTTCACACATGCAAAGCAGTCTACCCCTAAGAAATATTCCCAGCACTCCACTTCAGGTTTCTTTCTTTTTTTGTAAGTTGGAGTTGTTCAAGTCTGGGCCTGGGTGCTGTCTCTGAGCTCTTCAGCTCAAGTCTAATGCTCTACCATTGGAGCTTCAGCACCCCTTCAGGCTTTCTGTCAAAGAATTTCCAGCTCAGGCTGGCTTTGGACTGTGATCTGGGATAGTTTTGAACCTAGATCCTCAGCTTCCTGAGCAGGCAGGATGATAGACCTCAGCTAAAGACACCTAACCAGTGACACTTTGCTGCAAGGGGGACCTTGGCTCCCCATGGTAGAAAGTTAGCCATGAGCCCAAGAAAAAAAAATCAGCACCTAGGTTCTGAGTTCAAGGTTCATGATGGAGAAAACTAAACCAAAACAATTGTCTGCAGGGGACAAGTCACTAGAGCTCAGTATATACAGAAATTTGGCCCTACCTTGGGGACATATCCGAGCCTCAACTTTCTCATCTGCACAATCATCTTACTTGTGTAGCTCTTATAAGGACCAGATAAATGAATACAACTCGTGAAGGACTCAGCACATTGCACCATGAGAAGGACTCAGCACACAGTACCCCATGAACGACCCAGCTCCCCATGAACAACCAGCACCCCAGGAAGGACTCATCACATAGCTGTATCCCACAAACTGTCATTAGATTTAGGTTGCTTTCATCAGTATCACCATTCTTTCACAAACAACACAAGTTCACATCAAATGTTTTAGATGTGAGGAGGGTCATCAGCCTCGGGGATTGCACTCATAGGTTGGAGGTCCTGTCCTAAGAACTTTTCCTCAAGGCGAGAACTCTACCACTTTGAGGCACAGCTCAGAGTCTCCCAGACTTCCTGCCAGGGCTGAGTTTTCAACCCACCAGTGTCTGATCTCATCCCCCAAGCAACTAGAGGTAGGAAGCAGTGTCTGGTTCCATGGTGCTGGGTTGTATCTGTTCACTACTAGCTAAGTCAGGTTAGTTGGCAGCTGTCAACTTCATACTCCCAGCTTGCTCTGTGATGAGGTATTTGAAATCCTTGCCTTGCCTTCTATACTTGCAGTCAGAACATTCTAACTTGTTTTTGGATCCAGTCCTGGGGCTTGAGTAAGGGCCTAGACACAGTCCCTAAGCGTCCATGCTCAAAGCCAGTGCTTGACTTCTTGAGTGACAGCACTATTTCCGGCTTTTTCTGTGCATGTGATAGTGTGGAATCGAACCCAGGGCTACATACATACTAGGCGAGCACTCTAGCACTGAACCTCAGGAATGACAAGTGTAGAAATAGATATGTAGATTGTTACATATATATATATATATATATATACAATGTGTGCATATATTATGTATGTATGTATAAAACAAGTCAGAGATGTATGTATATTTAATTATGCATACTATATTACTACCAATTATCAATAAATCATTCCTTCCTTTATTTAAGTATTATGGTTGAATACATAACAAAGTATTAATTGAAAATTAGTCAATGTACTATAATTATTGTGTATTATTTTATAATATAATCATACACTAACTACGAATGTAATTGTTACTTTACAACATTCTATTCATATGGATGTATATCAGAATGCGTTTCTTAGGATCTCCCGCTATTCATAGGTGGCAGTCCTGGAATTCACACCCTGGGCCTAGGTTGCTGGTTTGGCTATGGCTTCCCTGATAGCCCACCAAACTTCAGCAGTGCAAGGTAATGTACACTTTCCGGGCCCTGTGAGTTAGACCCAGGATGTTTCCAATGCAAAGGAAAAAACAATGTAAAAGTGGCTTCTAGAACTTCCCAGTTTTATCCTTCTCTTTTTTTCCTCCCTCTCTTTTTTTCGGTTTTGGGGTGAGAACTCTCGGTCTGGGTGCTGTCTCTCAACTCTTCAGCTCAGGGCTGTTGCTCTACCACTTGGGTCATAGCACTACTTCAAGCTTTTTTATGCTTATGTGGTGCTGAGGAATCGAACACAGGGCCTTATGCATGCAAGGCAAGTACTCTATTTCTGAGCCACCTTCCCAGCACTTATTGTTTGCCAGTCCTAAGATTTGAACTCGGGTCCTAGGATCTCAGGATGGGCTGTGAGACCAGAGGCTGCATCCCAGCCTACGATGATCGAAGCTGAGGCAGAGTTGCCCCAGGCCTGTCCAAAAAAATTTAAGGCCCTGGCTTGGAATTTGCACCATTTTTCTGGCAGGCCTGAGATTTGAACACAGGGTCTAGGTTACTCAGTGGCACTATGGGGAAGAGAAAGCTCACCATCGTTGAAGACAAGAAATTCAGCCCAGTTTATAGGGCCCAAATTCAAGCCCCAGCACTGAAAAAAATAATATTCATATATGAGATCTATTTGCATACATGGGTTTACTCCATATGACATTTATTACCCTTATTTTTTTATTTTATTGAGTATTACTACATATATAACATTTATTTCATTTATTACATCTTATCACATGGATTTATTTGCATATGGATTATACATCATACTGAGACCCAGGACTTTCACAAAGAAGGAAAAAATGGGTCAAAATTGGCTTCTGACTCCACATATAAAATTTTGGCCATGGTGAGATTGGAACTCACAGCCCACAATGCCCAATTCATGAAAGGGAGAGTTGTAGAACAAAAGACTTTGGCAAACTGAGCTGCCAGCCAGTTCTGAGGGCCTGGGAACAAGCTTTGTTAGTGGCTGATAGATATAGATATATATCTATATCTATAGATATAGATATAGATACAGATATAGATATAAATAGATAGATCGATTGATAGATCAATCGATAGATAGATAGATGTATAGCTTGCAATGTACATGAGAGAGACAATGTGAGGATATTAAATTATATATATTATGAATTATTATTAAATTATGCCTCCATTTAATGAAGTATCATGGTTGAATACTTATTAAAGTATTAATGTAAAAGTAGTCTGTATTGTTTAATTAGGAGAATCATAGCATGGTGCTGGAATGGAAGACATAATCCACTACTTTTTGTGTGTCATTCTATACGAGAAACATGAACTAACTGCAAATTTAATTGTTAATTTTATAACATTCCATTAGGCATTCCCATGGATAGGAATGTTTTTCTCAAGATCTCCCTTCATTTGTAGGTGGCAGTACTGGCACTTCAACTCCAGTCCTGGGTATTTTACTTTGAAATGCAAACCATTGGAATGACACTGTGAAGATTTCAGTTTGTCACAATGAAAGAAACGAATGAGAAGAAGAAAAGAAAGCCAGGTGTCATTTGCTTCTGCCTGTAATCCTAGCTCTTCAGGAGGCTGAGAGTTAGAGAATGCCATTATGAATTCTGCCATGACAGGAAAGTCCACAGCACTCTTATTTCTGAGGGATCACAGAGATAAAATATCGCCATGAGTAGGGCTGTGGCTCAAAAGGAGATTGCTACCCTGGAGCAAAAGGAACTCAGGGAGAGTGCCTAAGCTCATAATTCAACCCCTGGACCTGCAAATACAAATTAAAAAAAAGTAACTCCATGTCTCTGCATGTAAGTATGCATGCATTTCTATCTGTTAAGGTCCAGAGTCATTATGATGAAAGGCACCCAGCTAGGAAATTTGCTTTGAATAGAATGATTTCATTGCACAGACAGTGCATTCAAAACAATGCATGTTCCAGGGTTCCCTTCACTGTTCCTAGTGTAGTCTGAGGTTTTCTCCAAACCACAGGTTGCTGGAGGAAGTCTCCCTCATTTTTGAATAGGCAGACAAAGGCCTCACTCCTGTACAGCTGTGTAACAAACAACTACATCTGGGCCAATTAGTGAGGAGAATTGTGGGCAGGCTCTGAAGCCCAAGAGCAAAAGACCTCTTTGTACCCCAAGCTGTCTCTCTCCCCAGTGCTGTTTTGACAGGAAGCCTTCATTTTTGCCACCTCCCATGGCAGGCCAAGTTGCCTGCACTTGGTCTGTCTTTGTTAGACTACGTTCCAGTGTTGAAATAACCTGGTACAATTTATTCAAGGATCCTTCTGGCAGACAAGAAGGGAGCTGAACCTAATAAAATGATTCATTATTGGCAATGGTGCCTTTCTAGGTTTCTGTAAGCTTGCTAAATCTAAGCACATGTGTAATATCACAATGCTTCCTGTCATTTAGGGCTCGTGAAGTTCATCAAGTTTTGAAAATTTTGACCACTCCTAGTTGGGCCCTTGGTGGCTAGGTTTTGGGGTTGAACACAGGGCCTGGGTGCTGACCATAAGCTCAGAGAAAAAACCAAATGGGACGTTTCATTTCCATTGTGACATTACGGATCACATTGTGCCATCCCAAAACTATCATGACTTCTTATCACCTTTGAAAACACTCATGGCCTCTGTGACATCACAGAACCATTTTGTACCTATATCCTCATGGGAACTAATGACAACTGACATCAGACATACCATTGAAACATAACAAATCCTTTCTGACATCATAATTGTGACATCATGTTGCCATTATGACACCATCAGCTCATTTTGACATATAAAACTATAATGGCATCATAGCTTTGTAACATGACATTGTCATTCTAGCGTCATAACACTTTGTGTTTGCCTATGATGTTATTTGATTCTATTTCTAATGTAGCATGTCGGTTTATCTCAGAAACTCATTGTGAATTCATGACCATTGTGATATCACAATGCCTTAGTAGCATCACATTGCCATTGTGATGTCACATTGCCAAATTGATGTCACAAAGGGATTTTGATGTGACCATGGTTGTTTCTGATATCAACCCACATGCCACATTTCAAATACAAGGAAATCACAGATTAGGTATTCATAATGTGACTATGATATCACAATGACATAATGGCAAATGTTTAATGTCATTGTCATTTTGTGATGTCACCATAAGCTAAAGATTTCATAACAACGTGATGTCAGAATTGTTATGATGTCACACAAGGTTTATGATGTTATAATGGTTATGAGGTCACAATGTGTTTCTGTAATCAACTGATATGCACATGTGAAATAGAATGAAATCACAGAATATGCATTCAGAATGTGTCCATGACAGCAAAATGGCAATGCGATGTCATAAAGCTATGATGTCACTGTAGCTTGGTGATGTCGCAATGAGCTGATGGTATCATAGCAACAGTCTGATGTCACACTGGTGATGATGTCACAAAGGGTTTTTGATGTTACAATGGCATGACAGATCTTAATTGACATTAGTTTAAAGTGAGGACAAGAGAATGAAATCACAATGACATACACAAATGAGCTGTGATGACACAAACGCCATGATTTTTGTCAAAAGTGCTAAAGTTCATGACAGGCTTTGTTGTCAAAGTATTAATGATATAAAAATGGGTTAGTGATGTCAAAACTAGTTTGTAATATCACATCTTATTTCAAGTTTCAATTGCTACAAGTTCATAATGATACAATTTCACAGAAGGAGCTTGATGTCCCAAAGGCCATGAATTTTCTAAGATGTGATGAGGTCATAATAGGTTTGTGAAAGCATGATGGTACAGTAATATCACAATTGCAATATGATGTCAAATGATGTCATAAGAGAGTTGTTATGTCACAATTAGTTGGATGCCATTATAGTGATAAGTTCAAAATATTTTTGTGATGTCACAGTAGATTGCTGATGTGACAATGGCATTCCAGACCTCAATTGTCATTAATTCACAATGAGTATATAAATTTAAAACAGGCTTATGAGGATTCCAAAGCATTTGTTGGCACAAATGTGATGAAGTCAGAACAGATTTGTGATGTGACAATGTGACACAATGGTCATTACATCTAGCAGTGTGATGTCACAATATTCAGGATGTCACAATATTTCATGTCATACCTCAAATAATATGAGGTCGAAAATAGATTGAGCTCTCAATGGGCCTAACAACACAGTGGCAACATGTCACAAAACTTATCAGGACAGGATATGTTAGAATTTTCACAGTTGTTTAGAGATATAACAATGGCAAAGTTATGTCACAAAGGGATTGTGATGTCACAATGCTTATGAAGTCGAACTGTGTTTTTGATATGAACCCACCTGCCACATTTGAAATATAATGAAATCACATAATAGGCATTCATAATGTCTATATGATGTCACAATGACAACATGATGTCATAGTGGTATGATGTCATTAAAGATTTGTAATTTCACCATGAGCTTATGTCATAATGACAATGTGATGTTACATCAATGATTATATTGTGAATCCTTTGTGATATTACATTGGCATATCTGATCTCAGTTGACAATGAGGATATGGATAACAATGGGACTGTCATGTCACAAAGGCCATTTGATTTTTTTTGCCTGTAATAACATGATTTATAATAATCAAGAATGGAAACTCAATGCCAATAAGCAGATGAACCCATAAATCCAATACAGCCTGAATATTATACAGGAATATTGTACATAGAATATTATACAGTTTCAAACTAAAAGGGAATTCTTATGGTTCACCAAAGACAAACACTGAAAATGTTATTTCAAGTACACTGTCAGTCACAAGAAAACAAACACTGAATGTGCATTAGAAGGTGGAATTGAAAGTGTAGCTTACAGAGAAAACAGGATGACAGCTGTTGGGGGTGGAGGAAGTGGAAAGGTTAGGAATTCTTTTTTGGTAGGGAAAAAAGTCACTAGAGATGGCTGGAGAGTTTGTCTTACAGTAATATGAATGCGCTTAATAACCTTGACCTGTCCTCTTAAAATGGCTAAAATGCTATGTTCTTTGTTTAATAAATGTTTCCAGTGGCCTTTCTTATGTTAAATGAAACAAGTAAGATGTAAGTCATCCCTGCTCTGTGAAAGTGGTCACTGCATACTGGAAAGCACAGGAAGGGACAGGATGAAGCTCCCCAGGGAGCATGGAGCACACAAAAGGAATCACCATGGTTCCTCTTGGGCATAGCTAACAGAAATTACCATACACTGCAAAACTGCCCAAGTGGGCCATTTGAATTTTCAAAGGTGCTAAAGATGTCATAATGGGTCTCAAGGTGATTGTAATATCACAACAGCAAGGTTTTATCACAATGGCTTTGTGATGTCACATTGGTGATGAGGTCACAATGGACAGGACAGGGTTGTGATGTCACAACAGGTTAATGATATCACAATGACACTGTGATGTCGCAAAGGATTTTCATGTCACAAGGCTTTGAGGTTACAATGGATTTCTGATATCCACCAATATTGCTCGCTTGAAATATAATGAAGTCACAGAATAAGCATTCACACTATGTCTATAATGTCACTCTGACTTATGATGTCATAATACTATGATATTTATGTTTAGTGATGTCAAAATGGCATGTCTTATGTTATTAGTCATTAGATTACCATGAGGATCCCAAAGGTTGCTATGTGCTGAGTCCTTCAAAAGGTGCATATTGCTGAGTCCATTACACAGGGTACTTTGTGCTCTTTTTTAAAATGTGCTGTGTGCTATCATCCCAAATGGTGCGATGCTCTGAATCCTTGAAAGGTAGGTATCCCGAACAATCACACACGCACACACACACACACACACAAACATGGAGGTCACCGTGCACCTATTGGTGTGTGGGGTGGAAGGAGAAGAGTCCCACAGCAGTTGGGCTGAGGGGAGATTTGATCCCCCAAGCAGCTGCTGCTGGGGTTGGGGGAAGCCTTGACCTGAGGTGAGGCTGCTTCTGTCATGGCCTGGTAGCATTAGGGCAGTCAGAACAGCACAAACCCAGTGATGGAGGTGTGGCCGAGGCGGGGAGGAGGCATGACCAAGGGGAGGACAGGGCGTGGCTGAGGGAGCACGTAGCTGCTGCAGCAAGGAGCACACTGGGCTGGCCACTTGCGCGGCAGAGGCAGGGCAGCCAGGAAGAAAATTAGGGGCAGAGAGAGAGCAAAGAAAAGAGCAGGCACATGCACCAGGGGAGGTAGCCTCAATGGCTGGCCTCTGTTGCTGTAGGAGCACGGGTCTGGGACAGGAGCATAGAGCACACAAAGCCAGTACATCAGGCACATCCCTAGCACAGTTAAGGCTGGTTGTTTCCAAGGGGAAGGGTCTGACCCTGGAGAAGGGCAGAGGTGCTTCGTGTTGTGTCATTAGAGTGGTCCTCTCCTTTTGTGAGAGCCCTTGTTTCTGACAAGGGTACGGGGAATGAGAACCCGCGTGCTCCAGCTTCTACATTGTCCCAGATGACGAACCAACAAAATTAGGAGAGGTACAAATCTGTGTCTGTGTGAGTGTGTGTATGTGTGTGTGTGTGTGTGTGTGTGTGTGTGTGTGTGTGTGTGTGTGTGTGTGTGTGAGAGAGAGAGAGAGAGAGAGAGAGAGAGAGAGAGAGAGAGAGAGAGAGAGAGAATCTTTCTCCTTGTACACCCTGACTGTGCTCAGGTGAGTGATCAGTTGGCAAATTGCAGGTGCTGAATGGATAAGTCTTCTGTCACCGTTCTGGATTTGTGTGTGTGTGTGTGTGTGTGTGTGTGTGTATGTGTGTGTGTGTGTGTGTGTGTGTGTGCGTGTGTGTGAGTGTGAGTGTGTGTGTCTGTGTGTTTGTACGTTGGGATAGCAGGGAGATGAGAGCAATGAAAATATATGTAAGTCATCATGTCTAAAAACAGCTAAAGCATTTTATTTCTGTGTGTGTATTTGTTGTTGTTCTTTTTTCAATACCAAGTATGAGCACAGCCACAATTTTTGTTTCCTCCTTCACAGTTTCTTGGCTCCTTTATGGGAAGATTTCAGTAGACATTCCTTTCCTCCTATTTCCACCTCTCTCTTAGCCCTTTCCTATAGCCCACATTAGATGCTGGGCCTGCATGTGCCTCCCCTAGGTGACCTGTGTGAATGCTGGACTAGAGTGGACACTGCTGGACTAGAGTGGACACCTGTCCTTCTATCCACAGCCAAATGTTTGGTGAGGCGAGTGTGACCACAGTCACAATCTTCCAGCCAGACACTCTGCTTTTGTGTTTATAGTTAGAGCTAATTCAAAGGTTGGGAATGTGTCTGCCAAACAAAATTAGGGAATGAGGTGAGGGAGAGGATAGGACAGGGGCTGTGAATCTATGAGGTTTTGGGGGCTGGCATAAGTTGTGACATGGCAGATGGTTCACCCTGACCGAGGATGAGAGGGGAACCTTACCTAGGGCATTTATGGTTTCTGTGGGCATCCGGGCACAGGGCTCTGGGCCTGCACTGGTGGCATGGATTCCCTCCTGGGGCATTGCACCAGTTTTCTGACTCCTCCCTGGAGTCCTGCAGACTCCAATCTGTGTCCACCCTGGCCTGTTTCCAGCTGGGAAGTGGTACACAAGTCCATTCCCCCTCCTGGAGCCTTCTCCATATCAGAAGGTGGCAATTAGCTAGGGCTCACTGAATGCCTGTTTCTGCAAACTGCTGTAGGCTGTCTGGAAGGAAAAGGAGACCACTGACTTGGGAACACTTTAAGTTGGATTGAGAAAAATTAAATGCCACGTTTTCCAGGGTATTTCTTTTATTTAAGTTGGCAATTTTCACTAACGCCTGGGATTATGAGTCAAATTAGATGGATGATTTCAACCGTCAAAATATGATTTTCAGAGGTCAGGAAGATGGCGGAGGAGAAGCTGGAGGCTAAACGAGCTCTCCCATACAAAGAAGTTTTAGAGTTCTAATGAACACTCCTAAGCCAGAGAATTACACCAAGTGTGCCATCACAGTACAAAGAGTTTCGCCAGAAGGGAAAATCCAGGCAAAGAGACAAATCTGAGCACTTACTGGCAGCTGCGGCCACAGCAGCGGTGGCTGTAGCCACCATATCTTCAACACAGAGTCCGGGTCAAAGGTGTCAGACACAGCAGGTAAACAGATACTTCTTAACACCAGCAAGAACTGACAAGGAGCAGATATCTTCACCCTGCAGATCTCAGACCAGGGACTACCCAGGGACCAACCCTCAGGCGTGTGTAGAAACCTGACATCCTAATTCCTGAAGGAGCAGAGGAGGGAAGGCACCCATCCCCAACCCCACTACAGGAGATCTCCGTCTTTGATACTGACAAAAGCCAGGCTGAGCTGCCAGCTCCAACTCAGGCCTTGGGAAAAAACAAGACAGTCATTTAGCAGGTCACAGGAACCTGCCCAGACCTGCAAGGCACAACTGCTCCCAGGAAAATGTCATCCACCCCAGGCAGAGGAAAATCTGCCCCCAGGAGTGGCTTTCTTCACTTGGTAAACAGAGCCAGATGCTGCCCCTCCGTACAGCAACCTAGACAATCCATTGAAATTCAGTAAACATAAACCCCAAGAAAGGCTCCAGGCTGGGCTCTGTGACTGTCTCAGAAGCTAGCCCCTCAGGGAAAAGCTACTGTTTGCTGAAAAGCCTCAACTCTATCCAGAACTTAGCCTCAACACAGCATCCCCAAACTAGAGGAAAAAGCCATCTCCCTCTTTTGTGATACTCAAAAGAGATCCCCCTCTCACAGAACTAGCCTGGGAGGAGGATCACAAAATCCTGGGTAAAGCAGAGCATTTTTTGCTTGCCCCAAAAACTGATTTAATAAACCAATCAAGCTACAGGAAAACCAAACACCACAAGCAAACCAGAGACTCCACCAAGAGACTGGTTATGGACACAAGGGAGATACAGAATCTTTCCATTCCCTCCAAAAAAAAAAAAAAAATCAAAGCACTTTCTTTTTTTTGCATCTTATTTTTATTTTTTTTTTAAATTTTTAATTTTAAAAATGTTTTTTCAATTATTTTTTCTTTTCTTCCTTGTATAATTTTTATTTTAGGTGTATATGTGTATGTGCTTTTTAAAATCTCTACTCATCTTTTGATCCTTTCTTTCTTTCATTCTTTTCTCATTCTTTTCATTTCTTCTCTTTCATTCTTTTCTGCGTGACTTAATTTCTGTTCTGTTCACCCTCAAATATAACCGTCATCAATTATTAAATCTTATCCTCCATTGTGTCCATACTTAATCCAGAAATAACTCAATTCCAAACCTCTTAGACTTAAATTACTTAATAGCAGTATTACCTCTTTACACCCATATAATATTTTTGAACATTTTTATTTTTCTAGTTTTTCATGTCTCCTTTCTATCCCTCTCCTCCTCTCATCCCATCCTCATTCTTCTCTGAATACTACTTCTTCAAACTTACAGTTTTTAAGGGTTTAACTTTTTTTTGGTGGGGGTCCGGTCGTGGGGCCTGAACTCTGGTCCTGGGTGCTGTCCCTCAGCTCAAGGCTAGCACTCTACCACTTGAGCCCCAGCGCCACTTCTGGCTCTTTTCTTTTTGCTTATGTGGTGCTGAGGAATCAAACCCAGGGCCTCAGGCATTCAAGGCAAGCATTCTACCACTGAGCCAACTTCCCTGCCCCCTAACTTTTTAATTTAAAATTTTTGTTTTTCCTTTTCTTCTTGTCTCTTTTTTCTTTTTCTTCTCTCTTTTTTTCTTCTCTTTTTTTTCTTTTTTTCACTCTCTCTGCTATCATTCTGTCCAATGCATTTCCCTCTTTGGGATTAGGATATGGTTAATTCCACTCTCCCTCACATTCCCAAATCCCTCTAATCCTATTTTCCCCACATTTTCCCTAAACCTAATAATTTCTGGTTGTCAAATTCTCCTTTGCTGTTCTTAGGCCATTAAGACATAGTTGTTTGATGTTCAATAGATTGTATCTCTTGAACCAGATTCTATCTGCAGATTTTGGACTATGCAACTATGGACTTTGGTTGATGTTTACTTTAAAATAGTGTTCTAGTACAAAACTGGTGTTATTGTCATCCCAAATAGGCAGAACAAGCCGGAAAAACACAAGAAAAATAGCAAGCCCGGGGTTCTCAACTCCCACCCATGACAATCAGGGGACAGAACAGATAATGAATAATCCAGAGGAGAGTTCCAAAAAGCTGTATAAACACTACAGTTAAACAGGGTAAGTAGGGCTGGGAAGATGGCTCAGTGGTAGAGCGCTTGCCTTGCATGCCTGATGCCCTGGGTCCGATTCCTTAGCACCACATAAGCAAAAAGAAAAAAGCCGGAAGTGGCGCTGTGGCTCAAGTGGTAGAGCGCTAGCCTTGAGCTGAAGAGCTGAGGGACAGTGCCCAGGCCCAGAGTTCAGGCCCCACGACCGGACCAAAAAAAAAAAAAAAAAACAGGGTAAGTGAAAACTTGCAAATGTCTCTGTGTGAGCATGATAGGGAGAGAGAGGAGGAAAACTAAAGATCAATACAGGAGTCTCCTGAGTGTGAGGAAGCTACTCAAAGATTGATACAGAAATTACATGAGCAGATTTAGAACATTCAAAGATAAAAAAAAAGGATTTGCTTGAGAAGGTTGAGATCAAAGAGATAGATAGGAATTGCGTGAGCTGGCTTAGAACACACAAAGAGAAAGTCAGGAATGGCGTGAACAGGCTCAGAACACTCAAAGAGAACTACTGGAAATGTGTGAACGTGAGGATGCTAATCAAAGAGAAATACAGGAACTGAGAGATGGGGATGAGAATAGACAAAGATCAAAGGAGGCATTTGTGAAATCCATAAACAGAGAGCTGAACGACATCAGTGAGACCGCAAAGGGAATGCTCAGTGGAGCCCTACAGAAGGAATGGGAGTCCAAGGTATCCATAACCAATCAACTAAGTGATTTGAGAATAAACACTGAATACCAAATTAAGGAAGTAAAGAAGTCCTTACAAGATCTAGAACAAAGTTCTAACAAAGAATATTAAGCTCTCAAAGCCAACCAATTAGAAGGAAAAGAAATAAAAAGCAAAGTAGAAAGTCTTGAGAGTAGAATAGACCATGCAGAAGATCGAATCTCGGGGATTGACGACAGCATAGATATTATAGAGAATGAACATACAACCATCCAACACAAATCCATGAAATATGATAGATCTATTCAACACTTGGAAGATACCATCAGAAGGCCTAATCTGAGTGTAGAGAAGAATCTAGAGACAGAAGTTAATGGTCTAGGAAATTTGTGTAACAGCATCCTAGCAGAGAACTTCCCAAACATGCAAAAAGATAGGCCTATTCAGATACAAGAAGCTGTTAGAAGCCCAAATAGACCAGACCAGAACAGGACATACCACGGTCACATTATAATCTGTACAGGATCAATTTAGGCCAAGGAAAAGATCTTTAAAGCTGTCAAGGAGAAAAGATCAATCGCCTATAAAGGGAAAACAAATAGAATCACCTCAGATTTCTCAGCAGAGACAACCAAGAATACTGTACCCACCTAAACTCTCCTTCATTATGGAAGGTAAAATAAAAATGATCCATAGCAACAAAAAATTGAAACAATATATCTCCACCAAACCAGCCCAACAAAAGATCTTAAAGATGTCCTACACATAGAAAACCAACAAGACCACAATAAAGGCCAGGAAACCATACCCAAGAATCCAAGAACCATAGGTAGAACCCAGTAGCTGCAGCCCCAAATTAGGTGGATAAAATGGCAGGAACTCCCAAATACCTCTTACTCCTATTTCTCAACATTAACGGACTTCACTCTTCAATCAAGCGACATAGACTCTCTATTTAGATTAAAAAGCAAGATTCTTCTATCTGCTGCCTTTAGGAGTCACATCTTGCCCATAAAAACAAACACATTTTCAATGTGAAAAGCTGGAACAAAATCTACCAAACAAACGGCCCCCATAAACAGGCGGGAGTTGCAATCCTAATACCATATAAAATAGATTTCAAATTAAAATTAGTGAGAACAGATAAAGAAGGTCACTATATACACATTAAGAGATCTCTCCTTCAGGAGGACATTACAATTCTAATTATGTATTTACCAAACAAAGGAGCACCCAAATTTATCCAAGAAAAACTACTTTATCTCAAATCTCATATAGATCCAAAGACATTAATTATTGGAGACTTTAACACACCACTATCCACACTAGATAGATCAACACGGCTAAAACTCAGCAGAGAAACTGTAGACCTAAACAACTGCATAGATCAACTAGATTTCACAGACATCTAACAAATATTTCACGCAGCAGCATCAGAATACATATTCTTCTCAGCAGCACATGGAACATTTTCTAAAATAGACCACATTTTAGTCACAAAGCAAACTTGTCCAATTTCAGAAACATTGAAGTCATACCATGCATTCTCTCAGATCACAAGTAAATAAAATTAGAACTCAAAACCAAAAGCCACCAAAGAAAATCCTGTAACACATGGAGGCTGAAAAACACACTATTTAATCACCAGTGGGTCATGGAAGAGATTAGAAATGAAATTCAAGTGTTCATGATATTCAACAAAAATAAGCACACAAACTACCAGCTCCTCTGGGACACAGAAAAGGCAGTATTCAGAGGCAAGTTTATACCTCTGAGTTTGTACATCAACAAATTGGAGAGATCTGAAACCAACAATTTAATGAGACAGCTGAGCCTCCTTGAAAAAGAGCAGGAAGATACCCCCAATCCAGTAGACAGAAAGAATTAATTAAAATTAAATCAGAATAAATGAATTAGAATACAAAAGAAACATAGAAAGAATCAACAAAACAAAGAGTTGGTTCTTCGAAAAAATTAACAAAATTTACAGACCCTTAGCAAATCTTATCAGAGAAAGAAGAGAACACATCCAATTATAAATAAACTCATAGATGCGAAAGGAAACAGTACCAAAACAACCAAGATTCAGAACATTATAAGGGAACACTTCTCAAAACTTTATGCTAATATGTTTGAGAACTTGGCAGGAATGGACCTTTTCCTAGCAAATATTGTCATGCCAAAACTAAACCAAGATGATTTAAACCATATTAATAGGCCCATATCAAGCATTGAAATAGAAACAGCAATAAGAGACCTCCCATCTAAGAAAAGCCCAGGACCAGATGGTTTTACAGCGGAATTCTACAAGCCCTTCAAACAGAACTCACACCAATACTCCTCCAACTCTTCAATGAAATTGAAAGAGAAAGTGCACTACCAAATTCATTCCATAAAGCTATAATAACCCTCATCCTAAAACCAGGCAGGGACTCATCAAAGAAAGAGAACTATAGACCCATATCTTTGATGAACATTGATGAAAAACTTCTCAACAAAATTTTTGCCAATCCACTTCAATTCATGAAAAAATCATACAACATGATCAAACAGGATTCATTTCAGGGATGCAAAGCTGGTTCAATATACTCAAATCAATTAACATAATTCATCACAGCAACAGGAGCAAGGATAAGAAACACATAGTTATCTGAATAGATGCAGAAAAAGCAATTGACAAGATCAAATGCCCCTTTATGATGAAGGTTCTGGAAAAACTAGGAATCCATGTTACCTTCCTCAATACAATAAAGGCTGTATATGACAAACCTACAGCCAGCATTATACTTAATCGTGAAAAACTAAAGTCATTTCCTCTTAACTCTGGAAAGAGACCAGAATGCCCACTCTCTCCACTTCTCTTCAATCTAGTATTAGAATGCCTAGCTACAGCAATAAGACAAGATGCAAACCGAAAAGGGATCCAAATAGGGAAAGAAGAAGTAAAACTCTTCCTCTTTGCAGATGTCATGATCTTGTATTTAAAGAATCCCATAGACTCCACTCCCAAATTACTCAAGCTAATTCAAAACATTGGCAAAGTATCAGGGTATAAAATTAATCTTCGGGGCTGGGAAGGTGGCTCAGTGGTAGAGCGCTTGCCTTGCATGCCTGAGGCCCTGGGTTTGATTCCTCAGCACAACATAAGGAAAAAGCCGGAAGTGGCACTGTGACTCAAGTGGTAGAGTGCTAGCCTTGAGCTGAAGAGCTGAGGGACAGCGCCCAGGCCCAGAGTTCAGGCCCCATGACCGGACCCCTCCCAAAAAAATTAACCCTCAAAAAGCAATGGCTTTTCTGTATACCAACAATGAGAATAGTGTGGCTGAAATTAAGAAAGCATCTCCAATCGTAATAGCCCCCAAAAAAAGAAAATACCTAGGAATTAACTTAACCAAAGAAGTGAAGGAACTCTAAGATGAAAATTTTAAAAACCTGAAAAAGGAAATCAAAAGAGATGTTAGAAAGTGGCAAAAACTCCCATGCTCCTGTATTGGAAAGATAAACATCATGAAAATGGCAATACTTCCCAAGGCTATCTACAAGTTCAATGTGATACCTATCCATATTCCAACTTCATTCTTCAAGGAAATTGAAGAGACAATCCAAAAATTCATATGGAACAATAAAAGACCCGAATAGCAAAAATGATCCTTAACAGAAAGAACAGTGCTGGAGGAATATTAATACCAAATTTCAAACTCTACTACAAAGTCATAGTAATCAAAACAGCTTGGTACTGGCACAAGAATAGACCTCAGGACCAATGGAATAGAACTGAAAACCAGAGATGAACCTACAGACCTATAGCCATCGAATCTTTGATAAGGGACCTAAAAATGTAAGGGAAGAAAAATAGCCTCTTCAGTAAATGGTGCTGGCAAAATTGGTTAACTACTTGTAGAAAACTAAAGCTAGATCCTTATATATCACCCTGCACCAGAATCAACTCCAAATGGATCAAAGACCTCGGAGTCAAAGCAGACACTCTGAAAACATTATAGGATGGAATAGGAGAAACACAAGGTCTCCTTGGCACAGGCCAAATTTTCTTAATAGAGATCCAGAAACACAAGAAATCAAAGAAAGATTGGACAAATGGGATTGCATGAAATTGCAGAGCTTCTGCATGGCAAAGGACATAGCTTGCAAGATCAATAGAAAGCCTATGGATTGGGAGAAGATCTTCACTAGCCATACAACAGACAAGCGTCTCATATCTAAAATATACCTGGAACTTAAAAAATTAAATCTCCCAACAACAAATCCTCAAAGAAACAACTGCCGGATAAATAAGTGGGCTAAAGATTTAAAGAGAGTGGCTGGGAAGGTGGCTCAGTGGTAGAGTGCTTGCTTTGCATGCATGAGGCCCTGGGTTCGATTCCTCAGCACCACATAAGCAGAAAAAGCCGGAAGTGGAGCTGTGACTCTAGTGGTAGAATGCTAGCCTTGAGCTGAAGAGCCAAGGGACAGTGCCCAGACCCAGAGTTCAGGCCTCACGACCAACCAAAAAAAAAAAAAGACTTAAAGAGAAACTTCTCTGAAGAGCAGAGAAGCATGGCTAATAGACCCATGAAGAAATTCTCAACCTCCCTAGCCATAAAAGAAATGCAAATCAAAAAAACATTGATATTCTACCTCACCTGAGTTAAAATGGCTGTAATTAAGAACTCTAACAACAGATGCTGGAGGGGATGTGGACAGAAGGGAACCTTACTTCATTGTTGATGGGAGTGTAAACTTGTTCAACCACTTTGGAAAGCATATGGAGATTCCTAAAGACTCCACATAGAGCTCCCCTATAACCCGGCAATCCCACTTTTGGGCATTTGCCCAAATGATCACAAACAAGACCACACTAAAGCTACCAGCACAACTATGTTTATTGCAGCTTTATTTACCATAGCTAAGATGGAACCAACCCAGATGCTCCTCAGTAGATGAATGGATCAAGAAAATGTGGTGTATATACACACTGGAATTCTATGCCTCCATCAGAAAGAATGACATTGCCCCATTTGTTAGGAAATGGAAAGACTTGGAAAAATTTTATTAAATGAACTAAGCCAGGCTGAATAAAGCATAGGTCCCATGGTTTCCTTTATTGTCAATAACTAGTATATGTCTGAGTCAAGCAAAAAACGTCAGATAAGTTGATGCTAGTGGAATGAACCCCAAGATAAGTATTCACATGTATTTTCTGTTTTTTTCCTTTCACGTAATTTTTTCTATCATATTCATAAGATGATTCCTATGTTGCTTTGTATGTGCCTCCCCACAGTATAACCAATACTTTCACTGTACTTGATGTTGGTATAATTTGCAGAGGTGAAGGGAAAAAAAAACAAATCGTTAACTAGGGATACATGTGGACCCATTGCAACAATGAGCTGTACACGTTGTTATGTCGAAAAACAAGCTTTACAACTTTGGTGGGGGGGTGGGGAGAGGTTCGGGTGGGGGGACAAGAGGAGTATGGAAAGGGATGGGAAGGGGAAACAATGAGGAGGCAACAATGTTTGATAAGAAATGTCCTTGTTATCTTGCCCATGTAATTGTAACTCCTCTGTAAGGCATTCTTACAATAATAATAATAATAAAATTACATTCAAAGCAGCACAGGCAGAGTTCCCAAGCCAGATTGTCTCCTGCTTTGAATGTTGTGCCTTGACTGCCTTTCTCTGCCAGCTGCTGAATCTCCTCTAGCTCTCTCTAAGGTGGGCACCACAGTGGAGGACATCATGGAGAGCAGAGATTGTGACCTGACCATCCCCATCCTGCCAGCTGGGAGAGAGATGATTCCCAGCACCTGTACTGGACTCTAAGATATTCAGAGACCCCAGGCTACCTCAAGGATCCTTTCTCTGCAACATGAAACTTGGGGCGGGGCGGATGTGATGGACTATCATGTCTGGCCCCATGGGGAGGAGAGTAGGCCCCTTGAACCAGACACTCAGCTCAAGGCAACCTCATTCACACCTGAATGGGGAATTGAGTGCCACAGAGCTGGTCAGCCGCTGGACAGATATCTTTGAGAAGATAGACATCACAGAGGCCCCAGAATCCAGCCAGTACATTGTAGCTCACATCCTCGGAGCCAAAATAGATAATTGAAGTGGCACCAGAAGGCCATGAAGAGGGAGGAGGGAGTACATTGCGAAAGCTACATCAGGCTCTCCCCAACAGAGGATACTTATCTGAATCAGATGGGATTTTTCTGTAGTATTGTCATAGACAGATACTCATTTATTTTTCTACAAACAGTTACAGAGTGCGCCAGGCTTTGGGAGGCCATAGACAATGAAGGGTTCCATGACTAGTTCCACAGAACATGAAGAAACCTTGGTTTGAGCTGGATGCTGGTGCTTCACACCTGCCATCCTAGCTATTTAGGAGGTTGAGATTGGAGGATTGAGGCTTTTGGCCCAGGCAGGAAAGCCTGTAAGACTCTTGTCTCCAATTAACTACCAAAAACAAAACTCCAGAAGGGGATGTGTGGCTCAAGCCCTAAACTGCTAGCCTTGAGTAAAAAGGCTCAGGGACAGCACCTAGGCTTTGAGTTAGAGGCACAGGACTGACACAAAGAAAGGACAGAGAGAGAGAGAGAAAGTAGGGAAGGAAAGAGGGAGAAAAAGAGGAAAGGAGGGAAGAAGGGAAAATATGCAAGCCTTGGTTTGGAGTCCCTGGATCAAGGGAGCCAACCATTCACAATTTCTGTGGGGACAGTTTCAAAGACTAAAGCCAGTATGTAGAACCAAGCCACTGACCCCTTAGCAACTTCATGACATCCAGGAGCTGTGTGGTCACCGATTGCAGAGGAAAGTAGCCTGGGATAGATCCTAGGGCTCAGGGTTTTTTTTTTTATCATCCCCGACCCCAAGGAGTTTATTTTCTGGTCAGATAAAAAGAAAGTGTCTAAGAGTTAGGGAGGTATTGGGGTGAGGGAGTGTCAAGAGTGGGGAGGCAAGGGATAAGCAGGAAGATAAAAATGGAGGATGATCCTAGGTCAGGTGTATCAGACATTGGAGTCATGATCTTACCTGACAACCTAGACTACCAGTGATAGAGCCTTTGATCCAGCCATGCTGCTATTAAAAGTCTTGACACCTTGAGTTCACCATTGATGACCTGGCTGTTGTTCGCTGCAGGATGCCTGTGCAGTACATCCTTGGGGCTGGGACTTTCCAGGGCTCACTCTGAAGATGACACCCCCGGTGTTCATTCCTGCACCAGAGACAGAGGTAAGCATATCACTGTCACAGCCTGGGAATGATGGTGGGAGTTGGGACTCATGTCACCCTGACACTTCATAGAGAGGGTGCTAGCGCCCTGTGCCTGCCATTCTCAGAGGCAGAAGTGGATCTCTTTGCTGGCTCAGTCTTTAGTCTAGATGGCAGATCTGGGATTCAGAGAGGGCAGACTGAATGTGGGGCAGGGTTTGGTAGAGGCTGGTGGGAAAACCAGAGGCACTGGGCTCTGAGCAGGGTTGTATCTTTGATAATACAACACAGGAACACTCCTGGGATAGAACAGCCCTTTTCACCTTGCCAAGAGGGACCTAGAGACCTCCATTCTCCATCCCTTGACCAAAAACCCTTTGGTTCCCATATCATGTGTTTGGATAACTAGATCTCATCTCACTGCCCAGTGTTGAGTCAGGACAGTGAGAGATCCTGATTCTTTGATAAGGTCATTGGATCCTCAGTATGAGATTATACTTGAATGTCCTAACTTGGTGCATGGTCAGTCCCATCTAAGACTGCCATGATGTAGAACAAAGAATCTAGAGAATCAGAGCTGGATAGGGTCTGTTCTGGGAGGCTTGAATATTATGTGTTAGCTTTGAGCTCCGGTGTGCCCACCTGCTTCCCTTTCTTGGGTGGGTCTATGCTAGAAAAAGCTTGAAACTAAGGTGTGGGTCTTGTCTTTGATGCTCAAAGCTAGCACGCTACCATTTGAGCCACAGCTCTACTTCAAGCTTTTTTTGGTGTTTAATTGGAGATAAAAAGTTCCCATGAACGTTGCTGCCAAGGGTGGCATCCAACTGCAGTCCTCAGATCTCAGCTGCCTGAGGGGATAGGATGACAAGCACGGAAAAGCATCTTTGGCTATGTGCCAGTAGCTCATGGTTGTCATCCTAGGTACTCAGGAGCTAAGATCTGAGGATCATGGTTCAAAGCCATCTTGGGCAAGAAAGACCCTGAGAGTCTTATCTCCAACAAACCACCAGAAAACAGGAAGGGGTGCTGTGGCTCATGTAGTAGAGTGCTCGCCTTGAGCTGAAGAGCTCAGGGACAGCACCCAGGCCCTGAGTTCAAACACCACAACCGAAAAAAAGAAAAAAAGTAAAATATGTTTGCCTGCAAAGATGTGGAGGTGTGTGTGGGGGTGCTGTGATTGAGAGACCAGGTGCTGACCTCACTGTACAGACATTTCTAAGAACTCCTCAAGTTTGCCCGTTTGAAGCCACAGTAGGATGGGAGGTGCCTTACCAAGAACGCAAGAGGACGAGGCCTGTGGCAGGCAGGGAGTGGTGGGATGGGTGCAGGGGTAGGATTGTTGTATCTGTATTCTCTCCATTGAAGGATGGATTTGGATGCTGGGTGTCAAAGTTTGAAGTTAAGGGTTGCAAGAAGTTTGTGGCCTGACGAATTGGGTTTCCTCGGGGTTTATGAAGGTGGTTGAAGCCTGGGGCTGCCGGTGCTCACAACTGTCATCCTAGCAACTCATAAAGCTGTGAAGACCACGGTTCAAAGCCAGCTTGTGCAAGAAAGTCTGTGATACTTGATATCCAATGAACCACCAGAATACAGGACACGGTGCTGTGGCTCAAGTACTAGAGTGCTCATCTTCAGATGAAGAGCTGAAGGACAACACCCTGGCCCAGAGTTCAAACCCCATGACCAACAATAAACAAAGAGGTGGCCTGATTTTTCCACATAGCAGTGTGTATGGTAGGAAATTCCTTGCTGTGTTATGAGATATTACAGATATGTGAGAGGCTCAATGTTGTGTCTACAGTTATTCTGAGTATGATAGTGCCATCTTCACGCAGGTCAGATGTGATCCTAATGGAAGGAGTTCATGGTTCTGTTCTCAGGAACTGCTGAGGCCGTGGAATGTCCGTGTGTATCTGTGGGTGTGTGTGTGTGTGTGTGTGTGTGTGTGTGTGTGTGTGTAATTTTCCCTCGTCTTTCTCTGTCCCCTTCCTGGCTGCCTGGCTGCCCCTTTCTGACCTCAGATGGTGACCCTCCTCCACACTGACCTTGCCTTTAGCCCCCTATCAGGGCCTACAATGAGTCCTAAATTGCCAGAGGCCTGTGTTCCAACTTTTCTCTGGGGCCCAAATCTGGCTGTCCCAATATTTGGCCACCTCCAGGGGATTCTGGAAAAGCAGTGCCAGCTGGCATAGGTCTCCCCTGCCTCAGAGGGAGGGCCTCGGTTATACGATGTCCTGTCCTTTTCCTCAGCTGGGCCTCTGACTGCACATCCCTCTCAGCAGGCTTGCAGTGGCTTGGGGAATGGGTGGTTGCTGGTGGCTCTGGCCAACTCGATCTTAACATCTGACTGAAGGTCGCTCAAGCAAGGAGGATCCAGGGCTACATGAGAGGTGAGGCCAAGGTGGCTTGGAAGTATCTGCCAGTGTCTAGGAAATGTAAATGTACTTTATTGCAGGAAAATTTAACTTCCAGCACCAGCTGGACCTCTCAGGTCTTGCTACACAATTCTGGATACCCAGAATACAGGAGGCACAGACTTTAGATTCTAGGGCCAGGGAACTAGAGGATGAGAGACTTGTATGTCCAATACCTCAATGTTCTGGGGCATTAGTCTTGACCTGGCTATGCCCCCGCTTGTGTATGTTCACTTCTTAACCCATTGTTGGCCACACACCAGCCACTTGTGGCAGTACTATGGAAGGGGCAGGAGTGGAAGTGAGATCTAGGATGAACAAAATCTGGATTTATGGCCTGTGGGGTGGCAAAGGGTGTCTTAAAAAAAACTTAGAGCTGGAACTCGGGGTCTAGGCACTGTCCCTGAGCTTCCTTTGCTCAAAGGTAACATTCTACTACTTGAACCACAGTTCACCTTTCATCTGTTTTACTTGTTTAGTGGAGATAAGAGTCTCATGAACTTTCCTGCCTGGGCTGGCTTCAAGCAGTCATCCTAAGACCTCAGCCTCTTAAGTAGCTAGGATTGCTGGTGTGAGCCACAGGCACCTGCTAAGGATGTTTGTGTGTGTGTGTGTGTGTGTGTGCGTGCGCGCGTGCATGTGAATTTACCGGGACTTGAACTCAGAGCCTAGGTGCTATCCTTTAGCTTGTTTGTACAAGGTTGGTGCTGTACCACTTGAACTACAGTAGCTCTGCTTCCCAGCTTTTGGTGACTCATTGGAAATAAGAGTCTGCCCAGGCTAGGTTTGAATCTTGATTGATCCTCAGGTGTCAGCCTTGAGTAGCTAGGATAACAGGAATGAGCCACAGGTGCACAGCTGATAATGGCCTTTCTCCACAGCGGACTGGAATCTCCTGAAAGCTTTTCTTTATTTTTACTGTGCCAGTACCGGGGCTTGAACTCTGGTTTTGGGCTCTGGTCTCTTAAATTTTTCCCTCAGTGCTGGCACTCTACCACTTGAGCCACAGCTCCATTTCTGGCTTTCAGTAGTTCATTGGCAAAAAGAGTCTCGATAACTTTCCTCCCCTGGGCTGGCTTTGACCCACGATCTCTGAGTAGCTAGGATTCTCTTGAGTAGCTAGGATTTACAAGGGTTGAGCCACTGGTGCATTGTGTAGAAGGTTTTCTTAAGCAAGAGTTCTTCCCTGCATTTGCCCTGACTCCTCCATGCAAAGGAGGCCTGAAGGTCAGGAGCTGTGAAAATTAGGCTTCTAGCCACAGAAATGGCTGGGGTCCATGGAGAAAAGTCAAAGTTAATCTTCCCCCTAGGCCCCATTCTGGGCCCCACCCTCTGCCCTACCTATGACTCAAGTACAAACCTTGACCCACCCTTGAATGTTCTGCTAGACTTGTCTGAGGCCAAACAACCTTCATTCCACCCACACTACCTGCTCTACACCACACCTCAGGACCTTTGCCCATGCTGTGTACCTTCTGCCTGAGCCTCTCTATCCTGTTCCACATCTTAGAACTCATGTGGAATTTTGGCACTGCTTATATCAACTAGTGAATCAAATTTTTCCTTCCCTTCTGCATCATTTTTTTTAAAATATTGAGTTGCTAGAGATGGAACTTGTGCATGCTGACTGGCAAATGCTCTATATTGGTGTGTGTGTGTGTGTGTGTGTGTGTGTGTGTGTGTGTGTGTGTGTGCCACTCGTGGGGTTTGAATTCATGGCCTAGATGCCATCCCTGAGTTTTTATGCTCAAGGCTAGCATTCTACTACTTGAATCACAGCTCTGGCTT